>NC_138131.1:81044271-81634837 GCF_964188305.1 Podarcis bocagei
AGTGAATGGGGTCATCTGGAGCTTTGAGGTACATTGCCAGCTGTATGTTGATGACACACAGCTCTACTTCTTTGCACTTGCGAGTATGGCAGTGGATGTGCTGGTCTTGCCTCCACAATGGACTGGATGAGAGTCAGTAAACTAAAGCTCAATCCAAATAAGGCTGAGGCACTGTTAGTGGGTGGTTCCCTAGACCAGATGGATGAGAGGTAGCCTGCTCTTGATGAGGTTACACCCCCTTCTGAAGGAGCAGGTGTGTAGCTTACAGGTACTTCTGGCTCCATTGCTGTTGCTTGAGGCTCTGGTGGCCCAGCGGTACCCCTATCTGGACAGTGATAGCCTAACGTCTGTTGTCTAATCTCTGGCAACCTCTAGGTTAGATTACTGTAATATGTTATATGTAGGGCTGCTTCTGAAGATGGTTCGGATACTTCAGCTGGTGCAGAATTCAGCGGCCAAGTTGCTCACTGGGGCAAGACAGTTTGAGCATATAATACAATCCTGACATTGGTGCTAGTTTCAACTTATAAAGCCTTAAACAGCTCATGATTGCAATACCTCAAGGACCACCTCTTCCTATAAGACCTAACTTGGACTTGGATCATCATGTGAGCCCTTTCTTTGTGTGCCTTCTCCACAAGAGCCCCAAAGGGTGGAACACCAGAACGGGCCTTTTCTGCAGTGGCTCCCTGCTTGTGGGATGCTCTCTCTAGGGAGGCTCACCTGATGCCTTTGTTGTATATCTTTAGGTGCCAGGTGAAAATGTTTCTCTATAACTAAGACTTTGGCTGATCAAACATTCTATGGCCTTTCAAATGTTTTTGTGGGGACTTCCGCTTTGCTGCTGATTGCTTCCGGACGCTCATCTCGGGAGTTCCAAGGGGTGAGCACTCACCGAAGGGGTGAAAGAGGGGGGTTGCTAGGCTTCACAACTCCCAAAAGATCCAGGAGGGCTTCCTGCATCTAAAAGGACACGCTGAGGCGTTGGAGGGGTCTTCAGAGTTGAAGGAGACCACAGACGCCCACAACAGCGTTCCCTCCCCACGGAGAGAAAGCCTGACTTCGGGAGTGATCCTGCAGCATAAGCTCCAAAGAAAAGAGGCGTCTGGTATCCGCAAGCACGGTTGGTCCCCCGGAAAAAGCTATCAAAACATAGGTAATTAAGCATAAATCTTACGGCAGCTAGAGGCTTCTTTGAACTGGAAGCTGTACAAAGGACTGGGAGTTCAACCGAAGTGAATGGAAAGATAGCTGAGATTAACCAGACGCTTAATTAATGCAAGAGAAAGAGGAGGTCAAACCCATTGCATTTTGAAATACAATCCAGGAAAAAACAAGGTGGAGAAGAGAATTACAATTATATTGTTTTACAACAGCTTGCATGGACTGCTGTAATATCAAATCAAGAAAGAAATAAGGGGGAAAAGACTAAAAGGTGAACTATCCCTTTAATATATTGGACAACATCTCTTGGAGTTTTATGAAGAAAAATCTACATGGGATGGGGGTATGCCAAGGTTTTGAAAATGGTATAGGTGCAATATATTCTGAACAAAAAGCTAAATTAATTGTAAATAATGTGGTGACGGCAGAATTTAAGATAGAAAAAGGGACACGACAGGGATGCCCAATCTCCCCATTGCTTTTTATATCGGTCCTGGAGGTTCTGCTAAATATGATCGGAAGGGTTGGTTTAACCGGTTGGTTAAAGGTATACAGGTCAGAGCCAAACAGTACAAACTGAGAGCATTTGCAGATGACTTAGTATTGACGCTACTGTTGGGAATCTGCCAGGGAGATAACGTCCATCATGAGCCCCCAAGCCGGAGTTCTGGACGATCATCGATCTTCCGTAGACAGGCAGATCCAACAGTTAGGGGCACAAAGCCTTAGAAATTCCTAGCCACATTCCTAGGCTGGTGCACCCTCTTTATCAGCAGAAACACAGCCAAAAGCTTGCACCGCAGAAGAGTATATTTAGCATATTTACAGACTTTATTAGCGTTTAACAGAACAAAAGAAAACGTGACCGTTCTGTGTCAGCATCTCTGGCCAACTGGCAAAAACGAAAGGAAAACAGCAAGCATAAACATCCTGTCAACAGGACATGCGCAGACTCTGTTATTTCCAAAGCCTGCTCCCTTTAAGGTGGAACGGAAATATCCTAACAGCTACAGGAGCCAGAATCTAGTACTAAAAGAGTTTTAGAACTGATTCAAGAATTTGGTCAAGTGGCAGGTTTTAAATTGAACAAGTTAAAAACTGAGAAAAATTTAACACCGATTGAAAGAGATAGGTTTCAGAATGAGACAGGATTGACTGTGGTAAAGAAAGTGAAATATTTGGGGATTAACATGACAGCCAAAAATGGGAACTTATTTAAAGACAACTATGAAAAATGCTATGGGACGCGGGTGGCGCTGTGGGCTAAAGCCTCAGCGCCTAGGGCTTGCCGATCGAAAGGTCGGCGGTTCGAATCCCCGCGGCGGGGTGCGCTCCCGCTGCTCGGTCCCAGCGCCTGCCAACCTAGCAGTTCGAAAGCACCCCCGGGTGCAAGTAGATAAATAGGTACCGCTTACCAGCGGGAAGGTAAACGGTGTTCCGTGTGCTGCGCTGGCTCGCCAGATGCAGCTTTGTCACGCTGGCCACGTGACCCGGAAGTGTCTCCGGACAGCGCTGGCCCCCGGCCAATAGATGTGAGATGGGCGCACAAACCCCAGAGTCTGTCAAGACTGGCCCGTTCGGGCAGGGGTACCTTTACCTTTACCTTTATGAAAAATGCTGGGTCGAAGTGAAAAAAGATTTAGAAATCTGGTCAAACTTGAAGCTTTCATTGCTGGGTCGTATTGCTGTGATAAAGATGAATGTATTGCCAAGAATGTTGTTTCTGTTTCAAACATTGCAAATTGTGGACAAAATGGATTGCTTCAAGAAGTGGCAGAGAGATATCTCTAGATTTGTCTGGCAGGGCAAGAAGCCCAGAATAAAATGTAAGATATTAACAGATGCAAAGGAAAGGGGTGGATTTGCCCTGCCAGACCTTAAACTTTACTATGAATCAGCAGCCTTTTGCTGGCTGAAAGAATGGCTACTTCTTGAAAACACAGACACTTTAGACTTAGAAGGTTTTAACAATGTATTTGGATGGCATGCATATTTATGGTATGATAAGGTCAAAGCACATAAAGCATTCAAAAACCATATTGTCAGTAAAGCATTGTTTAATGTCTGGGTAAGATATAAAGACTTATTGGAAAATAAAACCCCAAGGTGGTTGTCACCAATGGAAGCAAAAGCTCAGAAAAGGCTCAATATGGAGGCCAAATGGCAGATATATTGGGAAATTTTGGAACAAGAAGGAGGCAAATTGAAACTGCAGAGTTTCGAAAAATTAAAAAACAAAGTGAGAGATTGGCTTCATTATTATCAGATAATGGAGGCATATAATTTGGACAAGAAAATCGGCTTCCAGGTGGAAAAGTCAAAATTAGAAACAGAACTGTTAGAACCCAAAACTAAGAATCTGTCAAGAATGTATAACTTGCTGTTGAAATGGAATACTCAGGATGAAACGGTGAAATCTGCTATGATTAAATGGGCACAAGATGTTGGACATAATATTATGTTTGCTGACTGGGAACAGTTATGGACCACAGGTATGAAGTTTACGGCATGCAATGCCTTAAGACAGAATATTATGAAAATGATATACAGGTGGTACATGACCCCAGTCAAGCTTGCCCGATAACGAATGTTGGAAATGTAAAGAAGTGGAAGGTACATTCTTTCACCTTTGGTGGACGTGCCCAAAGATTAAGGCTTTCTGGGAAATGATATATAATGAACTGAAAAAGGTATTTAAATATACCTTCCTGAAGAAACCAGAGGCCTTTCTCCTGGGCATTGTCGGCCAATTGGCGCCAAAGAAGGACAGAACTTTTTTTATGTATGCTACAACAGCAGCAAGAATACTCATTGCAAAGTATTGGAAGACACAAGATTTACCCACTCTGGAAGAATGGCAGATGAAGGTGATCGACTACGTGGAATTGGCAGAAATGACTGGCAGAATCTGAGACCAGGAAGAAGAGTCGGTGAAAGAAGACTGGAAGAAATTTAAAGACTATCTACAGAAATATTGTAAAATTAATGAATGTTAGAATGATGTTGGATAGAAATTAAGGGGTTTCCAGCTGTAATGCTTTAGGAGATACGAAAAAAAAGGTTTATAAATGGGTAAAAGCTTAATGGTAAGGATTTGCTGAACTAACAAATTGAAGTGGAATACAAAGAAGGGAGGTATGAGGAGGTCTGTAAGGAAGATATGTTGTGGGAAATTATTTGTTTTTTTAACTGTTTTTATGTTGTATTTTGTATTTTGTTTCTTTTTATTTTTTTTCATTGTTATATTTTAAAAACTTTAATAAATATCTTTTTTAAAAAAAATATTGGAGAACGTCTGAAGCAATTATGGACGATATGGAGGAAAGGAATGAATGGGCCTGAAGACTTAAAGACCTACCCAAACCCCAGTGCTAAATTAATGGAGTGATTAAAAATGTTTTGCTGAGAGTTTATGTGTGAGAGACATTCGATATACAGGCTCCGGCTTTTACATAGCAGAAAGCCTTTCTCCCTTTCGTTAAAAAATTCCTGACAGTTATTTGAATTGATGGTCGAAATGATGGAAAGAGATGAACAGATCTGAGGTCCTATAGATCATCCCAAATCCTAGTGCTGCACCCCACAGAGCAAGTAAAGATTCTTGGTGAAGGAAAGAGCAAAAGGTGCTTTGGACTTCTGGACTTGAGATTCTTATTGAGCCAGCTCTTTCTTAGATGAATGAGAGAGACAATAGACATTCAAGCTCCGGTTTTTGTGTAGTATGGAGGCCTGACTTCTTTGTGTTAAAATTTGCAGAAGTTGCACCAGTTTTGCTGATTTACTTCACACTATTCTTGACTGTTGAAGGGGGTGCAGGGGAAAAAGTTTTTGTGGTGAGAAGAGCCTGGGGAAGCCAAGAGAAGATTTTAAAGAACTGTTAAGAAAATAAGCCCCTCCCGACAGGGTGGGGGGGGGTTACTGGGCTCCCCTCTATTGGTGGCAAGAGGAAATTACTCTGCAAGTAACAGGAAAGTTATATAAAGGCTGGTTAAATGTGTAGGGAAATGGACAAGGGGATTTCGGACAACTAGTGGACAAAACTGGTAACTGAGTAAAAATTTATTTATTTATTTATTCTCCTTTTCCTTGTTAAATGTTATTATTATTATGTTATTATCATCATTGATGGGACAGTGTGCATTAGAGGTGTTGTCAGGGGTTCAGGAGCAGAGGCAAGGGCAAGGGAGGAAACAGAGAGCGAGGGGGAGGAGGCAGAAGAAAAGATGAGTGATGACGACGACCCGAGATCTCCGAGTCTTTCCAGTGAATCAGAAGATTCACAGAAAGGAGCACCAGTGGCCAGGGCAAGGGGGGAGCCTAGGGGGAAACCCCAGGAAGATAGAGCCAGAGGGGACTCAGAGGAGAGCAGTTGGAAATCGGGACCAGCGTCACCGCCGGAGAGCAGGGAAGAGGAAGGGAGCCAGGGATCAAGCGCTGGCAGCTCACAACAGGGGGGAGGGCATGAGTCAGGAGTGGCCACACCTCCATTGGGGAGCGAAGAAACGGTCAGACGGAAAGTGGAAGGTTGGGCGCGCGCGCCAAGTTCAAATGCACAGGAAAGTGACGCAGTAGGCAGCCCTGAACGAGAGCCAGGTCCTAAAGCCCGGCGCAAGGAGACAGGAGGGTCCGGGGGGGTCGGCGTCAGAAGAATCCAGGAAGGAAGAGACCCCGGGGGGCAGAGGGACCCAGAGGAGAACAGTCAGGCGGAAAAGGTGGAGCAGGGCTAGGATATTAAGTTGGTGCACAAGGGGCGGAGACTCAGACGGAGCTTCGCCGATCTAGCCACTAGACGTAGAGTTGCACGCAGCAGCTTGAGAATGGAAACTGTAATTCAATAAAGACTTTTACTTAATGATCGCTGGCTAGCGTGATCCTCTGTGAGCTAGGATCTGGAAGCAGCTCTGACAGTAAGCTCCGTCCCCTAATTGTGGGCATCTACAGCCTCGAGGAGAGGAGAGAAGCAGGTGCCTACTAGCGAGCTCACGAACGGCAGACGACATGACGGCTGAGGGCGCGAACCAGCCAGGGGCTCCTCCTTCCTTCCCAGAGAAGCAGCGCGTGCGCAATCCACGCCTCCGCCAGGAGGTGGGGCGGAACCTATGGAGGTTGGAAGTGCAAGGGCTCAGTCAGCAGCCAGAGCCCTAGCACCGACAACAGTGAAAGCGAAGCCTCCTAGAGGGAACAGGAAGTGTTACATTTGCGAGGATCCAGGGCGTATGGCGAAAGGGTGTCCCCGGAGGCTCCACAAGCACACTGCAGCTTCAGCAATGGTAACTGCAGCAACGCAGCAAGGAGAACCACAGCAGGGAAACGACGATGTCTGGCTGGAGGAAGAGGCACTGGGGCCCAGCCAGACGTGTCAGTGAAGAAGTCCCCGGAGATTTTACAGCCCATGGACCCCCTCCCGCCCAAACCAGTAGTGAGGCTCACCGCATCGCTCCAGTTGCCCAATGGAATCGCCGTGGACGTGCCGCTCACCATTGACTCGGGAAGCAATGCGGACTTTATAGGGCAGGACTTTGTCAACCGGCACGCTATACAGTTGCTGCCTGCCACGCTGCCCCTGCAGGTGGTCACGGTGGATGGCAGGGAGCTGCTAGGGGGGCAAGTGGTGAAGCAGACGCCACCGATGGTGATGCGACTTGGGAATCACAGGGAAATCATCAGCTTCAACGTCACTCAACTATCGGACACGCCCATTGTATTGGGCATGAGTTGGCTGGACAAGCACAGCCCAACGCTGGCTTGGTACCAGAGGCAGCTGACCTTCGGCTCTTCCTTTTGTGCTGAACACTGCATCGTGCCCCGGCAAGAAGGAGAGGAAGAGGAGTCACAGCTGCTGCTAGGCACGCTGCAAGCGATTCCCCACAAGTACGCAGAATTTTTGGAGGTTTTCTGCGAGAAGGAGGCAGACAGGCTACCCCCCCACAGACCATATGACTGCAAAATTGACCTGCTGCCGGGGGCGGCGCTGCCTAAAGGGAAGCTGTATTCCATGTCTGAGGACGAACGGCAGGAACTCAAAGAGTTCATAGATCATAATTTGGAGCGCGGTTTCATCCGAGAGTCCAAGGCAGCGGGGGGCAGTCCTGTATTCTTTGTTAAGAAGCGGGACACGCCCCAAAAAAGACTTGTAGTGGACTATCGCATCTTAAACAGTGTGACCAAGCCATCGGACTTCCCCATGCCCCGAATCGACGACCTCCTCGCAAAGGTACGGAAGGGCAGCGTGTTCACCAAGTTAGACCTGCGAGGGGCGTACAACCTCATTCGCATGCGGGAAGGAGATGAGTGGAAGACAGCCATGTTCACGCCACTGGGCACCTACGAATATAGAGTTATGCCTTTTGGATTGCAAAATGGCTCCCAAGTTTTTCAAGCGTTCATGCATCACGTGTTGGCGGGGCTCCTCTACAAGACGTGCGTCTGTTTCTTAGATGACATCCTGATCTTTTCGGAATCGCAGCAGGAGCATGACAGACACGTCAAGGAAGTGCTGCGCAGGCTACAGCAGCATAGGCTCTACGCCAAGCTGGAGAAGTGCCAGTTCGACGTGACGGAGGTGGATTTTCTGGGCTACAAGTTGTCTGACACGGGGCTCGCCATGGACAGCGCCAAGGTTCGAGCGGTGTTGGATTGGAAAAGCCCACGCAACCGGAAGGAGGTCCAACGGTTTGTCGGCTTCGCGAACTTCTATCACAAGTTTATCAAAGGCTTCGCTATGCAGACAGCGGCCATCACGGACACGCTTAGCTCCAAGAAAAAGAAGTTCATCTGGACAGAGCAGGCGGAGCAGTCCTTTCAGGCACTCAAGCGTCTCTTCGCGTCGGAAGAGCAGCTGCTGCATGTCGACCCCGGCAGGCCGATGAGGGTCGAGACAGACGCCTCGGACAGAGCCGTGGGAGCAGTCCTGCTGCAGAAAGACCCGCAGGGGGTTTGGCGGCTGGGAGCGTTTTACTCCAGGAAGCTCAGCAAGTCCGAACAGAACTATACCATCTGGGACAGGGAGTTGCTGGCCATTCATGCAGCGTTCAAAGCGTGGAGGCACTTCCTGATCGGCGCCAAGCACACGGTGCAGGTCTGCACGGACCACAAGAATCTGGAGCACTGGCACACGGCACAGTTCCTGAACCAGAGGCAGATACGTTGGGCTGAGTTCTTTGCGAACTTCGACTTCCGAATAGAGTATGTCCCGGGGGACACCAACATCATGGCGGACGCTCTCTCCCGTAAGCCACAGTATCTGGAGGACGCCACGCCAGCGGCTGCCATGCACATCTTCGCACCAACAGTGTGGGCCTGCGCTGCGGCAACAGTTGACCTGGATGCGGTGCGACGAGCGTTGCAGGATGACTCCTTCGTGCAAGCAAAGATGGCAGAGGTGCAAAGAGGCACGGCAGCGACCGACGGGTTCCAGCTGAGAGATGGATTGCTCATCCGTAAAGGGGCCATCTACGTGCCGGGAGACGAACTTCGCGCCAAGGTATTGCAGCAGCTGCACGACGCGCCCACTGCCGGGCACTTTGGCAAGGAGAAGACGGTGGGATGAGTCGCCAGGGACTTCTGGTGGCCCGGAATGAGAGGGGAGGTCGCGGACTACGTGGCGAGGTGTGACACCTGCCAGAGGGCCAAACCAGTGCACAGGCCGCCGGCCGGACTGTTGGAACCGCTGCAAACTCCGGTCGAACCATGGGAGAGAGTGGCCCTGGACTTTGTCACGGATCTGCCCAGCTCGAGGGGCAAGACGGCCGTGCTGGTGGTGGTGGACTTGTTCTCCAAGATGGCACATTTCATTCCGTGTGCTAAGGTGGCCACGGCGGAGCACATCGCCAAACTGTTCATAGACCACGTGTTCAAGGTTCACGGTCTGCCACGGTCTATTCTGTCCGACCGGGGGCGGCAGTTCATCTCGAATTTCTGGCAGAAGCTGATGGGCTTCCTGAACGTCAAGATCAACCTGGCGTCGGCGAGACACCCGCAGACCAACGGGCAAGCGGAGCGGGTCAATTCCATCATGCAGCAGTACCTGAGATGTTATGCGAATCAACAGCCTGCGACGTGGGTGGATTACCTGCCGCTCGCCGAGTTCGCCTACAACAACACGAAGCACGTGTCCACGGGGGTCACGCCGTTCTTCGCCAACAACGGGAGGCACCCCAGAACCTTCCCGGGACTGGAAAGAATGGGGGAGGGGGAGCCGCAGACAGCAGACGCGTTCGCGTTGGAGTTGCAGGAGGTCCACGATCAGCTGCGGTGGCACCTGGAGCTGGCCAAACACGCATACAAGGTACAAGCGGACAAACACAGAAGGGTTGGCGAAGAGATCCAGGTGGGAGACTGGGTCTGGTTAGCAGCCCACGCAGTGCCGGCCAGGTCGTTGGCCAAGAAGAAACTAGGGCATAAGCAACTGGGGCCCTACCAAGTCGAAGGGCAGGTCAACCCGGTGGCTTTCAGGCTGGCGCTTCCGGAGGGTTCCAGAATGCATCCGGTGTTCCACAGATCGGTGCTCACTCCCTACAAGGCACCGCACAGGTTTCAGGAACCCGGAACGGCACCGAGTCCGCTCAGAGAAAGAACCGGGCACGCGGGAGTGGCACAGGAGGAGCGCATCAACGAAGTCACGGAGATTTTGGACTCCAGATGGGGGGAGGAGGGGGTAGAATACCTTCTCGCCAAAGAGGGCACCCCGGCCAGTGCGAACAGCTGGGTGCCGGGCTACGCCTTGGACGAACCTCTGCTCAAAGACGAGTTTCATGCCCTTTTCCCACATAGACCAATGCCAGCAGACTTTTTCGACGACTGGCTTTTCACGCCCACGCTTTCTGCCAGCACGTTCCGGGGATTCGACTCGGACGAGGACCCGATACGAGACACCCGTTCCCCGGAGGGGTCACCCTCGGGATCTGCCTCAGAACCCTCGTATTGGTGGGACGATAGACCAGAGGAGCAGTGGCGCAGGAAGTGGCTGGAAGGTCCAGGACGAGCAACGCCGCTGGGAGGAAGTGAGGGAGAGACGGACATGGACGTTTTCGGGGACGACCCTGGTTTCGAGCACGGCAGCACAGAGATGGAAGCGGAGGTGACCGTCGTCGACGAGAGCAGGGAGGAAGAACCGGGAGACTTCAGATGGAGGCCCGCCACGGGAAGCGAACTGTATCCGACGTTCGTCCCTCTGACACAGCAGCACCCAGCTCCCGCACCGGAAGGAGGGGAGGGGGGAACGGGGGGCTTCAAGGGGGGGATGGATGTCAGGGGTTCAGGAGCAGAGGCAAGGGCAAGGGAGGAAACAGAGAGCGAGGGGGAGGAGGCAGAAGAAAAGATGAGTGATGACGACGACCCGAGATCTCCGAGTCTTTCCAGTGAATCAGAAGATTCACAGAAAGGAGCACCAGTGGCCAGGGCAAGGGGGGAGCCTAGGGGGAAACCCCAGGAAGATAGAGCCAGAGGGGACTCAGAGGAGAGCAGTTGGAAATCGGGACCAGCGTCACCGCCGGAGAGCAGGGAAGAGGAAGGGAGCCAGGGATCAAGCGCTGGCAGCTCACAACAGGGGGGAGGGCATGAGTCAGGAGTGGCCACACCTCCATCGGGGAGCGAAGAAACGGTCAGACGGAAAGTGGAAGGTTGGGCGCGCGCGCCAAGTTCAAATGCACAGGAAAGTGACGCAGTAGGCAGCCCTGAACGAGAGCCAGGTCCTAAAGCCCGGCGCAAGGAGACAGGAGGGTCCGGGGGGTCGGCGTCAGAAGAATCCAGGAAGGAAGAGACCCCGGGGGGCAGAGGGACCCAGAGGAGAACAGTCAGGCGGAAAAGGTGGAGCAGGGCTAGGATATTAAGTTGGTGCACAAGGGGCGGAGACTCAGACGGAGCTTCGCCGATCTAGCCACTAGACGTAGAGTTGCACGCAGCAGCTTGAGAATGGAAACTGTAATTCAATAAAGACTTTTACTTAATGATCGCTGGCTAGCGTGATCCTCTGTGAGCTAGGATCTGGAAGCAGCTCTGACAGGTGTAATATAGAAGTATTATAAAACACAATTTGTCAGGAAAAGAAGTAGCTACGGGTACTAACGGATTATAAAACAACTGGTTATGTCAAATGTGAATAAGAAATTTATGAATCCAGCGGCAGCAGTGTTATCTGCAAATCCTAACAGGAGAAACGCAAATCAAGACCCCAGAAATGAATTCAGAAATGAGAGATCTTCTCCTGGGACTGAGAAAAGACATTTCAGAGATGAAGAAAGAGATGAACAACAGTATAAGATCAACAGATCAAAAGTTGGATAAGATGGGGCAAAAAATAGAGGAAAATGCAAAAATGGTGTTAGAAATGATGGTTAAAATCAATGATCTGGTGGTTAAAAATTTGGAAATAACAAAGACTGTACAAGAATTAAAAGGGAAAACGATAAGTTTGGAGGAAGGGCTAAGAAAAGTACAGAAGGAGAGGGGGGGAAAGGGGAAACAGAAAAAATTAAGAAAGAGCTGGCAGATATGAAAGAAGCCCATGAGGCAGTCCTAGATTCAATCTCTATGATTGAAATGCACAGAAGAGAAAAAACATTGAGATTTAGATCTATTCCAGAAGAACCAGATGAAGTGATAGAGCAAAAAATATCATCAGAATTAGCCAAATGGATTGGAATAGAAGAACAGGAAATGAGAAATAAAATTGAGAGAGCCTTTAGAATCAGATCAAGAATTGCAAGAGCTAATAATTGGCCAGGGGACTGTCTGGTAACTTTTGTGAATATGGATATTAGAGATAAAATACTACAAATTAGCAGTACGACAAAACTTAAAATTCAGGAAAAATTGTTCCATCGAAGCTTTTAAGAAAAAGGGAAAAATATAAACCGTTGGTGGAAGCACTAAATAAAAAATCAATTGTGCACAGATGGGAATTCCCTGAGGGAATTTCCTTTTTTTACAAAGGGAAAAGGAGAAGATTTGTTACTTGGGAGGACGCTGACAAATTTTGGAGAACATATAGAGAGGAGTTAGGATGTAAAAGACAGCTGAGAGGAGGGGCGGACGATCTTAAAAAACAATCCGAGGAGGAAGAATCTCAAGCATTAAGGACAAGTGACTTTTCTGAATTTCTTTTTTTAAAAAAATTATTTTATTTTTATTTTATTTTTTGTTAAGAAATTGAATCACTGTGTAGTAAATAATGGAATTAAGGATTGTTACCTGGAATGTTAATGGTTTAAATGATAAAAAGAAAAGAAATAAGGTGGAATTTATATTCAGCAAACAGAAATTGGATTTGATATCTTTGCAAGAAACTCATATCACAAAACAACACACAAGAATTTTATCCAATAAGAAACTGGGACTTGATTTTGTTTCTTCAGATAAATCTAAGAAGAATGGAGTTGCAATATACGCAAAAAAGCATTTGGAGCCGAAATTGATCTATAAAGATTCACAAGGAAGGGTCGTTGTCATAGAAATAATAGTCCTGGGGGAAAGAATTAAAGTTATCAGTTTTTATACACCGAATGAAAAAAAAAAGTGAATTTTATCAAAAGTTGGAACGAGAGTTGGGGGATTTTATTGGAGAGAAAATTTTATTTTTAGGAGACCAAAATGGCGTGGTAAATCCTGATTTAGACAGATCCAAAAAGACTACTAAAAAACAGCAAATAAAACTCCCCAAAACCTTTTTTCAGTTAGTAGATTTGTTAAGTTTAGAGGACGCATGGAGAATACAAAATCCGACAGTGAAAGAATACACTTTTTTTCCTACCCTAGTAACTCGGCAGGAAGAATTGATGCCATCTGGCTAACAAAAGATTTGACAGTCAAAATATGTAAATTTGAAATTCAACCAAAGACAATAGCTAATCATAATGCAGTACAAGTAACGCTGACTTGGGGAAAGAGGAAATCTATAAGATGGAGATTAAATGAAACTTTATTGAGAGATGAAATAATAATAGAAAAAGCAAAAAAGACCTTAAAGGACTTTTTTGAACTGAATTTAAATAAGGGCACCGATTTAAAGATAGTCTGGGATGCTAGTAAAGCTGTCTTAAGAGGTTTCTTTATTCAACAAAACGTAATTCAAAGAAAACAAAAGGGGGGAAAAAACAAGAAATCTTAGAGGAGATTAGAAAAAGCGAGCTGGAATTATACAAAAAACCAAATAGTGTAGAATTAAAAAGAAATATTAAGATCCTACAATCTCAATAGTTAATGCTAATAAATGCAGAAATGGAATGGAAACTAAGATTATTGAAACAAAAAACCTTTGAACATGCTAATAAACCAGGAAGGTTATTAGCATGGCAATTAAAGAAGAGAGAGGCAGAAAGGCTTATAAATAGAGTTAAGTGCGAAGGCAAAATAATAAACAACCCTAAAGAAATAGAGAAACGATTTCTCGAATTCTTTAGAGAACTCTATAAGGAAGGAAATGAAACATCAGAAGAAGTTAAAGAATATTTAGAACAGAACGGTCTTCCGAAACTTACTAAAGAACAAAAAGAACTGTTGAATGCCCCTATTACATTGTACGAAATTCAAAGAGCAATTAAGGAAGCAAAGATAGGAAAGTCACCAGGGCCAGATGGCCTACCGGCAATATATTATAAAAAATTTGAGGACATACTGTCTGACCCATTAAGAAGTATCATGAACAACATTTTAAAAGATGGAACCATGCCGAGACTCATGGAAAGACAGCCTTATTGCATTAATTCCAAAACAGGGAACGGACAATCTACTTATTAACAACTATAGACCAATCGCAATCCTTTTTTAAAAAATAATAATATTTATTAAAAGTTTAAGGATTACAAAACAAAGTAATGAAGAAAAGCAAAGGTAAACAATACAAATCAAAACATTACAGTACATATAAAGAAAAAGAAAAGAGATAAAAGACCGAAAAACACAATACATCCGAACAAAAACAAAAACAATTAAAAAACACCTCCAATATTTCCATATCTTTATCTTTCATTGACTTGTTTCATCGACCTCCTCACACCTCCTTTTTTGTATTCTAGTTATTAATTATTTCAGCAAATCCTTTCCATCTTTCACTATTTTCTGTCATTTAATTGTCTTAATTTATTTTAACCTTATCTTACCATTAAAATCCTAAAACTTATATATACTTAATTCCTTATAACATTTCTACTAAAGCCGTATAATTTCATTCCAACAATTTTTCTAACACTCATTAATTTAACAATATTTCTCTAAATAATTTTTTAAAACTTTTTCCCACTCTTCTTCCACCGTCTCTTCTCCCTGGAGTCGGATTCTGTCAGTCCTTTCTATCAATTCCATATGGTCCATCAACCTGGTGATCTTCTATCCGAGGCTTTTAACTCTTTTCCATGTCCCTTCTGCAGGTCTTCTTCATATCTATACATGTGCTTCACTTTGTCTTCTGCTGATCTTGTTCTTAGTTTCCTTCCTTTGGCACTGAGGAGTAGATCTCGGGGAAACTCCAACCTAGCAATGTCATTGTTCCTTCTCGACAGGTCAGCCTATTCTCCATAGTCAGAACTAAAGTCCAAACAATATTTCAGAGCGTGTTTCAAAGTCCCTCCAAAGCTAAAGGCCCCCACAACTCCAATCTCCCCCTGACCCAAATCCAGATCCCAAACCTGCATAGGGGAATCTAACCAACTTTCCTTCTCCAATCCAAGCGGGACTCCATCCCTCCAAATCTGGCTTTCTCTGGATTCAATTGTAAAGGGCAACAGCTTATATTCATCAAATTGCCTCTGTAAGGCCGAGGCTCTATCCACTTCAATTACTTGAGGTTCAATAACAACTTTCTCCTTCTTCTTCTCCACAGCTTGCAGTGTCAAAACAGATTCCTGAGTCAAATCCTGGGTTGTTTCTGTATAGGTATTCACTTTTAGTCCCAACTCAGTCATTTTTTTGTCCCATATTGTCAATTTTAATAATCATCACATCCATCTTCTTATGAAGCACTTGTCTTGCAAAATGCAATCACTAGGGCTTCTTCTGTCAACATTCTTGTCCAAGGTCAGTCTCTGTATCACACGGTCAGTCTCTGTATCACACGGTCAGTCTCTGTATCACACGGTCTTTAATCTCTACAGCTGAAAAATTCCCCAGATCCACTCCTGCAACAGTTTCAAAAACTCCCTCTAGAGGAAACAATTTCTATTGTAACCATCCTTTTAAACAAATATCCAGCAACAAAGTTAGTTCAGTTTTCAGTTACATTTGCTCCTTTTCAAGTGCAAAAGGAAACTTTGAAACAATATATTTCTCTTATTTAGCTATCTGTCAGCAGACATTATTCACAGTCAATGAACTTTCCCAAAAAGTCGATCTTACTAAAAGCCCGTTCCCAGGTTCAAGACGCTGGTAATTTATCTTCCTTCACTCTCTCTCCTGCAGGCTTAGGCAGTCTAAAATTCCCCCCTCTTCTCCTGCTACCAAGGGGGGTTTAGTAGTTTTAACCGATGGAGATTTAATCCTTTACAAAAGGCTTTCCAGACTTTAGTTTGCAACGTCTTTGCTTCAGTCTATTTACAAAAGGGGAAGGCGGACCTCCTGTTTGAAACCTTCCCGTTTCAATGCCAAAGATCCAATTTTCCGTCACCATCACAACGACATAGCAGTGTGAATTTGGTGAGTAACAGGGAACTCTGCATTTGTGTAATCAAGGAATAAAGTCCCAGGAGGAAAGATCACCCAGATGTGGCCTGCGTATTGTCCTACCCAGTGCTTTTTTTCCTGAGGGGACGCGAGGGGCATACGCATACCCCTAAACATCTTGTGAATCTACGTTTGGCCTCATTGAGGGGCAGTATTTCAATATGCCTAGGAAAATGAGAGTACCCCTAAACATTTTTTTTTTTAAAAAAAGGACTGGCTTTTTAAAAAAGCACTTTCTTTCTGTATTGTCGCCCCATAGTTTTTCACTGCTTAGAACAGGGGTTCCCAGAGTGGGCACAGGCTGTGGGATTAACCAGAGGGTGCTAGGAGGCAAGAGGGGCATTGGGGGTATAACTATCAGAATTTGAAAAACTGGTATCACTCGATCAAGCTCATTGATTTTACTGATTTAATTGAACTAAATAGTTTTAACTGGATTTGGAATAAATGTGCAATTGATCGTTGCTGTTTTGAATTTTATTGCGTTATTATCTTCCTTAGTTGGTCATGCAAACCACTATTCTGGATACCGTTGTACCTCTGCTCCCGAATGCCTTGGGAGTCAAACGTTCTTTTGGAAGCCGAACGTCCAGTGGGGCTTCCACGGCTTCTGATTGGCTGCAGGAGCTTCCTGAGGTCAATCAGAAGCCGCACTTTGGTTTCCAAACGTTTCAGAAGTCAAATGGACTTCTGGAACGGACTCCGTTCGACTTCCAAGGTACGGCTGTACAGTGGAACCTCGGTTGTCGAACATAATCCGTTCCGGGAGACCGTTCGACTTCCGAAACATTTGACAACCAAGGATCAATTGCCGATCAGCAATTGCCCTTGAAACAACATCAAAAGATGAGGCCCCTGAGACGCTACATCGGTAGTTTTAACCGATGGAGATTTAATCCTTTACAAAAGGCTTTCCAGACTTTACTTTGCAACGTCTTTGCTTCAGTCTATTTACAAAAGGGGAAGGCGTACTTCCTGTTTGAAACCTTCCCGTTTCAATGCCAAAGATCCAATTTTCCGTTCTACTCACGGGTAGTTGTTTAAAATCCAATTGTCCACAGCAAAAAGTCAGCGCTCTCCGGCAACAGCAATGCGGCTTCACTCCGTGATAAAAGCAGTCGATTCAAAGCACCGCGCCACTCACCCCACGTCGCTCCGGAACCCCGAAACTGGGTTTCCCCACGAGTAGGGGAGGCGCAAAAGGTGCCAGCCGAATCCCACGTCCACAGGCTTCTCCCGCCTGTGGTTTTTAATGCGTCTCCGCCTCGCCATGGCGGTCAAGACCCTGATTTTCACGGAGCGGATTCCTCCCGATCAGAGGAAATCCGCCATTGCTGGAGGCGCTAACCTGGAAGTCCCCAGGCCTATCGCACTCCTAAATAGCGATTATTAATTATATGCAAATATTTTAGCCGAAAGATAAAAAAAAGTCTTCCAGATGATTATACACAATGACCAAGCTGGCTTTTTGCCCGGGAGGCACATTTATAACAACACCAGAAACATTATAAACTTATTAGAGTATTTAGACTTAAGAATAGAAAAGAAGGCAGTCTTAATGGCCATAGATGCTGAAAAAGCTTTTGATAGGGTCTCCTGGAAATTTATGAAAGGTCTATTACACCATATGGATTTTGGTATACAGTATATAAAAGGGATTGAAGCAATATATTCAAAACAAAAAGCTAAAATCATAATAAATGGAAATTTATCACAGGAGTGTGAAATCAGTAAAGGGGTCAGACAAGGTTGCCCACTATCCCCCTTAATTTTCATACTAACATTGGAAGTCTTATGTAAACGAATTAGGGAGGAAAAAGAAATAAAAGGGATTATGCTGGGAAATAGAAGTTACAAAATGAGGGCATTTGCTGATGATCTAATTATAACTACGGAGCAACCAAAACAGAGTCTAACAAAGGCGTTGGAAATAATATATGCCTATGGTAAATTTGCGGGGTTCAAACTGAATTTAAACAAGACAAAACTATTACAAATTTGTCGCCAGATGAAAAAGCAGAATTAGAAAAAATAATACAAATTAAAATCTACCCCAAAATCAAGCATTTAGGATTATGGATAACACCAAAGAATATTAACTTGTATGAAGATAATTATATTAATTGTTGGAAAGATATCAAAAGACAGTTGGAGACATGGACAAGCCTAAACTTATCATTCCTGGGCTGTATTTCGGTAATTAAAATGACAGTCTTACCGAAGCTACTCTTTTGATTCCAAACGATTCCAATTATAGGAAAGACCAGCAGTATTGACAAGTGGCAAAAAGAAATTTCTAATTTTTTGTGGAAGGGTAAAAGACCAAGAATAAGATATGAATAGATACTGTAGAAAGAGGTGGCTTCGGGTTACCGGATTTGAAGCTATATTACAAAGCCTCATGTCTTCTCTGGTTGAAAGATTGGTGTTTATTAAAAAAATGGGATATTTTAGTTCTAGAAGGTCATGACACACGTGTCAGGGAACTGCCATCAGTGCCGGAGGGAGAGAGCAAAAGCCAGAGGGATTCCAGAGAGCGTCCAGGGATCGGGAGAAAAAGCCCATCTTAGAATCATAGAATCATAGAATCATAGAGTTGGAAGAGACCACAAGGGCCATCGAGTCCAACCCCCTGCCAAGCAGGAAACACCATCAGAGCACTCCTGACATATGGTTGTCAAGCCTCTGCTTAAAGACCTCCAAAGAAGGAGACTCCACCACACTCCTTGACAGCAAATTCCACTGTCGAACAGCTCTTACTGTCAGGAAGTTCTTCCTAATGTTTAGGTGGAATCTTCTTTCTTGTAGTTTGGATCCATTGCTCCGTGGCCGCTTCTCTGGAGCAGCAGAAAACAACCTTTCTCCCTCCTCTATGTGACATCCTTTTATATACAGTGGTGCCTCGCAAGACGAAAAGAATCCGTTCTGTGATTCTCTTCGTCTAGCGGTTTTTTCGTCTTGCGAAGCAAGCCCATTAGCGGATTAGCGCTATTAGCGCTATTAGCGGCTTTTAGCGGCTTTTAACGGCTTATCTGCTGATCGGATCAGCTGATAAGCAGCTTAGCGGCTTAGAAAAAGGGGGGAGGAAAAAAACCCCGCAGGAACTCACAAGGCATTGTCGTCTTGCGAAGCAAGCCCATAGGAAATTCGTTTTGCGAAGCACCTCCAAAACGGAAAACTCTTTCGTCTAGCGAGTTTTCCGTCTTGCGAGGCATTTGTCTTGCGGGGCACCACTGTATTTGAACATGGCTATCATATCACCCCTTAACCTCCTCTTCTCCAGGCTAAACATGCCCAGCTCCCTTAGCCGTTCCTCATAAGGCATCGTTTCCAGGCCTTTGACCATTTTGGTTGTCCTCCTCTGGACACGTTCCAGTTTGTCAGTGTCCTTCTTGAACTGTGGTGCCCAGAACTGGACACAGTACTCCAGGTGAGGTCTGACCAGAACAGAATACAGTGGCACTATTACTTCCCTTGATCTAGATGCTATACTCCTATTGATGCAGCCCAGAATTGCATTGGTTTTTTTAGCTGCCGCGTCACACTGTTGGCTCATGTCAAGTTTGTGGTCAACCAAGACTCCTAGATCCTTTTCACATGTACTGCAAGATTCTCTTCTGGGGAAGAGAATCAGCGTAGCACCAGTGGAGAAGGGGGGCAGATGGGGGATGCGGCGAGGCGGTCCCATGACTCCTTGCCTGGGACCAGCGGGGAGAGTAGGGGTCCTCCGTTGCCCACACCCTCCTTGTGCAGAGAGGGTAGGCGGAGACTAGGCGTCAAAGAGCTTCTTTGCTGGAAGAAGTTTAAGAAATGCCCACTCACGGATTCTGCCAGCAACTGAGTCAGCCACGGTGGACGTGCCCAAGGATTAAGGCTTTCTGGGAGATCATATACAATGAATTGAAAAAGGTATTTACGGTAAATGCATGTATATACACCCATATTTAGTTATTTTGCAGCATTGCTTTGCTTTAAAAATTCAGGAGATAGCTCCAAAGTCAATTCGGAGGAGAGCTAGCAATCATAGGCAATATGAAAGGGTTTGAACGACTCCTCTCTCTTACACAATTCACTTTCGATCGTATTTATACTACAGACTGAAATTGATTTGGTAGTTATTTCCTCTCCTCAGGGAACTCCGAGTACTATACTTCTGTGAACAAGGCTAGCAGTCATTAACAGAAAATTCTCAGTGCCCTTGCCAAACCACAACTCCCAGGAATCTCTGGGGGGCCTCGCCAGAATTAAACTGGCATAAAATTAATATACTGGTGCAGTAATCAGCCCTGGGTTTCCCCCAGGGCTGTCAAGTGACAACAGTAGGGCCGGCTCAGGATCCAGGGTTGCCTTGGTCCCTCCCTGCCCCCAGAATGCCCCCCCAGTTGTACTTCCACCCACCCAAAGGTGCAATGGGCAGTGGCGAAGCTGCATGCTCTGGCACCAGGGGCGGAGAGCAGGCAGGCGTGTGTCCCGGGGGCGTGGCACATCGCCTGCGGGGGCGTGAAGATTGTAGAAATAACATGCCTGTGAACCCTGGAAAAAGGAAAGGTTAATCATGCGTCTCCCTTCAGAACAACTTCCCCCCCAAGGGTACATTTTTGGCAAGTATAATAAATTCTTTGATCAATCAAGTAAAACACATACACTTAATCGACTAACTGTGCAATCCCAGTGAATTCAGCAAGAGACACTCTTGTAAGTGCACGCAGGATTGCACCCTAAAATTTCTTTGAACAAGTGGACTTAGGTAGAAGAAAGGAACTGGTACCCCCTCGTCCATATTAACTGCTTCCAAGTCTATTTACCTTCTGTGAAACAGGTGAATGTCAGGAATAGCGTGAAAAACCTGGTGAGTGTCTTGCTCCAAAAAGCCCACAGTGACCTGGAGAAAGTGTGAGCCATTTGGATGTGGATCTGCCACCATATAGGTAGGTGGGGGTACCACCTTTCTGCATACTTGAGTCCCCTTGCCTCTGACAACTTCCGGTATTAAAAGATCAGCCTTTGTCACTGCCCTGCGCCCAAGAATCCAGCTCTGTAGCAGAGTTCTTTAGCAGACACCCAGTCCAGTGATTGCCAGCCAAGGAAGATGGATACGTAAGGTCATATCAAAGCAAGTTATATTCAGAGTAGACCAGCTGAAATCAAAGGATGTAAGTAACTCATGGACATTAAATTTAGTGGGTCTACTCCGAGCATGGCTTCTTTGCAGCTGTCTCGGGCATTTTCACCATTTCATAGCCAGTCATGTCAGCTCCATTTGCACAAAGGATTCTGGATTGTAACCTGTGTGGATCAGTGATTTGGTGTTTGGCTCACACAGAGCTTGACTGGGATCTCTGTTCAGCCATGAATCTCAGAAGGGATCAGGAGGTGCTCACTGATAACAGAAATCACTGGGTTAAAGCTCACTGAAAGTGCCGCGGTAGCATCATTATCAATTTACGATGGGGTGGAAGGTTTGCAGGCTATGAAGGACTCGCTCACAAATTTATTGAAAGCTGCACAAATTATGATAGCTAGCAAGTGGAAGGGGCAAGCAGAATATAAAATGGAAAAATGGTATGAAGAGGTGTGGGATATATAGCTATTAATGATAAATGAACATGTGCCATTAAGGTAAGACGGGGAATATGCAGGAGGAATGATTTTGAGGAGATATGGAGGGTGTCTGTAGAATTTGTACTGTTACAACGGAAAGGGGTCAAACCATCGCTAGAGGTGTTGAAATTTTGGGAGGTTGGATAGTTACAATGGAATGGTCTCACTGGTGGGGTGCACATTTTTATTCTTATTTATTTATTCTTATTACCTTGTCAAAATAAAGTAAAGGTCGCAGCACGGGAGGAGAGGAGGTGTCTCCCGACTCCTAACCCTTGCACCAGTGTGCATTTTTATTTGGCAACAAGACCCTGGGTCTACACAAAGCAGATTTATGAGTGCTTCCAGACTTTCTCTTTTGAGGTGCGATTCAATCACATATGGGCAAATCCATGTTGTGCAATCAAAAGTTCATTTGGAGCTCTTGCAAGACAAGCCACCCCACCCCCCAATCAGATTTTGGCAACCAGGAAAGATATCGAGAAACACGATGGAAAGTGTTGCAAAGTGTTGCCACCCCACAAGCAAATCAGAATGGGTGCTCATTGTCTTTATTTCTACAGAATATGATGTGGAAGGCTGCTATAACCTGGACAAGGTGTCATTTAAACCAGCTGATGTCCTTCAGTCAGGAAAGGCTATTTGCGGTGGATATGCTCGACTCTTTCAAGAAATGTGCAGGTAACTTCTGTTGGCTCCGGCCATCATGGCAAGTGGTTGCTACTTGGCTGTAGCGATAGGAGATCTGGAGAGCCACAGGTTCCCCACCCCTTACCCTAGGCAGCTATCTCCATGCTTAGGCGTGATCAACTCGCACGTGACAGCCCTTGGAAATAAGTAAATCAATAGATTCTAAGCAGAAAATGGCGGGAGAGAGCTGGAGAGTCCTCATGGCTCATGAGGAGACCCTCCCCAGAACCCAAAGAGGACTTCAGTGGGATCGGAGGAAGCCCCAAAGAGAACGGAGGCACAGTGGGGCTTTGTTTAGGCTGCTCAGCCTCCCCACCTAGTAGCTGACACACGTCACAGCATGGCAGCTGCTGTTGCTTTTCCACAGGTCCTCCAGCCAGCTCCAGAGCTTCAACTCTAGTTGAAAAGAGTGTTGTGGGGAGAGAGAGCTGGAGAGCAGGAAAAAATGAGCTTTTTTTAGTGTGTGCTCCCTACTTACACAGGGACACGGGTGGCGCTGTGGTCTAAACCACTGAGCCTCTTGGGCTTGCCGATCAGAAGGTCGGCGGTTCAAATCCCCACGACGGGGTGAGCTCCCGTTGCTCGGTCCCAGCTCCTGCCAACCTAGCAGTTCGAAAACATGCCAAGAAGTGCAAGTAGATAAATAGGTACCGCTTGGGCGGGAAGGTAAACGGTGTTTCCGTGCGCTGCTCTGGTTTCGGTGTTCTGTTGCGCCAGAGGCGGCTTTGTCAGGCTGGCCACATGACCCGGAAAAACTGTCTGCGGACAAACGCCGGCTCCCTCGGCCTGTAAAGTGAGATGAGTGCCGCCACCCCAGAGTTGTCTGTGACTGGACTTAACTTTCAGGGGTCCTTTACCTTTACCCTACTTACACAATTTTTGCTTATGTGCATGGGGTTCCGGAACATGACCCACCATGTAAGTGGAGGAATGCCCACACTGTGAATGATCCTGAAGCAAACTTGCATATATAGGGCTTCATTGAATTGAGTAGGTCCACTGGAATCCATAGACTTAAAAATTACTTGAATTTAATGGGTCTCTTCCCTGTGTGACTTAGTTCCTCATCCATACTTAGCTTTGCTCTGTGCTTTATAGGCACAGTTCCTGGCTTTCCAGGTCCGTGTCCAAATGTTGTTGTTGTTGTTTCATCCCAGGAAAACTTGTGTTTTCCTGCCAAATTGGAGCAAATGAGAATCTGTGGAGAACCTGATTGCTGTTTTCTCTGATCCAGCAAAATGAAGGACGGCCAATCCAGCCTATCAAAGCGGTGAAAGCAACCACTTGTCCTCTTGGTAGCAACACTGTTCCTGAATACCTTCCTTCCCCTCTCAGTATTGCAGGGATACAGTGCCAGTATTTGATAGGCAGCTGCAGCGTAAAGGGGAAGAGCGACCATGCCTGGAATGCTGTCCGCATTGATGGAAGGTGGCATCTCTTAGACTGCACCTGGGGAAGTGGCTCTGTGAATACTGCTTTTAGCAAGTTCACTTTCAGGTACGCTGTTAGGCAGACCAGGCAGAGCGTGGGACACACTGAGGGGATAGCAGAAGAAGAAGAGTTTGGATTTGATATCCCGCTTTCTCACTACCCTAAGGAGTCTCAAAGCGGCCAACAATCTCCTTTCCCTTCCTCCCCCACAACAGTGGGGCTGAGAGACTTCAGAGAAGTGTGACTAGCCCAAGGTCACCCAGCAGCTGCAGGTGGAGGAGCAGGGAAGCGAACCCAGTTCTCTTAACCACTACACCACACTGGCTCTCACAGTTAACTTCATTTGCTTTCAGGCGGTTTTGTTTTGCTTGGACCACTTGTCAGAGTTTGCAATTTGATGGCCGCAGGGCTGATTAATGTAAGCAAGTGCAATAAGAATGCTGCAGCTAGGTTGGTGACTGGGAGCAGCCGCCGAGACCCTATAACACCGGCCCTGAAAGACCTACATTGGCTCCCAGTACATTTCCAAGCACAATTCAAAGTGTTGGTGCTGACCTCTAAAGCCCTAAATGGCCTCGGCCCAGTATACCTGAAGGAGTGTCTCCACCCCCATCCTTCAGCCTGAGGTCCAGCTCTGAGGGCCTTCTGGCAGTTCCCTCACTGTGAGAAGTGAGGTTACAGGGAACCAGGCCTTCTCAGTAGTGGCGCCCGCCCTGTGGAACGCCCTCCCATCAGATGTCAAGGAAATACAATAACTATCTGACTTTTAGAAGACATCTGAAGGCAGCCCTGTTTAGGGAAGTTTTTCATGTTTGAAGTGTTATTCCGTGCAGAGTGGCTGTGGAGGCCCGGCCAGATGGGCGGGGGTATAAGTAATATTTCATTATTATTATTATTATTATTATTATTATTATTATTATTATTATTATTATTATTATTATTATTATTATTATTATTATTATGCCATGGGCATGGAGTGTCCTGATGGCAGGGATAGATACCATCTATTCATCCTCTTTGAACAGTTCTGGAGTGTTGTGCTTATTCCGGGCTACATGTGTAAAATCTGGGGATTCTGGAGGCTGGATTGTTGCAACACAGCAGCTTCCTCAACCAGATGCCGTCCAGCTGCTCTGGATCACCACTCTGTTTGCCTGTCTGGCCCTGGTGCTGATTTAGGCATTATTATGAAATACTAGACTATTGCGCCTTCTCCTTTTGCAGGTACGATGAGTTTTACTTCCTTACTCACCCCGCTCTGTTTATTAAGAAGCACTTCCCTGAGGACCCCAAGTGGCAGCTTCTGAAACAGACGGTGACACTGGAGCATCAGCATGATCTGACTTAAATGCAGAAGGACTGACCGTCGCAGTCATAAGAACATCAACCACTGAAAATGGGTAAAGTCAATTAGAAGCATCTGTCTTGTTCCCTTTGATATCACAGTTACATCCACAATCAGCCTCATGTACAAGCTGTTACTGCAGTGTATATAACAGGGATGGAGAACCAGAGGCCCTTTCAGAGGTCCTGCACTACAACTTATCCAGAATGCGGCAGCTAGACTGGTGACTGGGAGCGGCCGCCCAGACCACAGAACTTGAAAGACCTACATTGGCTCCCAGTCCATTTCCGAGCACAATTCAAAGTGTTGGTGCTGACCTTGAAAGCCGCCTAAACGGCCTCGGTCCAGTAGACCTGAAGGAGAGTCTCCACCCCCATCGTTCTGCCCGGACACCGAGGTCCAGCGCCGAGGGCCTTTTGGCGGTTCCCTCACTGCGAGATGCCAAGTTACAGGGAACCAGGCAGAGGGCCTTCTCGGTAGTGGCTCCCGTCCTGTGGAACGCCCTCCCATCAGATGTCAAAGGAATAAACAACTATCTGATGTTTAGGGAAGTTTTTTAATGACTGATGTTTTAATGTATTTTTAAGCTCCTGTTGGAAGCCGTCCAGAGTGGCTGGGGAGACCTGGCTGGGCGGGCGGGCCGGGTATAAGTAATAAATGATGATGATGATGATGATGATGATGATGTCCCATCATCCCTGACTATCATGTGGTTGATGGGACATAAGAATTCAGCAACATCTGGAGGAAATCAGATTGGCGAAGGCTGGTTTAGCACACCACCCCAGACTCTCAGCTGTGGTTAACGTTATAAAGTTATAGAGTTATTATAGAGTTGGAAGGGACCACAAGTGTCATTTTGCCTAACCCCCAGCAATGCAGGATTATTATTTTTGCCCCGTGTGAGGCTCCAACCCACGACCCTGAGATTAAGAGTTTAAACAAGCTAGCTGGATGAGCCGTGGTTTAAAGATGGCTTATCAAACCAATCAACCAGGGTTAACAATAAGCATAGTTCATCAGATTTGGGTGAGGCAACAAGCTGTGGTTAAGCCTAACGAGGATGTACCGTAGTTTCCAAACTCTTCACCGCTTGTGTAGAGGGAGGAGGGGGGGAATGTGTGAGCCCAAGGCTTGCTTTGGCTCATTCCCAGCATACTAAACCATGGTTTCACTTGACATCTGAACTGGGTCTGTAAGTATTCCATGCTCTACCTTAGATACCTTTGTTTGCCCCTATTGCTGATTTAGATAGTGTTGCTAAATACTGCACTATTGACCTCTCTTTTTCAGGTACCATGTGATTTACCTCCTCAACCACCCTGTTCTGATTATTAGCACTTCCCAGATGATCCCAAATGGCAGCTTCTGAAGCAGACTTCTGCACCTGCAGCAGCTTGAATGGAACCCGCCTACCGTGTAATTTGATATCCTTCAAGGACAGTCACTTGTCTCGGGCATCACTGCTAAACTGACCACGGTTTTGATGCACAGGGTTTTTAGCTTGACACAAAGTTTTTAAAAATGGAAAACATATATAATATATATAACATGATATTTGTTTCAATGAGCTAAAATCGATTGCAGTAGCTATTTACAAATTTACAGTATAACTAAGAAATCGGGGAGGTGTTCCAGGATTTCTTTTTAAAGGCCGTATCCAAAAATGAGTAAAGTGGGAAACCCTAGATTGATTTTGAAAAGCAG
Source organism: Podarcis bocagei (assembly GCF_964188305.1). NCBI lineage: Eukaryota > Metazoa > Chordata > Lepidosauria > Squamata > Lacertidae > Podarcis > Podarcis bocagei. Next base: position 81,070,862 of record NC_138131.1, read on the forward strand.
ATAATGAAAGGGTACAATTAATGTTTAGGCATAAACTTGTTCATATAAAAATGTGTTGGATCCCGCCCCCCCATCCTTTACAGTACAGCAACACAAATCATTAGCATTTTATCCACCATATTCTTGAGACACCCTAATGTGGTCCTATCCATTCACTTAAAGTAGTAGCAGATGTTTTTTATATATAGCAAACAGTAAATAAAAAGAGTACAATCCATAAATTGGTGCAAGCTTTTGGGGCTTGCCTTTGATTTCCCAGTGTGTTTGTAAATGCAATAAAGTTTCACTGTTCTCCGCCAAATGTGTCCTTGTGGTTTGTTCCTCTTGCTTGATTCAGTTGTTTAATATGTGGCAATCTAATAAATTTACAGTCGTATCTTGGCTCCCGAACGCCTTGCAAGTCGAACGTTTTGGCTCCCAAAAGCTGCAAGCCCGGAAGTGAGTGTTCCGGTTTGCGAACGTTATTTGGAACCCGAACGTCCAACGCGGCCTACGAGGCTTCCGATTGGAAGCCACGCCTTGGTTCCCAAACATTTTGGAAGACGAACGGACTTCCAGAACAGATTCCGTTCGACTTCCGAGGTACGACTGTACCTACAGCATAATCACATCTTACGCGCAGAGGCATATCTAGGGGTTCTCTATGTAGAGGTGAAGGGGGTAAGGTCCTGAAAACTGCTGCTACTTAGGGGTCTAAAACAGATACATTTTTACTTAGCTTTAACACACTTACAACTGTTATTTTATAGTGCAGAGCAACAGGGACAGAAGGAACCATGAGAGAAGCGATGACTGGCTTCACGGTTTTTCCCACATAATGGTTTTTTACACGGCACGCGCACACATTGTGATTAATATTATGGCACTGTTACCACGCTGTGGACTTCAAACTTATTTCCTCACCCCAAATGTATTGATACATTGCCCAGCCTTAAAGTATGTGTGTGTGCTCTATGCAAAAATCACCATGCGGGAAAAACTGTGAAGCCAGCTAGTGCCTCAAAATTTAGCTGGTGCTCTATCACAATTTTGAAAAGCAGGTAACATCTAGCCCTCCACTCAACCCTTGTTATGCTTCAAAAAGAATTTGTCTAAGTTTGCTTAAGTAAGTGGAAAAGAGACTAAGAAAAAGAGAAATTAAGAAAAGAGGAGAAATGATTCCCTACAACAGGTAACTTATCAGTTTTCGTGAAAGGTGTCAACTTTGAGAGAAAGCAGTATTATTTGTGATGGCTAAAGGGTAAAGGGACCCCTGACCGTTAGGTCCAGTCGCGGACGACTCTGCGGTTGCGCGCTCATCTCGCTCTATAGGCCGAGGGAGCCGGCATTTGTCCGCAGACAGTTTTTCCGGGTCATGTGGCCAGCATGACTAAGCCGCTTCTGGCGAACCAGAGCAGCGCACGGAAATGCCGTTTACCTTCCCGCCGGAGCGGTACCTATTTATCTACTTGCACTTTGACGTGCTTTCGAGCTGCTAGGTTGGCAGGAGCCGGGACTGAGCAACGGGAGCTCACCCCGTCGCGGGGATTCGAACCGCCGACCTTCTGATCGGCAAGCCCAAGAGGCTCAGTGGTTTAGACCACAGCACCACCCGCGTCCCTACACAACACAAAACACTGTTGCTGTCTGTAGGTTTTATCTTTATTTTTTCTACCTTATATTTTGGAAATGTACATCCAGGTTTTATTTCCTTTAAATTGGGGGGGGGCAAGAGAGTGGGGCCCTAAACTATAGCGTGTTTAGCATACATGTAAATACGGCACTAGGGGCTGCCTGCCCTGCTCACTCTGCTAAGCCTAGACTAACCGATCCAATAGGAATCCAACCCCTGCGACAATCCAATATTGTGTCCTACATTTCTAAGCAGTGAAAAGTTCTGGAGCAGCAATACAGGGAGAAAGGGTACCAGGGGTAGGGGGGCTTGTAAACTGGCCACATATGGTTGATCTGTCTGGACTGAGATCAAGTCATACTCAAGCCACAAAGCTCTGTTTTGACGCTTCGTTCTTTGCTTGAATTCCCCAGAATTCCCCCTCGCTCTCTAAACCGAAAGCACAAGCATTTCCTCCACCCTCTAGAAATAATGTAATAGCTTAAGGAATCATTTACCTCGAGAGAAACAGAGACTCCTGCAGCAATACCCAATCTTCAAAGTTGAACAATCATCACCTGGACGTCCTCACTGAGCATCGACGCCAAAAGGTAAGCAGAGCATCCCGATTTGTTTGGGTCTCTTACAAAAACAACATTTGTGAAATGAAACAACTGACTTCGCGAATGAGATATCTACTTAATGGTGACTGGCAAATTTTGCAGACTGGCATTCTAGGACAGTTGCCTTGGAGGAAACTTCTCTGTCACAAAATGACAGTACACTTCTCTACTCAATGAGGTCAAGGCGAACAAGTGAAATGTTGAGGGCTAGTCACTTGTGGGCTTATTTGCAAAGCTACGGTAGGCCCTGCATTATTTTCAGCATGGTGGCTAAGTTTTGATTTGTAACCAGAAATTCCTAGAGGTCTTTCCTAAAGCAAGGACACATAGAATTGCGCTGTTCCTCTGTAAGAAAAAGAAATAAAAATCTTTTGTTATAGTTTTATCTGTCTCCCAAATATGATGGGGGAAATTTATTCTGGGGCTCAGCACTAATACATGTTTCTTGTACTACGTGTGTCAGGGTTGCTCCCAGATCCTAGCTCACAGAGGATCACGCTAGCCAGCGGTCATTAATTAAAAGTCTTTATTGAGTTACAGTTTCCATTCTCAAGCTGCTGCGTGCAACTCTACGTCTTATGCTTAGATCGGCGAAGCTTCGTCTGAATCTCCGCCCCTTGTGCACCAATTTAATATCCTATCCCTGCTCCACCTTTTCCGCCTGACTGTTCTTCTCTGGGTCCCTCTGCCCCCCGGGGTCTCTTCCTTCCGGGATTCCTCTGACGCGGACCCCCCGGACCCTCCTATCTCCTTGCGCCGGGCTTTAGGACCTGGCTCCCTCTCCGGGCTGCCTACTGCGCCACCTTCCTGTGCATTTGAACTTGGCGCGCGCGCCCAACCTTCCACCTTCCGTCTAACCGTCTCTTCGCTCCCCGATGGAGGTGTGGCCACTCCTGACTCATGCCCTCCCCCCTGTTGTGAGCTGCCAGCGATTGATCCCTGGCTCCCTTCCTCTTCCCTGCTCTCTGGCGGTGACGCTGGTCCCGATTTCCAACTGCTCTCCTCTGAGTCCCCTCTGGCTCTATCTCCCTGGGGTGTCCCCCTAGTCTCCCCCCTTGCCCTGGCCACTGGTGCTCCTTTCTGTGAATCTTCTGATTCACTGGAAAGACTCGGAGATCTCGGGTCGTCGTCATCACTCATCTTTTCTTCTGCCTCCTCCCCCTCGCTCTCTGTTTCCTCCCTTGCCCTTGCCTCTGCTCCTGAACCCCTGACATCCATCCCCCCCTCGAAGCCCCCCGTTCCCCCCTCCCCTCCTTCCGGTGCGGGAGCTGGGTGCTGCTGCGGCAGAGGGACGAACGTCGGATACCGTTCGCTTCCCGTGGTGGGCCTCCATTTGAAGTCTCCCGGTTCTTCCTCCCTGCTCTCGTCGACGACGGTCACCTCCGCGTCCATCTCTGTGCCGCCGTGCTCGAAACCAAGGTCGTCCCCGAAAACGTCCATGTCCGTCTCTCCCTCACTGCCTCCTGGCGGCGTTGCTCGTCCGGGACCTTCCAGCCACCTCTTGCGCCACTGCTCCTCTGGTCTATCGTCCCACCAATACGAGGGTTCCGAGGCAGATCCCGAGGGTGACCCCTCCGGGGAACGGGCATCCCGTATCGGGTCCTCGTCCGAGTCGAACCCCCGGAACGTGCTTGCAGAAAGTGTGGGAGTGAAAAGCCAGTCGTCGAAAAGGTCTGCTGGCATTGGTCTATGTGGGAAGAGGGCATGAAACTCGTCCTTGAGCAGAGGTTCGTCCAAGGCGTAGCCCGGCACCCAGCTGTTCGCACTGGCCGGGGTGCCCTCCTTGGCGAGAAGGTATTCTACTCCCTCTTCCCCCCACCTGGAGTCCAAAATCTCCGTGACTTCGTTGATGCGCTCCTCCTGTGCCACTCCCGCGTGCCCGGTTCTGTGTCTGAGCGGACTCGGCGCCGTTCCGGGTTCCTGAAACCTGTGCGGTGCCTTGTAGGGAGTGAGCACCGATCTGTGGAACACCGGATGCATTCTGGAACCCTCCGGAAGCACCAGCCTGAAAGCCACCGGGTTGACCTGCTCTTCGACTTGGTAGGGCCCCAGTTGCTTATGCCCTAGTTTCTTCTTGGCCAACGACCTGGTCGGCACTGCGTGGGCTGCTAACCAGACCCAGTCCCCGACATGGATCTCTTCGCCAACCCTTCTGTGTTTGTCCGCCTGCACCTTGTATGCGTGTTTGGCCAGCTCCAGGTGCCGCCGCAGCTGATCGTGGACCTCCTGCAACTCCGACGCGAACGCATCTGCTGTCTGCGGCTCCCCCTCCACCATTCTTTCTAGTCCCGGGAAGGTTCTGGGGTGCCTCCCGTTGTTGGCGAAGAACGGCGTGACCCCCGTGGACACGTGCTTCGTGTTGTTGTAGGCGAACTCGGCGAGAGGCAGGTAATCCACCCATGTCGCAGGCTGTTGATTCGCATAACATCTCAGGTACTGCTGCATGACGGCATTGGCCCGCTCCGCTTGCCCGTTGGTCTGCGGGTGTCTCGCCGACGCCAGGTTGATCTTGACGTTCAGGAAGCCCATCAGCTTTTGCCAGAAGTTCGAGATGAACTGTCGCCCTCGGTCGGACGGAAAAGACCGCGGCAGACCGTGAACCTTGAACACGTGGTCTATGAACAGTTTGGCGGTTTGTTCCGCCGTGGCCACCTTCGCACACGGAATGAAATGTGCCATCTTGGAGAACAAGTCGACCACCACCAGCACAGCCGTCTTGCCCCTTGAGCTGGGCAGATCCGTAACAAAGTCCAGGGCCACTCTCTCCCATGGTTCGCACGGAGTTTGCAGCGGTTCCAGCAGTCCGGCCGGCGGTCTGTGTACTGGTTTGGCCCTCTGGCAGGTGTCACACCTCGCCACGTAGTCCGCGACTCCCCCTCTCATTCCGGGCCACCAGAAGTCTCTGGCGACTAATTCCACCGTCTTCTCCTTGCCAAAGTGCCCGGCCGTGGGCGCGTCGTGCAGCTGCTGCAGTACCTTGGCGCGAAGTTCGTCTCCCGGCACGTAGATGGCCCCTTTATGGAGGAGCAATCCATCTCGCAGTTGGAACTCGTCGGTCGCCGCCGTGCCCCTGTGCACCTCTGCCATTTTTGCTTGCGCGAAGGAGTCATCCTGCAACGCTCGTCGCACCGCCTCCAGGTCAACTGTCGCCGCAGCGCACGCCCACACTGTCGGTGCGAAGATGTGCATGGCGGCCGCTGGCGTTGCCTCCTCCAGATACTGTGGCTTACGGGAGAGAGCATCCGCCATGATGTTGGTGTCCCCCGGGACATACTCTATTCGGAAGTCGAAGTTCGCAAAGAACTCAGCCCAACGTATTTGCCTCTGGTTCAGGAACTGTGCCGTGCGCCAGTGCTCCAGATTCTTGTGGTCCGTGCAGACCTGCACCGTGTGCTTGGCTCCGATCAGGAAGTGCCTCCATGCTTTGAATGCTGCATGAATGGCCAGCAACTCCCTGTCCCAGATGGTGTAGTTCTGTTCGGACTTGCTGAGCTTCCTGGAGTAAAACGCTCCCGGCCTCCAAACCCCCTGCGGGTCCTTCTGCAGCAGGACTGCTCCGACGGCTCTGTCTGAGGCGTCTGTTTCAACCCTCATTGGCCTGCTGGGGTTGACATGAAGCAGCTGTTCTTCCGACGCGAAGAGACGCTTGAGTGCCTGAAATGACTGCTCTGCCTGCGCTGTCCAGATGAACTTCTTTTTCTTGGAGCTGAGCGTGTCCGTGATGGCCGCTGTCTGCATAGCAAAGCCTTTGATAAACTTGCGATAGAAGTTCGCGAAGCCGACAAACCGTTGGACCTCCTTCCGGTTGCGTGGGCTTTTCCAATCCAACACCGCTCGAACCTTGGCGCTGTCCATGGCGAGTCCCTTGTCAGACAACTTGTAGCCCAGGAAATCCACCTCCGTTACGTCGAATTGGCACTTCTCTAGCTTGGCATAAAGCCTATGCTGCTGTAGCCTGCTCAGCACTTCCCTGACGTGTCCGTCATGCTCCTGCTGCGATTCCGAAAAGATCAGGATATCATCCAAGAAACAGACGCACGTCTTGTAGAGGAGCCCCGCCAACACGTGATGCATGAAAGCTTGAAAAACGTGGGAGCCATTTTGCAATCCAAAAGGCATAACTCTATATTCGTAGGTGCCCAGGGGCGTGAACATGGCTGTCTTCCACTCATCTCCTTCCCGCATGCGAATGAGGTTGTACGCCCCTCGCAGGTCCAACTTGGTGAACACGCTGCCCTTGCGTACCTTTGCGAGGAGGTCGTCGATTCGGGGCATGGGGAAGTCCGATGGCTTGGTCACACTGTTCAAAATGCGGTAGTCCACTACGAGTCTTTTCTGGGGCGTGTCCCGCTTCTTAACAAAGAATACCGGACTGCCCCCCGCTGCCTTGGACTCTCGGATGAAACCGCGCTCCAAATTATGATCTATGAACTCATTGAGGTCCTGCAGTTCGTCCTCAGACATGGAATACAGCTTCCCTTTGGGCAGCGCCGCCCCCGGCAGCAGGTCAATTTTGCAGTCATATGGTCTGTGGGGGGGTAGCCTGTCTGCCTCCTTCTCGCAGAACACCTCCAAAAATTCTGCGTACTTGTGGGGAACCGCTTGCAGCGTGCCGAGCTGCAGCTGTGACTCCTCCTCCTCCCCGTCCTGCCGGGGCACGATGCAGTGTTCAGCGCAAAAGGAAGAGCCGAAGGTTAGCTGCCTCTGGTACCAAGCCAGCGTCGGGCTGTGCTTGTCCAGCCAACTCATGCCCAATACAATGGGCGTGTCCGACAGTTGAGTGACGTTGAAGCTGATGACTTCCCTGTGATTCCCAAGTCGCATCACCATTGGTGGCGTTTGCTTCACCACTTGCCCCCCCAGCAGCTCCCTGCCATCCACCGTGACAACCTGCAGGGGCAGCGTGGCAGGCAGTAACTGTATAGCGTGCCTGTCGACAAAGTCTTGCCCTATAAAGTCTGCATTGCTTCCCGAGTCGATGGTGATTGGCACGTCTAGGGTGATCCCATTGGGCAGCTGGAGAGATGCGGTGAGCCTTACTACTGGTTTGGGCGGGAGGGGGTCCATGGGGTGTAAAATCTCTGGGGACTTCTTCACTGACACGTCTGGCTGGGCCCCAGTGCATCTTCCTCCAGCCAGACTGCGTCGTTTCCCTGCTGTGGTTCTCCTTGCTGCGTTGCTGCAGTTACCATTGCTGAGGCTGCAGTGTGCTTGTGGAGCCTCCGGGGACACTCTTTCGCCATATGCCCTGGCTCCTCACAGATGTAACACTTCCTGTTCCCTCTAGGAGGCTTCGCTTTCACTGCTGCCGGTGCTAGGGCTCTGGCTGCTGACTGAGCCCTTGCACCTCCCACCTCCATAGGTTCCGCCCCTCCTCCGGGCGGAGGCGTGGATTGCGCACGCGCTGCTTCTCTGGGAAGGAAGGAGGAGCCCCTGGCTGGTTCGCGCCCTCCACGCCCTTCGTCCCTGCTCCACGGACGTTCTTCCAGCCGCACCCCCACCGCCAGCGCCCTCTGAACGATCTCCTGCGTGGTCCGGGGTCTCTCCCCCCTCGCAATTTCATCTTTAACCAAACTGTGCAATCCCTCCCAAAACAGGTCTCTTACAGGGGCCGAATCTCTGTCCCATTCCAGGGCACTGACCAAAGCGAAAAAGCGGGCATGGTACTGCCTTACGCTGGCTCTCCCTTGCCTTAGTCCATGCACCTCCTTCCGGGCAAGATCCACGTCAATGCTTGATAAAAAACACCCATCCATCGCTTTAATAAAGGCATCCGCATTTTGGAGCGCAGGATCCTTATCTCTCCACAAATTGCGCAGCCATGCTTTAGCATCTCCATGCAAATGTGACATGATGAACCCCACCTTCTCTTCTTCATCTCTAAAGTCTTTGTGCAGCAGTTGCAGTGCACACATTACATCTGCTCTAAAGTTGGGGTACTGTTGCAAATTCCCATCAAAGTGAGAGACCAGACCGCCTGTGCGTCTCCCCAACCCAATCCCCTCCGGTTTGGGTGTCTGTTGTCCTTGCTTCGTAAGCACTTCCAACCTGACCTGGAGATCCCTGTAGGCGGCAGCTGCGTCCTCCTCTCTCTTCCTGGATGCCAGAGCCTCGGCATTCAGTCGTGATACTGCTTCTCTGAGTTCTGCTATTTGCTGTTCGGCCGTCATCTTGTCTGCTGTTCGTGAGCTCGTTAGTAGGCACCCGCTTTCTCTCCTCTCCGCGAGGCCGTGGATGCCCACAATTTAATGAGACGAAGCTTACTGTCAGGGTTGCTCCCAGATCCTAGCTCACAGAGGATCACGCTAGCCAGCGGTCATTAATTAAAAGTCTTTATTGAGTTACAGTTTCCATTCTCAAGCTGCTGCGTGCAACTCTACGTCTTATGCTTAGATCGGCGAAGCTTCGTCTGAATCTCCGCCCCTTGTGCACCAATTTAATATCCTATCCCTGCTCCACCTTTTCCGCCTGACTGTTCTTCTCTGGGTCCCTCTGCCCCCCGGGGTCTCTTCCTTCCGGGATTCCTCTGACGCGGACCCCCCGGACCCTCCTATCTCCTTGCGCCGGGCTTTAGGACCTGGCTCCCTCTCCGGGCTGCCTACTGCGCCACCTTCCTGTGCATTTGAACTTGGCGCGCGCGCCCAACCTTCCACCTTCCGTCTAACCGTCTCTTCGCTCCCCGATGGAGGTGTGGCCACTCCTGACTCATGCCCTCCCCCCTGTTGTGAGCTGCCAGCGTTTGATCCCTGGCTCCCTTCCTCTTCCCTGCTCTCTGGCGGTGACGCTGGTCCCGATTTCCAACTGCTCTCCTCTGAGTCCCCTCTGGCTCTATCTCCCTGGGGTGTTCCCCTAGTCTCCCCCCTTGCCCTGGCCACTGGTGCTCCTTTCTGTGAATCTTCCGATTCACTGGAAAGACTCGGAGATCTCGGGTCGTCGTCATCACTCATCTTTTCTTCTGCCTCCTCCCCCTCGCTCTCTGTTTCCTCCCTTGCCCTTGCCTCTGCTCCTGAACCCCTGACAACGTGCAATGGGGTTTCTCGATCATGCCCATTTTGGACTTTCTGAGGACTGAAAAACCCTGAATTTAAAGGGCAAAAGGCCCAGGAGAACAATGGGGTGGGAAGGGTAAGAGCTGTTCGACAGTGGAATTTGCTGCCAAGGAGTGTGGTGGAGTCTCCTTCTTTGGAGGTCTTTAAGCAGAGGCTTGACAACCATATGTCAGGAGTGCTCTGATGGTGTTTCCTGCTTGGCAGGGGGTTGGACTCGATGGCCCTTGTGGTCTCTTCCAACTCTATGATTCTATGATTCTATGATTCTAAGTATCTCATCTGAAGGCCCATATATTCATGGGGAGACAGGGTGATGCAAATCTACTCTAGACTGCAAATTCTGCTCTGGTGCAGGCAAGTCCTAAGTTCATAGTGTGGACACAGCCAGCCTCCAAAGTTGCTTTAGGCTGCAATTCTAAACCCACTTGCCTGAGAGTAAGCACCACCAAATTCAATCAGACTTACAGTTGTACCTTGGTAGTCAAACGACTTGGCTCCCAAACGCCGCAAATCCAGAAGTGAGTGTTCCAGTTTTTCGGAAGCCAAACGTCCGACGCGGCTTCCGCTTGAGTGCGAATGGACTTCCGGAACGGATTAAGTTCGAGAAGCAAGGTACCACTGTATTGAAAACATAATATCACAATTAAATTATATGAAAATGATATGAAGTGGAATTATGAATGATATATAACTTATACTTTTAGAAGATACCTGAAGGCAGCCCTGTTTAGGGAAGTTTTTAATGTTTGATGTTTTATTGTATTTTTAATATTTTGTTGGAAGCCTCCCAGAGTGGCTGGGGAAACCCAGCCAGATGGACGGGGTATAAGTTATAAATGATGATGATGATGATGATGATGATGATGAAAATAGTATAGGAATTAATACCAAAAAATACTACACCCCATTCCCTGCAAAAAGAAGGACGCCCTAAAAACAAACTGAGCACACCTCTTATATCAATCGGCAATGGGAACAGGAGATGGACCTTTCCATTAATTATATGTGGGCAGATCCACATAAAACATAGACTATGAACTGCCGAAATCTACCTGGCAGGGGAGGAAATGTGCAATTGGGACTCCAGGGAACTTTGACACACTGCTGTGCTGTTTTGTCCAAACTTGTTCTGCTTTCACTTTTGTTTGGGCGCCGTAAGTGCTCTTCCTGTTTCTCTTATCATAATGCCAAGGTCTCCATCAAAAGCAGAAATTGCATGCACGAAAGTTGAAGCAACTTCTACGGAACAGAAACACAACGTGGCATTGTCTCATCGGTCTTGATCCATCAAGGGTGCTCTATTGTGTGCACGAAACATACCAGAGCTGCTGGGTGCGATGGCTATCAGGGCTTCAAGTAAAAGTAGTGATTATTTATTTCACCACTGAGGGAGGGTGGCACTCTGCGCATGCTCAGGCACTCACTCGTTTATGATGGCTTGAACATGAGAGGTAAGCGGAACAGCCGTGCACAAAGGCAGCATACCTCTAACGTAAGAACATAAAAAGAGCCTGCTGGATCAGGCCAATGGCCCAACTATTCAAGCATCCTGTTCTCACAGAAGCTGAGCAGATGTGTGTGGAAAACCCATAAAAATAAAATATCAGGGAAGGGCAATCTGTGGCCATACAGATGGTCTCTGCCAGCATGGCTAATGGTCAGGGATGGTGGGCATTGCAGTATATGTTTTAATGTACATATTGTCTCATCCCAAGGATAAGATCAAGGGAAGTAATAGTGCCACTGTATTCTGCTCTGGTCAGACCTCACCTGGAGTACTGTGTCCAGTTCTGGGCACCACAATTCAAGAAGGACACTGACAAACTGGAACGTGTCCAGAGGAGGGCAACCAAAATGGTCAAAGGCCTGGAAACGATGCCTTATGAGGAACGGTTAAGGGAGCTGGGCATGTTTAGCCTGGAGAAGAGGAGGTTAAGGGGTGATATGATAGCCATGTTCAAATATATAAAAGGATGTCACATAGAGGAGGGAGAAAGGTTGTTTTCTGCTGCTCCAGAGAAGCGGACACGGAGCAATGGATCCAAACTACAAGAAAGAAGATTCCACCTAAACATTAGGAAGAACTTCCTGACAGTAAGAGCTGTTCGGCAGTGGAATTTGCTGCCAAGGAGTGTGGTGGAATCTCCTTCTTTGGAGGTCTTTAAGCAGAGGCTTGACAACCATATGTCAGGAGTGCTCTGATGGTGTTTCCTGCTTGGCAGGGGGTTGGACTCGATGGCCCTTGTGGTCTCTTCCAACTCTATGATTCTATGATTCTATGATTCTATGATTCTATAACCATTTTGTAGCCTTTCAAGAGGAAAGGAGAACAAGGATCAACTCTGTCCCAGAAACAATCTGATGGGATGCCCATGTGTTGAAGGCATGCTGTCTCTTATTGTGATATATACAGTGTGGAATTATAGTCCTGTAAGGAATCTGCTAGAATGCTGAGGGTTTTTTTTCATGTGGATTTGGAATTTGATAGTACAGTGGTACATTGGTTCTCGAATGTAATCCGTTCCGGAAGTCCATTCGACTTCCGAAACACATACATTTAATTGACCAGCTGTGCAACCCTGAGCAGTTTTACTCACTGAGTAGCCCCACTGAGTTCAGCAAGATTGACCCTCTTGTAAGTGCCTGTAAAAATGCACCCCACATTTTCTTTAAACAAGTGTCAGGCTTAGAGAGAAAAAGGTAAAGGTAAAGGGACCCCTGACCTTTAGGTCCAGTCGTGGCCGACTCTGGGGTTGCGACGCTCATCTCGCTTTATTGGCCGAGGGAGGCAGCGTACAGCTTCCAGGTCATGTGGCCAGCATGACTAAGCCGCTTCTGGCGAACCAGAGCAGCAGAACTATTACTTTAGCAAATAATAATTGCTGTTGTGCAAGAAACTGATTTCTGCAGTTATTGCTATACCATCCAATTGTAATCGTGACTGATAGCTTTTCAAATAAAGTTTCTCAAGACAAAAGCAAGAATGTCATGTTTAAATGCATATTGTATTTTTTAAACATAGTTATAGTAAGTTGGGAACCCAAATAAAGCAGAAGCACGAGGGCCAACTTGTGTTTTTGGCAATCTAGTAAGGTAAAGTCAGGGAAGTGATTATGGCAGTCCTAAAAAGAGGTTTAAATGACACACATGACAACACTTTTATGCTAGGTAAGTTGCACATTGTGGTGTTATGTTGATCAAAAGAAATACTGCATGTAAAACACATTTCAAGTAGCATCTCATCATATTTCTTAACACTAAGAACTCCAAAGAAGAGAATAAAGTTAAAACATATGGCTTTTTCTTTTCATTTGTTGAGTGTGTGTGTGTGTGTGTGTGTGTGTGTGTGTGTGTATTTGTGACAAGCATAATATGCTAAACTCTCATGAGTTTATTTTCGTAAGCTCATCTGATTGTGTTCCCCATATTGCTCACATGCAGGGCTCCAAACCCAGAAATAGCCCTAAAACGTCATATAGACGTCACAAAAAGGAGTGAAAAAAGGAGTGAACATGCGGTCCGCCAAGCTGCACAGAGGTCCGGAACTAAACCCTTACGCAAAACGAGGATTGCCTGTACCATACTCTGGACTTCTAAGCCAGTGGTTCCCAAACTTTCTGGGGCTGCTGCCCGCTTGGTTCCATAGACTCATCCCCAGTGCCTCCTACAGTCCCACTCTATAAAAAGCATTACAGGGGAACCTTGGTTGTTGAATACTTCGGAAGCCGAACAATTCAGCACCTGAACGCCGACAACCCGGAAGCGAATGCTTCCATTTTTGAATGCACCTCGGAAGTCGAACGGAACTCCATTTTTAAAAAAGAATTTGCCGATCGGCAATTGATCCTTGGTTGTCAAATGTTTCGGAAGTCGAACGGTCTTCCGGAACGGATTATGTTCGACAACCGAGGTTCCACTGTACAGTCGTACCTTGGAAGTCGAACGGAGTCCGTTCCAGAAGTCCATTTGACTTCTGAAACGTTTGGAAACCAAAGTGCGGCTTCTGATTGACCTCAGGAAGCTCCTGCAGCCAATCAGAAGCCGTGGAAGCCCCACTGGACGTTCGGCTTCCAAAAGAACGTTTGACTCCTGTCAGGGAACTGCCATCAGTTTCCGAGGGAGAGAGCAAGCTCCAAAGGGATCCCAGAGAGCGTCCCGGGAGTGGGAGAGGCAGCCCATCTTCTGGGGAAGGGAATCAGCGTAGCTCCAGTGGAGAAGGGGGGCAGATGGGGGAATCGGCGAGGCGGTCCCATGACTCCTTGCCGGGGACCAGCGGGGAGAGGAAGAGTCCTCCGCTGCCTACGCCCTCCTTGCGCAGAAGGCTTCCGCGCAGGGAGAGTAGGAGGAGACTGGGTGTCAAAGAGCTTCTTTGCTGGAAGAAGTTTAAGAAACGCCCACTGACAGATTCTGCCAGCGATTGAGACAGCCACGGGTGAGTGGCTGCTCGGACAGGAAAGGTTCACTCAGGCAACCCAGCCAGGTGTTGGGACAAGCTTACGCACGAGCAACCCCTAGAACCATTACAGCAATCCGTCAGTCCCTGATGTTGCTTGTGCGCAGCCCCGGAGAGGCAGCAAGATGAGCCAAACAGAGCCGGCCAGAGGGACAGAGCAAGAAGCCCTGGTGCGAGGTCTGGCCGAGAGGAACCGAGACCTGGAGGCGCATGTAGCTACCCTGACGGCGCGGCTGGAGGAGAGACGGGTTCAGGATGCACAGGTCAGAGCCACCCCGATAGGAAGGAAGGTTCAGGGGCTGGTACACAAGTTTGGTGGAAAGCCCCAAGACTACAATGCCTTCCGAACGGAAATTCAGTACGCTTTGGAATTGCAGAAAAATGACTTTGATGTTGGCGGGGAGAGGGTGGCTTACATTGTGGGACATCTGCAGGATGGGGCGCGTGAATGGATCAGGCCCCTAATGGCGACGCAGAATGATGCATTGAAAGATCTTAAGAAATTCTACCAAGGGATGGACGCGATGTTCTCCGGCGAGGTGGACCAAAGCGTGACGAGACGGGAGCTGATGGGGTGCAAGCAGGGAAGCCTGTCCGTCAGAAACTACTGGTCGCGTTTCGCGATGTTAGTCCACAAGCTCGGGTGGGATCTGGACTCTGAACCAATGCAAATGTTGTTTGAAGCGGGTTTGTCCCCCAAAGTGAAAGACGAGTTGTCCCGAGTGCCCCGCCCGTGGTCGATGGATGAACTCACAAAGACTGTGCTTGCGATCGGTGTACGCCAGGAAACGTGGGCTCAAGAGAAGCGGGAGATAAGGGCGGAATGTTTCCATGACAACCGCATTCCAGAGATGCCGAGGGAGCCTTCCCAGGCGGCGGAGCTGATGGAAATTGAGGGAGCGCGCGTGTGTGAAGTTTCAAACGCTGGTGAAGGGCGGAAAAGGGAGGGGAAGGAGTGGAAAACTACCAAGAAGTGTTTCCTCTGTCTGCGACTGGGACATTTTGCAAAGGCCTGGCAAGGCATGATGGGGGCTGCAGACCACGATGAGAAGGGGGAGGAGGGGCAGGTGCAGGGAAACGACAACGCCTGGCTGCCAACCAGCAGGGGCAGCAGCCAGGCCAGCAACCAATAGAAGTGCCCCAGCCTGACCCCCCCCCCAAAGGCAGCTATAGCCATAGAGGTGGTGCTAGAACTCCCAAACGGGCACCCCGTCAAAGTGAAGGGACTGCTAGATTCTGGCAGCTCGTGTGATTTCTTCAGCAGAGACTTTGCTCTGGAGCACCAACTCCACCTGTTGTCACTAGATTTTCCCTTGCAGGTGACCACCATCGATGGCAGGGAACTCCTGGGAGGGGAAGTGACACACCAGACACCGCCAATGAGAATGAGGGTCTCCAGGCACACGGAAACCATTGCCTTTCACGTGGCCACGCTGGCAGGACCCCCAATAATACTGGGAATGAGCTGGCTGGCAATGCATGACCCAGTGGTGTCATGGCATCAGCGGTTGGTCACCTTTGGGTCAGCTTACTGCTTAGAGCAGTGTCTGGGAGGGAAGGAACCAAGAATGACTGTGGCCAGGGTGGCTGGGTTGGCCCTGGGGCAAAAAGGGGAGGTGCCACCACAATATGCTGATTTGAAGGAGGTCTTCAGCGAGAGGGAGGCAGATAAGCTGCCCCCCCACAGGCCCTTTGACTGCCAAATCAACCTGCTTCCAGGGGCTCAGTTACCAGTGGGTAAACTGTATGCCATGTCCGACCGGGAGATGCAGGAGCTGCGGCAGTTTATTGACAAGAACCTGAAGAGAGGTTTCATAAGGGAATCTAAGGCGATGGGGGGCAATCCAGTGTTCTTTGTGGACAAAAAGGAGACTAATCAGCACAGATTAGTTGTGGATTACCGGGCCCTAAACCTGGTATCAGAACCCGTGACTTTCCCAATGCCCAGGATTGACGATATTTTGACACGTGTGAGGCAGGGGAAGATTTTTATCAAGCTGGACCTCAGGGGAGCCTACAATCTGATTAGGATAAGGGAGGGGGACGAATGGAAAACGACCATGTTCACCCCCCTGGGGGCTTTTGAGTACTTAGTCATGCCATTTGGATTACAATCGGGCTCTGCCTGCTTTCAAGCCTTCATGCATCATGTGTTGGGGCCCCTGCTGTACAAGAATTGCATAGCCTTTTTGGACGACGTCTTAATCTATTCGGACAATGAAAAGCAACACGTCAGAGACATCAGGGAGGTGCTACAGAGATTGAAGAAGCATCAGTTGTGGGTCAAGCTGGAAAAATGCCAATTCCACGCCCGGGAGGTCGAGTTCCTGGGGTACAGGCTGTCAGACAAAGGACTAGCCATGGATCCGGGCAAGGTGAAGGCAGTGCTGGAATGGAAAGCCCCCCAAAACAGAAAGGACGTGCAAAGGTTCCTAGGCTTCAGCAACTTCTACAGGAAGTTCATAAAGAACTTCGCTCACTTGACGGCGCCCATAACGGATTGTCTTAGTAGCAAAAAGAAGTTCGCGTGGACAGAGGGTGCGCAGCAATCCTTTGAAAAACTGAAGAGGGCGTTCGCCTCGGAAGAGCAGCTCCTGCACGTGGATCCGGAGAATCCCATGAGACTGGAGACGGATGTGTCCGACCGCGCCATTGGAGCGGTCCTTTTGCAGCCCGGGGCCAAGCAGAACTGGAGGCCGTGTGCCTTTTTCTCTAGGAAGCTGAGCAAGTCAGAGCAAAACTACACAGTGTATGACTGAGAACTGCTTGCGATCTATGCGGCATTTCGGCAATGGAAACATCTGTTGATAGGGGCGCGGCACAAGTTCCAGGTCCGAACTGACCACAAGAACTTGGAATACTGGTGGACCGCGCGAGTGCTCAATCAGAGACAGATCAGGTGGTCCCAGGAGTTCGCCAAGTTTTCCTTCGAGATCCGATACATGCCGGGAGAGGAAAACGTAAGGGCAGACACTCTCTCCCGGAAACCGGAGTACATGGAAGGAGAGGGGCCACCAGAGACCAGGCACGTATTACCCGAGGACCGGTGGGTGTAGGGGGGGGGCGTTGGTTGGCAAACGAGAACTGGCAGGGCTCACCAGAGACGATGAGTTTGCTCAGACAAAAATTAGGGAGCTCAGGGATGGAAAGGAAGTCCATGGAGGGTTTGAGGAAAAGGAAGGGCTACTGTACTATAAGGGGGCGCTGTATGTACCGGGGGAGACTTTGAGGGGGAAGGTACTCAAGCAACTCCATGACAACCCAACAGCTGGGCACTTTGGACAGCACAAGACCATGCTACTTGTCACCAGGCAGTTCTGGTGGCCAAAGGTGAGGGAAGACGTACGAGAATATGTACGAGGGTGCGACCGATGCCAGAGGGCTAAGGGGGAAAGGGCCACCCCCGCGGGGTTACTGCAACCCTTACCCACACCGGGAAGGCCCTGGGAGGTGGTGTCCATTGATTTTATGACAGATCTGCCCAAGTCAAGGGGAAAGACAGCGGTCATGGTAGTAGTCGATCTACTGACTAAAATGTGCCATTTCGTAGCTTGCTCACATGCAGCAACGGCAGAGGAGACCGCCAGGCTGTTTGTGGATCACATTTTCAGACTGCATGGGGCTCCCTTGAGGGTAATCTCGGATTACGGGAAACAATTTACTTCCCGGTTCTTGCGGAAACTCATGAGCTTGCTACAGGTTGAGGTGAGCTTCTCGACGGCGAGGCACCCAGAAACCAACGGACAAGCCGAAAGAGCGAACGGCATACTCCAGCAATACCTACGCTGCTATGTCAGTGAGAGACTGAACAATTGGGTAGTGAAATTAGCTTTGGCTGAATTTGCGTACAATAACGCTGAACACGTGTCCACGGGAATGAGCCCTTTCATGGTGTCACCCCAGGGCATTCCCGGGGGAGGAAGGATGGAGTGTACCTGCGGCTGAGCAATTTGTGGAGGAAATGGAGGCCTTACACCACCAGCAACTAAGGCTGAACTTGGAGCGGGCCAAGGAAGTTTACAAGAGGCAGGCGGACAGGCACCATCAGGAGGGGGAGGCCATACGGGTGGGAGACCGGGTGTGGTTGTCATACCAAGGGTTGCCCCTAAAGGGAGGGTGCAAGAAGTTGCAGCCGAGGCGGCTGGGGCCTTTTGAGGTAATACAGCAGGTGAACCCAGTGGCATTTAAACTCAAGTTGCCTGACAGCATGAAGATACATCCGGTGTTCCATAGGTCCCTACTTTCACCTTACAGGAAGGGGCGGGAATTCCCGGGACGGGAGGGAGGGGTTACCACCCACCCGCGGGTAGAGGAGAGGGAACACTG
The DNA here is from genome assembly GCF_964188305.1 of Podarcis bocagei. Classification (NCBI taxonomy): domain Eukaryota; kingdom Metazoa; phylum Chordata; class Lepidosauria; order Squamata; family Lacertidae; genus Podarcis; species Podarcis bocagei. The sequence goes on from NC_138131.1 coordinate 81,088,904, forward strand.
TAACGAAGCCACGGAAATACTCGATTCAAGGTGGCGAGGTCGCCAGGTAGAGTACTCGGTAGCCTGGGAGGGGGAACCTAGGTCGGAAAACACTTGGGTCCCTGCTGAATCAATCACTGACGGGTATCTGGTGGAAGAATTCCACAGTTTGTTCCCGGATAAGCCCAAACCATTAGTGAGATTCTGGGAGGAGGAATTTGGACCCATGGATGACGAAGGGGATTTTGTGGGTTTTCCTGCCTCCGAAGAGGAGGGAGAGGAGGTGTCCAAGGGAGAAGAATCAGACTGGGAGGTTCAACCAGCGGGAAGAGATCCGAGCGGATGGGAGGCTGGTTTTGAATCCTCAGAAGATGATGCCAGCTCTTTCAGGGGATTCCCCGCATCGTCGGCCGAGGAGAGGGAGGAGGTTGTGCCGGAAAATCGCGCCCGGGGTGGGAGGGGTCCTGAGGAGGAGGTGGATGTCAGGGAACTGCCATCAGGGTCCGAGGGAGAGAGCAAGCTCCAAAGGGATCCCAGAGAGCGTCCCGGGAGTGGGAGAGGCAGCCCATCTTCTGGGGAAGGGAATCAGCGTAGCTCCAGTGGAGAAGGGGGGCAGATGGGGGAATCGGCGAGGCGGTCCCATGACTCCTTGCCGGGGACCAGCAGGGAGAGGAAGAGTCCTCCGCTGCCTACGCCCTCCTTGCGCAGAAGGCTTCCGCGCAGGGAGAGTAGGAGGAGATTGGGCGTCAAAGAGCTTCTTTGCTGGAAGAAGTTTAAGAAACGCCCACTGACAGATTCTGCCAGCGATTGAGACAGCCACGGGTGAGTGGCTGCTCGGACAGGAAAGGTTCACTCAGGCAACCCAGCCAGGTGTTGGGACAAGCTTACGCACGAGCAACCCCTAGAACCATTACAACTCCCAAGGCATTCGGGAGCAGAGGTACAACGGTATCCAGAATAGTGGTTTGCATGACCAACTAAGGAAGATAATAACGCAATAAAATTCAAAACAGCAACGATCAATTGCACATTTATTCCAAATCCAGTTAAAACTATTTAGTTCAATTAAATCAGTAAAATCGATGAGCTTGATCGAGTGATACCAGTTTTTCAAATTCTGATAGTTATACCCCCAATGCCCCTCTTGCCTCCTAGCACCCTCTGGTTAATCCCACAGCCTGTGCCCACTCTGGGAACCCCTGTTCTAAGCAGTGAAAAATTATGGGGCGACAATACAGAAAGAAAGTGCTTTTTTAAAAAGCCAGTCCTTTTTAAAAAAAATAATGTTTAGGGGTACTCTCATTTTCCTAGGCATATTGAAATACTGCCCCGCAATGAGGCCAAACGTAGATTCACAAGATGTTTAGGGGTATGCGTATGCCCCTCGCGTCCCCTCAGGAAAAAAAGCACTGGGTAGGACAATACGCAGGCCACATCTGGGTGATCTTTCCTCCTGACGGAGTTCAAGCCACCTTAATCCCTCACTCCTCCCCTTTGGGACTTTATTCCTTGATTACACAAATGCAGAGTTCCCCGTTACTCTCCAAATTCACACTGCTATGCCGTTGTGATGGTGACACACCTTGGCTGTATAAATTTCTTTCCCTAAGCAACCTCTATAAATAATATGATTGCTTGCATTTGCATTGTGAGAGAGAGATAAAGTTCAGCCTTTCTCCAGCAAGGAAATGAAACAACTTACCTGTTTCTCCTAGGTGCACTGAGAAGTCTTCTCCAAGGGAGAAGAATCATTACCTGGATGTCCCTGCTGAGCATCTATGCCGAAAAGGTAACCAGAGCATCTTGATTTGTTTGGGCCTCTTACAAAAGCAGGGTTTGTGAAATGAAGCAACTGACTGGTCCATGGAGTGTCTATTTACCAGGAACTGGTAAGCCTGGCAGACCGGAATCCTAGGATAGTTAGGAAGCAGAAGCTCATTCCAGGCACAGTCCCTGGAGGGAACTTTTCAGGTCACAGAATAACAGTTCAGTGAATTCTCCAGAGTGTTTCTCTCCAGTTTTATACAAATGAACGGTGAGGGATGGATGGGAATGGCAAGAAAAGCAGGTAAGGGCAGTGGTGAGTTTATGCTCTCGGGCCCTTTTGGCAGGCCCTATTCATTCACCTTAATAAACCTGACTATGTCTGAAAATACAATGGATTTAAAAGCTGAATTAATATATCACATAGGTTATCTTTTTTCCTATTACAGTACTTTCCGCTTCTACTGAAAGAAATACAGAGATAGAGATAGAGATAGAAAGATAGATAGATAGAGAGAGAGAGAGAGAGAGAGAGAGAGAGAGAGAGAGAGAGAGAGAGAGAGAGAGAGAGAGAGAGATATTTTTCTGGGGGGACGCGGGGGGATGCATACCCCTAAACATTTTGTGAATCTAAGTTTGGCCTCATTGAGGGGCCGTGTTTAAATATGAGTAAGAAAATGAGAGTACCCCTAAACATTGAATAGATAGATAGATAGATAGATAGATAGATAGATAGATAGATAGATAGACAGATAGTCTCCAGAACCAGACCTGAACACCCTTCAGAAACTGGGTTTTGCCCCTCAAGCCCTTCTGAGCCTGGGGTTGGGCCAGGCAAAAGCCATGGTCAGGCAAAGAATCTTAGACACCGAGAGACAACAGGACTGCGCAAGGTGCCCCGACTATAAAATTTGAGAAATCGAGAGATATATAGCTGCACCGGCAGCATATCTCTTCTTTCTCGTATCTAAAAATGCAAGAAGAGCCTTTACACTCGCCAGAAGCTCGGCTCTGCCCTCGCAGGTCCTGGAAGGAGCCTTTAAGAAGTCCCATATGCTCAGAGTCTTTGCACCTGTCCATTGGGAGAGATAGGAAGCCCAGAGCACTTGTTCTTTAGATGTCTCTTTTATGAAGAGGCACGTAGTAAGACCATTGATCCCCTGCTGGTGAGGCTCGCCAACCTCCCGGAAAAGCAAAAACTTGACCTTTTCCTGTTAGGCAAAGATCAGAAGACGACCTGGATGGTCGCCAGATTCTGTGTACAGATCTGTAGGCACAGACCATCTCCCAACTCAAACTAGTTTGTTATGAAAATCCCCAAACTCGGTTCCATGGGTGACTCTGGGTCAACTCCCTGCGATAGTTTATTGTTGTACATTGTTTTTAAATTTATTGTTGTACATTTTTTAATTCTCTGTTTTTCTTCTGTGACTGTACCCCCAAGTGCGTTTTATGAGCTGGTCTCCAACCATAATAAATTAGATATATAGATAGATAGATAGATAGATAGACAGATAGATAGATAGATAGATAGATAGATAGATAGATAGATAGATAGATAGAAAACATGGACATGGGTACCTAAAGGAAGTCAGTGTGAGCAAGTGAAATGTTGAGGACTAGTAACTTGTGGCAGAGGCAGATCTAGGGCAGTGCAGCCAGTTCTGCCAAACTGGGCATCAAGCCAAGGGGGGCACTGCAGGGTGTCGCAACTATGATGTAGGGAATTGAGCAGAGCAGGTGGTGAGGCAGGGAGCTGCTGGATTTTGACCTTGCGCAGAGCGCCACTGAAATCTGAAAGATCAAAGTTCCCCCCACCTCACTTGTGGGCTGATTTGCAAAGCTACAATAGGCCCCACTGCATTTCCAGGACAGTGGCCTTTTTTTAACCTATAACCACAATAATCAAGAATTATTGTTCCAGTTGCTAGAACTGAGCTGAGGGGGTCTCCTTGTACCTCTTTCCTAAAGCAAAGACATGAAGGATCTCGCTCCATGAGAACCTACCCGGACCCTGAAATAAACATCAGAGGCCCTTCTTTGTGTGTCTCCCCCACGAGAGGGCCAAAGGGTGGCAACACAAGAACGGGCCTTATCTGCAGTGGCTCCCTGTTTGTGGAATGCTTGCCTGGCACCTTCATCATACACCTTTAGGCACCAGGCCAAAAAGGGAAATAGATTCAGGAGCAGTTGACACGAATAAGGAGTACCCAGTTCCCTTTTTCTCTCTAAGCCTGACATTGTTTAAAGAAAATGTGGGGTGCATTTTACAGGCACTTACAAGAGTGATCTTGCTGAACTCAGTGGGGCTACTCAGTGAGTAAAACTGCTCAGGGTTGCACAGCTGCTCAATTAAATTTATGTGTTTTAGCTGATTGACCACTTAATTTCTTAAATTTGGCAAAAACTTGCCCCTGGGTAAAAAGTATTCTGAAAGATGCTTAAGCTTTCCTTTTTCTTGGGTACACAGGTGTACACCTGAAAACAGGTGCCCTATTGTGTTAGAGCATGTGCAAGACAGGAGCATGGTCTTGTGTGACCCACATTGTTCCCCATTGGGACCTTCAATGTGAACAGAAGAAGTTGCCTCCTATCCGGAGAGGACACTTGAAGGCACAGTGGAACCTTGGGTCTCAAATGGCTCAGTTGACGAACAAATCGGAACCCGAACGCCACAAACCCAGAAGTTAAATGCTTTGGTTTGCAAACTTTTTTCGAAAGCCGAATGCCCGATGTGGCTGTCGGCTATTGTTTCCAGGGCGCCGGCGCCAATTGGAAGCCGCACCTTGGTTTTAGAACGTTTCGGAAGTCGAATGGACTTCCGGAACGGATTACATTCGAGAACCAATGTACCACTGTACTATCAAATTCCAAATCCACATGGAAAAAAACCCTCAGCATTCTAGCAGATTCCTTACAGGACTATAATTCCACACTGTATATATCACAATAAGAGACAGCATGCCTTCAACACATGGGCATCCCATCAGATTGTTTCTGGGACAGAGTTGATCCTTGTTCTCCTTTTACTGCAATGCCCACCATCCCTGACCATTAGCCATGCTGGCTGAGACCATCTGTATGGCCACAGATTGCCCGTCCCTGATATTTTATTTTTATGGGTTTTCCACACACATCTGCTCAGCTTCTGTGAGAACAGGATGCTTGAATAGTTGGGCCATTGGCCTGATCCAGCCGGCTCTTTTTATGTTCTTACGTTAGAGGTATGCTGCCTTTGTGCACGGCTGTTCCGCTTACCTCTCATGTTCAAGCCATCATAAACGAGTGAGTGCCTGAGCATGCGCAGAGTGCCACCCTCCCTCAGTGGTGAAATAAATAATCACTACTTTTACTTGAAGCCCTGATAGCCATCGCACCCAGCAGCTCTGGTATGTTTCGTGCACACAATAGAGCACCCTTGATGGATCAAGACCGATGAGACAATGCCACGTTGTGTTTCTGTTCCGTAGAAGTTGCTTCAACTTTTGTGCACGCAATTTCTGCTTTTGATGGAGACCTTGGCATTATGATAAGAGAAACAGGAACAGCACTTACGGCACCCAAACAAAAGTGAAAGCAGAACAAGTTTGGACAAAACAGCACAGCAGTGTGTCAAAGTTCCCTGGAGTCCCAATTGCACATTTCCTCCCCTGCCAGGTAGATTTCGGCAGTTCATAGTCTATGTTTTATGTGGATCTGCCCACATATAATTAATGGAAAGGTCCATCTCCTGTTCCCATTGCCGATTGATATAAGAGGTGTGCTCAGTTTGTTTTTAGGGCGTCCTTCTTTTTGCAGGGAATGGGGTGTAGTATTTTTTGGTATTAATTCCTATACTATTTTCATCATCATCATCATCATTTATTACTTATACCCCGTCCATCTGGCTGGGTTTCCCCAGCCACTCTGGGAGGCTTCCAACAAAATATTCTGGGGAATTCAAGCAAAGAACGAAGCGTCAAAACAGAGCTTTGTGGCTTGAGTATGACTTGATCTCAGTCCAGACAGATCAACCATATGTGGCCAGTTTACAAGCCCCCCTACCCCTGGTACCCTTTCTCCCTGTATTGCTGCTCCAGAACTTTTCACTGCTTAGAAATGTAGGACACAATATTGGATTGTCGCAGGGGTTGGATTCCTATTGGATCGGTTAGTCTAGGCTTAGCAGAGTGAGCAGGGCAGGCAGCCCCTAGTGCCGTATTTACATGTATGCTAAACACGCTATAGTTTAGGGCCCCACTCTCTTGCCCCCCCCCAATTTAAAGGAAATAAAACCTGGATGTACATTTCCAAAATATAAGGTAGAAAAAATAAAGATAAAACCTACAGACAGCAACAGTGTTTTGTGTTGTGTAGGGACGCGGGTGGTGCTGTGGTCTAAACCACTGAGCCTCTTGGGCTTGCCGATCAGAAGGTTGGCGGTTCGAATCCCCGCGACGGGGTGAGCTCCCGTTGCTCAGTCCCGGCTCCTGCCAACCTAGCAGCTCGAAAGCACGTCAAAGTGCAAGTAGATAAATAGGTACCGCTCCGGCGGGAAGGTAAACGGCATTTCCGTGCGCTGCTCTGGTTCGCCAGAAGCGGCTTAGTCATGCTGGCCACATGACCCGGAAAAACTGTCTGCGGACAAATGCCGGCTCCCTCGGCCTATAGAGCGAGATGAGCGCGCAACCGCAGAGTCGTCCGCGACTGGACCTAACGGTCAGGGGTCCCTTTACCCTTTAGCCATCACAAATAATACTGCTTTCTCTCAAAGTTGACACCTTTCACGAAAACTGATAAGTTACCTGTTGTAGGGAATCATTTCTCCTCTTTTCTTAATTTCTCTTTTTCTTAGTCTCTTTTCCACTTACTTATGCAAACTTAGACAAATTCTTTTTGAAGCATAACAAGGGTTGAGTGGAGGGCTAGATGTTACCTGCTTTTCAAAATTGTGATAGAGCACCAGCTAAATTTTGAGGCACTAGCTGGCTTCACAGTTTTTCCCGCATGGTGATTTTGTTGGCTTTTTTGCAGTATAGTGACGCTGCAGAGAGCTTGCTGGGGAGATCATGCATTAAAAAGAAAGGACTCAAAAATAACTTAAAGAAGGTTTTAATAAGAAAAACAAAAACTCCATTAACACTAAATATATTAACAAACAAACATGACCCAACCACCAACCCATCCCCCAGGGTAATGGGAGAGCTAGGTGCTGCCCCTTATATACTCTACCCAAATGCTGACACGCCTTAATCAAATACAACTCAGCAGCACCTGCTATGTTTCACAGCTGTAAAGCTGGGTCTCGTTATCTTGCTCTGGCCCTTGCTCCGGCCCCTTTAAGACATACACATGGAGTGGAACAATGATGAACCTTTACATTTAAAGAAACCATTCAACAGATTTTTGCATAGAGCACACACACATACTTTAAGGCTGGGCAATGTATCAATACATTTGGGGTGAGGAAATAAGTTTGAAGTCCACAGCGTGGTAACAGTGCCATAATATTAATCACAATGTGTGCGCGTGCCGTGTAAAAAACCATTATGTGGGGAAAACCGTGAAGCCAGTCATCGCTTCTCTCATGGTTCCTTCTGTCCCTGTTGCTCTGCACTATAAAATAACAGTTGTAAGTGTGTTAAAGCTAAGTAAAAATGTATCTGTTTTAGACCCCTAAGTAGCAGCAGTTTTCAGGACCTTACCCCCTTCACCTCTACATAGAGAACCCCTAGATATGCCTCTGCGCGTAAGATGTGATTATGCTGTAGGTACAGTCGTACCTCGGAAGTCGAACGGAATCTGTTCTGGAAGTCCGTTCGTTTTCCAAAATGTTTGGGAACCAAGGCGTGGCTTCCAATCGGAAGCCTCGTAGGCCGCGTTGGACGTTCGGGTTCCAAATAACGTTCGCAAACCGGAACACTCACTTCCTGGCTTGCAGCTTTTGGGAGCCAAAACGTTCGACTTGCAAGGCGTTCGGGAGCCAAGATACGACTGTAAATTTATTAGATTGCCACATATTAAACAACTGAATCAAGCAAGAGGAACAAACCACAAGGACACATTTGGCGGAGAACAGTGAAACTTTATTGCATTTACAAACACACTGGGAAATCAAAGGCAAGCCCCAAAAGCTTGCACCAATTTATGGATTGTACTCTTTTTATTTACTGTTTGCTATATATAAAAAACATCTGCTACTACTTTAAGTGAATGGATAGGACCACATTAGGGTGTCTCAATAATATGGTGGATAAAATGCTAATGATTTGTGTTGCTGTACTGTAAAGGATGGGGGGCGGGATCCAACACATTTTTATATGAACTAGTTTATGCCTAAACATTAATTGTACCCTTTCATTATCTGCTTTTCAAAATCAATCTAGGGTTTCCCACTTTACTCATTTTTGGATACGGCCTTTAAAAAGAAATCCTGGAACACCTCCCCGATTTCTTAGTTATACTGTAAATTTGTAAATAGCTACTGCAATCGATTTTAGCTCATTGAAACAAATATCATGTTATATATATTATATATGTTTTCCATTTTTAAAAACTTTGTGTCAAGCTAAAAACCCTGTGCATCAAAACCGTGGTCAGTTTAGCAGTGATGCCCGAGACAAGTGACTGTCCTTGAAGGATATCAAATTACACGGTAGGCGGGTTCCATTCAAGCTGCTGCAGGTGCAGAAGTCTGCTTCAGAAGCTGCCATTTGGGATCATCTGGGAAGTGCTAATAATCAGAACAGGGTGGTTGAGGAGGTAAATCACATGGTACCTGAAAAAGAGAGGTCAATAGTGCAGTATTTAGCAACACTATCTAAATCAGCAATAGGGGCAAACAAAGGTATCTAAGGTAGAGCATGGAATACTTACAGACCCAGTTCAGATGTCAAGTGAAACCATGGTTTAGTATGCTGGGAATGAGCCAAAGCAAGCCTTGGGCTCACACATTCCCCCCCTCCTCCCTCTACACAAGCGGTGAAGAGTTTGGAAACTACATCCTCGTTAGGCTTAACCACAGCTTGTTGCCTCACCCAAATCTGATGAACTATGCTTATTGTTAACCCTGGTTGATTGGTTTGATAAGCCATCTTTAAACCACGGCTCATCCAGCTAGCTTGTTTAAACTCTTAATCTCAGGGTCGTGGGTTGGAGCCTCACACGGGGCAAAAATAATAATCCTGCATTGCTGGGGGTTAGGCAAAATGACACTTGTGGTCCCTTCCAACTCTATAATAACTCTATAACTTTATAACGTTAACCACAGCTGAGAGTCTGGGGTGGTGTGCTAAACCAGCCTTCCCCAATCTGATTTCCTCCAGATGTTGCTGAATTCTTATGTCCCATCAACCACATGATAGTCAGGGATGATGGGACATCATCATCATCATCATCATTTATTACTTATACCCGGCCCGCCCGCCCAGCCAGGTCTCCCCAGCCACTCTGGACGGCTTCCAACAGGAGCTTAAAAATACATTAAAACATCGGTCATTAAAAAACTTCCCTAAACATCAGATAGTTGTTTATTCCTTTGACATCTGATGGGAGGGCGTTCCACAGGACGGGAGCCACTACCGAGAAGGCCCTCTGCCTGGTTCCCTGTAACTTGGCATCTCGCAGTGAGGGAACCGCCAAAAGGCCCTCGGCGCTGGACCTCGGTGTCCGGGCAGAACGATGGGGGTGGAGACTCTCCTTCAGGTCTACTGGACCGAGGCCGTTTAGGCGGCTTTCAAGGTCAGCACCAACACTTTGAATTGTGCTCGGAAATGGACTGGGAGCCAATGTAGGTCTTTCAAGTTCTGTGGTCTGGGCGGCCGCTCCCAGTCACCAGTCTAGCTGCCGCATTCTGGATAAGTTGTAGTGCAGGACCTGCGGCCGCTCCCAGTCACCAGTCTAGCTGCCGCATTCTGGATAAGTTGTAGTGCAGGACCTCTGAAAGGGCCTCTGGTTCTCCATCCCTGTTATATACACTGCAGTAACAGCTTGTACATGAGGCTGATTGTGGATGTAACTGTGATATCAAAGGGAACAAGACAGATGCTTCTAATTGACTTTACCCATTTTCAGTGGTTGATGTTCTTATGACTGCGACGGTCAGTCCTTCTGCATTTAAGTCAGATCATGCCGATGCTCCAGTGTCACCGTCTGTTTCAGAAGCTGCCACTTGGGGTCCTCAGGGAAGTGCTTCTTAATAAACAGAGCGGGGTGAGTAAGGAAGTAAAACTCATCGTACCTGCAAAAGGAGAAGGCGCAATAGTCTAGTATTTCATAATAATGCCTAAATCAGCACCAGGGCCAGACAGGCAAACAGAGTGGTGATCCAGAGCAGCTGGACGGCATCTGGTTGAGGAAGCTGCTGTGTTGCAACAATCCAGCCTCCAGAATCCCCAGATTTTACACATGTAGCCCGGAATAAGCACAACACTCCAGAACTGTTCAAAGAGGATGAATAGATGGTATCTATCCCTGCCATCAGGACACTCCATGCCCATGGCATAATAATAATAATAATAATAATAATAATAATAATAATGATGATGATGATGATGATGATGATGATGATGAAATATTACTTATACCCCCGCCCATCTGGCCGGGCCTCCACAGCCACTCTGCACGGAATAACACTTCAAACATGAAAAACTTCCCTAAACAGGGCTGCCTTCAGATGTCTTCTAAAAGTCAGATAGTTATTGTATTTCCTTGACATCTGATGGGAGGGCGTTCCACAGGGCGGGCGCCACTACTGAGAAGGCCTGGTTCCCTGTAACCTCACTTCTCACAGTGAGGGAACTGCCAGAAGGCCCTCAGAGCTGGACCTCAGGCTGAAGGATGGGGGTGGAGACACTCCTTCAGGTATACTGGGCCGAGGCCATTTAGGGCTTTAGAGGTCAGCACCAACACTTTGAATTGTGCTTGGAAATGTACTGGGAGCCAATGTAGGTCTTTCAGGGCCGGTGTTATAGGGTCTCGGCGGCCGCTCCCAGTCACCAACCTAGCTGCAGCATTCTTATTGCACTTGCTTACATTAATCAGCCCTGCGGCCATCAAATTGCAAACTCTGACAAGTGGTCCAAGCAAAACAAAACCGCCTGAAAGCAGACTGGGTAAAAAACAGGACAGAAAGACCCCGAGAGACTGCCTGATTACATTTAGATCCAAGGAGGAAAGAGACAAAATATTAGGACTACATTTTGAAAAGGCCCTGCAAATTGGCAACTCAACTGTACAGATTTTCAAAGATATCCCAAAATATATCTTGGACTTAAGAAACTTCTACAAGGACCTGGCTCTTCTGTTAAAGAAAAATTCCATCCGCTTTAGGTGGGAATTTCCACAAGGACTGTCATTTGACTACAAGGCAAAAAAGGTGAAAATAAAGACAATTCAAGATAAAGACAAATTTTTGGCAAGAAATCAGGAGGACTTACAGAAGGGGACTGTGGATGTACTGGCAGAACAGAGGAGAGCACTAGATATCCTGAATCTCTCGATTGGACAAAAACCACCACCATCAGAAGAAGAGCAACAACTTGGAGCTGTTGGAGGAGCCTTAAGAAAATAACAAGATGGCTTTGCAATTCCTTAGTTGGAATTGTAATGGACTGAATGGGCCTTTGAAGAGAAGACAAGTATTTCATATTTTGAACAGAGAACAATTGGACTTGATATGCCTACAAGAAACGCACATAACTAGAGCCCACAGGAGACTACTTACAAATAAAAGGCTAGGACAAGAATTTGTTTCATCAGACAAAGTTAAGAAAAGAGGAGTTGTAATATATGTGAAAGAAAAATGGGCTCCAAAAATGATATTTAAAGATGAACAAGGGAGATACTTGGCAGTGGAGATACAAGTACAAGGAGAAAAACTTTTAGTTGTTGGAATTTATGCACCAAATGAAGGCAAATCTGACTTCTTTAAGAGACTTCATGAAACCCTGACGGACTACCTGGATTACAATATGATAATTATGGGAGACATGAATGGCGTGGTCTCCACTAATATGGATAAGGCACAAAGACTAACAATCAGTAAGGAAGGGAGACTTCCTAAGACTTTCTTTGAAATGACTGAAAACATGGACTTGATAGATATATGGAGAACAAGGAACCCTCTGGAGAGAGGGGGAACCTTTTTCTCCCAAGCAATGTTGACCTGGACCAGAATTGATCAAATTTGGATTACTAGTGGTATGGCCCCAAAGATTAAGAAGGTAGAAATCTGCCCAAAAACTTGCTCCGACCATAACGCCGTGAAGATGGAAATGAAACTAACAACAACTGGTCAATTTAGATGGAGAATGAATGACGCCCTCTTTCGAGACAAGGAAATCCTTATGAAGGCCCAAAAAACCCTAAAAGACTATTTTGAAATAAACTTGAGGGCTGACGTTGAGAAAAGAGTGATCTGGGACGCAAGCAAAGCGGTGATGCGAGGTTTCTTGATTCAACAAAACTCAATAATGAGGAAAAAACAAAATGAGAAAAAAGAAAAGATTTTGGAAAAGATAAAAGAAGCAGAGAAAAAACTAAGAGCAAAACCAAAGTCCCAGGAGATTTTAAGAGAGATCAAGTTATATCAATCACAATATATGGAATTGATGAACCTGGAGATTGAATGGAAGATAAAGCAGATGAAGCAAAAGACATTTGAATCAGCAAATAAATGTGGTAAACTTCTGGCTTGGCAACTGAAGAAAAGGCAGAAACTAAATACAGTCACAAGTTTAGAAGTGGATGGAAAGAATATATCTAAACCTAATGAAATTAGAAATTGCTTCCTGAGTTATTTTAAAAAGCTTTATACTCAAGGCCCGCAAAATGAAGAAGATATAGATAAATTCCTTGATAAATATGGATTACAAAAAATCTCTCATCAAAACAAGATGGATTTGAACCAGAGAATAACAGAACAAGAGATAGAGGCTGCCATTCAGAATATGCAACTGGGCAAATCCCCAGGACCAGATGGATTGACTTCAAGATACTACAAATCGCTGAAGGAATGGCTGATTCAACCACTGAAAGAAGTCTGCAATGAGATCCTTGAGGGAAAAAAGACACCTGAATCGTGGAAAGAAGCATATATTTCACTCATACCAAAGACAGAGACTGAAAAGACTCAACTGAAGAACTACCGCCCAATATCACTACTTAACGTGGATTACAAAATCTTTGCAGACATTTTGGCAAAAAGATTTAAAAGAGTGTTGATGGAGAAGATTCATGGAGACCAAGCAGGCATTCTCCCTAAAAGACACCTAGCAGACAATGTAAGGAATGTGATAGATATTTTGGAAAAGCTAGAGGTGAATATAAACACTAAAGCAGTATTGATCTTTGTGGATGCGGAGAAAGCCTTTGACAATATTTCTTGGAGCTTCATGATAAAGAATCTCCATGGGATGGGGGTAGGTCAAGGTTTTGAGAATGGTATGGCTGCAATATACTCTGAACAAAAAGCTAAATTGATTGTAAATAATGTAGTGACGGAGGAACTTAAGATAGAAAAAGGAACACGACAGGGGTGTCCAATTTCCCCATTACTTTTTATCTCAGTTCTGGAGGTGTTGCTGAATATGATAAGGGAAGACCAGCAGGTTAAGGGAGTGCAGGTCGGAGCTAAACATTACAAGCTAAGAGCGTTTGCAGATGACCTAGTATTGACTTTGCAAGAGCCAAACACTAGTACGAAAAAGGTTTTAGAAATAATACAACAGTTTGGCCAGGTAGCTGGATTTAAGCTGAATAAACAAAAAACCAAAGTCTTAGGAAAAAATTTAACAGAGGCAGAAAAGGAGAAGTTTCAAGAGGAGACAGGGTTGACACTGGTTAAGAAGGTGAAATATCTAGGGGTTTATTTGACATCTAAAAATGTGAATTTGTACAAAGACAACTACGAAAAATGTTGGTCGGAAATTAAAAAAGATCTAGAAATATGGTCAAATTTGAAATTGTCAATGTTAGGCCGAATTGCTGTGATCAAAATGAATGTATTGCCTAGAATGTTATTTTTGTTCCAGACCTTGCAGATCCTGGATAAGATGGAATGTTTTAAGAGGTGGCAGAAAGATATCTCGAAATTTGTCTGGCAGGGCAAAAAGCCCAGAATTAAATTTAAAATATTGACAGATGCTAAAGAAAGAGGGGGTTTTGCCCTGCCGGACTTGAAATTGTACTATGAGGCAGCAGCATTTTGCTGGCTGAAAGAATGGATGCTCCTCGAAAATACAGACATCTTAGATCTGGAAGGTTTTAACAATGCTTTTGGTTGGCATGCATATCTATGGTATGACAAAGTTAATAGTGTCTTTAAGAATCACATTGTTAGAAAAGCATTGTTTAATGTTTGGAGAAGATATAAAGATCTGTTGGAAAACAAAACCCCTAGATGGGTCTCACCAGTGGAGGCCAAGGCAGTGAAGAAACTCAATATGGAGGTCGGATGGCCGAAGTATTGGGAAATTTTGGAACAGGATGGAGATAAGTTGAAATTGCAAAGTTATGAGAAACTGAAGCATAAGGTACAAAATTGGTTTCAATACCATCAAATAGTGGAATTTTTCAAACAGGACAGGAAAATTGGCTTCCAGATGGAAAAATCTAAACTAGAAACTGAATTGTTAGAACCTAGTACTAAGAATTTATCTAGAATGTATAACTTGTTGCTGAAATGGAATACACAGGAGGAAACAGTCAAATCAGCCATGATTAAGTGGGCACAGGATGTTGGTCATAACATCATGTCAGATGACTGGGAATGGTTATGGAACACCGGTATCAAATTTACGGCATGTAATGCCTTAAAGGAAAACATTATGAAAATGGTATACAGGTGGTACATGACCCCAGTCAAGCTGGCAAAAATTTATCATCTGCCCGATAACAAATGTTGGAAATGCAAAGAGACTGAAGGTACCTTCTACCACCTTTGGTGGACATGCCCGAAGATAAAGGCTTTCTGGGAAATGATCTATAATGAAATAAAAAAGGTACTTAAATGTACCTTTCCTAAAAAACCAGAGGCCTTTCTCCTGGGCATTGTCGGCCAATTGGTGTCAAAGAAGGATAGAGCTTTTTTCATGTACGCTACAACAGCAGCAAGAATACTCATCGCAAAGCATTGGAAGACACAAGATCTACCCACTCTGGAAGAATGGCAGATGAAAGTGATGGACTATATGACACTGGCCGAGATGACAGGCAGAATCCGTGACCAAGGAAAAGAGACAGCGGAAGAAGAATGGAGAAAATTCAAAAGTTACCTTAAGGACTATTATAAACTCAATGAATGTTAGAGTGTGTTGGTTCTTAGGAACAAAGGGATACAGTGACATAAGGTTAGAATATAGAGAGGACTAAGATGACTGAGGTTGGAAAGTAACAACCGGGAGTTGCTATAAAATTATGGACATTGGGATGCAGAAAGGGGGGGTATGGGGAAGTCCCAGAAAAGAGGTTTATGAAAATATGTTACGAAATCATACGTGTTTGTTTGTTTTCTTAAGTGTTTGTTTGTTTTTTAAAAAATTTGCAAAACCAATAAAAATCTTATTAAAAAAAAAAAAAGAAAGTGAACTTGCTAAAAGCAGTATTCACAGAGCCACTTCCCCAGGTGCAGTCTAAGAGATGCCACCTTCCATCAATGCGGACAGCATTCCAGGCATGGTCGCTCTTCCCCTTTACGCTGCAGCTGCCTATCAAATACTGGCACTGTATCCCTGCAATACTGAGAGGGGAAGGAAGGTATTCAGGAACAGTGTTGCTACCAAGAGGACAAGTGGTTGCTTTCACCGCTTTGATAGGCTGGATTGGCCGTCCTTCATTTTGCTGGATCAGAGAAAACAGCAATCAGGTTCTCCACAGATTCTCATTTGCTCCAATTTGGCAGGAAAACACAAGTTTTCCTGGGATGAAACAACAACAACAACATTTGGACACGGACCTGGAAAGCCAGGAACTGTGCCTATAAAGCACAGAGCAAAGCTAAGTATGGATGAGGAACTAAGTCACACAGGGAAGAGACCCATTAAATTCAAGTAATTTTTAAGTCTATGGATTCCAGTGGACCTACTCAATTCAATGCAGCCCTATATATGCAAGTTTGCTTCAGGATCATTCACAGTGTGGGCATTCCTCCACTTACATGGTGGGTCATGTTCCGGAACCCCATGCACATAAGCAAAAATTGTGTAAGTAGGGTAAAGGTAAAGGACCCCTGAAAGTTAAGTCCAGTCACAGACAACTCTGGGGTGGCGGCACTCATCTCACTTTACAGGCCGAGGGAGCCGGCGTTTGTCCGCAGACAGTTTTTCCGGGTCATGTGGCCAGCCTGACAAAGCCGCCTCTGGCGCAACAGAACACCGAAACCAGAGCAGCGCACGGAAACACCGTTTACCTTCCCGCCCAAGCGGTACCTATTTATCTACTTGCACTTCTTGGCATGTTTTCGAACTGCTAGGTTGGCAGGAGCTGGGACCGAGCAACGGGAGCTCACCCCGTCGTGGGGATTTGAACCGCCGACCTTCTGATCGGCAAGCCCAAGAGGCTCAGTGGTTTAGACCACAGCGCCACCCGTGTCCCTGTGTAAGTAGGGAGCACACACTAAAAAAAGCTCATTTTTTCCTGCTCTCCAGCTCTCTCTCCCCACAACACTCTTTTCAACTAGAGTTGAAGCTCTGGAGCTGGCTGGAGGACCTGTGGAAAAGCAACAGCAGCTGCCATGCTGTGACGTGTGTCAGCTACTAGGTGGGGAGGCTGAGCAGCCTAAACAAAGCCCCACTGTGCCTCCGTTCTCTTTGGGGCTTCCTCCGATCCCACTGAAGTCCTCTTTGGGTTCTGGGGAGGGTCTCCTCATGAGCCATGAGGACTCTCCAGCTCTCTCCCGCCATTTTCTGCTTAGAATCTATTGATTTACTTATTTCCGAGGGCTGTCACGTGCGAGTTGATCACGCCTAAGCATGGAGATAGCTGCCTAGGGTAAGGGGTGGGGAACCTGTGGCTCTCCAGATCTCCTATCGCTACAGCCAAGTAGCAACCACTTGCCATGATGGCCGGAGCCAACAGAAGTTACCTGCACATTTCTTGAAAGAGTCGAGCATATCCACCGCAAATAGCCTTTCCTGACTGAAGGACATCAGCTGGTTTAAATGACACCTTGTCCAGGTTATAGCAGCCTTCCACATCATATTCTGTAGAAATAAAGACAATGAGCACCCATTCTGATTTGCTTGTGGGGTGGCAACACTTTGCAACACTTTCCATCGTGTTTCTCGATATCTTTCCTGGTTGCCAAAATCTGATTGGGGGGTGGGGTGGCTTGTCTTGCAAGAGCTCCAAATGAACTTTTGATTGCACAACATGGATTTGCCCATATGTGATTGAATCGCACCTCAAAAGAGAAAGTCTGGAAGCACTCATAAATCTGCTTTGTGTAGACCCAGGGTCTTGTTGCCAAATAAAAATGCACACTGGTGCAAGGGTTAGGAGTCGGGAGACACCTCCTCTCCTCCCGTGCTGCGACCTTTACTTTATTTTGACAAGGTAATAAGAATAAATAAATAAGAATAAAAATGTGCACCCCACCAGTGAGACCATTCCATTGTAACTATCCAACCTCCCAAAATTTCAACACCTCTAGCGATGGTTTGACCCCTTTCCGTTGTAACAGTACAAATTCTACAGACACCCTCCATATCTCCTCAAAATCATTCCTCCTGCATATTCCCCGTCTTACCTTAATGGCACATGTTCATTTATCATTAATAGCTATATCTCTTTTTTTTAATAAAATTTTTATTGGTTTTACAAAATTTTTACAAACAGTACAAACATATAAAAAGACAAACAAACATGTATAATTTCATAACCTTTTTTTCATATCCCTCACTTCTCGGACTCCCCCAAACCTCCCCTTCCTACATCCCAATTTCCAAAATTATTTCAGCAAATCCTAAATAATTTTATCAAATATATTTCTTCTTATTCTTTTCTTTAACTTAATCTTTTGTCGCTGTCATCTCCTTTTCTTTCTCAAAACCTCGACATTTTAACATTCATCAATTTTATAATAATTCTTAAGATAAATTTTAAATTTCTTCCAATCTTCTTCCGCCGTCTCTTTCCCCTGATCACGGATTCTGCCGGTCATCTCGGCCAATGTCATATAGTCCATCACCTTCATCTGCCACTCTTCCAGGGTGGGTAGGTCTTGTGTCTTCCAATACTTTGCGATGAGTATTCTTGCTGCTGTCGTAGCATACATAAAAAAAGTTCTGTCTTTCTTTAACACCAATTGGCCGACAATGCCCAGGAGAAAGGCCTCTGGTTTCTTAGGGAAGGTACATTTAAGTACCCTTTTCATTTCATTATATATCATCTCCCAGAAAGCCTTAATCTTTGGGCACGTCCACCAAAGGTGATAGAAAGTGCCTTCAGTTTCTTTACATTTCCAACACTTGTTATCAGGCAAATGATAGATTTTTGCTAGCTTGATTGGGGTCATGTACCACCTATAGATCATTTTCATAATATTTTCCTTTAGGGCATTACATGCCGTAAATTTTATCCCGGTGTTCCACAACCATTCCCAGTCAGCAAACATAATGTTATGACCAATGTCCTGTGCCCACTTAATCATAGCTGATTTAACTGTTTCATCTTGTGTGTTCCATTTCAGCAGCAAATTATACATTCTTGACAAATTCTTAGTATTGGGTTCTAACAGTTCAGTTTCTAATTTTGATTTCTCCACCTGGAAGCCAATTTTCCTGTCTTGTTTATAAACCTCCATTATTTGATAATAATGGAGCCAATCTCGTACTTTGGTTTTCAATTTCTCATGACTCTGTAACTTCAACTTATCTCCCTCCTGTTCCAAAATTTCCCAATATTTTGGCCATTCGGCTTCCATATTGAGTTTTTTCAACGCTTTCGCCTCCAAAGGTGACAACCATCTAGGGGTTTTATTTTCCAACAAATCTTTGTATCTTATCCAAACATTATATAGTGCTTTTCTAACAATGTGGTTTTTGAAGGCCCTATGCACCTTAACTTTGTCATACCATAGATATGCATGCCAACCAAATGCATTGTTAAAACCTTCCAAATCCAAGATATCTGTATTCTCGAGGAGCATCCACTCTTTCAACCAGCAAAATGCTGCTGATTCATAGTACAGTTTTAAGTCCGGCAGGGCAAATCCCCCTCTTTCTTTTACATCTGTCAATATTTTACATTTTATTCTGGGCTTTTTGCCCTGCCAGACAAATTTCGAAATGTCCTTCTGCCACCTCTTGAAACAGTCCATCTTGTCAAGAATTTGCAATGTTTGAAACAAAAATAACATTCTAGGCAATACATTCATCTTAATAACTGCAATTCGGCCTAACATTGACAGTTTCAAATTTGACCATATTTCTAGATCTTTTTTAACTTCTGACCAACATTTCTCATAGTTATCTTTATACAAATTCAAATTCTTAGATGTCAGATAAACCCCTAGGTATTTCACCTTCTTAACCACTGTCAAACCTGTTTCATTCTGGAACTTCTCCCTCTCCATGACTGTTAGATTTTTTTCCAAAACCTTAGTCTTTTGTTTGTTCAGTTTAAATCCGGCCACTTGACCAAATTCTTTTTTTAAAAAATATTTTTATTGCTTTTTTTTCCTCCAGGTACAGATGTACAGTCAGATATATGAAAGAAATAACAGAAAAAAGAAAGAAAGAAAAAAGAAATCCATATTTCCAAGACATTTTTCATAACCAACCGGACTTCCCCACGTCTCCCTCACCCTGCATTCTTTACAATAAAAATATCAGCAAATTATTACCTTGTTTCGTGCATTCCTTTGTAATTCCAAATAGTTATGTTTTAGGTTTAAAATACTTATTGTCAATTTACTTTTACCTTAAAATAATTATAGTGTTACTTTAAACTTTAGTCCTCTCATAATTATAACTTAATTTCCCATTTCGCCAAATCTTCTTGCTGAAGCTAGATTTTCCAAATCATGCAAATTCTTAACATTCATATAACTTATAATATTTTTGTAAATAGTCCTTAAATTTTTTCCAGTCCTCCTCCATTGTTTCTTCTCCCAAATCTCGGATTC
Source organism: Podarcis bocagei (assembly GCF_964188305.1). Taxonomy (NCBI): domain Eukaryota; kingdom Metazoa; phylum Chordata; class Lepidosauria; order Squamata; family Lacertidae; genus Podarcis; species Podarcis bocagei. The sequence goes on from NC_138131.1 coordinate 81,108,750, forward strand.
TGCCAGTCATTTCAGCCAATTCCATATAGTCCATCAATTGCGTCTGCCACTCTTCCAGTGTGGGTAAATCTTGTATCTTCCAATATTTTGCGATGAGAATTCTTGCTGCTGTAGTTGCATACATAAAGAAAGTTCTATCCTTCTTTAACACTTTCTGGCCGACAATGCCCAGAAGGAAGGCCTCTGGTTTCTTGGGAAAGGTATACTTAAATACCTTTTTTAACTCATTGTAAATCATTTCCCAGAAGGCCTTCACTCTTGGACAGGTCCACCAGAGGTGAAAGAATGTCCCTTCAGCCTCCTTACATTTCCAACATTTATTATCAGACAGGTGGTATATCTTTGCGAGTTTGACTGGGGTCATGTACCACCTATATATCATTTTCATAATATTTTCTTTCAAGGCATTACATGCCGTAAATTTCATTCCGGTGGTCCATAACCTTTCCCAGTCCTGAAACATAATGTTGTACCCAATATCCTGAGCCCATTTTATCATGGCTGATTTGACTGTCTCATCCTGAGTATTCCATTTAAGCAGCAAGTTATACATTCTTGAAAGTACCTTAGTCTTTGGTTCTAACAATTCTGTCTCTAACTTCGATTTTTCCACCTGGAATCCTATCTTTTTATCCAGTTTGAAAACCACTTGAACTTGAGCGTAATGTAACCAATCTCGCACCTTATCCTTTAATTTTTCTAAGCTCTGCAGCCTCCAATTGTCTCCAGTTTTTTCTATTATCTCCCAATATTTTGGCCAACTGGCCTCCATATTGAGTCTTTTTCGGGCCTTAGCCTCTATTGGTGATAGCCACCTCAGGGTCTTATTTTCTAATAAGTCCTTGTATTTAGTCCAGACAATAAATAATGCCTTTCTGACAATATGGTTTATAAACATCTTGTGAATCTTTACCTTGTCGTACCACAAATATGCATGCCATCCAAAAGCATTATTAAACCCTTCCAGATCTAGGACATCAGTGTTTTCTAATAAAAACCAATCTTTCATCCAGCAGAAAGCTGCAGCTTCATAATATAACCTGAAGTCCGGCAGGGCAAATCCCCCTCTTTCTTTTGCATCAGTTAGTATTTTAAATTTTATCCTGGGCTTTTTGCCCTGCCAGACAAACTTAGAGATATCTTTCTGCCACTTTCCGAAACATTCCACTCTGTCCACAATCTGTAGGGTTTGAAACAGAAATAACATCTTTGGCAATACATTCATTTTTACAGTTGCAATTCGACCCAACAAGGAAAGTTTTAGTCTTGACCAAGTTTCTAAATCCTTTTTGATTTCTGACCAGCATTTTTCATAATTATCCTTAAATAAGTTCAAATTTTTGGCAGACAAATTAACCCCTAGGTATTTCACTTTTTTAACCACATTTAACTCTGTCTCCTTCTGAAACCCATCTATTTCTGAAGGGGTCAATTTTTTTTCCAAAACCTTGGTTTTTTGCTTATTCAATTTACATCCCGCCACCCGACCAAACTCATGAATCAGTTCTAAAACTCTTTTTGTACTAGATTCTGGCTCCTGTAATGTTAAAACCAAGTCATCTGCAAAAGCTTTCAGTTTATATTGTTTCACTCCGACCTGTATTCCTTGCACCAACCGGTCCTCCCTAATCATATTCAAAAGTACCTCCAGGACTGAAATGAATAACAGAGGGGATAAGGGGCACCCCTGTCGTGTCCCTTTTTCAATTTTGAACTCTTCTGTCACCACGTTGTTCACTATCAGTTTAGGTTTTTGCTCTGAATAGATTGCTTCTATACTATTTTGAAACCCCGCTCCCACTCCCATCCCTTCCAAATTTTTCTTCATGAACTTCCAAGAAATGTTGTCAAAGGCCTTCTCTGCGTCTATAAAAATTAACACTGCTTTCGTGTTGATGTTAGTCTGCAAAAGCTCCAAAATGTCAATAATATTCCTAGTGTTGTCAAACAAATGTCTACCTGGGAGAAAGCCTGCCTGGTCTTTATGAATTACTTCATTTAATACTTTTTTTAAATCTACTTGCCATAATATCTGCAAAAATTTTGTAATCCACATTAAGGAGTGAGATGGGACGGTAGTTCTTAAGTTGAGTCTTTTCAGATTCCAGTTTGGGTATCAATGTGATGAAAGCTTTCCCCCCTCCATAATCTGGTTACATACCTCCATTAATGGTTGTATCAAATAGTCTTTCAGTATCTTGTAGTACTTGGAGGTAAGTCCATCTGGGCCTGGAGATTTACCTAGTTGCGTGTTCTGAATGGCACCCTCAATTTCTTGTTGTGTTATTCTATAATTCAGGATTGTTCTCTTCTCCTGAGAAAGTTCTGATAGTCCATTAACTTTTAAGAATTGGTCTATCTCAGTCTCTTCCTGAGGCCCTTGCGTAAAGAGTTTTTTGAAATATCTCTGGAAACACTTTCTAATTTCTTCTGGTTTCTGAATATTTCTCCCTTCAACCTCCAGATTGGTAACAAAGTTCAGTTTTTGTCTCTTTTTCAACTGCCATGCTAGCAGTTTTCCACATTTGTTCGCCGATTCAAATGATCTTTGTTTCATTTGTTTAATTTTCCATTCCACTTCTTGATTTATCAATTTCGCATATTGTGCTTGATGGAATTTAATTTCTCTTAGAACTTCTTTTGATTTTGGTTTTAGTCTCAGTTTTTTCTCTCCTTCTCTTATCTTCTCTAATATCTTGTCCTTTTTCCCATTCCAGAGTTTTTTCTTAATCGTATTCTGTTGTATCAGAAACCCTCTCATAACTGCTTTACTTGCGTCCCAGATTGTTCTCTTTTCCACCGAGGTGTTAAAATTTATTTCAAAATAGTCTTTTAAAGTTTTTTGGGCCTTCTTCACTATCTCCTGATCTCTTAGTAGGGTGTCATTCATTTTCCATCTGAAGGAACCGATTGGAGTGAGTCTCAGTTCCACTTTCATGGCATTATGGTCGGAGCAAGTTTTTGGGCAGATTTCCACTTTTCTAGTCTTAGGTGCCAGTCCTCTAGTTGTCCATATTTGGTCGATTCTTGTCCATGATAGATGGGCTTCAGAAAAGAATGTTCCTTCTTTACCTAAGGCAGGGGTGTCAAACTCAAATTCATCGGGGGCCGCATCAGCAGTTTGGTCACCCTCAAAGGGCCGGTTGTATCTGTAGGAATATGTGTCCACTCTTTATTATCATAAATTATTGTCACTGCATTCAATTATTACTGTTTTTTGTAATAATGTAAGTAATAACTAGCTCCGAAAGCAGAAACATAGTCAGAATAATGGCAAGTAGATATTCAAATGTACAATTATTGTACAATTTATCCTCTAGTATAAATTGTAGAGGATCCTCAACAGGGTCCCTTCCAACTCTACAATACTGTACTATAATTCTAGGTGAAAGGAGCCGAAAGGGCAAAATCGCTTCCCAAAGGTGTCTTTCCACGTGAGAAAAGATTTAAAGTGAGGCAGGAAATAGTTAAGCAGGGAGATATGGAGAGGTGGGAGAGGGCTGAGAAAGAGAGAGAGAGAGAGAGAGAGAGAGAGAGAAAGAGTCGCCCTGTTAATTTGTTCGCAACTTCAAAAACACAGCCCATTACTTAAGAAAAGAAACCCATGAGGTTTTTTTAGGTTAGTATGCCAAACTGGATGAGCTTTTTTAAGGGAGGGTTGCTGTGCCTGGAAGAGCGGAACAGGGGTGAGGACGAACACGGGCGCTGCAAAATCAGCCAAGGGAGTGCGAACGCAGCAACGAAAAGCAGACCGCCACGGTCCTAGCACCTCCACGACGGTCGGATACATGGAGATTCTTTTTACAGAAAAACAAATTCTCTGGCTTGTAGGCTGCCGCGCATGCGCTGAAGAGGTGGCTTTCTTGTGTCAAAAAAAAAAAAGTGAGAATAAAAGGTGAAGGCTGGCGGCCGGCGGCGGCTACACGGGCCACATGACGAGGTCTGGCGGGCCGGATTCGGCCCGCGGGCCTTGTGTTTGACACCCGCGACCTAAGGGGTTCTTTGTCCTCCATATATCAATCAAATCCATACTGTCAGTTAGTTCAAAAAAAGTTTTAGGTAGTCTGCCATCTTTTGTTAAATTTTGATTTTGTGACTTATCCATGTGTGTAGAGACCACCCCATTCATATCTCCCATCATAATGATGTTGGTATAGTCCAGATAGTCCAGCATTATCTCATGCAGCTTCTTATAAAATTCTGATTTCCCCTCATTTGGTGCATAGATTCCTAATATCAAAAATTTTTCTCCTTGTGTCTGTATTTCGATTGCCAAAATTCTTCCTTGCTCATCTTTGAATAGAAATTTCGGTGACAGGTTCTCCTTTGCATAAATCACCACGCCCCTTTTCTTGACTCTATCTGATGAAATAAATTCTTGGCCTAGTCTTTTGTTAATTAACACTTTCCTATGGAGCCTAGTCACGTGCGTTTCCTGCAAGCAAATAATGTCCAATTGTTCTTTTTTCAATATGTGAAAGATTCTTCTTCTTTTTTCCGGAGAATTTCCGCCATTAATATTCCAACTAAAGAGCTGCAGAGACATCCTGGATCAGTCTGTTAGTCCTTATAGTGGTGTCTCTTCCTTTTCCTCTGAGCCCAGAGGTGCTGGTGTTGGTACAGATGTAGGCAGAGGTGGTGGCCAAGATGCTGCTGCTCCCTTTTGAAGGTCCTCTTCGTGGTCTTTCATAAACTTTTGTTGATCTTCTGCTGTTCTGATTTTAACTTTCTTTCCTTTAAAGTTAAAAGATAGTCCTTGGGGGAACTCCCACCTGTAAGGAATTGAGTTGCCTCTTAGTAGTCTTGCAAGTTCTGTATAAGTAGCTCTAAGGTCCAAAAGTTGTTTTGGTATGTCTCTGTAAATTTCTGCTCTTTTGCCTTGAATTACCAGTGATTTTCCAAAGTGTAGGCCTAGTATTTTGTCTCTTTCTTGTCTAGATCTCAGGATAATCAAACAGTCTCTAGATCTGTCCTTCCCAACCACTCTTCCCAATCTGAAAGCAGTAACAATTTTAAAGTCCTTGTCCTCTTCTATACCCCAGAACTTTGATAGTTCTGATGTCAGATAACCAATCAAATCTCCTTGTTCAAGTTCTGGGATGGCTCTTAATCTAAGGTTGTTTTCCCGATTCTTCAATTCCACCATAGACAGATAGGCCTGCTGTTCATTGATCTGCTTGTGTAGTGGCCTTACTTCCCCTTTTATTGCCTCGGCCTTCTGATTCGCTTGTTCTGCCTTTTGGTTAGCTTCCTCAGCCAACTTACGATTTTCTGCAGTTGTTACCTGAAGATTCCCAATTGCTGTGTGTGTTGAGTGACTTGCTCAGTTAGTTTATTAATAGTGGCTGTAACTTGATCAAATTTAGTTGACTGTTCATCAGCCTTTTTGTTTAAAGCTGCCAGTTGTTCCAAAATTTGTTTTGAGACTGGGTCAAGTCCTCCTGCAGCCATATCCTCTGAGGCTGGCTGCTCAACTTCTCCTTCTTGCAGTCCTAAAACAATTGGGACAGATGATCTACGTGGCTGAGAAGTCAAAGTTGTTTGCAATAATTGCACAGATTGTTTTGCTTTCGTTTTGGCCGACCTTGTTTTTCCTGTGCCACTCATTCCACAGCTGTCTATGCGTTAAGGTCAAACTGTAAGCAATTCCATGGGAAACACAGTCCAAAGTATAAACAGCAAGGCAACAGATAGCCAAAATAATATGCAGTTCCCAGAGACTTATAGTTCTCAAATCCTCTAGGGGGAGCACCCCTGTAATTCAGAAAAAGAAAGAAACTTTTTCCGCCATTAAAGTTCCAGCAGTTCAAAATAAATTAAGAGGCACCTTCAATGTCCCTTTAGGCATGCAGAGCTTTTCCCAAATTAAAACAAAGTTTCCAGCAAGGTGCAAGTAACAGTATCTGTTTGTATCCAACAGTAACGCTCAAAAGTAGCACTTTCAGTATTAAATACAGTTTCCGCAATTTGACAGTTCTCTTTTACCCTGGCAGTCCGCTGATTTGGTTTCTTAATCCTTTGTAATCCACCGGGAGGAGGGAAAGTTCTGGTCCAAATCCAGTCAGTTAAAACAAAACTGGCCCTTTTAACTTCTCAATAACAAGTTCAAACATTGCACGATAATCCAACCTTTTTTTTGTAATCCCTTCTGAAGCGCTTCACGCATGCCAGAGTCTTTGCTTTGATCTTTAAGCAGAATTGGAAGACGGACTTCCTGGTTACGTCTCCCGTTTTCAGCCGAATTAATAAATTTAGTCCCAAAAATTTTATAGTCCTTACTCACGGGTATGAAGTTTGGAGTCTAATGTTTCAGGAAGAAAGGACAGCGCTCATCAGCAGCAGCCGCGCGGCTTCGTTTCCGCGGAAAGAGCGATGAACTCACAGCACCGCTCCCCCTTCCACGTTCCGGAGCCCCTTACGGGGTTCCTTCTTCGTTTTCAGGGTCGCTTCTGGTGCCCGCCGAGTCCCACGACCACAGGCTCACTCTGCCCGTGGGTTTTCTTAACGGGTCTCTGCTCTGCCGCAGCGGACGACCCTTTTCCGCGGAGCCCCTCTTCACAGCGCGAAGAGGACCGCCATTGCCGTTTCGCGACGCCTCCGGAAGTCCCACTTGACCAAATTCTTGAATTAACTCCAACACCCTTTTTGTACTAGTGTCTGGCTCTTGTAAAGTAAAGTAACCTCCCAAAATTTCAACACCTCTAGCGATGGTTTGACCCCTTTCCGTTGTAACAGTACAAATTCTACAAACACCCTCCATATCTCCTCAAAATCATTCCTTCTGCATATTCCCCGTCTTACCTTAATGGCACATGTTCATTTATCATTAATAGCTATATCTCCCACACCTCTTCATACCATTTTTGCATTTTATATTCTGCTTGCCCCTTCCACTTGCTAGCTATCATAATTCGTACAGCTTTCAATAAATTTGTGAGCGAGTCCTTCATAGCCTGCAAACCTTCCACCCCATCGTAAATTGATAATAATGCTACCGCGGCACTTTCAGTGAGCTTTAACCCAGTGATTTCTGTTATCAGTGAGCACCTCCTGATCCCTTCTGAGATTCATGGTTGAACAGAGATCCCAGTCAAGCTCTGTGTGAGCCAAACACCAAATCACTGATCCACACAGGTTACAATCCAGAATCCTTTGTGCAAATGGAGCTGACATGGCTGGCTATGAAATGGTGAAAATGCCCGAGACAGCTGCAAAGAAGCCATGCTCGGAGTAGACCCACTAAATTTAATGTCCATGAGTTACTTACATCCTTTGATTTCAGTCGGTCTACTCTGAATATAACTTGCTTTGATATGACCTTACGTATCCATCTTCCTTGGCTGGCAATCACTGGACTGGGTGTCTGCTAAAGAACTCTGCTACAGAGCTGGATTCATGGGCGCAGGGCAGTGACAAAGGCTGATCTTTTAATACCGGAAGTTGTCAGAGGCAAGGGGACTCAAGTATGCAGAAAGGTGGTACCCCCACCTACCTATATGGTGGCAGATCCACATCCAAATGGCTCGCACTTTCTCCAGGTCACTGTGGGCTTTTTGGAGCTCGCGGCGTCGGCACAGCAGGGCCCATGCCCGGTAGAGGACACTAGGCGGTACCTCTACCTCAGACCGCCCGGCCCGGGTCCGTTTCTGGTCCATGAAGATGGGTCAGCAAATTGACCTGAATTTTATGCGTATCTGTGATAACCCGTAAGAAATCGGCTTACGGCCCTCGGCCCTGTTAGGTTGTAACCTGCCCCAACCCTCAATGGCTCTATGGATCAAGAAGTCGCTACCCGGGTCATGAGCAAATGTAGCTTTTGAAAAGAAGCTGATGGCGGCCACGTGAATCTTTAAGGTTTTAGGAGCACGTCCCAGATCATCGAGATGGGAAAGGTACTGCAAGACAAGTCAGTGGTAGGAGGTACGTCATGAGAGAGCCCAGATAACCCAGACCTGAAACCAAGGAAATCACACCAGGCCTTCTTGTAGGACCTGAAAGTGGAGGGTGCCACGGATGCCAATACTCCCTGTATCACTTTGTGTCTCCCACATTCCACAGGTGCTCCGGAAAGTGTTTGGGCAACAGTTGTGCTCTAGGTGCAAGCAACCGGAAGCGAGGTATCTGAAATCGAGACAAGGCATCGGCAATGTCATTATTGGCTCAGGGTACGAATTTGGCTGAAAATCTTATGTTGTACTCAAGGCACCGGAGGACGAACGCCCGCAGAAGGGAGGAGATCCTCTCAGACCGAGATGACTGCCTGGCTAGAATGTTCATGACCGCCAGGTTGTCGGTCCTGAAGCACACGCGGAGATCTCAGAAATCTTCCGTCCAGATGTGAGCGGCCACCACTATTGGAAAGAACTCAAGAGAGGTGAGATCCCCGTGATGGCCTGACCTTGCCATGCCGTCGGCCATCGTAGTGCACACCAGCGCCCCTTGAAGTACAAGCCAAAGCCTAAGGACCCAGCCGCGTCCAATTGGACCTGGAAGTCTGATGACAGATTCAAGACATCCTGCCATAGAGATACCCATTGTAGATCTCCAGACAAGTCGTCCACACCTCCAGATCTGCCTTGACCTGGGGAGGCGGACCCTGTTGTGCGGGTGTCTAAGACCACTGACAGCCTGGCTCGGCGGGCACGCGCATTGTGGTGCGGATGCTTGAGGCCCGCTTACAACCTGGCTAAGCGGGAGCGAAATGGGCGGCCTGGTGAAACTACTCTACATGCGAAGTTGAAATGATCTAGCAAGGACTGGACCTGTCTAAAAGCGACTTTATTATTATTATTATTATTATTATTATTATTATTATTATTTCGGGAAGGGTTTGACGAATAGTTTCGTTAAGGGCAACTATTTTCCCCACTGGCAGGCGGGCGGATTGAGCTGCTGTGTCAAGCTCTATGCCCAGGCAAGTAAGATGCGTTGAGGGTCCGCCTTATCTGCTGTGAGGGGAACTCCCAGCTCCTGGGCCAAAGCTGAGAAGGCCTCCAGAAGGGAGGCACATTCGCCAGTATTGGGTTTCCCAATGAGTAGAAAGTCACCGAGGTAACGTGTCGCCCCAGGTGAGTTGGTTCTGTAGCGCAAGGCCCAGTCCTTCTGTAGCGCAAGTGCTAAATGTCTCAAAGGCCGAGCCAGCTGCAGAACAACCAATCGGCAAAGCCTTGACAATGTAATATTTCCCTTGAAATTTGAATCCCAGCAAATGAGAGTCATTGGGATGAACTGGCAATAGACAGAAGGCTGACTATGTCACATTTTGTCAAGAGTGCCTCGTAACCAAAATTCCGGATAAGTCTTAGTGCCCGATCAAAGAATTCAATCAAAGAATGCGGAGAGGAGGGAGCTGGTGGGGGGGGCACCCGGATATGAACCAGGGACCTCTTGATGTGCAGTCAAATGCTCTACCACTGAGCTATACCCCCTTATTGTTGTTGTTATCATTCTATTATTATTTATCTGTTATTTATTTATCTATTTATTGTTATTATTATTTATTATTGTTGTTATTTATTAAAATCTAGTCCAGTATCATTTGTTCAATCACTTACCACTGTAAGTAGAATTAATTACTGATACTATCAATTGTCTACCGTAACTGACGATGATATGAAATAATTATTCATTATAGGGGATTGATCGGAAAAAACGCTGCTCATAATCATCAATGAACGATCTAAATGCATTTAGGCAGTGTGAAATATGTTTGGGGTTATTATCCCATCCATGTGGCACCCCCGATGAATTACGGCTATTGGCACCCATGCAGCCTGAGGTGTGAGTTGATTCCGTTGCAGAGCGCTTCCTCTTAGGCGCCAAGGATAACATGCTAAAGCTACTGCCACAAACACGTGCCACCGCTTACAAGCGGTTGTACAGGGACGTGTTATTGATTCTGAAACAAATATACTAACTAATGATTGCTTTACTTAAAATAACCAATGATTCTCAAGCATTCAGTTAAATGTTTAATTGTTTATCCCATTAGTATGTGCTTGCGTGTGTTATTTATTACTCTCTCTATATATATTAATATTTATTATTATTATTTATTCTTTTTTTTTAATTTTTCTTAAAAATAAGATGCTTCCTACTTCATATTATAATATCTCATTCAATCCCCTGCAATGCAGAATATACCGGGCTCCCATACGGGGATCAAACCAGCAACCTTAGCATTATCGGCCCCATGCTCTAACCAGTTGAGCTATCCAGGCTCTCTAGAATTGCGTGGGACCCCGAGGGTCATTTAGTCCAACCCCTTGCAAAGCAGGAATATATAATTGTTCCATACAGGGATCAAACCTGCAACCTTGGTGTTATTGTCACCACGCTCTAACCAACTGAGGGTTCCGAAATATATGTAAATTATTTATTACTAATGAATTTTATTTTATTTATTTATTTTTATGTTATTTGTTTATTTATATATTTATCTATGGATTTGTTTAATTAATTAATCAATTTAATCTTGGTATGTGACATCATTCCACTTATTCTCTTTTATTATTATTAATGTATATTTATCATTATTTATTTATTTATTATAATAATTTTTCAAAAAAATAAATAAATAAATTGCATCCACTTATTTTATTTATTATTAGTAGTATTTTATTCTATTATTTATCTATTCATTTTTATTTATTTATTTATTTGTTGTTGTTGTCATTATTCTATTATTTATTGTTATTGTTATTTATTACAATCTATTCCAGTATTATTTGTTCAAATAATTACCACTGTAAGTAGAATTAATTGATGATGCCATTAATTGTCCACCATAACTAATGATGATATGAAATAATTATTCTTCACTTGACTGTTTGGTTTGTATTTGCCTATAAATTTATTTATTTGCCACCAAGCAAAGGGCCAGGCAGATAGACACAGCTAAATAACACACAAGCATATAGGGATGGAACAATGGGCGGCCCCCACACTGCAATCAAATGGAAATGTCCCTTTAACTAACAATTTGAAAAACATAAGGTTATGCTGGAGGCCCCAGCAGAAGGAAAATGCTGCCAAAGACAATGTATCCTTGATTGGCCATCCGCCAGGTACCTGAATCAACAATGTACCACGAACTGCCTGTCTTTAAGCGACAATGTATCCTGCCTGGTAGTTATTATTATTAATTTTATTTATTTATTTTGTTAATTATTATTATTATTATTTTACATTATTATTATTTTATTTATTTATTTATTTATTTATTTAATCAGTAAATATATTGCTAATTCTCAATAAATTATTACAATGTAATTAAAGTTACTATAAAGCCGCTATCAATTTACACTAGCTATTGCTACTGGTTAATTAGCACCCTATTGTGTCCAATAAACTGGTCAAATTCAGATTTTATTCAAGCATCTCAAATCAGTTAAAATAATATAAAATTAATGTAATCCCCAGTTAGTAAAATCTCAAGCCTCTTAAATTAGTCTCTAATCAATTACTGAATATGTTGGTGCAAAACGAATGGATTGATCAAATTACCTGATTGATATTTTAAATTAGATGTAAATAACATGTTGCAGATATTAATTAGCAAATTGAGACCACCGCTGACCACTAGATATTAGATAGTAAGGAACCTGCCTCCCTCAGGGGGCCTGCTTCAATTAACCTGCAATATATCTGGCAAACTGAATTTCAAGAACTGCTAATACTATCAGCAATTATATTGAGGTGACTCAATTGCTGTGAGCAATGGGCGGAGACGACTGCAGGTAAAGCAGCCCGCAAGGGAGTGGCAGTAAAGGTGTTACTAGAACAACAAACGAGAACTGGTTCTGCAGCTAAAGCATAAGCTGCCTTCTGTAATACCAGGAGGCTGTTAATTGCCCAGCTATTCGGTGCTTAAGGGAAAACAAAGCAACCCTGGCCGGTGATCAAAGGACAATGTGAGGGGAAGGGAAGTGGGGGTGTGACTGCGTCTCCCAAGTAAAACAAATGCTGAAAGCAGCTAATATAACGATAACTGCCAGGCAAATAAAATCGCGTTCAACTAAGTAGTTCTTTGGATAGCACGTTCAACTAACAAAGACTTTGGAGTAAGCTGAACAGAATTACCCTGGGGATGCAGCTGCAGTATAGCTGCACACTCTTAAACCAAGCAGGGGGGGGGATTGCAAGTCCGGTGCACAGGAAAAGTTTTAAAACTAAAGGGGATAAAGAAACACCCAGCGATAGCTTTTATTACTATGGGGCAACAGCGGGAAAGAAACACCAGGCCGACCCAGAAATACTATCCGTTTTTAAACCAGGGGGGGGGGGTTAGGAGTGAGGGAGCTCGGAGCACCAGGAAGGGTTTAAGGCAGTGTTTCCCAACCTTTTTTGGGCAAAGGCACACTTGTTTCATGAAAAAAATCTCGAGGCACACCACCATTACAGCCCCGTGACGTCAGTGCTCAGCGTCACTCCGGGAGGGACATGAATTGCTAGCAAATTACATAATCACCTCCTTGAGGGCTGGCTCATCTTCTCCGAAGGCAGAATCCCATTAATTAACAGCACAGACTCACACCATTGCCAAGACGAGGGGGGAAAACCTCAGTCATGCACAGTCATGCACATGTGGGGGCTAAATGAGGACGAAGACCGGGCAGAGAGCAGGGTTCAAATCACCCCACCTGGCCAGGACAATCCCTGGGTGCTCCCGTGGGCCACTTGCCTGACCCACCTCGCAGGGCTGTTGTTGCGAGGTTAACACGGGGAGAACCACGCGCGCCCCCGGGAGCTCCTTGGAGGAGAAAGCGGGCGATGAATGCAATGCACGAAATATATGAGAGGCGACCAGGTTTTGCAGGTGAGGGGCCCCCGCCAGCCTCCGCTTCCAACACCCGGCGCAACGACGCCGAAGTTTCCCCCCGGGCTCAGCTCGGGGAGCAGCGCTGCTCCCCCCCGGCTCCCCTTCGCCCTCCCGGCTCTCTCTGCCACCCACTGGGGACCCCCCTCACCTGCCAAGTCCGGAGCGCCGGTGGAAGTTGCATGCATGCATGCAGGGCGCCGCGTTGCCATTGCATTGCACTGCACTCCATGCAACACCTGCACGCATGCATTGCCTTGCACGCCCGCCAAGGGGTCTCCCCGCGGTCCGATGCGTCCCCTCCGGCGCGGATGCAGCATTGCAAAAATAAACACCCCCCCGACGCAGCCCTACCTGGGGGGCAGCCTCCGCCTCCGCCGCTCCGCCTCCGCGGGGATCCCTGGGCTCCATCCTGCCACCCGATCTCCGTGGGGGTGCAGGCAGGCTGTGCGGGGTCTGCGCGGAAGAGCCCCTGCCCGCCCGCCGCCGCTGTGCTCATTCCATGGCCGGGAGAAGAGCGCTTCAAACAAAACGCCCGGCCCGCCAGGCCACGCTGGGAAACGTAGTTCGCGCACCCCGCGCGGGCGCGGAGCCCAAGGGCGAGGGGACTACGGATCCCGGCAGCCCCCGCGCCGGGGACGGAGGGGGAGAGGCTGGGTGCAGGGATGGAGGGACGGGTGGGCGAGCGAGTGAGTGAGTGGCAGCCGCCAAGCCTTGGCCGAGAGCCAGGAAGGGCCTCCCCGGAGGAGGAGGAGGAGGGAGGCGCAGAGCGGGAGGGAGGGAGGGAACCCCAGGGGTCATCTAGTGACGGCGTCCCAATCGAAAATTTGACTTTTTTAAAAAAAAATCTTTCGAATTTTTTAATTTTTCCCGCGGCACACCAGGCAACATCTCGCGGCACACTAGTGTGCCGCGGAACAGTGGTTGGGAAACACTGGTTTAAGGTAAAGCAATAAGCAGCAAGATGGGACAATAGCAAAATTGGGGCAATGCAGTCGTCTGAAAGAAGTTTTTAAATGGAGCTGCCGCCCCCTGAAATCGCAGAGGCGTGGGGGAGCAACACCAAAGGGAGAAGGCAACACGTGGGGAGAGGGGGAGGAAGGGCTCCAAGCCAAAACACAGAGCCTGCTAGAGAAGGACACAAAGCCAGCTAGCGAAGGGGGAGGGGGGGAGCTGAAATAATAATAAACTGCTGGAAAAGCCCTCACAGGAATTCACAGCAATACGGCAGTTTTTAAAATGCACCAGCAAATCTATGCAGTTTTAAAATGCACCAGCAAATCAAACAGAAATAGTAAGCACTCATAGATTTAAAGTCGGAGAAGCACAGCACACCCATACACAGAGTAAAGGCTTCGGGATCAGAGTTGAAATTAGGAACAATTAGGAGGTATTTGGAGAAAAGTAAAGAGGGAATTAAAGGTGGAATTAAAGTAAAGGTAAGGTGAAAGCAAAGGGGGGTTTACAGGCTTCCCTTTCTCAGAAGTCCTCTTCCAAGTTAGCTCCACGTGGTGCAGGAACACTGAAGAGAGAGTATCCTCCTGACTCGCACAGGACGACGAAGAGAAATGAGGCTGGGGAGAGGCTGGCACTGCAGCATAAAGGCTGCTGGACACGCCCCCCCATGGCACCTGGTTGGGCGGCCACCGGGGGGGGGGCGTGAGTGCCAGCCAGGTGAGCTGGAGGCAGGGGGCAACGCCCCCTGCTAGGAGCGGTGTTCAGGCTCCCGCCCACAACCACTCCCCTCTCTTTCAGGGAGGAGAGTCTTTACTTACATCCTTTGATTTCAGCCGGTCTACTCTGAATATAACTTGCTTTGATATGACCTTACGTATCCATCTTCCTTGGCTGGCAATCACTGGACTGGGTGTCTGCTAAAGAACTCTGCTACAGAGCTGGATTCATGGGCGCAGGGCAGTGACAAAGGCTGATCTTTTAATACCGGAAGTTGTCAGAGGCAAGGGGACTCAAGTATGCAGAAAGGTGGTACCCCCACCTACCTATATGGTGGCAGATCCACATCCAAATGGCTCGCACTTTCTCCAGGTCACTGTGGGCTTTTTGGAGCAAGACACTCACCAGGTTTTTCACGCTATTCCTGACATTCACCTGTTTCAGAGAAGGTAAATAGACTTGGAAGCAGTTAATATGGACGAGGGGGTACCAGTTCCTTTCTTCTACCTAAGTCCATTTGTTTAAAGAAATTTTAGGGTGCAATCCTGCGTGCACTTACAAGAGTGTCTCTTGCTGAATTCACTGGGATTGCACAGTTAGTCGATTAAGTGTATGTGTTTTACTTGATTGATCAAAGAATTTATTATACTTGCCAAAAATGTACCCTTGGGGGGGAAGTTGTTCTGAAGGGAGACACATGATTAACCTTTCCTTTTTCCAGGGTTCACAGGCATGTTATTTCTACAATCTTCACGCCCCCGCAGGCGATGTGCCACGCCCCCGGGACACACGCCAGCCACGCCCCTGCCTGCTCTCTGCCCCTGGTGCCAGAGCATGCAGCTTCGCCACTGCCCATTGCACCTTTGGGTGGGTGGAAGTACAACTGGGGGGCATTCTGGGGGGCAGGGAGGGACCAAGGCAACCCTGGATCCTGAGCCGGCCCTACTGTTGTCACTTGACAGCACTGGGGGAAACCCAGGGCTGATTACTGCACCAGTATATTAATTTTATGCCAGTTTAATTCTGGTGAGCCCCCCCAGAGATTCCTGGGAGTTGTGGTTTGGCAAGGGCACTGAGAATTTTCTGTTAATGACTGCTAGCCTTGTTCACAGAAGTACAGTACTCGGAGTTCCCCGAGGAGAGGAAATAACTACCAAATCAATTTCAGTGTGTAGTATAAATACGATCGAAAGTGAATTGTGAAAGAGAGAGGAGTCGTTCAAACCCTTTCATATTGCCTATGATTGCTAGCTCTCCTCCAAATTGACTTTGGAGCTATCTCCTGAATTTTTAAAGCAAAGCAATGCTGCAAAATAACTAAATATGGGTGTATATACATGCATTTAATTCACGCACGCACAGAGAGAGAAAGAGAATCCTGTGGTTTGTTAAGGGTTCTAGGATTTGTAGCTCTGTGAGGGGAAAACTACAGCTCCCATAGTTCTTTTGGGGAGTTGGTGTTCTTTAAAGCATGGTGTGTGCAGTGCATGTGAATAGGTGCTCCACCATGTTAGTTTTCTGGAAAACAGGAGCAGGGTCTTGTGACTCATGATGTTCCCAGTTCGGACCTTCCATCTGAACAGAAGTAATTGCCTCCTATCAGGACAGGACACTTGAAAGCACTCTCAAATTCCAAATGCACCTTAAAAACCTCAGCATCCTAGCAAATTCCTTGCTGCATATATCACAATAAGAGACAGCATACCTTCTGTGCATAGGCATCCAGTTCCTTAAACTTTGCCAAGTCTATTTGTATTGATTTCTGATTGGATTTATCCCATGGATAATCTAGGAACAAAAATGGAAAAGTCATTCTTGAAACAGTGGGGAAAGGGAGGGGGAGCAAAGGATGACCTATGATGTGATTTAAAGGGTTGGAATACAGGGAACCAATAGGGAATAGAGATAGGGAGCCTTTTCTGCTTCTCCCCAAGGGAAATACAGCAGCAGGGAGTAGACCAACGTTGCTCTGCTTAAAAGGACACAGACAGAAGGAAGGAGAGGGAGAATGCTGAACCAGGTAGGATTTTGATCTGATCTTGCAAGACCATTTTGAGTACAGTACACAAGGCGTATGGCATGGTTTGCACTTCCCACTGGAAGAGCTGGTACCTCCTTAGAGAAGCCCTCTTCGCACCAAACATCTGGCTTTGATAGGAATCCCTTAACCCCGGCTGCAAATTTCACTGCATCCGCCTGCAATATGCATTCAACAGAACGCCAACTGCCAGCTCATTTCAGGAACTATAATGGTAGCATAACAAGAACACAAACAGGGCTGCTTGAGGTGAGGGAGAAAATGTACCCACCCACCCACATGCCACATATTGAAGCTCCAGCCTTAGAGGAAAAAAATATAGTGCAGCTTTCCCCCCCAGCCAGAACTCACTGGAACTGAGTTCTGGCACCTCTCAGGTTGGTGCCATTGCCATTGTAAAAGAACAAGGGAAGCGTTCGTGGTGAGTTCTGGCACCTCTTTTTCTAGAAAAATAACACTGAGCGCAGTTAATTTTTACCATTCAAGCCTTGTTCCCAGGATATCCCAAGAGGTGGGTGCAGAGATGTAGCTGGGGGGGGAGGGGGGCACTGGGCGCCACACCACAGGGGGCAGCACTTCCCGCGGGGCCAGAAGCGCGCCCGAGCCACGCATCTCTCCTGGGAGTGACGTGGTGGCTTGGGCCCCTGAGGGGCTAGCTACGCCACTGGGTGGTTGAGTGACGGGCTCATAAAATGATTTCCTAAGATACGCAGCACTACTAAGTAGTATTAATATATACAGCAGGTGTAGGGGATCTTTGGCCCTCCAGATGCTGGGGAACTACAGCTCCCATAATCCCTGGCCATGCTTGCTGGGACTAACAGGTGTTGTCCCCCAACAACATCTGGAGGGCCAAAGGTTCCCTGCAGCTGACACAGAGGATCCAGATCAATAGCCATACATAAGCTTCTATTTACCATACAGATCTTCTTCCTGAGGCAGCATTGATGCTTGTACTCCTCCCATCTTGAAAGCCTACTTGAAAGGCGCTCCTTGGAGGAACAGTTAAGTGCTTCGAGCCAGGAATGAAATGCCCAACTGGAGGGATGAGGGAAGAGCATGGCTTGATCTGGGTTTATCAAACCCTTGCTTGGAGACCTTGGCATTAGGAGACGAGTAGCAGGAAGAGCATCCATGAAGTCAAAACAAAGGGGGAAAGCATAAGCTGTTTGAGCAAACCAGCGCTGGAGTGTGTCAAAGTTCCCTGCGTGGGGAAGCGCAGATACAGAAGGTGTCCCCATTGCTCATTTCCTCTCCCCTCCTGTGGTTTCCAGCAACTGGTATTCAGAAGCATTTCTGCCTCCAGCTGTGAAGGCAGAGCATAGCCATCAATGCTAGTAGCCATTGATAGCCCTCTCCTCCAAGGACGTGTCTAATGCTCTTTTAAAGCCATCGATGTTTCGAGGCCTTCACTGTCTCTTGTGGGAACAAGTTCCATAGTTTAACTATGTGCTCCATGAAAAAGAATATATATTTAGTAATTAGATGCTTTTTTTAGGTTAGCTATCAGGCGCATCAGCCTTGTTAGAATTTCTATTTCGCTGCCAGGCCCCCACCCTATTTCTTGAAGCATCTAGATAGAAGCTTGTGCCAGCTTCCTCAGGTTGGCTCTCTCCAGCTAGGCTGAATAGGTGGGAAACTTTTGGACTCCGTGTGCCAGATCCTTATTGGGATCTGTATCTTGGGTCAAAATCCCTTTCACTACCAACAAAGAGGCATCAGGCCTAAAAGGGAGGATGGAAAGAGCCTAATATCACTACAGTCTTGGAGAGTCTCCCCCTTTTAGGACTGCAGTGAGATCAGGCGTAAAGGAAGGAGGGGAAGCCTTTGGGAGCCCCCACCTCTCTCTTGAAGAG
Organism: Podarcis bocagei; assembly: GCF_964188305.1. Taxonomy (NCBI): domain Eukaryota; kingdom Metazoa; phylum Chordata; class Lepidosauria; order Squamata; family Lacertidae; genus Podarcis; species Podarcis bocagei. The sequence continues at coordinate 81,127,135 of NC_138131.1, forward strand.
CTCAGCAAGCTTGGGCTTCACAGGGAAGGGAAGAAACCTCTCCCTCCTTTTTTAGTGCTCAGAAGGATCTGAAGGGATGGGCAATTCTACTTAGTACTAAGTATTGGCTCGTCAAAGAGCTCTCTGCCAGGAGTGCCATGGCTCAGCCCAACTGAATGGGATGTTCTGCGCTGATATGAAGGGGGAGCCATCCTGCTTAGCAATGGGTCCCTGGTTTCTGCATTTCTTCAGAGGATCCTGACAACTATTCAGCCTAGCTGGAGAGACCTGAGGAAGCTGGCACAAGCTTCTATCTAGATGCTTCAAGAAATAGGGTGGGGGCCTGGCAGCGAAAGAGAAATTCTAACAAGGCTGATGCGCCTGATAGCTAACCTAAAAAAAGCATCTAATTACTAAATATATATTCTTTTTCATGGAGCACATAGTTAAACTATGGAACTTGTTCCCACAAGAGACAGTGAAGGCCTCGAAACATCGATGGCTTTAAAAGAGCATTAGACACGTCCTTGGAGGAGAGGGCTATCAATGGCTACTAGCATTGATGGCTATGCTCTGCCTTCACAGCTGGAGGCAGAAATGCTTCTGAATACCAGTTGCTGGAAACCACAGGAGGGGAGAGGAAATGAGCAATGGGGACACCTTCTGTATCTGCGCTTCCCCACGCAGGGAACTTTGGCACACTCCAGCACTGGTTTGCTCAAACAGCTTATGCTTTCCCCCTTTGTTTTGACTTCATGGATGCTCTTCCTGCTACTCGTCTCCTAATGCCAAGGTCTCCAAGCAAGGGTTTGATAAACCCAGATCAAGCCATGCTCTTCCCTCATCCCTCCAGTTGGGCATTTCATTCCTGGCTCGAAGCACTTAACTGTTCCTGCAAGGAGCGCCTTTCAAGTAGGCTTTCAAGATGGGAGGAGTACAAGCATCAATGCTGCCTCAGGAAGAAGATCTGTATGGTAAATAGAAGCTTATGTATGGCTATTGATCTGGATCCTCTGTGTCAGCTGCAGGGAACCTTTGGCCCTCCAGATGTTGTTGGGTGACAACACCTGTTAGTCCCAGCAAGCATGGCCAGGGATTATGGGAGCTGTAGTTCCCCAGCATCTGGAGGGCCAAAGATCCCCTACACCTGCTGTATATATTAATACTACTTAGTAGTGCTGCGTATCTTAGGAAATCATTTTATGAGCCCGTCACTCAACCACCCAGTGGCGTAGCTAGCCCCTCAGGGGCCCAAGCCACCACGTCACTCCCAGGAGAGATGCGTGGCTCGGGCGCGCTTCTGGCCCCGCGGGAAGTGCTGCCCCCTGTGGTGTGGCGCCCAGTGCCCCCCTCCCCCCCCCAGCTACATCTCTGCACCCACCTCTTGGGATATCCTGGGAACAAGGCTTGAATGGTAAAAATTAACTGCGCTCAGTGTTATTTTTCTAGAAAAAGAGGTGCCAGAACTCACCACGAACGCTTCCCTTGTTCTTTTACAATGGCAATGGCACCAACCTGAGAGGTGCCAGAACTCAGTTCCAGTGAGTTCTGGCTGGGGGGGAAAGCTGCACTATATTTTTTTCCTCTAAGGCTGGAGCTTCAATATGTGGCATGTGGGTGGGTGGGTACAATTTCTCCCTCACCTCAAGCAGCCCTGTTTGTGTTCTTGTTATGCTACCATTATAGTTCCTGAAATGAGCTGGCAGTTGGCGTTCTGTTGAATGCATATTGCAGGCGGATGCAGTGAAATTTGCAGCCGGGGTTAAGGGATTCCTATCAAAGCCAGATGTTTGGTGCGAAGAGGGCTTCTCTAAGGAGGTACCAGCTCTTCCAGTGGGAAGTGCAAACCATGCCATACGCCTTGTGTACTGTACTCAAAATGGTCTTGCAAGATCAGATCAAAATCCTACCTGGTTCAGCATTCTCCCTCTCCTTCCTTCTGTCTGTGTCCTTTTAAGCAGAGCAGCGTTGGTCTACTCCCTGCTGCTGTATTTCCCTTGGGGAGAAGCAGAAAAGGCTCCCTATCTCTATTCCCTATTGGTTCCCTGTATTCCAACCCTTTAAATCACATCATAGGTCATCCTTTGCTCCCCCTCCCTTTCCCCACTGTTTCAAGAATGACTTTTCCATTTTTGTTCCTAGATTATCCATGGGATAAATCCAATCAGAAATCAATACAAATAGACTTGGCAAAGTTTAAGGAACTGGATGCCTATGCACAGAAGGTATGCTGTCTCTTATTGTGATATATGCAGCAAGGAATTTGCTAGGATGCTGAGGTTTTTAAGGTGCATTTGGAATTTGAGAGTGCTTTCAAGTGTCCTGTCCTGATAGGAGGCAATTACTTCTGTTCAGATGGAAGGTCCGAACTGGGAACATCATGAGTCACAAGACCCTGCTCCTGTTTTCCAGAAAACTAACATGGTGGAGCACCTATTCACATGCGCTGCACACACCATGCTTTAAAGAACACCAACTCCCCAAAAGAACTATGGGAGCTGTAGTTTTCCCCTCACAGAGCTACAAATTTTAGAACCCTTAACAAACCACAGGATTCTCTTTCTCTCTCTGTGCGTGCGTGAATTAAATGCATGTATATACACCCATATTTAGTTATTTTGCAGCATTGCTTTGCTTTAAAAATTCAGGAGATAGCTCCAAAGTCAATTTGGAGGAGAGCTAGCAATCATAGGCAATATGAAAGGGTTTGAACGACTCCTCTCTCTTTCACAATTCACTTTCGATCGTATTTATACTACACACTGAAATTGATTTGGTAGTTATTTCCTCTCCTCGGGGAACTCCGAGTACTATACTTCTGTGAACAAGGCTAGCAGTCATTAACAGAAAATTCTCAGTGCCCTTGCCAAACCACAACTCCCAGGAATCTCTGGGGGGGCTCACCAGAATTAAACTGGCATAAAATTAATATACTGGTGCAGTAATCAGCCCTGGGTTTCCCCCAGTGCTGTCAAGTGACAACAGTAGGGCCGGCTCAGGATCCAGGGTTGCCTTGGTCCCTCCCTGCCCCCCAGAATGCCCCCCAGTTGTACTTCCACCCACCCAAAGGTGCAATGGGCAGTGGCGAAGCTGCATGCTCTGGCACCAGGGGCAGAGAGCAGGCAGGGGCGTGGCTGGCGTGTGTCCCGGGGGCGTGGCACATCGCCTGCGGGGGCGTGAAGATTGTAGAAATAACATGCCTGTGAACCCTGGAAAAAGGAAAGGTTAATCATGCGTCTCCCTTCAGAACAACTTCCCCCCAAGGGTACATTTTTGGCAAGTATAATAAATTCTTTGATCAATCAAGTAAAACACATACACTTAATCGACTAACTGTGCAATCCCAGTGAATTCAGACACTCTTGTAAGTGCACGCAGGATTGCACCCTAAAATTTCTTTAAACAAGTGGACTTAGGTAGAAGAAAGGAACTGGTACCCCCTCGTCCATATTAACTGCTTCCAAGTCTATTTACCTTCTGTGAAACAGGTGAATGTCAGGAATAGCGTGAAAAACCTGGTGAGTATCTTGCTCCAAAAAGCCCACAGTGACCTGGAGAAAGTGCGAGCCATTTGGATGTGGATCTGCCACCATATAGGTAGGTGGGGGTACCATCTTTCTGCATACTTGAGTCCCCTTGCCTCTGACAACTTCCGGTATTAAAAGATCAGCCTTTGTCACTGCCCTGCGCCCATGAATCCAGCTCTGTAGCAGAGTTCTTTAGCAGACACCCAGTCCAGTGATTGCCAGCCAAGGAAGATGGATACGTAAGGTCATATCAAAGCAAGTTATATTCAGAGTAGACCGGCTGAAATCAAAGGATGTAAGTAACTCATGGACATTAAATTTAGTGGGTCTACTCCGAGCATGGCTTCTTTGCAGCTGTCTCGGGCATTTTCACCATTTCATAGCCAGTCATGTCAGCTCCATTTGCACAAAGGATTCTGGATTGTAACCTGTGTGGATCAGTGATTTGGTGTTTGGCTCACACAGAACTTGACTGGGATCTCTGTTCAGCCACGAATCTCAGAAGGGATCAGGAGGTGCTCACTGATAACAGAAATCACTGGGTTAAAGCTCACTGAAAGTGCCGCGGTAGCATTATTATCAATTTACGATGGGGTTGAAGGTTTGCAGGCTATGAAGGACTCGCTCACAAATTTATTGAAAGCTGCACGAATTATGATAGCTAGCAAGTGGAAGGGCAAGCAGAATATAAAATGGAAAAATGGTATGAAGAGGTGTGGGAGATATAGCTATTAATGATAAATGAACATGTGCCATTAAGGTAAGACGGGGAATATGCAGGAGGAATGATTTTGAGGAGATATGGAGGGTGTCTGTAGAATTTGTACTGTTACAACGGAAAGGGGTCAAACTATCGCTAGAGGTGTTGAAATTTTGGGAGGTTGGATAGTTACAATGGAATGGTCTCGCTGGTGGGGTGCACATTTTTATTCTTATTTATTTATTCTTATTACCTTGTCAAAATAAAGTAAAGGTCGCAGCACGGGAGGAGAGGAGGTGTCTCCCGACTCCTAACCCTTGCACCAGTGTGCATTTTTATTTGGCAACAAGACCCTGGGTCTGCACAAAGCAGATTTACGAGTGCTTCCAGACTTTCTCTTTTGAGGTGCGATTCAATCACATATGGGCAAATCCATGTTGTGCAATCAAAACTTCATTTGGAGCTCTTGCAAGACAAGCCACCCCACCCCCCAATCAGATTTTGGCAACCAGGAAAGATATCGAGAAACACGATGGAAAGTGTTGCAAAGTGTTGCCACCCCACAAGCAAATCAGAATGGGTGCTCATTGTCTTTATTTCTACAGAATATGATGTGGAAGGCTGCTATAACCTGGACAAGGTGTCATTTAAACCAGCTGATGTCCTTCAGTCAGGAAAGGCTATTTGCGGTGGATATGCTCGACTCTTTCAAGAAATGTGCAGGTAACTTCTGTTGGCTCCAGCCATCGTGGCAAGTGGTTGTTACTTGGCTGTAGCGATAGGAGATCTGGAGAGCCACAGGTTCCCCACCCCTTACCCTAGGCAGCTATCTCCATGCTTAGGCGTGATCAACTCGCACGTGACAGCCCTCGGAAATAAGTAAATCAATAGATTCTAAGCAGAAAATGGCAGGAGAGAGCTGGAGAGTCCTCATGGCTCATGAGGAGACCCTCCCCAGAACCCAAAGAGGACTTCAGTGGGAGCGGAGGAAGCCCCAAAGAGAACGGAGGCACAGTGGGGCTTTGTTTAGGCTGCTCAGCCTCCCCACCTAGTAGCTGACACACGTCACAGCATGGCAGCTGCTGTTGCTTTTCCACAGGTCCTCCAGCCAGCTCCAGAGCTTCACCTCTAGTTGAAAAGAGTGTTGTGGGGAGAGAGAGCTGGAGAGCAGGAAAAAATGAGCTTTTTTTAGTGTGTGCTCCCTACTTACACAGGGACACGGGTGGCACTGTGGTCTAAACCACTGGGCCTCTTGGGCTTGCCGATCAGAAGGTCGGCGGTTCAAATCCCCACGACGGGGTGAGTTTGAAAACATGCCAAAAAGTGCAAGTAGATAAATAGGTACCGCTCGGGCGGGAAGGTAAACGGTGTTTCCGTGCGCTGCTCTGGTTTCGGTGTTCTGTTGCGCCAGAGGCGGCTTTGTCAGGCTGGCCACATGACCTGGAAAAACTGTCTGCGGACAAACGCCGGCTCCCTCGGCCTGTAAAGTGAGATGAGTGCCGCCACCCCAGAGTTGTCTGTGACTGGACTTAACTTTCAGGGGTCCTTTACCTTTACCCTACTTACACAATTTTTGCTTATGTGCATGGGGTTCCGGAACATGACCCACCATGTAAGTGGAGGAATGCCCACACTGTGAATGATCCTGAAGCAAACTTGCATATATAGGGCTGCATTGAATTGAGTAGGTCCACTGGAATCCATAGACTTAAAAATTACTTGAATTTAATGGGTCTCTTCCCTGTGTGACTTAGTTCCTCATCCATACTTAGCTTTGCTCTGTGCTTTATAGGCACAGTTCCTGGCTTTCCAGGTCCGTGTCCAAATGTTGTTGTTGTTGTTTCATCCCAGGAAAACTTGTGTTTTCCTGCCAAATTGGAGCAAATGAGAATCTGTGGAGAACCTGATTGCTGTTTTCTCTGATCCAGCAAAATGAAGGACGGCCAATCCAGCCTATCAAAGCGGTGAAAGCAACCACTTGTCCTCTTGGTAGCAACACTGTTCCTGAATACCTTCCTTCCCCTCTCAGTATTGCAGGGATACAGTGCCAGTATTTGATAGGCAGCTGCAGCGTAAAGGGGAAGAGCGACCATGCCTGGAATGCTGTCCGCATTGATGGAAGGTGGCATCTCTTAGACTGCACCTGGGGAAGTGGCTCTGTGAATACTGCTTTTAGCAAGTTCACTTTCAGGTACGCTGTTAGGCAGACCAGGCAGAGCGTGGGACACACTGAGGGGATAGCAGAAGAAGAAGAGTTTGGATTTGATATCCCGCTTTCTCACTACCCTAAGGAGTCTCAAAGCGGCCAACAATCTCCTTTCCCTTCCTCCCCCACAACAGTGGGGCTGAGAGACTTCAGAGAAGTGTGACTAGCCCAAGGTCACCCAGCAGCTGCAGGTGGAGGAGCAGGGAAGCGAACCCAGTTCTCTTAACCACTACACCACACTGGCTCTCACAGTTAACTTCATTTGCTTTCAGGCGGTTTTGTTTTGCTTGGACCACTTGTCAGAGTTTGCAATTTGATGGCCGCAGGGCTGATTAATGTAAGCAAGTGCAATAAGAATGCTGCAGCTAGGTTGGTGACTGGGAGCGGCCGCCGAGACCCTATAACACCGGCCCTGAAAGACCTACACTGGCTCCCAGTACATTTCCAAGCACAATTCAAAGTGTTGGTGCTGACCTCTAAAGCCCTAAATGGCCTCGGCCCAGTATACCTGAAGGAGTGTCTCCACCCCCATCCTTCAGCCTGAGGTCCAGCTCTGAGGGCCTTCTGGCAGTTCCCTCACTGTGAGAAGTGAGGTTACAGGGAACCAGGCCTTCTCAGTAGTGGCGCCCGCCCTGTGGAACGCCCTCCCATCAGATGTCAAGGAAATACAATAACTATCTGACTTTTAGAAGACATCTGAAGGCAGCCCTGTTTAGGGAAGTTTTTCATGTTTGAAGTGTTATTCCGTGCAGAGTGGCTGTGGAGGCCCGGCCAGATGGGCGGGGGTATAAGTAATATTTCATCATCATCATCATCATCATCATCATCATCATCATCATCATCATTATTATTATTATTATTATTATTATTATTATTATTATTATTATGCCATGGGCATGGAGTGTCCTGATGGCAGGGATAGATACCATCTATTCATCCTCTTTGAACAGTTCTGGAGTGTTGTGCTTATTCCGGGCTACATGTGTAAAATCTGGGGATTCTGGAGGCTGGATTGTTGCAACACAGCAGCTTCCTCAACCAGATGCCGTCCAGCTGCTCTGGATCACCACTCTGTTTGCCTGTCTGGCCCTGGTGCTGATTTAGGCATTATTATGAAATACTAGACTATTGCGCCTTCTCCTTTTGCAGGTACGATGAGTTTTACTTCCTTACTCACCCCGCTCTGTTTATTAAGAAGCACTTCCCTGAGGACCCCAAGTGGCAGCTTCTGAAACAGACGGTGACACTGGAGCATCGGTGATCTGACTTAAATGCAGAAGGACTGACCGTCGCAGTCATAAGAACATCAACCACTGAAAATGGGTAAAGTCAATTAGAAGCATCTGTCTTGTTCCCTTTGATATCACAGTTACATCCACAATCAGCCTCATGTACAAGCTGTTACTGCAGTGTATATAACAGGGATGGAGAACCAGAGGCCCTTTCAGAGGTCCTGCACTACAACTTATCCAGAATGCGGCAGCTAGACTGGTGACTGGGAGTGGCCGCCCAGACCACAGAACTTGAAAGACCTACATTGGCTCCCAGTCCATTTCCGAGCACAATTCAAAGTGTTGGTGCTGACCTTGAAAGCCGCCTAAACGGCCTCGGTCCAGTAGACCTGAAGGAGAGTCTCCACCCCCATCGTTCTGCCCGGACACCGAGGTCCAGCGCCGAGGGCCTTTTGGCGGTTCCCTCACTGCGAGATGCCAAGTTACAGGGAACCAGGCAGAGGGCCTTCTCGGTAGTGGCTCCCGTCCTGTGGAACGCCCTCCCATCAGATGTCAAAGGAATAAACAACTATCTGATGTTTAGGGAAGTTTTTTAATGACTGATGTTTTAATGTATTTTTAAGCTCCTGTTGGAAGCCGTCCAGAGTGGCTGGGGAGACCTGGCTGGGCGGGCGGGCCGGGTATAAGTAATAAATGATGATGATGATGATGATGATGATGTCCCATCATCCCTGACTATCATGTGGTTGATGGGACATAAGAATTCAGCAACATCTGGAGGAAATCAGATTGGGGAAGGCTGGTTTAGCACACCACCCCAGACTCTCAGCTGTGGTTAACGTTATAAAGTTATAGAGTTATTATAGAGTTGGAAGGGACCACAAGTGTCATTTTGCCTAACCCCCAGCAATGCAGGATTATTATTTTTGCCCCGTGTGAGGCTCCAACCCACGACCCTGAGATTAAGAGTTTAAACAAGCTAGCTGGATGAGCCATGGTTTAAAGATGGCTTATCAAACCAATCAACCAGGGTTAACAATAAGCATAGTTCATCAGGTTTGGGTGAGGCAACAAGCTGTGGTTAAGCCTAACGAGGATGTACCGTAGTTTCCAAACTCTTCACCGCTTGTGTAGAGGGAGGAGGGGGGGAATGTGTGAGCCCAAGGCTTGCTTTGGCTCATTCCCAGCATACTAAACCATGGTTTCACTTGACATCTGAACTGGGTCTGTAAGTATTCCATGCTCTACCTTAGATACCTTTGTTTGCCCCTATTGCTGATTTAGATAGTGTTGCTAAATACTGCACTATTGACCTCTCTTTTTCAGGTACCATGTGATTTACTTCCTCAACCACCCTGTTCTGATTATTAGCACTTCCCAGATGATCCCAAATGGCAGCTTCTGAAGCAGACTTCTGCACCTGCAGCAGCTTGAATGGAACCCGCCTACCGTGTAATTTGATATCCTTCAAGGACAGTCACTTGTCTCGGGCATCACTGCTAAACTGACCACGGTTTTGATGCACAGGGTTTTTAGCTTGACACAAAGTTTTTAAAAATGGAAAACATATATAATATATATAACATGATATTTGTTTCAATGAGCTAAAATCGATTGCAGTAGCTATTTACAAATTTACAGTATAACTAAGAAATCGGGGAGGTGTTCCAGGATTTCTTTTTAAAGGCCGTATCCAAAAATGAGTAAAGTGGGAAACCCTAGATTGATTTTGAAAAGCAGATAATGAAAGGGTACAATTAATGTTTAGGCATAAACTTGTTCATATAAAAATGTGTTGGATCCCGCCCCCCATCCTTTACAGTACAGCAACACAAATCATTAGCATTTTATCCACCATATTCTTGAGACACCCTAATGTGGTCCTATCCATTCACTTAAAGTAGTAGCAGATGTTTTTTATATATAGCAAACAGTAAATAAAAAGAGTACAATCCATAAATTGGTGCAAGCTTTTGGGGCTTGCCTTTGATTTCCCAGTGTGTTTGTAAATGCAATAAAGTTTCACTGTTCTCCGCCAAATGTGTCCTTGTGGTTTGTTCCTCTTGCTTGATTCAGTTGTTTAATATGTGGCAATCTAATAAATTTACAGTCGTATCTTGGCTCCCGAACGCCTTGCAAGTCGAACGTTTTGGCTCCCAAAAGCTGCAAGCCAGGAAGTGAGTGTTCCGGTTTGCGAACGTTATTTGGAACCCGAACGTCCAACGCGGCCTACGAGGCTTCCGATTGGAAGCCACGCCTTGGTTCCCAAACATTTTGGAAAACGAACGGACTTCCAGAACAGATTCCGTTCGACTTCCGAGGTACGACTGTACCTACAGCATAATCACATCTTACGCGCAGAGGCATATCTAGGGGTTCTCTATGTAGAGGTGAAGGGGGTAAGGTCCTGAAAACTGCTGCTACTTAGGGGTCTAAAACAGATACATTTTTACTTAGCTTTAACACACTTACAACTGTTATTTTATAGTGCAGAGCAACAGGGACAGAAGGAACCATGAGAGAAGCGATGACTGGCTTCACGGTTTTCCCCACATAATGGTTTTTTACACGGCACGCGCACACATTGTGATTAATATTATGGCACTGTTACCACGCTGTGGACTTCAAACTTATTTCCTCACCCCAAATGTATTGATACATTGCCCAGCCTTAAAGTATGTGTGTGTGCTCTATGCGACTGCTGGTGCTGCTGCTCGCGTGAGTGTTGGGAGGACCGCTCCCTTTTCTGCCAACTCCATCTGGCCTAGGGGGCGGGGCCTGCACTCATCGCCACAGCATAAGAGGCCTGGGAGAGGCCTCCGGGACACGACTGCTGGTGCTGCTGCTCGCGTGAGTGTTGGGAGGACCGCTCCCTTTTCTGCCAACTCCATCCGGCCTAGGGGGCGGGGCCTGCACTCATCGCCACAGCATAAGAGGTCTGGGAGAGGCCTCCGGGACACGACTGCTGGTGCTGCTGCTTGCGTGAGTGTTGGGAGGACCGCTCCCTTTCTGCCAACTCCATCCGGCCTAGGGGGCGGGGCCTGCACTCATCGCCACAGCATAAGAGGCCTGGGAGAGGCCTCCGGGACACGACTGCTGGTGCTGCTGCTCGCGTGAGTGTTGGGAGGACCGCTCCCTTTTCTGCCAACTCCATCTGGCCTAGGGGGCGGGGCCTGCACTCATCGCCACAGCATAAGAGGCCAGAGAGAGGCCTCCGGGACACGACTGCTGGTGCTGCTGCTCGCGTGAGTGTTGGGAGGACCGCTCCCTTTTCTGCCAACTCCATCCGGCCTAGGGGGCGGGGCCTGCACTCATCGCCACAGCATAAGAGGCCAGAGAGAGGCCTCCGGGACACGACTGCTGGTGCTGCTGCTTGCGTGAGTGTTGGGAGGACCGCTCCCTTTTCTGCCAACTCCATCCGGCCTAGGGGGCGGGGCCTGCACTCATCGCCACAGCATAAGAGGCCTGGGAGAGGCCTCCGGGACACGACTGCTGGTGCTGCTGCTTGCGTGAGTGTTGGGAGGACCGCTCCCTCTCCTGCCAACTCCATCCGGCCTAGGGGGCGGGGCCTGCACTCATCGCCACAGCATAAGAGGTCTGGGAGAGGCCTCCGGGACACGACTGCTGGTGCTGCTGCTTGCGTGAGTGTTGGGAAGACCGCTCCCTCTCCTGCCAACTCCATCCGGCCTAGGGGGGCGGGGCCTGCACTACCATCACAGTTTAGAGGACAGAGCAGCTACCGGCAGCAATGGACAAAATAGTTTTAAATGTTTTAATTGCTTTTAATTTGCAGCACCTTAAATGGGGGTTGTTGTTTTTTATAATATTATATTATTTCATTATCTGCTGCAAATGTTAAAGATGTTTTTATATATTTTAAGGTGTTTTAAAGGTGCTTTTATTGTTTACTTTGTTGTACCACCGTGAATGGTGGTTTTTATTTATGTATTTTTGTTTGTTCCATTTTGTTTTGTTTTGGGGGGTGGACACTGAGTGGGGCGGGGATTGGTTTTGTTTGGGCATAATTGTGTTGGTTGTTTTGTTTTCTATTTGTAAATGGAGGTTAGTATGAGGCTTGGGATTGCGACCGTGGAGGGGCGAGGGAGGTATGGCGGTGGGGGCAGATGTTATAGGCGAAGGGGATCGAGATATGGATATGCTCGTACCCCTTCCAATCTGCGCCCCATCCCGAGAGACGAGGGTAGGGTGAGCAAGGATTACTCACCTCCTTCACTGGTGTTGTGCAATGCCAGGTCTATAGGCAACAAAACTGCTACCCTGCGAGATTTCTTTATCTCGCAGGGAGTTGCCCTGGCTTGTGTGACGGAGACCTGGGTGCGCGAAGGGGTAACTGTTACCTTACGAGAGATGGCGCCCCCGGGTTTCTCCGTCCTCCACCAGTCACGGACTGTGGGCCGGGGGGGAGGGGTGGCAGTATTAATCCGGGAAGATTGTTCTTTCAGGGCTCTACCATCGCCATCGATCCCCGGCATTGAATGTGTTGGCCTAGTGTGGGGCTCCGAGGAGAGCTTGGCTGTCTGGCTGGTGTACCGGCCACCTAGCGCACCAGCAGCCACCCTGTCAGGCCTGCTGGAGGCGGTGGCCGGCTGGGCCTTGGAGTTCCCTAACCTATTGGTATTGGGAGACTTCAACTTCCACGCTGATGCCACTCCCTCCTCACAGGCTCTGGACCTGGTGTCTTCCATGGCGACACCAGGGCTCTCCCAGTTTGTTTCGGGCCCCACACATCAAGCAGGCCACACGCTGGATTTGATCTTTGGCGCCGGTATAGATGTGATCATGTCTCCTTCGATGAAGGTGCCATGGTCTGATCACTACGCTCTGAAAGCCAGGATTGACTTTCCACCCCCACCCTGCTTAGGTGGCGAGCCGATTTGGGCTCGCCCGCGGAGGCTGATGGACCCGGATAGATTCCGTCAAGCCTTGCGGGACCTTGCTCCCCCTGGCGACTCATTGACTGAGCTTGTTGAGGGCTGGAATACCCAGCTCCTGGCAGCCATCGATGAGATCGCACCTAAGCGCCCTCTGCGACCCCGCAGAAACCGGGCTCCCTGGTTTACCGAGGAGCTTCGGAAAATGAAGCGGGACCTCAGACGGCTAGAGCGAGTATGGCGGGGTGCCCGTGACGGAGCCTCAAGAACATCTTATAGGGTTTTTATGAAAACCTATGAGATGGCAGTGAAGGCTGCTAAGAAGTCTTACTTCTCGGCCTCCATTGCATCCGCTAGCTCTCGCCCGGCGCAATTATTTAGTATAATCCGGTCTTTAACGTCCCTTGAAGGACAGCCAAATTTAAATAACAATCTGACACACAGCTGTGAGGCATTTGCGAGCTTTTTTGCGGAGAAGGTCCTGTTGCTCCGCCATGACCTCCCTGCCAATTTGGATACAATAAAGGAACTGGAGGCCCCTCGACTGTCCTCGGGTCCAGTATTGGACCACTTTGACCGGATATCTCCAGCCGATGTGGACAGATTCCTCCAAGCTGGAAAGCCCACCACCTGTCCTCTTGACCCGTGCCCGTCATGGCTGATTAGAGCGTGTCCAGACGAGGTGCGGGCCCCCCTGGGGGATATCATCAATTTGTCCCTTGGCACCGGGATATTCCCAGGGGAACTGAAGGAGGCGGTGGTGCGTCCGCTCTTAAAGAAAACATCATTAGATCCCTCAGATCTATCCAATTACCGCCCGGTCTCGAATCTTCCATTCCTGGGTAAGGTGATTGAGAGAGCGGTTGCTGAACAGCTTGGTAGGTTTCTGGATGAAACATCTGCTCTGGACCCATTCCAGTCCGGCTTCCGCGCTGGTCATGGGACCGAGACGGCTCTGGTCGCCCTAACAGATGATCTCCGCAGGCAGCTGGATCGAGGCGGGTCAGGGCTGCTGATTCTTCTAGATCTGTCAGCAGCCTTTGACATGGTCGATCACGAACTCCTGGACCACCGCCTTGCCGACGTGGGGATCCAGGGCACAGTCCTTCAATGGCTGCGCTCGTTTCTCTCTGGTCGGGGACAGAGGGTGGCGCTTGGGGGGGAATTGTCATCACGCCACTCCTTGGTGTGTGGAGTGCCTCAGGGTGCAATTCTCTCCCCGATGCTTTTTAACATCTTTATGCGCCCCCTCGCCCAGCTTGTCCGGAGTTTTGGGCTGGGTTGCCATCAGTATGCTGATGACACCCAACTCTATCTGTTGATGGATGGCCATCCTGACTCGGCCCCAGACACACTGACCAGATGTCTGGAAGCTGTGGCTGGATGGTTACGTGGGAGCCGGTTGAAGTTAAATCCTTCGAAGACAGAGGTCCTCTGGCTGGGGCGGGACGATATGGGATCGAGGGGGCAACTCCCATCTCTTGCGGGGGTGCAATTAGTGCCAGCACCGGCCGTTAAGAGTTTGGGTGTAATCTTCGATACCTCCCTCTCTATGGAGTCGCAGATTACAGCTATAACAAAGGCGGCATTTTTTCATCTCCGCCAAGCTAAGCAGTTGGCCCCTTATCTCTCTCGTCCTGACCTAGCCACTGTGATCCATGCGACGGTCACCTCCAGACTGGATTATTGTAACTCGCTCTACGTGGGGCTGCCCTTGAGACTGACCCAGAAACTCCAGCGGGTGCAGAATGCCGCGGCGAGACTCCTTATGGGGTCTTCGCTGCGAGAGCACATTCATCCGGTATTATACCAGCTGCACTGGCTCCCGGTGGAGTACAGGATCAGGTTTAAGGTGCTGGTTTTAACCTTTAAAGCCCTATACGGCCTAGGACCCTCGTACCTACGGGACCGCCTCTCCTGGTATGCCCCTCAGAGAAACCTACGGTCTGCAAATAATAACATCCTCAAGGTCCCAGGCCTCAGAGAGGTTAGGCTGGCCTCAACTAGAGCCAGGGCCTTCTCGGCTGCAGCTCCAAACTGGTGGAATGCTCTGTCAAAAGAGACTAGGGCCCTGCGGGACCTGACATCTTTCCGCAGGGCCTGCAAGACAGAGTTGTTCCGCCAGGCCTTTGGTCAGGGCGCAGCCTGACTCCCTCCTCTGGCAACCTGCACATAATTCTGCTTAATTGGTTGCCATCAATTTGATTTAATTAATTTTTATAATGAAATATTTTTAGATTGTGTGATTATTTGACTGATTATTTGATTGTTGTTAGCCGCCCTGAGCCCGGCTTTGGCTGGGGAGGGCGGGATATAAATAAAATTTATTATTATTATTATTATTAAAAATCTGTTGAATGGTTTCTTTAAATGTAAAGGTTCATCATTGTTCCACTCCATGTGTATGTCTTAAAGGGGCCGGAGCAAGGGCCAGAGCAAGATAACGAGACCCAGCTTTACAGCTGTGAAACATAGCAGGTGCTGCTGAGTTGTATTTGATTAAGGCGTGTCAGCATTTGGGTAGAGTATATAAGGGGCAGCACCTAGCTCTCCCATTACCCTGGGGGATGGGTTGGTGGTTGGGTCATGTTTGTTTGTTAATATATTTAGTGTTAATGGAGTTTTTGTTTTTCTTATTAAAACCTTCTTTAAGTTATTTTTGAGTCCTTTCTTTTTAATGCATGATCTCCCCAGCAAGCTCTCTGCAGCGTCACTATACTGCAAAAAAGCCAACATCTTTGGTTATGGGCCCAGCTGCTGAGTGGATGACTGCATATTTTTGGACTCTGAGAAAGGTTTAAAAACTCCTTCTCCTGTTAGCGTAGTTTTTGTGGGTCTGGAAGATATCCAGAATGGTTGACCGGGTTCCTGAAGCTGAGAAGGCTCTGGTCTTCCCACAGCTAACAGATGAGAACTATAGTTTATGGTCTTTTCGGGTGGAGGCGCTTTTGACCACTAGAGAAGTATGGACCTATGTAACTGATGACCCTCCTAACCCTGTAACTAATGCTTGGTCGAAAGAAGATGCAAAAGCCAGGGCAATAATTAATTTGGCAGTCAGCGACCAGCAAGTAGTCTATATAAGAAATAAGAAAACTGCCAAAGAAATGTGGGACAGTCTTGCAGCAGTGCATGTTAGAAAAGAGTCAGCGTCTGCATTGACGTTTTTCAAGCAGTTGTACCAGACGAAGTTGCAGCCTGGTGGTGATTTGGCAGCACACTTGAGACGTCTGGAGGCAATACGCAGCGAATTAATTTGAAGGGACATGGAGATACCTGATATTCAGTATGTTTTTATCATCCTTTGTTCCCTTAATGAGGACTTTGATGGTATAGCTAGCCAGATATCTGCCGTTCCACCAGCACAATTAACTGTGGAAGGGGTAACGGCAAGATTAATGGGCGAGTTGGATAGAAGGGAGGCTTGTGCCATAAGCACTCCTGTTTCCAGAAAGAATGAGGAACACCATATGCAAACCTGTGGTGATACAACTGCATTTAAAGCTGCAAAGCGTTGTTGGTTCTGCAATAAGCAAGGACATTTTGCAAGGGACTGCAGAGCCAAAAGAAAGCAAAGTACTCCCAAGTCTGTTTCTGTTCGTCAATCACGGTCGTCAGCCCAGCAGCCGACATCGTACTGTAAAGACAGAAACGAGCCGCGAGCTTTTCACGCTCGGACTAAAGATCGTAAAAGAATTAAAGATGCCAAGTGGAAGTCTTTTGTTATCGACTCAGGAGCATCTCAGCACGTCTGCAATGATCGAAGCTTGTTTATTTCTTTCGAAGAGGAAATTGGTAATGTACATTTAGCCAATTCACAAGTCCTGCAGTCGCTTGGCAGGGGTACTGTTAAACTTGACTCTTTAAACATTACAATAGCAAACTGCATTTACTGCCCGTCAATGGACAATTTATTATCAGTAAGGTGTTTTGCTCGTCAAGGCATAACTGTGCGTTTCTTAAAGTCAATGTGTGAGTTTTTCGAGGGGAACAAACGTCTATTGTATGCCCGGGAATCTGATGGTTTATATAGACTGTATTTTCGCACCTACTCACAATCGCCTATAAATTGCAGAGCAGCACAGTCAAGCCAGGGGTTGAGGAATGTAAGACCACATTCTGGGTGTGTCCACATGGCGCACAGAATTCTGGGACACCTGAATTTTGCTGATGTAATTAAGACACAGAATATTGTCAATGGCCTCAACTTAAAACCATGTAAATTCTTTATGCAGTGTCTATCTTGTTGCAAGAATAAGATTAAGGTTGCACGCAAGGGTAGGTGCTCAGATAGGAAAGTAACTGAGCCATTTGAGCGTGTACATTGTGATTTAGTTGGGCCACTCCCACCATCATTAGGAGGTTCTAAGTACTGGCTTACTCTCATAGACCAGTATAGTAGATACTGTTGGACTTATGCAATAGCTGAGAAGTCCCAAGCATTTGAGAAGTACAAGGTTTTTTGCAACTGGGTAAAAACACACTTTAACAAACCAATTAAGAACCTGTTTTCTGACCGGGGTGGGGAATTTGTTTCTGAGGATTTTGAGAAATTCCTGGAAGCGCAGGGGACTACTCATGAGTTATCTTGCCCCCGAAGTCCCTGGCAAAATGGGCTTGTTGAAGTTGTGCAGCGTGACCTGCAGGCAGGGGTTAAAACTTATCTGCATGATGCTAATCTGCCCAAAGACTTCTGGGCTGAAGCACTCAATGCCTTTTGTTATGTTAGAAATCGCAGTTATCATTCTGGTTTAGATGTCACCCCCTATGAGAAGCTGTTTAAAAAACGCCCTAATCTGAAATACCTACGCATTTGGGGTTCAGATGTAATTATGCATTATCCTGCTAAGCAGAAATTGGGTGAACGTAGTGTTCAGGGAAAATTAATGGGCTACCAGCAGGGGGCGTACAGAATTTACATACCAGCAACTGGCAAATTTCATATTACCAGAAGCATGATACAAACTGTAAATTGGAATGGAGTTGCTGTTTTCCAAGATACTGATGGTATAAATGATACTGAGGAAGAAGAGGAAGCAGCAGCAGGAGAAAATGGTGCTTCTGAATTAATGGGGAAAGACAAAAAGCCTGTTGAATCTGATAATTTGTTTGATTTAAAGTCACAGGCACCCGAGGGGAGGCTAGATTCTCTTGAGTTTTCTGACCGTGAGCTTAGCCTACAGGCACCTCTTCAGTCTGACAATGATGATTTACAACCTGAAACTAGTAGTTCACTGAGTCCCATTAAGTC
Source organism: Podarcis bocagei (assembly GCF_964188305.1). Lineage (NCBI taxonomy): Eukaryota > Metazoa > Chordata > Lepidosauria > Squamata > Lacertidae > Podarcis > Podarcis bocagei. Next base: position 81,144,922 of record NC_138131.1, read on the forward strand.
TGAGGAGTCTGACTCTCCTTCCGGACTGAGACGTTCAGATAGAAAGAGGCAGAAACCACAAAGATTTGCAGATGAACATTTTAATACTGTGTATGCCAATAAGGCGGTTTTTGAGCCAAAAAGCTACAATGATGTTCAGAATTTACCTAAGCACCAAGCTGTAAATTGGTATAAAGCTATGAACTCTGAGATAGCTTCTTTAAAAGAGCATAACACTTGGTCTCTCGTACCACAAACCCCAGATATGAGACTTATTGATTCAAAATGGGTTTATAGAGTTAAAATGAATGACAAAAAATGAAGTTGTAAGGTACAAGGCAAAAATAGTTGCTAGGGGTTTTCAACAAATTCCAGGCGAAAATTATGATTTGTGCTATTCACCAAGTGTAAAATATGAAACAGTTAAGCTTTTGTTAAAAGATGCTTCACAGTGTGGAAAAGCCCACTATGCAATGTTTCTCTGCTCTTAAGAGAGTGGTAATGTACCTTAAACATACCAAACATTATAGGTTGCAGTTTACATTACACATGAAAAACATGTACAAAGTATGTTTTATGTTTTTGTTCCACAATGATGAACCGCAGGGGAAATGTTGAATGGTTTCTTTAAATGTAAAGGTTCATCATTGTTCCACTCCATGTGTATGTCTTAAAGGGGCCGGAGCAAGGGCCAGAGCAAGATAACGAGACCCAGCTTTACAGCTGTGAAACATAGCAGGTGCTGCTGAGTTGTATTTGATTAAGGCGTGTCAGCATTTGGGTAGAGTATATAAGGGGCAGCACCTAGCTCTCCCATTACCCTGGGGGATGGGTTGGTGGTTGGGTCATGTTTGTTTGTTAATATATTTAGTGTTAATGGAGTTTTTGTTTTTCTTATTAAAACCTTCTTTAAGTTATTTTTGAGTCCTTTCTTTTTAATGCATGATCTCCCCAGCAAGCTCTCTGCAGCGTCACTATACTGCAAAAAAGCCAACAAAATCACCATGCGGGAAAAACTGTGAAGCCAGCTAGTGCCTCAAAATTTAGCTGGTGCTCTATCACAATTTTGAAAAGCAGGTAACATCTAGCCCTCCACTCAACCCTTGTTATGCTTCAAAAAGAATTTGTCTAAGTTTGCATAAGTAAGTGGAAAAGAGACTAAGAAAAAGAGAAATTAAGAAAAGAGGAGAAATGATTCCCTACAACAGGTAACTTATCAGTTTTCGTGAAAGGTGTCAACTTTGAGAGAAAGCAGTATTATTTGTGATGGCTAAAGGGTAAAGGGACCCCTGACCGTTAGGTCCAGTCGCGGACGACTCTGCGGTTGCGCGCTCATCTCGCTCTATAGGCCGAGGGAGCCGGCATTTGTCCGCAGACAGTTTTTCCGGGTCATGTGGCCAGCATGACTAAGCCGCTTCTGGCGAACCAGAGCAGCGCACGGAAATGCCGTTTACCTTCCCGCCGGAGCGGTACCTATTTATCTACTTGCACTTTGACGTGCTTTCGAGCTGCTAGGTTGGCAGGAGCCGGGACTGAGCAACGGGAGCTCACCCCGTCGCGGGGATTCGAACCGCCAACCTTCTGATCGGCAAGCCCAAGAGGCTCAGTGGTTTAGACCACAGCACCACCCGCGTCCCTACACAACACAAAACACTGTTGCTGTCTGTAGGTTTTATCTTTATTTTTTCTACCTTATATTTTGGAAATGTACATCCAGGTTTTATTTCCTTTAAATTGGGGGGGGGGGGCAAGAGAGTGGGGCCCTAAACTATAGCGTGTTTAGCATACATGTAAATACGGCACTAGGGGCTGCCTGCCCTGCTCACTCTGCTAAGCCTAGACTAACCGATCCAATAGGAATCCAACCCCTGCGACAATCCAATATTGTGTCCTACATTTCTAAGCAGTGAAAAGTTCTGGAGCAGCAATACAGGGAGAAAGGGTACCAGGGGTAGGGGGGCTTGTAAACTGGCCACATATGGTTGATCTGTCTGGACTGAGATCAAGTCATACTCAAGCCACAAAGCTCTGTTTTGACGTTTCGTTCTTTGCTTGAATTCCCCAGAATATTTTGTTGGAAGCCTCCCAGAGTGGCTGGGGAAACCCAGCCAGATGGACGGGGTATAAGTAATAAATGATGATGATGATGATGAAAATAGTATAGGAATTAATACCAAAAAATACTACACCCCATTCCCTGCAAAAAGAAGGACGCCCTAAAAACAAACTGAGCACACCTCTTATATCAATCGGCAATGAGAACAGGAGATGGACCTTTCCATTAATTATATGTGGGCAGATCCACATAAAACATAGACTATGAACTGCCGAAATCTACCTGGCAGGGGAGGAAATGTGCAATTGGGACTCCAGGGAACTTTGACACACTGCTGTGCTGTTTTGTCCAAACTTGTTCTGCTTTCACTTTTGTTTGGGTGCCGTAAGTGCTGTTCCTGTTTCTCTTATCATAATGCCAAGGTCTCCATCAAAAGCAGAAATTGCGTGCACAAAAGTTGAAGCAACTTCTACGGAACAGAAACACAACGTGGCATTGTCTCATCGGTCTTGATCCATCAAGGGTGCTCTATTGTGTGCACGAAACATACCAGAGCTGCTGGGTGCGATGGCTATCAGGGCTTCAAGTAAAAGTAGTGATTATTTATTTCACCACTGAGGGAGGGTGGCACTCTGCGCATGCTCAGGCACTCACTCGTTTATGATGGCTTGAACATGAGAGGTAAGCGGAACAGCCGTGCACAAAGGCAGCATACCTCTAACGTAAGAACATAAAAAGAGCCTGCTGGATCAGGCCAATGGCCCAACTATTCAAGCATCCTGTTCTCACAGAAGCTGAGCAGATGTGTGTGGAAAACCCATAAAAATAAAATATCAGGGAAGGGCAATCTGTGGCCATACAGATGGTCTCTGCCAGCATGGCTAATGGTCAGGGATGGTGGGCATTGCAGTATATGTTTTAATGTACATATTGTCTCATCCCAAGGATAAGATCAAGGGAAGTAATAGTGCCACTGTATTCTGCTCTGGTCAGACCTCACCTGGAGTACTGTGTCCAGTTCTGGGCACCACAATTCAAGAAGGACACTGACAAACTGGAACGTGTCCAGAGGAGGGCAACCAAAATGGTCAAAGGCCTGGAAACGATGCCTTATGAGGAACGGTTAAGGGAGCTGGGCATGTTTAGCCTGGAGAAGAGGAGGTTAAGGGGTGATATGATAGCCATGTTCAAATATATAAAAGGATGTCACATAGAGGAGGGAGAAAGGTTGTTTTCTGCTGCTCCAGAGAAGCGGACACGGAGCAATGGATCCAAACTACAAGAAAGAAGATTCCACCTAAACATTAGGAAGAACTTCCTGACAGTAAGAGCTGTTCGGCAGTGGAATTTGCTGCCAAGGAGTGTGGTGGAGTCTCCTTCTTTGGAGGTCTTTAAGCAGAGGCTTGACAACCATATGTCAGGAGTGCTCTGATGGTGTTTCCTGCTTGGCAGGGGGTTGGACTCGATGGCCCTTGTGGTCTCTTCCAACTCTATGATTCTATGATTCTATGATTCTATGATTCTATAACCATTTTGTAGCCTTTCAAGAGGAAAGGAGAACAAGGATCAACTCTGTCCCAGAAACAATCTGATGGGATGCCCATGTGTTGAAGGCATGCTGTCTCTTATTGTGATATATACAGTGTGGAATTATAGTCCTGTAAGGAATCTGCTAGAATGCTGAGGGTTTTTTTTCATGTGGATTTGGAATTTGATAGTACAGTGGTACATTGGTTCTCGAATGTAATCCGTTCCGGAAGTCCATTCGACTTCCGAAACACATACATTTAATTGACCAGCTGTGCAACCCTGAGCAGTTTTACTCACTGAGTAGCCCCACTGAGTTCAGCAAGATTGACCCTCTTGTAAGTGCCTGTAAAAATGCACCCCACATTTTCTTTAAACAAGTGTCAGGCTTAGAGAGAAAAAGGTAAAGGTAAAGGTAAAGGGACCCCTGACCTTTAGGTCCAGTCGTGGCCGACTCTGGGGTTGCGACGCTCATCTCGCTTTATTGGCCGAGGGAGGCAGCGTACAGCTTCCAGGTCATGTGGCCAGCATGACTAAGCCGCTTCTGGCGAACCAGAGCAGCAGAACTATTACTTTAGCAAATAATAATTGCTGTTGTGCAAGAAACTGATTTCTGCAGTTATTGCTATACCATCCAATTGTAATCGTGACTGATAGCTTTTCAAATAAAGTTTCTCAAGACAAAAGCAAGAATGTCATGTTTAAATGCATATTGTATTTTTTAAACATAGTTATAGTAAGTTGGGAACCCAAATAAAGCAGAAGCACGAGGGCCAACTTGTGTTTTTGGCAATCTAGTAAGGTAAAGTCAGGGAAGTGATTATGGCAGTCCTAAAAAGAGGTTTAAATGACACACATGACAACACTTTTATGCTAGGTAAGTTGCACATTGTGGTGTTATGTTGATCAAAAGAAATACTGCATGTAAAACACATTTCAAGTAGCATCTCATCATATTTCGTAACACTAAGAACTCCAAAGAAGAGAATAAAGTTAAAACATATGGCTTTTTCTTTTCATTTGTTGAGTGTGTGTGTGTGTGTGTGTGTGTGTGTGTGTGTATTTGTGACAAGCATAATATGCTAAACTCTCATGAGTTTATTTTCGTAAGCTCATCTGATTGTGTTCCCCATATTGCTCACATGCAGGGCTCCAAACCCAGAAATAGCCCTAAAACGTCATATAGACGTCACAAAAAGGAGTGAAAAAAGGAGTGAACATGCGGTCCGCCAAGCTGCACAGAGGTCCGGAACTAAACCCTTACGCAAAACGAGGATTGCCTGTACCATACTCTGGACTTCTAAGCCAGTGGTTCCCAAACTTTCTGGGGCTGCTGCCCGCTTGGTTCCATAGACTCATCCCCAGTGCCTCCTACAGTCCCACTCTATAAAAAGCATTACAGGGGAACCTTGGTTGTTGAATACTTCGGAAGCCGAACAATTCAGAACCTGAACGCCGACAACCCGGAAGCGAATGCTTCCATTTTTGAATGCACCTCGGAAGTCGAACGGAACTCCATTTTTAAAAAAGAATTTGCCGATCGGCAATTGATCCTTGGTTGTCAAATGTTTCGGAAGTCGAACGGTCTTCCGGAACGGATTATGTTCGACAACCGAGGTTCCACTGTACAGTCGTATCTTGGAAGTCGAACGGAGTCCGTTCCAGAAGTCCATTTGACTTCTGAAACGTTTGGAAACCAAAGTGCGGCTTCTGATTGACCTCAGGAAGCTCCTGCAGCCAATCAGAAGCCGTGGAAGCCCCACTGGACGTTCGGCTTCCAAAAGAACGTTTGACTCCTGTCAGGGAACTGCCATCAGTTTCCGAGGGAGAGAGCAAGCTCCAAAGGGATCCCAGAGAGCGTCCCGGGAGTGGGAGAGGCAGCCCATCTTCTGGGGAAGGGAATCAGCGTAGCTCCAGTGGAGAAGGGGGGCAGATGGGGGAATCGGCGAGGCGGTCCCATGACTCCTTGCCGGGGACCAGCGGGGAGAGGAAGAGTCCTCCGCTGCCTACGCCCTCCTTGCGCAGAAGGCTTCCGCGCAGGGAGAGTAGGAGGAGACTGGGTGTCAAAGAGTTTCTTTGCTGGAAGAAGTTTAAGAAACGCCCACTGACAGATTCTGCCAGCGATTGAGACAGCCACGGGTGAGTGGCTGCTCGGACAGGAAAGGTTCACTCAGGCAACCCAGCCAGGTGTTGGGACAAGCTTACGCACGAGCAACCCCTAGAACCATTACAGCAATCCGTCAGTCCCTGATGTTGCTTGTGCGCAGCCCCGGAGAGGCAGCAAGATGAGCCAAACAGAGCCGGCCAGAGGGACAGAGCAAGAAGCCCTGGTGCGAGGTCTGGCCGAGAGGAACCGAGACCTGGAGGCGCATGTAGCTACCCTGACGGCGCGGCTGGAGGAGAGACGGGTTCAGGATGCACAGGTCAGAGCCACCCCGATAGGAAGGAAGGTTCAGGGGCTGGTACACAAGTTTGGTGGAAAGCCCCAAGACTACAATGCCTTCCGAACGGAAATTCAGTACGCTTTGGAATTGCAGAAAAATGACTTTGATGTTGGCGGGGAGAGGGTGGCTTACATTGTGGGACATCTGCAGGATGGGGCGCGTGAATGGATCAGGCCCCTAATGGCGACGCAGAATGATGCATTGAAAGATCTTAAGAAATTCTACCAAGGGATGGACGCGATGTTCTCCGGCGAGGTGGACCAAAGCGTGACGAGACGGGAGCTGATGGGGTGCAAGCAGGGAAGCCTGTCCGTCAGAAACTACTGGTCGCGTTTCGCGATGTTAGTCCACAAGCTCGGGTGGGATCTGGACTCTGAACCAATGCAAATGTTGTTTGAAGCGGGTTTGTCCCCCAAAGTGAAAGACGAGTTGTCCCGAGTGCCCCGCCCGTGGTCGATGGATGAACTCACAAAGACTGTGCTTGCGATCGGTGTACGCCAGGAAACGTGGGCTCAAGAGAAGCGGGAGATAAGGGCGGAATGTTTCCATGACAACCGCATTCCAGAGATGCCGAGTGAGCCTTCCCAGGCGGCGGAGCTGATGGAAATTGAGGGAGCGTGCGTGTGTGAAGTTTCAAACGCTGGTGAAGGGCGGAAAAGGGAGGGGAAGGAGTGGAAAACTACCAAGAAGTGTTTCCTCTGTCTGCGACTGGGACATTTTGCAAAGGTCTGCCCTCAATGAAAGGCCTGGCAAGGCATGATGGGGGCTGCAGACCACGACGAGAAGGGGGAGGGGGGCAGGTGCAGGGAAACGACAACGCCTGGCTGCCAACCAGCAGGGGCAGCAGCCAGGCCAGCAACCAATAGAAGTGCCCCAGCCTGACCCCCCCCCCCAAGGCAGCTATAGCCATAGAGGTGGTGCTAGAACTCCCAAACGGGCACCCCGTCAAAGTGAAGGGACTGCTAGATTCTGGCAGCTCGTGTGATTTCTTCAGCAGAGACTTTGCTCTGGAGCACCAACTCCACCTGTTGTCACTAGATTTTCCCTTGCAGGTGACCACCATCGATGGCAGGGAACTCCTGGGAGGGGAAGTGACACACCAGACACCGCCAATGAGAATGAGGGTCTCCAGGCACACGGAAACCATTGCCTTTCACGTGGCCACGCTGGCAGGACCCCCAATAATACTGGGAATGAGCTGGCTGGCAATGCATGACCCAGTGGTGTCATGGCATCAGCGGTTGGTCACCTTTGGGTCAGCTTACTGCTTAGAGCAGTGTCTGGGAGGGAAGGAACCAAGAATGACTGTGGCCAGGGTGGCTGGGTTGGCCCTGGGGCAAAAAGGGGAGGTGCCACCACAATATGCTGATTTGAAGGAGGTCTTCAGCGAGAGGGAGGCAGATAAGCTGCCCCCCCACAGGCCCTTTGACTGCCAAATCAACCTGCTTCCAGGGGCTCAGTTACCAGTGGGTAAACTGTATGCCATGTCCGACTGGGAGATGCAGGAGCTGCGGCAGTTTATTGACAAGAACCTGAAGAGAGGTTTCATAAGGGAATCTAAGGCGATGGGGGGCAATCCAGTGTTCTTTGTGGACAAAAAGGAGACTAATCAGCACAGATTAGTTGTGGATTACCGGGCCCTAAACCTGGTATCAGAACCCGTGACTTTCCCAATGCCCAGGATTGACGATATTTTGACACGTGTGAGGCAGGGGAAGATTTTTATCAAGCTGGACCTCAGGGGAGCCTACAATCTGATTAGGATAAGGGAGGGGGACGAATGGAAAACGACCATGTTCACCCCCCTGGGGGCTTTTGAGTACTTAGTCATGCCATTTGGATTACAATCGGGCTCTGCCTGCTTTCAAGCCTTCATGCATCATGTGTTGGGGCCCCTGCTGTACAAGAATTGCATAGCCTTTTTGGACGACGTCTTAATCTATTCGGACAATGAAAAGCAACACGTCAGAGACATCAGGGAGGTGCTACAGAGATTGAAGAAGCATCAGTTGTGGGTCAAGCTGGAAAAATGCCAATTCCACGCCCGGGAGGTCGAGTTCCTGGGGTACAGGCTGTCAGACAAAGGACTAGCCATGGATCCGGGCAAGGTGAAGGCAGTGCTGGAATGGAAAGCCCCCCAAAACAGAAAGGACGTGCAAAGGTTCCTAGGCTTCAGCAACTTCTACAGGAAGTTCATAAAGAACTTCGCTCACTTGACGGCGCCCATAACGGATTGTCTTAGTAGCAAAAAGAAGTTCGCGTGGACAGAGGGTGCGCAGCAATCCTTTGAAAAACTGAAGAGGGCGTTCGCCTCGGAAGAGCAGCTCCTGCACGTGGATCCGGAGAATCCCATGAGACTGGAGACGGATGTGTCCGACCGCGCCATTGGAGCGGTCCTTTTGCAGCCCGGGGCCAAGCAGAACTGGAGGCCGTGTGCCTTTTTCTCTAGGAAGCTGAGCAAGTCAGAGCAAAACTACACAGTGTATGACTGAGAACTGCTTGCGATCTATGCGGCATTTCGGCAATGGAAACATCTGTTGATAGGGGCGCGGCACAAGTTCCAGGTCCGAACTGACCACAAGAACTTGGAATACTGGTGGACCGCGCGAGTGCTCAATCAGAGACAGATCAGGTGGTCCCAGGAGTTCGCCAAGTTTTCCTTCGAGATCCGATACATGCCGGGAGAGGAAAACGTAAGGGCAGACACTCTCTCCCGGAAACCGGAGTACATGGAAGGAGAGGGGCCACCAGAGACCAGGCACGTATTACCCGAGGACCGGTGGGTGTAGGGGGGGGCGTTGGTTGGCAAACGAGAACTGGCAGGGCTCACCAGAGACGATGAGTTTGCTCAGACAAAAATTAGGGAGCTCAGGGACGGAAAGGAAGTCCATGGAGGGTTTGAGGAAAAGGAAGGGCTACTGTACTATAAGGGGGCGCTGTATGTACCGGGGGAGACTTTGAGGGGGAAGGTACTCAAGCAACTCCATGACAACCCAACAGCTGGGCACTTTGGACAGCACAAGACCATGCTACTTGTCACCAGGCAGTTCTGGTGGCCAAAGGTGAGGGAAGACGTACGAGAATATGTACGAGGGTGCGACCGATGCCAGAGGGCTAAGGGGGAAAGGGCCACCCCCGCGGGGTTACTGCAACCCTTACCCACACCGGGAAGGCCCTGGGAGGTGGTGTCCATTGATTTTATGACAGATCTGCCCAAGTCAAGGGGAAAGACAGCGGTCATGGTAGTAGTCGATCTACTGACTAAAATGTGCCATTTCGTAGCTTGCTCACATGCAGCAACGGCAGAGGAGACCGCCAGGCTGTTTGTGGATCACATTTTCAGACTGCATGGGGCTCCCTTGAGGGTAATCTCGGATTACGGGAAACAATTTACTTCCCGGTTCTTGCGGAAACTCATGAGCTTGCTACAGGTTGAGGTGAGCTTCTCGACGGCGAGGCACCCAGAAACCAACGGACAAGCCGAAAGAGCGAACGGCATACTCCAGCAATACCTACGCTGCTATGTCAGTGAGAGACTGAACAATTGGGTAGTGAAATTAGCTTTGGCTGAATTTGCGTACAATAACGCTGAACACGTGTCCACGGGAATGAGCCCTTTCATGGTGTCACCCCAGGGCATTCCCGGGGGAGGAAGGATGGAGTGTACCTGCGGCTGAGCAATTTGTGGAGGAAATGGAGGCCTTACACCACCAGCAACTAAGGCTGAACTTGGAGCGGGCCAAGGAAGTTTACAAGAGGCAGGCGGACAGGCACCATCAGGAGGGGGAGGCCATACGGGTGGGAGACCGGGTGTGGTTGTCATACCAAGGGTTGCCCCTAAAGGGAGGGTGCAAGAAGTTGCAGCCGAGGCGGCTGGGGCCTTTTGAGGTAATACAGCAGGTGAACCCAGTGGCATTTAAACTCAAGTTGCCTGACAGCATGAAGATACATCCGGTGTTCCATAGGTCCCTACTTTCACCTTACAGGAAGGGGCGGGAATTCCCGGGACGGGAGGGAGGGGTTACCACCCACCCGCGGGTAGAGGAGAGGGAACACTGTAACGAAGCCACGGAAATAATCGATTCAAGGTGGCGAGGTCGCCAGGTAGAGTACTCGGTAGCCTGGGAGGGGGAACCTAGGTCGGAAAACACTTGGGTCCCTGCTGAATCAATCACTGACGGGTATCTGGTGGAAGAATTCCACAGTTTGTTCCCGGATAAGCCCAAACCATTAGTGAGATTCTGGGAGGAGGAATTTGGACCCATGGATGACGAAGGGGATTTTGTGGGTTTTCCTGCCTCCGAAGAGGAGGGAGAGGAGGTGTCCAAGGGAGAAGAATCAGACTGGGAGGTTCAACCAGCGGGAAGAGATCCGAGCGGATGGGAGGCTGGTTTTGAATCCTCAGAAGATGATGCCAGCTCTTTCAGGGGATTCCCCGCATCGTCGGCCGAGGAGAGGGAGGAGGTTGTGCCGGAAAATCGCGCCCGGGGTGGGAGGGGTCCTGAGGAGGAGGTGGATGTCAGGGAACTGCCATCAGGGTCCGAGGGAGAGAGCAAGCTCCAAAGGGATCCCAGAGAGCGTCCCGGGAGTGGGAGAGGCAGCCCATCTTCTGGGGAAGGGAATCAGCGTAGCTCCAGTGGAGAAGGGGGGCAGATGGGGGAATCGGCGAGGCGGTCCCATGACTCCTTGCCGGGGACCAGCAGGGAGAGGAAGAGTCCTCCGCTGCCTACGCCCTCCTTGCGCAGAAGGCTTCCGCGCAGGGAGAGTAGGAGGAGATTGGGCGTCAAAGAGCTTCTTTGCTGGAAGAAGTTTAAGAAACGCCCACTGACAGATTCTGCCAGCGATTGAGACAGCCACGGGTGAGTGGCTGCTCGGACAGGAAAGGTTCACTCAGGCAACCCAGCCAGGTGTTGGGACAAGCTTACGCACGAGCAACCCCTAGAACCATTACAACTCCCAAGGCATTCGGGAGCAGAGGTACAACGGTATCCAGAATAGTGGTTTGCATGACCAACTAAGGAAGATAATAACGCAATAAAATTCAAAACAGCAACGATCAATTGCACATTTATTCCAAATCCAGTTAAAACTATTTAGTTCAATTAAATCAGTAAAATCGATGAGCTTGATCGAGTGATACCAGTTTTTCAAATTCTGATAGTTATACCCCCAATGCCCCTCTTGCCTCCTAGCACCCTCTGGTTAATCCCACAGCCTGTGCCCACTCTGGGAACCCCTGTTCTAAGCAGTGAAAAATTATGGGGCGACAATACAGAAAGAAAGTGCTTTTTTAAAAAGCCAGTCCTTTTAAAAAAAAATAATGTTTAGGGGTACTCTCATTTTCCTAGGCATATTGAAATACTGCCCCGCAATGAGGCCAAACGTAGATTCACAAGATGTTTAGGGGTATGCGTATGCCCCTCGCGTCCCCTCAGGGAAAAAAAGCACTGGGTAGGACAATACGCAGGCCACATCTGGGTGATCTTTCCTCCTGACGGAGTTCAAGCCACCTTAATCCCTCACTCCTCCCCTTTGGGACTTTATTCCTTGATTACACAAATGCAGAGTTCCCCGTTACTCTCCAAATTCACACTGCTATGCCGTTGTGATGGTGACACACCTTGGCTGTATAAATTTCTTTCCCTAAGCAACCTCTATAAATAATATGATTGCTTGCATTTGCATTGTGAGAGAGAGATAAAGTTCAGCCTTTCTCCAGCAAGGAAATGAAACAACTTACCTGTTTCTCCTAGGTGCACTGAGAAGTCTTCTCCAAGGGAGAAGAATCATTACCTGGATGTCCCTGCTGAGCATCTATGCCGAAAAGGTAACCAGAGCATCTTGATTTGTTTGGGCCTCTTACAAAAGCAGGGTTTGTGAAATGAAGCAACTGACTGGTCCATGGAGTGTCTATTTACCAGGAACTGGTAAGCCTGGCAGACCGGAATCCTAGGATAGTTAGGAAGCAGAAGCTCATTCCAGGCACAGCCCCTGGAGGGAACTTTTCAGGTCACAGAATAACAGTTCAGTGAATTCTCCAGAGTGTTTCTCTCCAGTTTTATACAAATGAACGGTGAGGGATGGATGGGAATGGCAAGAAAAGCAGGTAAGGGCAGTGGTGAGTTTATGCTCTCGGGCCCTTTTGGCAGGCCCTATTCATTCACCTTAATAAACCTGACTATGTCTGAAAATACAATGGATTTAAAAGCTGAATTAATATATCACATAGGTTATCTTTTTTCCTATTACAGTACTTTCCGCTTCTACTGAAAGAAATACAGAGATAGAGATAGAGATAGAAAGATAGATAGATAGGAGAGAGAGAGAGAGAGAGAGAGAGAGAGAGAGAGAGAGAGAGAGAGAGAGAGAGAGAGAGAGAGAGAGAGAGATTTTTCTGGGGGGACGCGGGGGGATGCATACCCCTAAACATTTTGTGAATCTAAGTTTGGCCTCATTGAGGGGCCGTGTTTAAATATGAGTAAGAAAATGAGAGTACCCCTAAACATTGAATAGATAGATAGATAGATAGATAGATAGATAGATAGATAGATAGACAGATAGTCTCCAGAACCAGACCTGAACACCCTTCAGAAACTGGGTTTTGCCCCTCAAGCCCTTCTGAGCCTGGGGTTGGGCCAGGCAAAAGCCATGGTCAGGCAAAGAATCTTAGACACCGAGAGACAACAGGACTGCGCAAGGTGCCCCGACTATAAAATTTGAGAAATCGAGAGATATATAGCTGCACCGGCAGCATATCTCTTCTTTCTCGTATCTAAAAATGCAAGAAGAGCCTTTACACTCGCCAGAAGCTCGGCTCTGCCCTCACAGGTCCTGGAAGGAGCCTTTAAGAAGTCCCATATGCTCAGAGTCTTTGCACCTGTCCATTGGGAGAGATAGGAAGCCCAGAGCACTTGTTCTTTAGATGTCTCTTTTATGAAGAGGCACGTAGTAAGACCATTGATCCCCTGCTGGTGAGGCTCGCCAACCTCCCGGAAAAGCAAAAACTTGACCTTTTCCTGTTAGGCAAAGATCAGAAGACGACCTGGATGGTCGCCAGATTCTGTCTACAGATCTGTAGGCACAGACCATCTCCCAACTCAAACTAGTTTGTTATGAAAATCCCCAAACTCGGTTCCATGGGTGACTCTGGGTAGATAGATAGATAGATAGATAGATAGATAGATAGATAGATAGATAGAACATGGACATGGGTACCTAAAGGAAGTCAGTGTGAGCAAGTGAAATGTTGAGGACTAGTAACTTGTGGCAGAGGCAGATCTAGGGCAGTGCAGCCAGTTCTGCCAAACTGGGCATCAAGCCAAGGGGGGCACTGCAGGGTGTCGCAACTATGATGTAGGGAATTGAGCAGAGCAGGTGGTGAGGCAGGGAGCTGCTGGATTTTGACCTTGCGCAGAGCGCCACTGAAATCTGAAAGATCAAAGTTCCCCCCACCTCACTTGTGGGCTGATTTGCAAAGCTACAATAGGCCCCACTGCATTTCCAGGACAGTGGCCTTTTTTTAACCTATAACCACAATAATCAAGAATTATTGTTCCAGTTGCTAGAACTGAGCTGAGGGGGTCTCCTTGTACCTCTTTCCTAAAGCAAAGACATGAAGGATCTCGCTCCATGAGAACCTACCCGGACCCTGAAATAAACATCAGAGGCCCTTCTTTGTGTGTCTCCCCCACGAGAGGGCCAAAGGGTGGCAACACAAGAACGGGCCTTATCTGCAGTGGCTCCCTGTTTGTGGAATGCTTGCCTGGCACCTTCATCATACAGCTTTAGGCACCAGGCCAAAAAGGGAAATAGATTCAGGAGCAGTTGACACGAATAAGGAGTACCCAGTTCCCTTTTTCTCTCTAAGCCTGACATTGTTTAAAGAAAATGTGGGGTGCATTTTACAGGCACTTACAAGAGTGATCTTGCTGAACTCAGTGGGGCTACTCAGTGAGTAAAACTGCTCAGGGTTGCACAGCTGCTCAATTAAATTTATGTGTTTTAGCTGATTGACCACTTAATTTCTTAAATTTGGCAAAAACTTGCCCCTGGGTAAAAAGTATTCTGAAAGATGCTTAAGCTTTCCTTTTTCTTGGGTACACAGGTGTACACCTGTAAACAGGTGCCCTATTGTGTTAGAGCATGTGCAAGACAGGAGCATGGTCTTGTGTGACCCACATTGTTCCCCATTGGGACCTTCAATGTGAACAGAAGAAGTTGCCTCCTATCCGGAGAGGACACTTGAAGGCACAGTGGAACCTTGGGTCTCAAATGGCTCAGTTGACGAACAAATCGGAACCCGAACGCCGCAAACCCAGAAGTTAAATGCTTTGGTTTGCAAACTTTTTTCGAAAGCCGAATGCCCGATGTGGCTGTCGGCTATTGTTTCCAGGGCGCCGGCGCCAATTGGAAGCCGCACCTTGGTTTTAGAACGTTTCGGAAGTCGAATGGACTTCCGGAACGGATTACATTCGAGAACCAATGTACCACTGTACTATCAAATTCCAAATCCACATGGAAAAAAACCCTCAGCATTCTAGCAGATTCCTTACAGGACTATAATTCCACACTGTATATATCACAATAAGAGACAGCATGCCTTCAACACATGGCTACAAAATGGTTATCCTTGGGATGAGACAATATGTACATTAAAACATATACTGCAATGCCCACCATCCCTGACCATTAGCCATGCTGGCTGAGACCATCTGTATGGCCACAGATTGCCCGTCCCTGATATTTTATTTTTATGGGTTTTCCACACACATCTGCTCAGCTTCTGTGAGAACAGGATGCTTGAATAGTTGGGCCATTGGCCTGATCCAGCCGGCTCTTTTTATGTTCTTACGTTAGAGGTATGCTGCCTTTGTGCACGGCTGTTCCGCTTACCTCTCATGTTCAAGCCATCATAAACGAGTGAGTGCCTGAGCATGCGCAGAGTGCCACCCTCCCTCAGTGGTGAAATAAATAATCACTACTTTTACTTGAAGCCCTGATAGCCATCGCACCCAGCAGCTCTGGTATGTTTCGTGCACACAATAGAGCACCCTTGATGGATCAAGACCGATGAGACAATGCCACGTTGTGTTTCTGTTCCGTAGAAGTTGCTTCAACTTTCGTGCATGCAATTTCTGCTTTTGATGGAGACCTTGGCATTATGATAAGAGAAACAGGAAGAGCACTTACGGCGCCCAAACAAAAGTGAAAGCAGAACAAGTTTGGACAAAACAGCACAGCAGTGTGTCAAAGTTCCCTGGAGTCCCAATTGCACATTTCCTCCCCTGCCAGGTAGATTTCGGCAGTTCATAGTCTATGTTTTATGTGGATCTGCCCACATATAATTAATGGAAAGGTCCATCTCCTGTTCCCATTGCCGATTGATATAAGAGGTGTGCTCAGTTTGTTTTTAGGGCGTCCTTCTTTTTGCAGGGAATGGGGTGTAGTATTTTTTGGTATTAATTCCTATACTATTTTCATCATCATCATCATCATCATCATCATCATCATCATTTATAACTTATACCCCGTCCATCTGGCTGGGTTTCCCCAGCCACTCTGGGAGGCTTCCAACAAAATATTAAAAATACAATAAAACATCAAACATTAAAAACTTCCCTAAACAGGGCTGCCTTCAGGTATCTTCTAAAAGTATAAGTTATATATCATTCATAATTCCACTTCATATCATTTTCATATAATTTAATTGTGATATTATGTTTTCAATACAGTGGTACCTTGCTTCTCGAACTTAATCCGTTCCGGAAGTCCATTCGCACTCAAGCGGAAGCCGCGTCGGACGTTTGGCTTCCGAAAAACTGGAACACTCACTTCTGGATTTGCGGCGTTTGGGAGCCAAGTCGTTTGACTACCAAGGTACAACTGTAAGTCTGATTGAATTTGGTGGTGCTTACTCTCAGGCAAGTGGGTTTAGAATTGCAGCCTAAAGCAACTTTGGAGGCTGGCTGTGTCCACACTATGAACTTAGGACTTGCCTGCACCAGAGCAGAATTTGCAGTCTAGAGTAGATTTGCATCACCCTGTCTCCCCATGAATATATGGGCCTTCAGATGAGATACTTAGAATCATAGAATCATAGAATCATAGAGTTGGAAGAGACCACAAGGGCCATCGAGTCCAACCCCCTGCCAAGCAGGAAACACCATCAGAGCACTCCTGACATATGGTTGTCAAGCCTCTGCTTAAAGACCTCCAAAGAAGGAGACTCCACCACACTCCTTGGCAGCAAATTCCACTGTCGAACAGCTCTTACCCTTCCCACCCCATTGTTCTCCTGGGCCTTTTGCCCTTTAAATTCAGGGTTTTTCAGTCCTCAGAAAGTCCAAAATGGGCATGATCGAGAAACCCCATTGCACGTTGTCAGGGGTTCAGGAGCAGAGGCAAGGGCAAGGGAGGAAACAGAGAGCGAGGGGGAGGAGGCAGAAGAAAAGATGAGTGATGACGACGACCCGAGATCTCCGAGTCTTTCCAGTGAATCGGAAGATTCACAGAAAGGAGCACCAGTGGCCAGGGCAAGGGGGGAGACTAGGGGGACACCCCAGGGAGATAGAGCCAGAGGGGACTCAGAGGAGAGCAGTTGGAAATCGGGACCAGCGTCACCGCCAGAGAGCAGGGAAGAGGAAGGGAGCCAGGGATCAAACGCTGGCAGCTCACAACAGGGGGGAGGGCATGAGTCAGGAGTGGCCACACCTCCATCGGGGAGCGAAGAGACGGTTAGACGGAAGGTGGAAGGTTGGGCGCGCGCGCCAAGTTCAAATGCACAGGAAGGTGGCGCAGTAGGCAGCCCGGAGAGGGAGCCAGGTCCTAAAGCCCGGCGCAAGGAGATAGGAGGGTCCGGGGGGTCCGCGTCAGAGGAATCCCGGAAGGAAGAGACCCCGGGGGGCAGAGGGACCCAGAGAAGAACAGTCAGGCGGAAAAGGTGGAGCAGGGATAGGATATTAAATTGGTGCACAAGGGGCGGAGATTCAGACGAAGCTTCGCCGATCTAAGCATAAGACGTAGAGTTGCACGCAGCAGCTTGAGAATGGAAACTGTAACTCAATAAAGACTTTTAATTAATGACCGCTGGCTAGCGTGATCCTCTGTGAGCTAGGATCTGGGAGCAACCCTGACAGTAAGCTTCGTCTCATTAAATTGTGGGCATCCACGGCCTCGCGGAGAGGAGAGAAAGCGGGTGCCTACTAACGAGCTCACGAACAGCAGACAAGATGACGGCCGAACAGCAAATAGCAGAACTCAGAGAAGCAGTATCACGACTGAATGCCGAGGCTCTGGCATCCAGGAAGAGAGAGGAGGACGCAGCTGCCGCCTACAGGGATCTCCAGGTCAGGTTGGAAGTGCTTACGAAGCAAGGACAACAGACACCCAAACCGGAGGGGATTGGGTTGGGGAGACGCACAGGCGGTCTGGTCTCTCACTTTGATGGGAATTTGCAACAGTACCCCAACTTTAGAGCAGATGTAATGTGTGCACTGCAACTGCTGCACAAAGACTTTAGAGATGAAGAAGAGAAGGTGGGGTTCATCATGTCACATTTGCATGGAGATGCTAAAGCATGGCTGCGCAATTTGTGGAGAGATAAGGATCCTGCGCTCCAAAATGCGGATGCCTTTATTAAAGCGATGGATGGGTGTTTTTTATCAAGCATTGACGTGGATCTTGCCCGGAAGGAGGTGCATGGACTAAGGCAAGGGAGAGCCAGCGTAAGGCAGTACCATGCCCGCTTTTTCGCTTTGGTCAGTGCCCTGGAATGGGACAGAGATTCGGCCCCTGTAAGAGACCTGTTTTGGGAGGGATTGCACAGTTTGGTTAAAGATGAAATTGCGAGGGGGGAGAGACCCCGGACCACGCAGGAGATCGTTCAGAGGGCGCTGGCGGTGGGGGTGCGGCTGGAAGAACGTCCGTGGAGCAGGGACGAAGGGCGTGGAGGGCGCGAACCAGCCAGGGGCTCCTCCTTCCTTCCCAGAGAAGCAGCGCGTGCGCAATCCACGCCTCCGCCCGGAGGAGGGGCGGAACCTATGGAGGTGGGAGGTGCAAGGGCTCAGTCAGCAGCCAGAGCCCTAGCACCGGCAGCAGTGAAAGCGAAGCCTCCTAGAGGGAACAGGAAGTGTTACATCTGTGAGGAGCCAGGGCATATGGCGAAAGAGTGTCCCCGGAGGCTCCACAAGCACACTGCAGCCTCAGCAATGGTAACTGCAGCAACGCAGCAAGGAGAACCACAGCAGGGAAACGACGCAGTCTGGCTGGAGGAAGATGCACTGGGGCCCAGCCAGACGTGTCAGTGAAGAAGTCCCCAGAGATTTTACACCCCATGGACCCCCTCCCGCCCAAACCAGTAGTAAGGCTCACCGCATCTCTCCAGCTGCCCAATGGGATCACCCTAGACGTGCCAATCACCATCGACTCGGGAAGCAATGCAGACTTTATAGGGCAAGACTTTGTCGACAGGCACGCTATACAGTTACTGCCTGCCACGCTGCCCCTGCAGGTTGTCACGGTGGATGGCAGGGAGCTGCTGGGGGGGCAAGTGGTGAAGCAAACGCCACCAATGGTGATGCGACTTGGGAATCACAGGGAAGTCATCAGCTTCAACGTCACTCAACTGTCGGACACGCCCATTGTATTGGGCATGAGTTGGCTGGACAAGCACAGCCCGACGCTGGCTTGGTACCAGAGGCAGCTAACCTTCGGCTCTTCCTTTTGCGCTGAACACTGCATCGTGCCCCGGCAGGACGGGGAGGAGGAGGAGTCACAGCTGCAGCTCGGCACGCTGCAAGCGGTTCCCCACAAGTACGCAGAATTTTTGGAGGTGTTCTGCGAGAAGGAGGCAGACAGGCTACCCCCCCACAGACCATATGACTGCAAAATTGACCTGCTGCCGGGGGCGGCGCTGCCCAAAGGGAAGCTGTATTCCATGTCTGAGGACGAACTGCAGGACCTCAATGAGTTCATAGATCATAATTTGGAGCGCGGTTTCATCCGAGAGTCCAAGGCAGCGGGGGGCAGTCCGGTATTCTTTGTTAAGAAGCGGGACACGCCCCAGAAAAGACTCGTAGTGGACTACCGCATTTTGAACAGTGTGACCAAGCCATCGGACTTCCCCATGCCCCGAATCGACGACCTCCTCGCAAAGGTACGCAAGGGCAGCGTGTTCACCAAGTTGGACCTGCGAGGGGCGTACAACCTCATTCGCATGCGGGAAGGAGATGAGTGGAAGACAGCCATGTTCACGCCACTGGGCACCTACGAATATAGAGTTATGCCTTTTGGATTGCAAAATGGCTCCCACGTTTTTCAAGCTTTCATGCATCACGTGTTGGCGGGGCTCCTCTACAAGACGTGCGTCTGTTTCTTGGATGATATCCTGATCTTTTCGGAATCGCAGCAGGAGCATGACGGACACGTCAGGGAAGTGCTGAGCAGGCTACAGCAGCATAGGCTTTATGCCAAGCTAGAGAAGTGCCAATTCGACGTAACGGAGGTGGATTTCCTGGGCTACAAGTTGTCTGACAAGGGACTCGCCATGGACAGCGCCAAGGTTCGAGCGGTGTTGGATTGGAAAAGCCCACGCAACCGGAAGGAGGTCCAACGGTTTGTCGGCTTCGCGAACTTCTATCGCAAGTTTATCAAAGGCTTTGCTATGCAGACAGCGGCCATCACGGACACGCTCAGCTCCAAGAAAAAGAAGTTCATCTGGACAGCGCAGGCAGAGCAGTCATTTCAGGCACTCAAGCGTCTCTTCGCGTCGGAAGAACAGCTGCTTCATGTCAACCCCAGCAGGCCAATGAGGGTTGAAACAGACGCCTCAGACAGAGCCGTCGGAGCAGTCCTGCTGCAGAAGGACCCGCAGGGGGTTTGGAGGCCGGGAGCGTTTTACTCCAGGAAGCTCAGCAAGTCCGAACAGAACTACACCATCTGGGACAGGGAGTTGCTGGCCATTCATGCAGCATTCAAAGCATGGAGGCACTTCCTGATCGGAGCCAAGCACACGGTGCAGGTCTGCACGGACCACAAGAATCTGGAGCACTGGCGCACGGCACAGTTCCTGAACCAGAGGCAAATACGTTGGGCTGAGTTCTTTGCGAACTTCGACTTCCGAATAGAGTATGTCCCGGGGGACACCAACATCATGGCGGATGCTCTCTCCCGTAAGCCACAGTATCTGGAGGAGGCAACGCCAGCGGCCGCCATGCACATCTTCGCACCGACAGTGTGGGCGTGCGCTGCGGCGACAGTTGACCTGGAGGCGGTGCGACGAGCGTTGCAGGATGACTCCTTCGCGCAAGCAAAAATGGCAGAGGTGCACAGGGGCACGGCGGCGACCGACGAGTTCCAACTGCGAGATGGATTGCTCCTCCATAAAGGGGCGTTCTACGTGCCGGGAAACGAACTTCGCGCCAAGGTACTGCAGCAGCTGCACGACGCGCCCACGGCCGGGCACTTTGGCAAGGAGAAGACGGTGGAATTAGTCGCCAGAGACTTCTGGTGGCCCGGAATGAGAGGGGAAGTCGCGGACTACGTGGCGAGGTGTGACACCTGCCAGAGGGCCAAACCAGTACACAGACCGCCGGCCGGACTGCTGGAACCGCTGCAAACTCCGTGCGAACCATGGGAGAGAGTGGCCCTGGACTTTGTTACGGATCTGCCCAGCTCAAGGGGCAAGACGGCTGTGCTGGTGGTGGTCGACTTGTTCTCCAAGATGGCACATTTCATTCCGTGTGCGAAGGTGGCCACGGCGGAACAAACCGCCAAACTGTTCATAGACCACGTGTTCAAGGTTCACGGTCTGCCGCGGTCTTTTCCGTCCGACCGAGGGCGACAGTTCATCTCGAACTTCTGGCAAAAGCTGATGGGCTTCCTGAACGTCAAGATCAACCTGGCGTCGGCGAGACACCCGCAGACCAACGGGCAAGCGGAGCGGGCCAATGCCGTCATGCAGCAGTACCTGAGATGTTATGCGAATCAACAGCCTGCGACATGGGTGGATTACCTGCCTCTCGCCGAGTTCGCCTACAACAACACGAAGCACGTGTCCACGGGGGTCACGCCGTTCTTCGCCAACAACGGGAGGCACCCCAGAACCTTCCCGGGACTAGAAAGAATGGTGGAGGGGGAGCCGCAGACAGCAGATGCGTTCGCGTCGGAGTTGCAGGAGGTCCACGATCAGCTGCGGCGGCACCTGGAGCTGGCCAAACACGCATACAAGGTGCAGGCGGACAAACACAGAAGGGTTGGCGAAGAGATCCATGTCGGGGACTGGGTCTGGTTAGCAGCCCACGCAGTGCCGACCAGGTCGTTGGCCAAGAAGAAACTAGGGCATAAGCAACTGGGGCCCTACCAAGTCGAAGAGCAGGTCAACCCGGTGGCTTTCAGGCTGGCGCTTCCGGAGGGTTCCAGAATGCATCCGGTGTTCCACAGATCGGTGCTCACTCCCTACAAGGCACCGCACAGGTTTCAGGAACCCGGAACGGCGCCGAGTCCGCTCAGACACAGAACCGGGCACGCGGGAGTGGCACAGGAGGAGCGCATCAACGAAGTCACGGAGATTTTGGACTCCAGGTGGGGGGAAGAGGGAGTAGAATACCTTCTCGCCAAGGAGGGCACCCCGGCCAGTGCGAACAGCTGGGTGCCGGGCTACGCCTTGGACGAACCTCTGCTCAAGGACGAGTTTCATGCCCTCTTCCCACATAGACCAATGCCAGCAGACCTTTTCGACGACTGGCTTTTCACTCCCACACTTTCTGCAAGCACGTTCCGGGGGTTCGACTCGGACGAGGACCCGATACGGGATGCCCGTTCCCCGGAGGGGTCACCCTCGGGATCTGCCTCGGAACCCTCGTATTGGTGGGACGATAGACCAGAGGAGCAGTGGCGCAAGAGGTGGCTGGAAGGTCCCGGACGAGCAACGCCGCCAGGAGGCAGTGAGGGAGAGACGGACATGGACGTTTTCGGGGACGACCTTGGTTTCGAGCACGGCGGCACAGAGATGGACGCGGAGGTGACCGTCGTCGACGAGAGCAGGGAGGAAGAACCGGGAGACTTCAAATGGAGGCCCACCACGGGAAGCGAACGGTATCCGACGTTCGTCCCTCTGCCGCAGCAGCACCCAGCTCCCGCACCGGAAGGAGGGGAGGGGGGAACGGGGGGCTTCGAGGGGGGGATGGATGTCAGGGGTTCAGGAGCAGAGGCAAGGGCAAGGGAGGAAACAGAGAGCGAGGGGGAGGAGGCAGAAGAAAAGATGAGTGATGACGACGACCCGAGATCTCCGAGTATTTCCAGTGAATCAGAAGATTCACAGAAAGGAGCACCAGTGGCCAGGGCAAGGGGGGAGACTAGGGGGACACCCCAGGGAGATAGAGCCAGAGGGGACTCAGAGGAGAGCAGTTGGAAATCGGGACCAGCGTCACCGCCAGAGAGCAGGGAAGAGGAAGGGAGCCAGGGATCAATCGCTGGCAGCTCACAACAGGGGGGAGGGCATGAGTCAGGAGTGGCCACACCTCCATCGGGGAGCGAAGAGACGGTTAGACGGAAGGTGGAAGGTTGGGCGCGCGCGCCAAGTTCAAATGCACAGGAAGGTGGCGCAGTAGGCAGCCCGGAGAGGGAGCCAGGTCCTAAAGCCCGGCGCAAGGAGATAGGAGGGTCCGGGGGGTCCGCGTCAGAGGAATCCCGGAAGGAAGAGACCCCGGGGGGCAGAGGGACCCAGAGAAGAACAGTCAGGCGGAAAAGGTGGAGCAGGGATAGGATATTAAATTGGTGCACAAGGGGCGGAGATTCAGACGAAGCTTCGCCGATCTAAGCATAAGACGTAGAGTTGCACGCAGCAGCTTGAGAATGGAAACTGTAACTCAATAAAGACTTTTAATTAATGACCGCTGGCTAGCGTGATCCTCTGTGAGCTAGGATCTGGGAGCAACCCTGACACACGTAGTACAAGAAACATGTATTAGTGCTGAGCCCCAGAATAAATTTCCCCCATCATATTTGGGAGACAGATAAAACTATAACAAAAGATTTTTATTTCTTTTTCTTACAGAGGAACAGCGCAATTCTATGTGTCCTTGCTTTAGGAAAGACCTCTAGGAATTTCTGGTTACAAATCAAAACTTAGCCACCATGCTGAAAATAATGCAGGGCCTACTGTAGCTTTGCAAATAAGCCCACAAGTGACTAGCCCTCAACATTTCACTTGTTCGCCTTGACCTCATTGAGTAGAGAAGTGTACTGTCATTTTGTGACAGAGAAGTTTCCTCCAAGGCAACTGTCCTAGAATGCCAGTCTGCAAAATTTGCCAGTCACCATTAAGTAGATATCTCATTCGCGAAGTCAGTTGTTTCATTTCACAAATGTTGTTTTTGTAAGAGACCCAAACAAATCGGGATGCTCTGCTTACCTTTTGGCGTCGATGCTCAGTGAGGACGTCCAGGTGATGATTGTTCAACTTTGAAGATTGGGTATTGCTGCAGGAGTCTCTGTTTCTCTCGAGGTAAATGATTCCTTAAGCTATTACATTATTTCTAGAGGGTGGAGGAAATGCTTGTGCTTTCGGTTTAGAGAGCGAGGGGGAATTCTGGGGAATTCAAGCAAAGAACGAAGCGTCAAAACAGAGCTTTGTGGCTTGAGTATGACTTGATCTCAGTCCAGACAGATCAACCATATGTGGCCAGTTTACAAGCCCCCCTACCCCTGGTACCCTTTCTCCCTGTATTGCTGCTCCAGAACTTTTCACTGCTTAGAAATGTAGGACACAATATTGGATTGTCGCAGGGGTTGGATTCCTATTGGATCGGTTAGTCTAGGCTTAGCAGAGTGAGCAGGGCAGGCAGCCCCTAGTGCCGTATTTACATGTGAGCTAAACAAGCTATAGTTTAGGGCCCCACTCTCTTGGTCCCGCCTCCCCCCCAATTTAAAGGAAATAAAACCTGGATGTACATTTCCAAAATATAAGGTAATAAAAATAAAAATAAAACCTACAGACAGCAACAGTGTTTTGTGTTGTGTAGGGACGCGGGCGGTGCTGTGGTCTAAACCACTGAGCCTCTTGGGCTTGCCGATCAGAAGGTCAGCGGTTCGAATCCCCGCGACGGGGTGAGTTCCCGTTGCTCGGTCCCTACTCCTGCCAACCTAGCAGTTCGAAAGCACGTCCAAGTGCAAGTAGATAAATAGGTACCGCTCCGTCGGGAAGGTAAACGGCATTTCCGTGCGCTGCTCTGGTTCGCCAGAAGCGGCTTAGTCATGCTGGCCACATGACCCAGAAAAACTGTCTGCGGACAAATGCCGTCTCCCTTGGCCTATAGAGTGAGATGAGCACGCAACCCCTCTTCGTCCGCGACTGGACCTAACGGTCAGGGGTCCCTTTACCTTTTAGCCATCACAAATAATACTGCTTTCTCTCAAAGTTAACACCTTTCACGAAAACTGATAAGTTACCTGTTGTAGGGAATCATTTCTCCTCTTTTCTTAATCCAAACCCACACTTTTAAGCCACTTACTTAAGCAAACTTAGACAAATTCTTTTCGAAGAATAACAAGGGTTGAGAGGAGGACTAGATGTTACCTGGTTTTCAAAATCGTGATAGAGCACCAGCTAAATTTTGAGGCACTAGCTGGCTTCACAGTTTTTCCCGCATGGTGATTTTTGCATAGAGCACACACACATACTTTAAGGCTGGGCAATGTATCAATACATTTGGGGTGAGGAAATAAGTTTGAAGTCCACAGCGTGGTAACAGTGCCATAATATTAATCACAATGTGTGCGCGTGCCGTGTAAAAAACCATTATGTGGGAAAAACCGTGAAGCCAGTCATCGCTTCTCTCATGGTTCCTTCTGTCCCTGTTGCTCTGCACTAGAAAATAACAGTTGTAAGTGTGTTAAAGCTAAATAAAAATGTATCTGTTTTAGACCCCTAAGTAGCAGCAGTTTTCAGGACCTTACCCCCTTCACATAGAGAACCCCTAGATATGCCTCTGCGCGTAAGATGTGATTATGCTGTAGGTACAGTCGTATCTCGGAAGTCGAACGGAATCCGTTCTGGAAGTCCGTTCGTCTTCCAAAATGTTTGGGAACCAAGGCGTGGCTTCCAATCGGAAGCCTCGTAGGCCGCGTTGGACGTTCGGGTTCCAAATAACGTTCGCAAACCGGAACACTCACTTTCGGGCTTGCAGCTTTTGGGAACCAAAATGTTCGACTTGCAAGGCGTTCGGGATCCAAGATACGACTGTAAATTTATTAGATTGCCACATATTAAACAACTGAATCAAGTAAGAGGAACAAACCACAAGGACACATTTGGCGAAGAACAGTGAAACTTTATTGCATTTACAAACACACTGGGAAATCAAAGGCAAGCCCCAAAAGCTTGCACCAATTTATGGATTGTACTCTTTTTATTTACTGTTTGCTATATATAAAAAACATCTGCTGCTACTTTAAGTGAATGGATAGGACCACATTAGGGTGTCTCAAGAATATGGTGGATAAAATGCTAATGATTTGTGTTGCTGTACTGTAAAGGATGGGGGGCGGGATCCAACACATTTTTATATGAACAAGTTTATGCCTAAACATTAATTGTACCCTTTCATTATCTGCTTTTCAAAATCAATCTAGGGTTTCCCACTTTACTCATTTTTTGATACGGCCTTTAAAAAGAAATCCTGGAACACCTCCCCGATTTCTTTGTTATACTGTAAATTTGTAAATAGCTACTGCAATCGATTTTAGCTCATTGAAACAAGTATCATGTTATATATATTATATATGTTTTCCATTTTTAAAAACTTTGTGTCAAGCTAAAAACCCTGTGCATCAAAACCGTGGTCAGTTTAGCAGTGATACCCGAGACAAGTGACTGTCCTTGAAGGATATCAAATTACACAGTAGGCGGGTTCCATTCAAGCTGCAGCAGGTGCAGAAGTCTGCTTCAGAAGCTGCCATTTGGGATCATCTGGGAAGTGCTAATAATCAGAACAGGGTGGTTGAGGAAGTAAATCACATGGTACCTGAAAAAGAGAGGTCAATAGTGCAGTATTTAGCAACACTATCTAAATCAGCAATAGGGGCAAACAAAGGTATCTAAGGTAGAGCATGGAATACTTCCAGACCCAGTTCAGATGTCAAGTGAAACCATGGTTTAGTATGCTGGGAATGAGCCAAAGCAAGCCTTGGGCTCACACATTCCCCCCCTCCTCCCTCTACACAAGCGGTGAAGAGTTTGGAAACTACATCCTCGTTAGGCTTAACCACAGCTTGTTGCCTCACCCAAATCTGATGAACTATGCTTATTGTTAACCCTGGTTGATTGGTTTGATAAGCCATCTTTAAACCACGGCTCATCCAGCTAGCTTGTTTAAACTCTTAATCTCAGGGTCGTGGGTTGGAGCCTCACACGGGGCAAAAATAATAATCCTGCATTGCTGGGGGTCAGGCAAAATGACACTTGTGGTCCCTTCCAACTCTATAATAACTCTATAACTTTATAACGTTAACCACAGCTGAGAGTCTGGGGTGGTGTGCTAAACCAGCCTTCGCCAATCTGATTTCCTCCAGATGTTGCTGAATTCTTATGTCCCATCAACCACATGATAGTCAGGGATGATGGGACATCATCATCATCATCATCATCATCATCATAATTTATTACTTATACCCCGACCGACCGCCCAACCAGGTCTCCCCAGCCACTCTGGACGGCTTCCAACAGGAGCTTAAAAATACATTAAAACATCAGTCATTAAAAAACTTCCCTAAACATCAGATAGTTGTTTATTCCTTTGACATCTGATGGGAAGGCATTCCACAGGACGGGAGCCACTACCGAGAAGGCCCTCTGCCTGGTTCCCTGTAACTTGGCATCTCGCAGTGAGGGAACCGCCAAAAGGTCCTCGGCGCTGGACCTCGGTGTCCGGGCAGAACGATGGGGGTGGAGACTCTCCTTCAGGTCTACTGGACCGAGGCCGTTTAGGTGGCTTTCAAGGTCAGCACCAACACTTTGAATTGTGCTCGGAAATGGACTGGGAGCCAATGTAGGTCTTTCAAGTTCTGTGGTCTGGGCGGCCGCTCCCAGTCACCAGTCTAGCTGCCGCATTCTGGATAAGTTGTAGTGCAGGACCTCTGAAAGGGCCTCTGGTTCTCCATCCCTGTTATATACACTGCAGTAACAGCTTGTACATGAGGCTGATTGTGGATGTAACTGTGATATCAAAGGGAACAAGACAGATGCTTCTAATTGACTTTACCCATTTTCAGTGGTTGATGTTCTTATGACTGCGACGGTCAGTCCTTCTGCATTTAAGTCAGATCATGCTGATGCTCCAGTGTCACCGTCTGTTTCAGAAGCTGCCACTTGGGGTCCTCAGGGAAGTGCTTCTTAATTAACAGAGCGGGGTGAGTAAGGAAGTAAAACTCATCGTACCTGCAAAAGGAGAAGGCGCAATAGTCTAGTATTTCATAATAATGCCTAAATCAGCACCAGGGCCAGACAGGCAAACAGAGTGGTGATCCAGAGCAGCTGGACGGCATCTGGTTGAGGAAGCTGCTGTGTTGCAACAATCCAGCCTCCAGAATCCCCAGATTTTACACATGTAGCCTGGAATAAGCACAACACTCCAGAACTGTTCAAAGAGGATGAATAGATGGTATCTATCCCTGCCATCAGGACACTCCATGCCCATGGCATAATAATAATAATAATAATAATAATAATAATAATAATAATAATAATAATAATAATAATAATAATAATAATAATGAAATATTACTTATACCCCCGCCCATCTGGCCGGGCCTCCACAGCCACTCTGCACGGAATAACACTTCAAACATGAAAAACTTCCCTAAACAGGGCTGCCTTCAGATGTCTTCTAAAAGTCAGATAGTTATTGTATTTCCTTGACATCTGATGGGAGGGCGTTCCACAGGGCGGGCACCACTACTGAGAAGGCCTGGTTCCCTGTAACCTCACTTCTCACAGTGAGGGAACTGCCAGAAGGCCCTCAGAGCTGGACCTCAGGCTGAAGGATGGGGGTGGAGACACTCCTTCAGGTATACTGGGCCGAGGCCATTTAGGGCTTTAGAGGTCAGCACCAACACTTTGAATTGTGCTTGGAAATGTACTGGGAGCCAATGTAGGTCTTTCAGGGCCGGTGTTATAGGGTCTCGGCGGCCACTCCCAGTCACCAACCTAGCTGCAGCATTCTTATTGCACTTGCTTACATTAATCAGCCCTGCGGCCATCAAATTGCAAACTCTGACAAGTGGTCCAAGCAAAACAAAACCGCCTGAAAGCAAATGAAGTTAACTGTGAGAGCCAGTGTGGTGTAGTGGTTAAGAGAACTGGGTTCGCTTCCCTGCTCCTCCACCTGCAGCTGCTGGGTGACCTTGGGCTAGTCACACTTCTCTGAAGTCTCTCAGCCCCACTGTTGTGGGGGAGGAAGGGAAGGGAGATTGTTGGCCGCTTTGAGACTCCTTAGGGTAGTGAGAAAGCGGGATATCAAATCCAAACTCTTCTTCTTCTGCTATCCCCTCAGTGTGTCCCACGCTCTGCCTGGTCTGCCTAACAGCGTACCTGAAAGTGAACTTGCTAAAAGCAGTATTCACAGAGCCACTTCCCCAGGTGCAGTCTAAGAGATGCCACCTTCCATCAATGCGGACAGCATTCCAGGCATGGTCGCTCTTCCCCTTTACGCTGCAGCTGCCTATCAAATACTGGCACTGTATCCCTGCAATACTGAGAGGGGAAGGAAGGTATTCAGGAACAGTGTTGCTACCAAGAGGACAAGTGGTTGCTTTCACCGCTTTGATAGGCTGGATTGGCCGTCCTTCATTTTGCTGGATCAGAGAAAACAGCAACCAGGTTCTCCACAGATTCTCATTTGCTCCAATTTGGCAGGAAAACACAAGTTTTCCTGGGATGAAACAACAACAACAACATTTGGACACGGACCTGGAAAGCCAGGAACTGTGCCTATAAAGCACAGAGCAAAGCTAAGTATGGATGAGGAACTAAGTCACACAGGGAAGAGACCCATTAAATTCAAGTAATTTTTAAGTCTATGGATTCCAGTGGACCTACTCAATTCAATGCAGCCCTATATATGCAAGTTTGCTTCAGGATCATTCACAGTGTGGGCATTCCTCCACTTACATGGTGGGTCATGTTCCGGAACCCCATGCACATAAGCAAAAATTGTGTAAGTAGGGTAAAGGTAAAGGACCCCTGAAAGTTAAGTCCAGTCACAGACAACTCTGGGGTGGCGGCACTCATCTCACTTTACAGGCCGAGGGAGCCGGCGTTTGTCCGCAGACAGTTTTTCCGGGTCATGTGGCCAGCCTGACGCAACAGAACACCGAAACCAGAGCAGCGTGCGGAAACGCCGTTTACCTTCCCGCCCGAGCGGTACCTATTTATCTACTTGCACTTTTTGGCATGTTTTCGAACTGCTAGGTTGGCAGGAGCTGGGACCGAGCAACGGGAGCTCACCCCGTCGTGGGGATTTGAACCGCCGACCTTCTGATCGGCAAGCCCAAGAGGCTCAGTGGTTTAGACCACAGCGCCACCCGTGTCCCTGTGTAAGTAGGGAGCACACACTAAAAAAAGCTCATTTTTTCCTGCTCTCCAGCTCTCTCTCCCCACAACACTCTTTTCAACTAGAGTTGAAGCTCTGGAGCTGGCTGGAGGACCTGTGGAAAAGCAACAGCAGCTGCCATGCTGTGACGTGTGTCAGCTACTAGGTGGGGAGGCTGAGCAGCCTAAACAAAGCCCCACTGTGCCTCCGTTCTCTTTGGGGCTTCCTCCGCTCCCACTGAAGTCCTCTTTGGGTTCTGGGGAGGGTCTCCTCATGAGCCATGAGGACTCTCCAGCTCTCTCCCGCCATTTTCTGCTTAGAATCTATTGATTTACTTATTTCCGAGGGCTGTCACGTGCGAGTTGATCACGCCTAAGCATGGAGATAGCTGCCTAGGGCAAGGGGTGGGGAACCTGTGGCTCTCGAGATCTCCTATCGCTACAGCCAAGTAACAACCACTTGCCATGATGGCTGGAGCCAACAGAAGTTACCTGCCCCTTTCTTGAAAGAGTCGAGCATATCCACCGCAAATAGCCTTTCCTGACTGAAGGACATCAGCTGGTTTAAATGACACCTTGTCCAGGTTATAGCAGCCTTCCACATCATATTCTGTAGAAATAAAGACAATGAGCACCCATTCTGATTTGCTTGTGGGGTGGCAACACTTTGCAACACTTTCCATCGTGTTTCTCGATATCTTTCCTGGTTGCCAAAATCTGATTGGGGGGTGGGGTGGCTTGTCTTGCAAGAGCTCCAAATGAAGTTTTGATTGCACAACATGGATTTGCCCATATGTGATTGAATCGCACCTCAAAAGAGAAAGTCTGGAAGCACTCGTAAATCTGCTTTGTGCAGACCCAGGGTCTTGTTGCCAAATAAAAATGCACACTGGTGCAAGGGTTAGGAGTCGGGAGACACCTCCTCTCCTCCCGTGCTGCGACCTTTACTTTATTTTGACAAGGTAATAAGAATAAATAAATAAGAATAAAAATGTGCACCCCACCAGCGAGACCATTCCATTGTAACTATCCAACCTCCCAAAATTTCAACACCTCTAGTGATGGTTTGACCCCTTTCCGTTGTAACAGTACAAATTCTACAAACACCCTCCATATCTCCTCAAAATCATTCCTCCTGCATATTCCCCGTCTTACCTTAATGGCACATGTTCATTTATCATTAATAGCTATATATCCCACACCTCTTCATACCATTTTTCCATTTTATATTCTGCTTGCCCCTTCCACTTGCTAGCTATCATAATTTGTGCAGCTTTCAATAAATTTGTGAGCGAGTCCTTCATAGCCTGCAAACCTTCCACCCCATCGTAAATTGATAATGATGCTACCGCGGCACTTTCAGTGAGCTTTAACCCAGTGATTTCTGTTATCAGTGAGCACCTCCTGATCCCTTCTGAGATTCATGGCTGAACAGAGATCCCAGTCAAGCTCTGTGTGAGCCAAACACCAAATCACTGATCCACACAGGTTACAATCCAGAATCCTTTGTGCAAATGGAGCTGACATGACTGGCTATGAAATGGTGAAAATGCCCGAGACAGCTGCAAAGAAGCCATGCTCAGAGTAGACCCACTAAATTTAATGTCCATGAGTTACTTACATCCTTTGATTTCAGCTGGTCTACTCTGAATATAACTTGCTTTGATATGACCTTACGTATCCATCTTCCTTGGCTGGCAATCACTGGACTGGGTGTCTGCTAAAGAACTCTGCTACAGAGCTGGATTCTTGGGCGCAGGGCAGTGACAAAGGCTGATCTTTTAATACCAGAAGTTGTCAGAGGCAAGGGGACTCAAGTATGCAGAAAGGTGGTACCCCCACCTACCTATATGGTGGCAGATCCACATCCAAATGGCTCACACTTTCTCCAGGTCACTGTGGGCTTTTTGGAGCAAGACACTCACCAGGTTTTTCACGCTATTCCTGACATTCACCTGTTTCACAGAAGGTAAATAGACTTGGAAGCAGTTAATATGGACGAGGGGGTACCAGTTCCTTTCTTCTACCTAAGTCCACTTGTTCAAAGAAATTTTAGGGTGCAATCCTGCGTGCACTTACAAGAGTGTCTCTTGCTGAATTCACTGGGATTGCACAGTTAGTCGATTAAGTGTATGTGTTTTACTTGATTGATCAAAGAATTTATTATACTTGCCAAAAATGTACCCTTGGGGGGAAGTTGTTCTGAAGGGAGACGCATGATTAACCTTTCCTTTTTCCAGGGTTCACAGGCATGTTATTTCTACAATCTTCACGCCCCCGCAGGCGATGTGCCACGCCCCCGGGACACACGCCTGCCTGCTCTCCGCCCCTGGTGCCAGAGCATGCAGCTTCGCCACTGCCCATTGCACCTTTGGGTGGGTGGAAGTACAACTGGGGGGGCATTCTGGGGGCAGGGAGGGACCAAGGCAACCCTGGATCCTGAGCCGGCCCTACTGTTGTCACTTGACAGCCCTGGGGGAAACCCAGGGCTGATTACTGCACCAGTATATTAATTTTATGCCAGTTTAATTCTGGCGAGGCCCCCCAGAGATTCCTGGGAGTTGTGGTTTGGCAAGGGCACTGAGAATTTTCTGTTAATGACTGCTAGCCTTGTTCACAGAAGTATAGTACTCGGAGTTCCCCGAGGAGAGGAAATAACTACCAAATCAATTTCAGTGTGTAGTATAAATACGATCGAAAGTGAATTGTGAAAGAGAGAGGAGTCGTTCAAACCCTTTCATATTGCCTATGATTGCTAGCTCTCCTCCGAATTGACTTTGGAGCTATCTCCTGAATTTTTAAAGCAAAGCAATGCTGCAAAATAACTAAATATGGGTGTATATACATGCATTTACCGTAAATACCTTTTTCAATTCATTGTATATGATCTCCCAGAAAGCCTTAATCCTTGGGCACGTCCACCGTGGCTGACTCAGTTGCTGGCAGAATCCGTGAGTGGGCGTTTCTTAAACTTCTTCCAGCAAAGAAGCTCTTTGACGCCTAGTCTCCGCCTACCCTCTCTGCACAAGGAGGGTGTGGGCAACGGAGGACCCCTACTCTCCCCGCTGGTCCCAGGCAAGGAGTCATGGGACCGCCTCGCCGCATCCCCCATCTGCCCCCCTTCTCCACTGGTGCTACGCTGATTCTCTTCCCCAGAAGAGAATCTTGCAGTACATGTGAAAAGGATCTAGGAGTCTTGGTTGACCACAAACTTGACATGAGCCAACAGTGTGACGCGGCAGCTAAAAAAACCAATGCAATTCTGGGCTGCATCAATAGGAGTATAGCATCTAGATCAAGGGAAGTAATAGTGCCACTGTATTCTGTTCTGGTCAGACCTCACCTGGAGTACTGTGTCCAGTTCTGGGCACCACAGTTCAAGAAGGACACTGACAAACTGGAACGTGTCCAGAGGAGGACAACCAAAATGGTCAAAGGCCTGGAAACGATGCCTTATGAGGAACGGCTAAGGGAGCTGGGCATGTTTAGCCTGGAGAAGAGGAGGTTAAGGGGTGATATGATAGCCATGTTCAAATACAGTGGTGCCCCGCAAGACAAATGCCTCGCAAGACGGAAAACTCGCTAGACGAAAGAGTTTTCCGTTTTGGAGGTGCTTCGCAAAACGAATTTCCTATGGGCTTGCTTCGCAAGACGACAATGCCTTGTGAGTTCCTGCGGGGTTTTTTTCCTCCCCCCTTTTTCTAAGCCGCTAAGCCGCTTATCAGCTGATCCGATCAGCAGATAAGCCGTTAAAAGCCGCTAAAAGCCGCTAATAGCGCTAATAGCGCTATTCCGCTAATGGGCTTGCTTCGCAAGACGAAAAAACCGCTAGACGAAGAGAATCACAGAACGGATTCTTTTCGTCTTGCGAGGCACCACTGTATATAAAAGGATGTCACATAGAGGAGGGAGAAAGGTTGTTTTCTGCTGCTCCAGAGAAGCGGCCACGGAGCAATGGATCCAAACTACAAGAAAGAAGATTCCACCTAAACATTAGGAAGAACTTCCTGACAGTAAGAGCTGTTCGACAGTGGAATTTGCTGCCAAGGAGTGTGGTGGAGTCTCCTTCTTTGGAGGTCTTTAAGCAGAGGCTTGACAACCATATGTCAGGAGTGCTCTGATGGTGTTTCCTGCTTGGCAGGGGGTTGGACTCGATGGCCCTTGTGGTCTCTTCCAACTCTAGGATTCTATGATTCTAAGATGGGCTTTTTCTCCCGATCCCTGGACGCTCTCTGGAATCCCTCTGGCTTTTGCTCTCTCCCTCCGGCACTGATGGCAGTTCCCTGACACGTGTGTCATGACCTTCTAGAACTAAAATATCCCAATTTTTTAATAAACACCAATCTTTCAACCAGAGAAGACATGAGGCTTTGTAATATAGCTTCAAATCCGGTAACCCGAAGCCACCTCTTTCTACAGTATCTATTAATATCTTATTCTTGGTCTTTTACCCTTCCACAAAAAATTAGAAATTTCTTTTTGCCACTTGTCAATACTGCTGGTCTTTCCTATAATTGGAATCGTTTGGAATAAAAAGAGTAGCTTCGGTAAGACTGTCATTTTAATTACCGAAATACAGCCCAGGAATGATATGTTTAGGCTTGTCCATGTCTCCAACTGTCTTTTGATATCTTTCCAACAATTAATATAATTATCTTCATACAAGTTAATATTCTTTGGTGTTATCCATAATCCTAAATGCTTGATTTTGGGGTAGATTTTAATTTGTATTATTTTTTCTAATTCTGCTTTTTCATCTGGCGACAAATTTGTAATAGTTTTGTCTTGTTTAAATTCAGTTTGAACCCCGCAAATTTACCATAGGCATATATTATTTCCAACGCCTTTGTTAGACTCTGTTTTGGTTGCTCCGTAGTTATAATTAGATCATCAGCAAATGCCCTCATTTTGTAACTTCTATTTCCCAGCATAATCCCTTTTATTTCTTTTTCCTCCCTAATTCGTTTACATAAGACTTCCAATGTTAGTATGAAAATTAAGGGGGATAGTGGGCAACCTTGTCTGACCCCTTTACTGATTTCACACTCCTGTGATAAATTTCCATTTATTATGATTTTAGCTTTTTGTTTTGAATATATTGCTTCAATCCCTTTTATATACTGTATACCAAAATCCATATGGTGTAATAGACCTTTCATAAATTTCCAGGAGACCCTATCAAAAGCTTTTTCAGCATCTATGGCCATTAAGACTGCCTTCTTTTCTATTCTTAAGTCTAAATACTCTAATAAGTTTATAATGTTTCTGGTGTTGTTATAAATGTGCCTCCCGGGCAAAAAGCCAGCTTGGTCATTGTGTATAATCATCTGGAAGACTTTTTTTATCTTTCGGCTAAAATATTTGCATATAATTAATAATCGCTATTTAGGAGTGCGATAGGCCTGGGGACTTCCAGGTTAGCGCCTCCAGCAATGGCGGATTTCCTCTGATCGGGAGGAATCCGCTCCGTGAAAATCAGGGTCTTGACCGCCATGGCGAGGCGGAGACGCATTAAAAACCACAGGCGGGAGAAGCCTGTGGACGTGGGATTCGGCTGGCACCTTTTGCGCCTCCCCTACTCGTGGGGAAACCCAGTTTCGGGGTTCCGGAGCGACGTGGGGTGAGTGGCGCGGTGCTTTGAATCGACTGCTTTTATCACGGAGTGAAGCCGCATTGCTGTTGCCGGAGAGCGCTGACTTTTTGCTGTGGACAATTGGATTTTAAACAACTACCCGTGAGTAGAACGGAAAATTGGATCTTTGGCATTGAAACGGGAAGGTTTCAAACAGGAAGTACGCCTTCCCCTTTTGTAAATAGACTGAAGCAAAGACGTTGCAAAGTAAAGTCTGGAAAGCCTTTTGTAAAGGATTAAATCTCCATCGGTTAAAACTACCGATGTAGCGTCTCAGGGGCCTCATCTTTTGATGTTGTTTCAAGGGCAATTGCTGATCGGCAATTGATCCTTGGTTGTCAAATGTTTCGGAAGTCGAACGGTCTCCCGGAACGGATTATGTTCGACAACCGAGGTTCCACTGTACAGCCGTACCTTGGAAGTCGAACGGAGTCCGTTCCAGAAGTCCATTTGACTTCTGAAACGTTTGGAAACCAAAGTGCGGCTTCTGATTGACCTCAGGAAGCTCCTGCAGCCAATCAGAAGCCGTGGAAGCCCCACTGGACGTTCGGCTTCCAAAAGAACGTTTGACTCCCAAGGCATTCGGGAGCAGAGGTACAACGGTATCCAGAATAGTGGTTTGCATGACCAACTAAGGAAGATAATAACGCAATAAAATTCAAAACAGCAACGATCAATTGCACATTTATTCCAAATCCAGTTAAAACTATTTAGTTCAATTAAATCAGTAAAATCAATGAGCTTGATCGAGTGATACCAGTTTTTCAAATTCTGATAGTTATACCCCCAATGCCCCTCTTGCCTCCTAGCACCCTCTGGTTAATCCCACAGCCTGTGCCCACTCTGGGAACCCCTGTTCTAAGCAGTGAAAAACTATGGGGCGACAATACAGAAAGAAAGTGCTTTTTTAAAAAGCCAGTCCTTTTTTAAAAAAAAAAATGTTTAGGGGTACTCTCATTTTCCTAGGCATATTGAAATACTGCCCCTCAATGAGGCCAAACGTAGATTCACAAGATGTTTAGGGGTATGCGTATGCCCCTCGCGTCCCCTCAGGAAAAAAAGCACTGGGTAGGACAATACGCAGGCCACATCTGGGTGATCTTTCCTCCTGGGACTTTATTCCTTGATTACACAAATGCAGAGTTCCCTGTTACTCACCAAATTCACACTGCTATGTCGTTGTGATGGTGACGGAAAATTGGATCTTTGGCATTGAAACGGGAAGGTTTCAAACAGGAGGTCCGCCTTCCCCTTTTGTAAATAGACTGAAGCAAAGACGTTGCAAACTAAAGTCTGGAAAGCCTTTTGTAAAGGATTAAATCTCCATCGGTTAAAACTACTAAACCCCCCTTGGTAGCAGGAGAAGAGGGGGGAATTTTAGACTGCCTAAGCCTGCAGGAGAGAGAGTGAAGGAAGATAAATTACCAGCGTCTTGAACCTGGGAACGGGCTTTTAGTAAGATCGACTTTTTGGGAAAGTTCATTGACTGTGAATAATGTCTGCTGACAGATAGCTAAATAAGAGAAATATATTGTTTCAAAGTTTCCTTTTGCACTTGAAAAGGAGCAAATGTAACTGAAAACTGAACTAACTTTGTTGCTGGATATTTGTTTAAAAGGATGGTTACGCGGTTCTTTCTCTGAGCGGACTCGGTGCCGTTCCGGGTTCCTGAAACCTGTGCGGTGCCTTGTAGGGAGTGAGCACCGATCTGTGGAACACCGGATGCATTCTGGAACCCTCCGGAAGCGCCAGCCTGAAAGCCACCGGGTTGACCTGCCCTTCGACTTGGTAGGGCCCCAGTTGCTTATGCCCTAGTTTCTTCTTGGCCAACGACCTGGCCGGCACTGCGTGGGCTGCTAACCAGACCCAGTCTCCCACCTGGATCTCTTCGCCAACCCTTCTGTGTTCTTTCCAGATCCTAGCTCACAGAGGATCACGCTAGCCAGCGATCATTAAGTAAAAGTCTTTATTGAATTACAGTTTCCATTCTCAAGCTGCTGCGTGCAACTCTACGTCTAGTGGCTAGATCGGCGAAGCTCCGTCTGAGTCTCCGCCCCTTGTGCACCAACTTAATATCCTAGCCCTGCTCCACCTTTTCCGCCTGACTGTTCTCCTCTGGGTCCCTCTGCCCCCCGGGGTCTCTTCCTTCCTGGATTCTTCTGACGCCGACCCCCCGGACCCTCCTGTCTCCTTGCGCCGGGCTTTAGGACCTGGCTCTCTTTCAGGGCGGCCTACTGCGTCACTTTCCTGTGCATTTGAACTTGGCGCGCGCGCCCAACCTTCCACTTTCCGTCTGACCGTTTCTTCGCTCCCCGATGGAGGTGTGGCCACTCCTGACTCATGCCCTCCCCCCTGTTGTGAGCTGCCAGCGCTTGATCCCTGGCTCCCTTCCTCTTCCCTGCTCTCCGGCGGTGACGCTGGTCCCGATTTCCAACTGCTCTCCTCTGAGTCCCCTCTGGCTCTATCTTCCTGGGGTTTCCCCCTAGGCTCCCCCCTTGCCCTGGCCACTGGTGCTCCTTTCTGTGAATCTTCTGATTCACTGGAAAGACTCGGAGATCTCGGGTCGTCGTCATCACTCATCTTTTCTTCTGCCTCCTCCCCCTCGCTCTCTGTTTCCTCCCTTGCCCTTGCCTCTGCTCCTGAACCCCTGACAACACCTCTAATGCACACTGTCCCATCAATGATGATAATAACATAATAATAATAACATTTAACAAGGAAAAGGAGAATAAATAAATAAATAAATTTTTACTCAGTTACCAGTTTTGTCCACTAGTTGTCCGAAATCCCCTTGTCCATTTCCCTACACATTTAACCAGCCTTTATATAACTTTCCTGTTACTTGCAGAGTAATTTCCTCTTGCCACCAATAGAGGGGAGCCCAGTAACCCCCCCCCCACCCTGTCGGGAGGGGCTTATTTTCTTAACAGTTCTTTAAAATCTTCTCTTGGCTTCCCCAGGCTCTTCTCACCACAAAAACTTTTTCCCCTGCACCCCCTTCAACAGTCAAGAATAGTGTGAAGTAAATCAGCAAAACTGGTGCAACTTCTGCAAATTTTAACACAAAGAAGTCAGGCCTCCATACTACACAAAAACCGGAGCTTGAATGTCTATTGTCTCTCTCATTCATCTAAGAAAGAGCTGGCTCAATAAGAATCTCAAGTCCAGAAGTCCAAAGCACCTTTTGCTCTTTCCTTCACCAAGAATCTTTACTTGCTCTGTGGGGTGCAGCACTAGGATTTGGGATGATCTATAGGACCTCAGATCTGTTCATCTCTTTCCATCATTTCGACCATCAATTCAAATAACTGTCAGGAATTTTTTAACGAAAGGGAGAAAGGCTTTCTGCTATGTAAAAGCCGGAGCCTGTATATCGAATGTCTCTCACACATAAACTCTCAGCAAAACATTTTTAATCACTCCATTAATTTAGCACTGGGGTTTGGGTAGGTCTTTAAGTCTTCAGGCCCATTCATTCCTTTCCTCCATATCGTCCATAATTGCTTCAGACGTTCTCCAATATTTTTTTTAAAAAAGATATTTATTAAAGTTTTTAAAATATAACAATGAAAAAAAATAAAAAGAAACAAAATACAAAATACAACATAAAAACAGTTAAAAAAACAAATAATTTCCCACAACATATCTTCCTTACAGACCTCCTCATACCTCCCTTCTTTGTATTCCACTTCAATTTGTTAGTTCAGCAAATCCTTACCATTAAGCTTTTACCCATTTATAAACCTTTTTTTTCGTATCTCCTAAAGCATTACAGCTGGAAACCCCTTAATTTCTATCCAACATCATTCTAACATTCATTAATTTTACAATATTTCTGTAGATAGTCTTTAAATTTCTTCCAGTCTTCTTTCACCGACTCTTCTTCCTGGTCTCAGATTCTGCCAGTCATTTCTGCCAATTCCACGTAGTCGATCACCTTCATCTGCCATTCTTCCAGAGTGGGTAAATCTTGTGTCTTCCAATACTTTGCAATGAGTATTCTTGCTGCTGTTGTAGCATACATAAAAAAAGTTCTGTCCTTCTTTGGCGCCAATTGGCCGACAATGCCCAGGAGAAAGGCCTCTGGTTTCTTCAGGAAGGTATATTTAAATACCTTTTTCAGTTCATTATATATCATTTCCCAGAAAGCCTTAATCTTTGGGCACGTCCACCAAAGGTGAAAGAATGTACCTTCCACTTCTTTACATTTCCAACATTCGTTATCGGGCAAGCTTGACTGGGGTCATGTACCACCTGTATATCATTTTCATAATATTCTGTCTTAAGGCATTGCATGCCGTAAACTTCATACCTGTGGTCCATAACTGTTCCCAGTCAGCAAACATAATATTATGTCCAACATCTTGTGCCCATTTAATCATAGCAGATTTCACCGTTTCATCCTGAGTATTCCATTTCAACAGCAAGTTATACATTCTTGACAGATTCTTAGTTTTGGGTTCTAACAGTTCTGTTTCTAATTTTGACTTTTCCACCTGGAAGCCGATTTTCTTGTCCAAATTATATGCCTCCATTATCTGATAATAATGAAGCCAATCTCTCACTTTGTTTTTTAATTTTTCGAAACTCTGCAGTTTCAATTTGCCTCCTTCTTGTTCCAAAATTTCCCAATATATCTGCCATTTGGCCTCCATATTGAGCCTTTTCTGAGCTTTTGCTTCCATTGGTGACAACCACCTTGGGGTTTTATTTTCCAATAAGTCTTTATATCTTACCCAGACATTAAACAATGCTTTACTGACAATATGGTTTTTGAATGCTTTATGTGCTTTGACCTTATCATACCATAAATATGCATGCCATCCAAATACATTGTTAAAACCTTCTAAGTCTAAAGTGTCTGTGTTTTCAAGAAGTAGCCATTCTTTCAGCCAGCAAAAGGCTGCTGATTCATAGTAAAGTTTAAGGTCTGGCAGGGCAAATCCACCCCTTTCCTTTGCATCTGTTAATATCTTACATTTTATTCTGGGCTTCTTGCCCTGCCAGACAAATCTAGAGATATCTCTCTGCCACTTCTTGAAGCAATCCATTTTGTCCACAATTTGCAATGTTTGAAACAGAAACAACATTCTTGGCAATACATTCATCTTTATCACAGCAATACGACCCAGCAATGAAAGCTTCAAGTTTGACCAGATTTCTAAATCTTTTTTCACTTCGACCCAGCATTTTTCATAGTTGTCTTTAAATAAGTTCCCATT
This sequence comes from Podarcis bocagei, assembly GCF_964188305.1. Classification (NCBI taxonomy): domain Eukaryota; kingdom Metazoa; phylum Chordata; class Lepidosauria; order Squamata; family Lacertidae; genus Podarcis; species Podarcis bocagei. The sequence continues at coordinate 81,185,366 of NC_138131.1, forward strand.
TTTGGCTGTCATGTTAATCCCCAAATATTTCACTTTCTTTACCACAGTCAATCCTGTCTCATTCTGAAACCTATCTCTTTCAATCGGTGTTAAATTTTTCTCAGTTTTTAACTTGTTCAATTTAAAACCTGCCACTTGACCAAATTCTTGAATCAGTTCTTTTTCATTTCATTATAGATCATTTCCCAGAAGGCCTTTATCTTCGGGCATGTCCACCAAAGGTGGTAAAAAGTACCTTCAGTCTCTTTACATTTCCAACATTTATTATCGGGCAAATGATAGATTTTTGCCAGCTTGACTGGGGTCATGTACCACCTGTATACCATTTTCATAATGTTTTCCTTTAAGGCATTACATGCCGTAAATTTGATACCGGTGTTCCATAACCATTCCCAGTCATCTGACATAATGTTGTGTCCAACATCCTGCGCCCACTTAATCATAGCAGAGGTACTTAAATGTACATTTTCCAAAAAACCAGAGGCCTTTCTCTTGGGCATTGTCGGCCAATTGGTGACAAAGAAAGATAGAAATTTCTTTATGTATGCCACAACAGCAGCAAGAATACTCATCGCAAAGTATTGGAAGACACAAGATTTACCTACTCTGGAAGAATGGCAGATGAAAGTGATGGACTATATGACACTGGCTGAGATGACAGGCAGAATCCGTGACCAACGTAAAGAGATGGTGGAAGAAGAATGGAAAAAATTTAAGAGCTATCTTAAGGACTACTACAAACTCAACGAATGTTAAAATGTTGTGGTTGCTAGAAGTAACAGGGTACAGGGATACAAGGTTAGATAATAAAGGAGGACTAAGATGACAGAGATTAGAAAGTAACAACTGGGAGTTGCTAGTTCAAATATGGACACTGGGATGCAGAGAGGGGGGGTATGGGGAAGTCCAAGAAAAAAGGTTTATGAAAATATCTTTGAAAGTATTTTGTATTTTTGTTTTGTTTTGTGTTTGTTTGTTCTTTTTAAAAAATGCTGTAAAACCAATAAAAATTTATTAAAAAAAAAAAAAAAAATTCTTGAATCAGTTCTAAAACTCTTTTAGTACTAGATTCTGGCTCCTGTAGCGTCAATACTAAGTCATCTGCAAATGCTCTCAGTTTGTACTGTTTGGCTCCGACCTGTATACCTTTAACCAACCGATCCCTTCTGATCATATTTAGCAGAACCTCCAGGACCGATATAAAAAGCAATGGGGAGATTGGGCATCCCTGTCGTGTCCCTTTTTCTATCTTAAATTCTGCCGTCACCACATTATTTACAATTAATTTAGCTTTTTGTTCAGAATATATTGCACCTATACCATTTTCAAAACCTTGGCATACCCCCATCCCATGTAGATTTTTCTTCATAAAACTCCAAGAGATGTTGTCCAATATATTAAAGGGATAGTTCACCTTTTAGTCTTTTCCCCCTTATTTCTTTCTTGATTTGATATTACAGCAGTCCATGCAAGCTGTTGTAAAACAATATAATTGTAATTCTCTTCTCCACCTTGTTTTTTCCTGGATTGTATTTCAAAATGCAATGGGTTTGACCTCCTCTTTCTCTTGCATTAATTAAGCGTCTGGTTAATCTCAGCTATCTTTCCATTCACTTCGGTTGAACTCCCAGTCCTTTGTACAGCTTCCAGTTCAAAGAAGCCTCTAGCTGCCGTAAGATTTATGCTTAATTACCTATGTTTTGATAGCTTTTTCCGGGGGACCAACCGTGCTTGCGGATACCAGACGCCTCTTTTCTTTGGAGCTTATGCTGCAGGATCACTCCCGAAGTCAGGCTTTCTCTCCGTGGGGAGGGAACGCTGTTGTGGGCGTCTGTGGTCTCCTTCAACTCTGAAGACCCCTCCAACGCCTCAGCGTGTCCTTTTAGATGCAGGAAGCCCTCCTGGATCTTTTGGGAGTTGTGAAGCCTAGCAACCCCCCTCTTTCACCCCTTCGGTGAGTGCTCACCCCTTGGAACTCCCGAGATGAGCGTCCGGAAGCAATCAGCAGCAAAGCGGAAGTCCCCACAAAAACATTTGAAAGGCCATAGAATGTTTGATCAGCCAAAGTCTTAGTTATAGAGAAACATTTTCACCTGGCACCTAAAGATATACAACAAAGGCATCAGGTGAGCCTCCCTGGAGAGAGCATCCCACAAGCAGGGAGCCACTGCAGAAAAGGCCCGTTCTGGTGTTCCACCCTTTGGGGCTCTTGTGGAGAAGGCACACAAAGAAAGGGCTCACATGATGATCCAAGTCCAAGTTAGGTCTTATAGGAAGAGGTGGTCCTTGAGGTATTGCAATCATGAGCTGTTTAAGGCTTTATAAGTTGAAACTAGCACCAATGTCAGGATTGTATTATATGCTCAAACTGTCTTGCCCCAGTGAGCAACTTGGCCGCTGAATTCTGCACCAGCTGAAGTATCCGAACCATCTTCAGAAGCAGCCCTACATATAACATATTACAGTAATCTAACCTAGAGGTTGCCAGAGATTAGACAACAGACGTTAGGCTATCCCTTGTTGTTTTTGCAGAGTCCTGTACACAGCGGAAGTATGAGCAGTACGTGCCACATGCTTAACTTTGCTTTATTTTCACTTCAATGTTGAGAGATTACAAACATGCATCTTGCCTCTGCGAAAGCAGAGAAGCAACCGTCCTTCTCCTCGGAACAAAGAACACCAAGAGAGGAGTGAAAAACAGGAAACCAGTGTGCGTCACATCCAGTCTCCCATTCCCGTGGGAAACCCAACAGTACTCTGACTGTGGAATGCAAAACATTGTCCCGTGACAAGCACTTCGCTGCACAGTGAAGAAAGCAGAAACCAACATCCTCCCCCTTTCTGTGAACATCACTGGGCAGCGTGTTCGTACAATATCAGTACAAACCCAATTTCTGTACATAGGTACAGTGTTGATCCCTTGACACAATCTTGGACAATACATCAGCAGGAATTTCATTACCTGGCATATAGGACACCGTTATGAGTCCCTTCTGAATATGTTCCTTAGCATGTTGCAACTTCAATTGCAAGTGCTTCGTGCTTTGCTTACAACCTTCCGAATTCAGCAAAGCCAAACATGCTTTGTTTTCCTGGTAAACCTGGATTGGACATTTGACAGGAATTTTCATGTCTTTGCACAATTGTAACAACCATTCACAATCCTTAAGTGAATAAGACAGTGCATTCAGTTCAGCTTCACAAGTACTTAAGCTAATTGTTGTTTGCTTCTTGCATGACCAATCAAATAGACCCTGACTGTACATGTAGCAAACTCCAGACGTACTTTTCCTGTCTGTAGTGTCACTTCCAAAACTTGCATCTGCAAATATCTCAAGACCACCAGACTTCTGATTGTTAAATCTCAGTCTGTAATGCATAGTGCCTTTCAAATAGCGTGCTATGCGTTTTAGAGCTTTCCAATCCTTAACAGTGGGATTGTTAACTTGTCTGCTTAGCAAATTACAGCTAACAGCAATGTCAGGTCTTGAACATCTGGCAATGAAGTTTAGCTTGCCTAGCACACTTCTGTACAGTGTAGTGTCAGAAAATGCTTCTTCAGTGTCTTCTACCTGATAACCTGTTGTCATCGGTGTGTCTACAGGGTTAGCATCCATCAGGTTCAGTTTGCTTAACACATCAGCAATTTTCCGTGACTGGTGTACTAGAATGTTACCACTTTGATCTCTCTCTATTTCCAGAGATAAGTAGTTGTTTACCTCACCAAGATCTTTCATGTCAAAGTGCTCTTTCAGTTGAGCTAGGGTGTTATTGTACATTGTGACATCTTTCCAAAAGAATAAAATATCATCAACATAAAACAAACAATACAGCTTTTGCCCCTCCTCTTTGACAAATACACATGGATCAGCTTTCCCTTGCTGAAAACCTAGAGAAAACAATGTCTCAGTGAGTTTTGTGTGCCAACACCGTGCACTTTGTTTGAGACCATAAAGGGACTTCTTTAGAGCACAAACAAATCCCTGTTTTACCTGTACGCCATCAGGTGGAAGCATGTAAAGTGATTCACCTAGAGATCCGTACAAAAATGCTGTATTTACATCGTGGTGACTAACGTGTAGATTCTCCTCTGCAGCTAGCTTGAGCATACATAAGCCTAATGCTCTCATATCTCACTGTGGGTGAGTAGGTCTCGTGATAGTCTTCACCTGGTACCTGTGCAAAACCTCTGGCTACCAATCTGGCTTTGTGTCTGACTATCTTGCCATTTTGATCTGTCTTCGCTTTGAAGACCCATTTGCTTCCAAGCAGTTTCATTCCTGGAACTACTGGAACTAGCTCCCATGTTTTGTTCCTTTCCAAGGAATCAAGCTCAGCCTTCATGGCATTTAACCATGGCTCAGCTTCCTTAGAATCCAAATCCTGGATTTCTTGGAAACTTGAAGGTTCAAATACCTTCTTGGAGCTTTTAACAGCTGCTACTGCTGTCTTAGCAAATTCATCAGCAAATCTCTTTGGATGTCTGCCTTTTGTGGCTCTTTGTGACCTGCGAATTATCCTTAAGTCCTCAACACTTTCCTCTTCCTTCTTAGGAGAAAAGTGGCCTATTGTAAACAATGGTTCTTCCAATTCTTGATCAGAGCTTTCAGAGGGTCGCATAGAGGCTTTCGCACTCTTGAAATCCTCTGAATCATCCGATTCAGTTTCAGACTCAGAATCAGAACCTTCATCAGTGGGTGTGGGTTGTTGCGGCTGCTTTTGCTGTTGCTTATCCTCAGTCTCATCACTGTCATCAGGATAACATTGAAAAATTCCCACATTCTCCCCCCACTTGGCATTGTACTCAACACTTCTTGTGAGCTTAATTGTCTTAGTGTCAGTCATCATTATTCTGTAAGAACCTTTCTGATAACCTAGAAAGATACCATGCAATCCACGCTTGCCTAACTTGGAGCTTTGTGGTGTGTGAACCCACATGTCAGAACCAAAAATTTTCATGTGTTTGATGTACGGTTTCTTGCCAAACATCTTCTCATAGGGGGTGCAACCAATCGCTGAAGATAACCTGCGATTGTAACTGTAAACAAAACACGAGAGAGATTCGGCCCAATAACTCTCTGGAAGATTGGCATCATGCAGCAAGGTTTTTAACCCTTGAAGCAATGTCTGATTTGCCCTTTCGCAAAGTCCATTCTGCCATGGCGAGCGAGGACTGGACAAATCATGCTGAATTCCTTTCTCAGTCAGAAAAGCTTCAAACTGCTGAGAAGTGAATTCTCCCCCGCGATCAGTGAAAAGAGTCTTTATCTTCAACCAAGCACAGAATTCCTTGAACCTTGGAAAAGCCTCTGATTTCTGCTTGAGATTGTACACGTAAATATACCTGGAAAATGCATCAATGAGAACCATGAAGTACCTATTTCCACCCAAAGAGAGTGATAGTGGACCAACTAAATCAGCATGAACAACCTGGTATGGTTCTGTGGCTTGCCTACTAGACACCTTACCTTTCGCAGACATTTTCACTTTGTTTGCTGCGCATGCCTTGCACTTCATGTGGTACCTGCAGGGTTTAATAGTCATACCTTCAACCAAGGCAGGCATTTTAGATACTGCCTCAAAATGCAAATGACCAAATTTCCTGTGAAAATCGTGAATACATCCTGCATGCAAACTTTTGTTAGAACCTGCAATGCAACAAGTATCATTCTGCACAACATCATCATAATACAGAACAAACAAATGATCAACACATTCAGCATGCAATACATAATCGTCTTTCTTTGTGATGGTGCATTTCTTGTTCTTGAAGGAAACGTCAATGTTCCGTTCATTCAGTTGCATAACGCTGAGTAGATTGTGTGTGGCATCTGGTACGTAAAGCACATCTTGTATCGATAAGTCCAAACTGTGAAGAACAACAGTTCCGTAGCCTTGACTGGGGATCGTGTGGTCATCCGCCTGGTGAATCGCACCTTCCTGCGGTGTAAAAGACACGAACAGTTGCTTATCGTTGCACATGTGGTGGGTAGCTGCTGAATCAACAACGAAGAAAGATCTAGACGTCTTCTGGACCTTTGCGACGTTTGGAGTGAAGCGTGAGACCATTGCCTTGTGCTGCGTTGTCCTGGACACTGGACCTTTGCCTTTGCTTTGGCCTTTTCCACGCGCTGAACTTCCGCTGCGCTGCTCTGTCTTGGCCTTGGGATATCTGCATTCCCTCTTCATATGGCCTAGACGTCCACACGAGTAGCATTTCACTGCCTTCAAAGCTTTGGCGCCATCTGGTGGTTCCACTGCACTCTGGGATGACGTCTGTGAAGACTCCCCCTTACCCATGCAGCTAGCACCCCGGCGGTCTGCTTCATTCAGTATCACGGCAGTAACATAGGCTACTGTGAGCTGAGCAGTTGGCTGAACAGCAATCTGAGTGGCAACGGACTCCCAACTTGGACCCAAAGAATGTAGTATCATGAAGGAATACACAGCCTCTGGAAAGGTGAGTCCTCTCTGTTGCAGCTCATGTCTCAGATTCTGCATCTCCATCAGATGTTTTCGCACATCTCCACCTTCAGCAAGAGCCATACCTTGCAGCTTGGCATAGTAGTACATTGAGGAACCAGCTTCTGTCCTTAAGTGAGCCTCTCTTAAAGTGTCCCAAATTTCTCTGGCTGTGGTCTTATCACGCAACAGACAGAGCTCTTCTGGGGATACTATCAATGTAAGAGTTCCCATCACTTTGGAATCCTTAGCTTTCCATTCGTCTGTAACTGGAGCTGGGGGGTTGTCTGTAATAACTTTGTACAGACATTCTTTCCGCAGAATAGCCTCTGCATAGAGAACCCAGTCCGCGTAGTTTTTCTTATTGAGCTTAGGAATCCCAAAAGCATCAGCCAGCTTTGCATCTGCCATCTTCGCGGCGTTTAATCAAGCTGCGTCACTGCTGCTTTCAAACCTCATTCCAAAAGCACTTTCAAAGGTACTTTCGGTTTTCAAGCCTCCCAAGCCTGTGAGCTTGTGCCTTAGAGCCTTTGCCTGTATCGCGGCAAAACGGCTTTAAAAGTTCAAAGTCCAGCCATAAAGCCATAAACTAGAAGCTGGCAGGCTGCCCGGAGCATGAGCACATACCTCTCATCAATCAACTTGACGCGCAGAGCAGATAACGCCGACCCGTTTCTCTGTCCCTCTGCCGGCATTCCGACTCGGCTTCTTGGAGTCCATCCTTCAGTTTGACTGCGTTTTTCTGGGCCCATAACCAAAAATGTTGTTTTTGCAGAGTCCTGTACACAGCGGAAGGATGAGCAGTACGTGCCACATGCTTAACTTTGCTTTATTTTCACTTCAATGTTGAGAGATTACAAACATGCATCTTGCCTCTGCGAAAGCAGAGAAGCAACCGTCCTTCTCCTCGGAACAAAGAACACCAAGAGAGGAGTGAAAAACAGGAAACCAGTGTACGTCACATCCAGTCTCCCATTCCCGTGGGAAACCCAACAGTACTCTGACTGTGGAATGCAAAACATTGTCCCGTGACAAGCACTTCGCTGCACAGTGAAGAAAGCAGAAACCAACATCCCTGTCCAGATAGGGGCACCGCTGGGCCACCAGAGCCTCAAGCAACAGAAATGGAGCCAGAAGTACCTGTAAGCTACACATCTGCTCCTTCAGAAGGGGGTGTAACCTCATCAAGAGCAGGCTACCTCTCATCCATCTGGTCTAGGGAACCACCCACTAACAGTGCCTCAGCCTTATTTGGATTGAGCTTTAGTTTACTGACTCTCGTCCAGTCCATTGTGGAGGCAAGACCAGCACATCCACTGCCATACTCGCAAGTGCAAAGAAGTAGAGCTGTGTGTCATCAACATACAGCTGGCAATGTACCTCAAAGCTCCAGATGACCCCATTTACTGTTCCTTGTTCACTATTCCAGAATTCTGTAAATTTTTGACAGTTTTGTTCACATTTTAAAAAAATTGTTGCCCATATTTAACTCATGGAAACCAGGTAAGGGGATTCCTAAAGTGGCCATTTCTATGGTGCTGGAGGAGACTCTTGAGAGTCCCATGGACTGCAAGAAGATCAAACGCATCCATTCTTAAGGAAATCAGCCCTGAGTGCTCACTGGAAGGACAGATCGTGAAGCTGAGGCTCCAAGACTTTAGCACCTCATGAGAAGAGAAGACTCCCTGGAAAAGACCCTGATGCTGGGAAAGATGGAGGGCACAAAGAGAAGGGGACGACAGAAGCCGAGCATGAGTTTGACCAAACTGCGGGAGGCAGTGGAAGACAGGAGTGCCTGGCGTGCTCTGGTCCATGGGGTCATGGAAGAGTTGGACACGACTAAACGACTAAACAACAAGATCCACCTTTGGTTCCCACCCTGTACTCAGTTCTTCCCTTTGGCTCCTAGAAGCTGTTGGCGTGTGGCAGCAGCCACACCCCGGGAATGGCTTCGACTGGTTGGTTAAACCAGGTGAGAGTAGTTGATGGGTCTCAAACCCTCAATGAGTTAAGGACTTCCTTGCGTGCAAAGACAGGCTCTACCAAATTAAGCAGACAAGACCAATAGGGGGCCCATTGGTCAAAATGGTGGTTTCTGCACATTCTGTACATGAGGGGCAGGTGAGGCTTGTCAACCTGGGAAGGTTGCTTATCTAGGAGAAGGAAAACCCTGATCCTAAACCTTGTGGGATTTCTTGAGGAGAAGAAAAGACTAAGGAGTAAACTCTACACAAATCCGGAATGGAGTTTGTTGGATGGCATCCTGTATGCTAATTTTGTTTTGTTTTGTTTTTTAAAAATAATATTTATTGATAATTTCAGAATTACAAAAAAAATAAAAAATAAAAAACAACACTACAATACAAAAAAAGAAAACAATAAAAAGAGAGAAAAACACAAAATACAACAATACAGCAAAAGACAGTAAAAAGGAAAAAGGAAAAAGGAAAAAAAACACAAATCCCAAATTGCATATCCATAATTTCCATTTGCTTGTTTCATTGACCTCCTCACACCTCCGTTTTTGTGTTCTAGTTTAGTAATTATTTCAGCACATTCTTTCCATCTTTCTCAATTTTTGTTATAAAATTTATCTTAACAATTTAACCTAATATTTAACTCAACAGATCCTTACCATCTTTCCCCATATTCTGTTATTGAGATTACCTTAATTCATTTAACCTTACTTTACCCCTAAGTACCTTAGAACTTAAATCTTAGTTTTCAAATATACATAGCTCTTGATATCATTTCTACTAGAGTCGTATAGTTTCATTCCCACATTTTCCCTAATATTCATTAGCTAATTCTAAAATAAAAAAATTCCATTATAAATTCTCTTCTAATCATCATCCAGCGTCTCTTCTTCCTGGTCTCGGGTCATGTCAGTCCTTATTGTCCATTCCATCTAGTCCATCAACCTGGAAGCCTTATATCCGAGGCCCTTAAATCTCTTCCATGTCCCTTCTGCAGTTCTTCTTCATCTTGTTTGTGCTTGCCTCTTTCCTTGTCTTTTGTTGGTCTCTGTCTTAATTTCTTTCCTTTCTAATTGGGGGGTAGGTCTCTGGGGAATTCCAGTCCAAAATTATCTCCATCACCCTTCATCCAGCTCGCCCATTCCCCACAGTCCCACTCCCCACAGTCCTCGATATAATCCAAAATGTATTTAAAATCAAATTTCATGGTCTCTCCAAAGCTAAGAACCTCCTCATCTCCAGATTCCCCTTGGCCCACTCCAACTTCAATCTTCAATAACAGCGGTTTATGCTCCTGTAGGGCCTCGGGTCTCTCCATTTGTACTATTTGAGGTGCAGCCGCATCCTCCTCCATTGTCATCTGCACCTGCCCAGTCAGTACAGATTGATAGATTGGTTCTTGTATGATTTCTATATCAATAGAACAACAGTCAAATCCATTTTCTCATTCATCAAGTCCATTTTCTCATGCATCTGTTCCAGCAAAGCATTTGTCTTGCATAAAGCAAGCACCCAGTCTTTCTCCCAGCTCATCTTTGTTCAAGGTCAGAAAAGACTGTTCCCACAGTCTTAATCTCACAGATGTTGGGTCTCAAATATGCTGCAACAACAATTTAGCAAGCTCCCTCTAGAGGAGACAATCTACTTGTATCCATTTTTTTTTTTTTTAAGACAATGGAAAGTTACTTTCATTTTTCAGATGTTTCAGATGTTTTTCAAGTATTTTGTTTCTTTAAAATGTAAAAGGCAACATTAGAATCAACTTGTTTCTCTTCATTAGCTGTCTGTCATAGTGTTACGTTCACAGTCAATGAACCTCTCCAACAGTTTCTGTCTCTGACACCCCGTTCCCAGGTTAGAGACGGTGGAAACTTATCCTTCTTCACTCCCTCTCCTGCTGGGGTTAAACAGAGTTCCCCCCCTTTTCTCCTCCTTCCAAGGGGGGTTTCAGTGGTTCTAAATGTAGGCAATTTAGTCTTTTTTAACAGCTTCCCGGCTTTAGCTTGCAAAATTTTTGCTTTAGTCTATATACAAAAAAGCGGAAGGCGGACTTCCTGTTTGCACCTTCCCGCTTCGATACCAAATTAATGTTCAGTTTCTGTTAATTGGTTCTCGTGGGAAACTTGCAGATTCTAGCTTCACCAATTAACTCAAGCTGGTGTCAATTTACTCTTGGCAGAAAGCCCAGGTCTGCTTGACCTAGAAACTACTCACTCTGATTGGTTAACGACCAGCACTCAACTCTGTTATCTAGGGATTGCTAGCACAGTTTGGGGTGAGGTGTGTTAGGAGTTAGAAGTGCTGTGTATGGTTTTGAGAGAGAGAAAGAGAGGATTTATTTTGCTTTTATTTGTATGCAGAAACTCTGCTGGTTTTATTTTTTCTTTTTTTAATAAATCCTGTAAATAGTTATTCTGAGTCTAGCTGACTAGTCATTACCGCCGCAACTAGCTTCCTCGCTGTGCAGGAAAACTCTGCTACGTTTGGGCTAAAGCCAGTAGGGCTATGCCTGACACTTCAAAGTTCCATGAGGTTATGGGCATTGTGCTGCCAGCCTGAGTTGCGGTGGTGTCAGCATCAACGGCGTTGGTTCCAGTAGTTCCAGAAGTTGTTGTTCTCTGGCTGGTTCCTGACCGTGGTGAGCTGGTGACGCAGCGGACACAAGGACAACAGCTGCAGCGTGTGAGTGCTGGGTGCTGTGGTTCCTGTTTTCTCTCTCGGTGGTCGTGAGTAGCTGGTTCCGGGTTCCAGGGACATCGCTCTCAAGATGGCCTCACAACCAGTTCAGATGGCTTTTGAGCGTCTGAATGACTCCAATTACTTGCTGTGGTCGGAACGCATGCAGGCAGTGCTGCAGAGGGATCGTCTCTGGCAAGTGGTGAGTAAGTTTCCTACGAAGCCTGATGATGAAGACCTCGATAAAGACCAAAGAGCAAGGGCCACAATTGTCTTGGGGCTGGAAGATTCCCAGTTGCCGTATGTGAGGGGAATCAAGACAGCTAGAGGTGTGTGGCAAGCACTTAAAGAACTCCATGTGCGTGAGACAGCGGTTTCCAAGCTGTTCATTCGCAAGGCATTGTACAAGGCAATGTTACAGCCTGGGGTTACAATGCAGGAACACCTACACAGTTTACAGTTAAAGTTTGTTGCGCTACAGGAAAGAGACTGTGCACTAGACCAGCAGGAGAAGGTGGCTATTATTTTGAGTTCTCTCCCGGAAAGCTGGGATAATTTAGTTTTGTCTCTAGAAGGCATACAGGAGCCTGATTTATCAGTCAGTTACGTTACTGGGCGTTTGATTGAAGAATGGCAGAAGAGGCAAGAAAGGTTGTTGGCTGCAGAGGCTTCTACAGGTGGACGGTTTGGAAGGAGTTCTCATGCCGTGCCAGAGGTGAAGCAAAAGCAGCGTACCGGTGAGGAGTCAGCGTTTGCTGTTAGGCGTTGTTTCCGATGTGGGTCTTCAGCGCATCTAAAACGACAATGTCCGGAGTTGGTCAAGTCTCAGTTGCCGGTGCAGGAGCAGAGACGAGATCAGCAGCAGCAGCAGCGTAAAAGGAAATTCTTCAAATGAAAACAGTCGGCTCAGCTGGTGACCGCCGTGGTCAAGATTGCTGATGAGAAACAAGCGGTCTGGGTGGTCGATTCGGGAGCGTCTCGCCACATCGTGAATTCAGATGAATTGTTTGTTTCCAAGAACTCAGCACAGCGCAGCCAGGTGGCTCTAGCAGACGGAAGTACTTCCGAAGTGATTTCGGGGGGTGCAGTTTTTGTTCCTTGTCTTCGTGAATGCCTGCAAAATGTACTTTGTGTGCCGTCATTAAGGAGCAATCTGATGTCTGTAGATTGTTTGCTAAAAGCTGGGTTTAAAGTGTATTTTGAAGGAGACAGTTGCATTATTAAGAAGGCTGGTGAGATTTTAGGCACTGCTAAGTCAGAGGGAGGCTTGTTTTGGCTTAAAGCAGGATCTCAAGTTGCAGCAGTAGTCAGTAAATCTCAGCCTGCAGTGAATAACAAAGCTATACATGACAACTGTGTGCACTTATTGCATAGGAAAATGGGGCATGCTTGCTGGAAAAGTGTACTAAAAATGTCTGAATTGGCTGATGGGGGTAATTTAAAGAGTTGTAACAAGTACCTAGATTGTAATGTTTGTAAAAAGGTTAAAACCCACAGAGTCTCTTACCCCAGAAGTGACAGAGTTAGTGAGTCACCGCTACAGCTGGTTCACATGGACGTAATTGGTCCATTTGCTGTAAGCAGGGGTGGATCGCGCTTTTCACTAACAATTGTGGATGATGCCACACGTTACTCTTGGGTTTTTCCCATGAAGAATAAGGGTGACGTGTTCACTAAGTTTAAAGGCTGGGTGGCATCTGTGGAAAGATTTCTGTCCATTAAACTCAAAAGGATTCAGACGGACAGAGGTGGCGAATTTATGTCAAATGCCTTTAGAGATTGGTTACAAAAGCGTGGCATTGGGCATAGAAAAACGAACGTTTTTTCCCCAGAGGAGAATGGCGTTGCAGAGCGAAAAAACAGATCTTTACAAGATATGATGTTTGCCATGCTTGATGATGCTGATTTGCCCATGTCTTATTGGGGGGAGAGCATGCTCACCGCGTGTTATCTCCAAAATAGGCTCTTTCATCAAACAATAGGTACAACCCCGTACTTTAAATTGTTTCAGAAAAAACCTAAAATTGACCATTTGCATGTGTTTGGATCAAAAGCCTGGGTATTAATTCCGAAACAAATGAGAAAGAAGGGAGATCCTAAGACCAAACAGTTAGTGTTTGTGGGTTACCAGGAGCTGGGAAAAGGTTTTCGCTTTGCTGAAGGGACAAATGGCATTGTGATCTCCAGGAATGCCAGTTTTTGTGAACATAGTGGCTGGGAGAGACTACATGCCAATACTGAGGTTTGGTTTGAACCTTCCCAGGAGCTTCATGACTCTGAAGGTAAACACAGAGAATCAGAGTCTGAGGGGGAGGAAAGTTCAGATAAGAGCTCTCAAGAAAGTGGAAGACCAGTTGCTAAGCAACAAAAGAGAGGTCGCAGTTCTGAGGAGGAAAGTGGGTCAGAAGAAAAATTTTCTCCCAGAAGATCTAAAAGACAAAACAAAGGAGTGCCTCCGGTGCGTTTTTCCCCAGATACTGCAAATGTGTTTAGTGTAAGTGCAGAACCCAAGAGTTTTCAGGAGGTGTTAAAGTTACCAAAAGAGGAGGCAGAGCGCTGGAAACAGGCAATGGAGGAAGAGATGTCCTCTCTGAATGAGCACAAGGTTTTTACACCAGTAGCAGCGCCTGAGGGGGCAAAGATTGTAGGCTTCAGGTGGGTGTACAAAAGACTTAGGCCCGGTTAGGACATATCTAGGGTTGGAAGTGTGCTGGGCCCAAGATGGCAGCTGCCTAATTAGTCAGCAGAACAAAGTTAAACAACTACTGACTACATACAGGATGCAGGATTGCAAAGGGGCAGCGGTGCCTATGGATCCAGGTTTCATAAAAACACTTCATACAGATGAGAGTCCTGAATTTGAACATCCTGATGTATATCACTCTGTAATTGGAAGTTTACTGTATATAGCACAGTGGTCCAGACCTGATATTAGCTATGCAGTAGGCATATTAAGTAGATTGGTCTCAAGGCCCACACTAAATGCCTGGAAAGGGGTAAAACAAGTTCTGAGGTATCTCAAACAGACAATTGGCTATATGTTACAATTAAATTCTTCCGAGGACGAAATGTTGAGTTGCTACTGTGATAGTGACTGGGGAAATTTGCCAGATAGAAAATCTGTCACAGGACTAGTCATAATGGTCGGTGGAGCTTTAATCAGCTGGCGGTCACGCAAGCAAGACGTTGTAAGTGTGTCATCAACGGAATCTGAGTACGCCGCATTGAGTGAATTGTGCAACGAGGTGATTTATTTCAAGCATTTGTTAGCAGATTTAAATGTAAATTGTGGAGAACCAGTACAAGTTTACATTGATAATCAAGCTTGTATAACCTTAAGTAAAACAGAGGGTTTCAAATCGCGTTCCAAACATATCTCTGTAAAATACCAAAATGTACGTTGCTGTGTACAAGATAATGTAATCACCTGTACTTATGTATCAAGTGAAGAAAATGTAGCAGATGTATTAACTAAACCATTGGCAAAGATAAAGAACAAGCGAATGTGCAAGGGTTTAGGTTTGCTGGAAAAATAATCTCGTACATAGGTGTATTTGGTGTTAATTGTTCAGCAGAATCTGTGAGGGGGTGTTCAGTTTCTGTTAATTGGTTCTCGTGGGAAACTTGCAGATTCTAGCTTCACCAATTAACTCAAGCTGGTGTCAATTTACTCTTGGCAGAAAGCCCAGGTCTGCTTGACCTAGAAACTACTCACTCTGATTGGTTAACGACCAGCACTCAACTCTGTTATCTAGGGATTGCTAGCACAGTTTGGGGTGAGGTGTGTTAGGAGTTAGAAGTGCTGTGTATGGTTTTGAGAGAGAGAAAGAGAGGATTTATTTTGCTTTTATTTGTATGCAGAAACTCTGCTGGTTTTATTTTTTCTTTTTTTAATAAATCCTGTAAATAGTTATTCTGAGTCTAGCTGACTAGTCATTACCGCCGCAACTAGCTTCCTCGCTGTGCAGGAAAACTCTGCTACGTTTGGGCTAAAGCCAGTAGGGCTATGCCTGACACTTCAAAGTTCCATGAATTAAAACAATTTCTTGATCCAATTTTCCGTTTCTACTCACGGGTACTTGTTTTAAGTCCAATTGTCCACAGGAAAAAGTCAGCGCTCTCTGGTAATGGCTGTGCGGCTCCTGTATGCTAATTTTGAGCAGCTCCTGCAGCCAAGCTGGTGCAAAACATATTGCTCTGCTTTCCTTTGGACCACACCAGCGAGGCTGAGCGGGGGATCTTGTCATCTGGGCATCTCAGGACCACCATACACACTGCCCAGGCTTGCACCTCAGGAAGGTCTCTTCGTTGTTGCCAATGCAGCAGTTTGACCTCACCTCTGGAGGCACACCCCATTGTCTCTCAAGACAGAAGGAAGTTAGCCAGAGGCCTCTGCACTATCCCTCAACTACCAGGAAATAGCTTTACAGCCTTGATTCAGGACCTGTTTGCAGAAAGTTCTTGTGGGGAAATGGGAAAATATCATAGTGTGCTTTCTAATAGGAATGGTAATTGCCAGATGCTTAAAAATCTTGGCGTTTGAGTCATTTCCAACTACTGTCTCCACTAAAGAGTATCTGGAACTTAGAAAGCTGTCTTCGTTCCAGCTAGCTCAGTCTTGCTGACACTGACTAGCTGTGACTCTCCAAGACCCCCCAATAAACCTCTGGAGGGTGTCTAGAGGTCTAGGTTCCCGGCGGTGTCAAAGCCGCTCATCCGGTTCGCCAGGTAACCCCTGAAAGGAGGCGAAGAGAGCGACGGAACGAGCAGCGGACAATCGGGCAGCCATTGCGGCGGCTAACTAGCGAAGCCCCGAGCCTGCAGAGAATAGCGCTCCGCTCTCGACACGAAGAAAGCCGGATTTGCTACCAAGAACTTTGAGAGTTAGTGACAAATAATAAGAAAGCTCCCGGCTAAAAAAGAGAAGAATCCGAGTTCAGCGGCTCGTCTGACATCATCGAAAAAGACGCAGCACTGTCTGCAGAGCCAAAAGAGAAAGTAAGTTGCCGCTAGCGGTTACTGTTTCTGTTTCCCCCGAGACTTTTTGGACTTGAGTTTAACTAAGTTAAAAAGTAACTTTCGGTAAAGAAAGAGGAGAAAAGAAGAAATTAAAGGGGGAACAGAGAAGCTTCGTGAGTAAGAGAGACCCAGTAATAACTGTAATTGAGGCTATAGGAGAATAGAGAGGACTATTGGTCACACCTCAGTGAAGAAGCTATTAAGCTAGAAAGAAACTCCGACGCCATATTAACTGGAGGATTAGAAGGACTTCCGACGCCATTCCAGACCACTCTAAAACATCTTTAAATAAAAAGGAAACTATTTGGAGGCCCCCCGGACTCCCCCCTTGCTTAAAACTCTGCTAAGGAACGTTCAATCAGTGTGAACTGAATTTAAAAAACAAACTAAAATGAACAGCTGGAAATAGGCAGTGTGGAAGTTTATTTAAAGACTCTCTTTCCCTAAGGTGGAAGAACCACTCTCTTTGTGATTTAGGTTGGAAGAATTACCCTCTCAGTTTGGTTTGGTTCAAGCCAAACACAAATTTGAAAATTAGGTGGCGGTGACTTAGGTTTGGCGAAATACTTAGGTGACAACTACGCAAGTGAGACACCCCCTCCACTACTGAACTACACTTTTGGGACTAGTATTAATATCAACTTAAAAACTACATTGGAAGATTTAAGCTGACCTACTCCTCAAATCTAGACATCGCCTTTTGGACTACTCAGAAATATAAAGTACAGTTCTACCTGTCTAACGCTTTGGTGGGATTTAGCCCGAATAGTGGCAAGAAGAGTATCTTGACCAGCTTGAACTGGATTAGCCCAGATAGGGGCAAGAAGAACGCGGATTAATAACTACCCCCCCCATATGGGTAGGGGAAGCGACAATATTTAGGACACTGAGAGGAAAGCTTAAGGAAATTGTGTTTTTGTAATTTGTTCTTTTTCTTGCTATACCTTTCCCCCCCCCCCTCTTATATAGGAGATATCTTCTGTTTTTGGGTGGTTAACCTAATAGCGTTTGAGAGTACTTAATAGTGACGCAAATACAAAACTACATAGTGTATACACAGTATATATTGGATATTGAGATACAGAGGAACATGTCGCATACACAGAAAAAAGGGACAGAAGGGGGGACACCAACAGACAGGAGAGCCTCAAAGCAGGAAACAGAATTTAGAATAGAAATATTGAAGATGTTTGCAGAAATAAAACAAAGTGAAAAGAATCTGGAGACAAAGTTAGAACAGGTAGACAATAAAATAGGGAAAATGGATAAAAAGATCGAGGAGACAGTCAGTGAACTGAAAGGACAGATTAAGGAGGTTTCTAGGAGAGTGGATGAGGGATTTAAGAAGACAAAGCAGGAAATGAAAGAGATGAAGCGAGAAGAGGAGAAGATGAGAAATGAGATTGCAGATTTAAATAAAATACAAGAGGAAATAAAAGACTCTATCGCAATGAACGAACTGAAACAGAGAGAAGTTAATTTAAGGTTGAGGCAAGTACCGGAAATGCAAAACGAGAATATAAGAGAAAGACTAATAAAGGAAATTGCGCAGTGGATGGAGATATCGGAAGAAGAATTGGCAAAGACAATACATAATGCATACAGAATCAAAATCAGATCAAGTAGGGTAAAGAAATTCCCAGGTGATTGTCTAATTACCTTTAAAGATAGAGAGATGAGAAACTTGATTTTGCAAAGGAACAGAGAGAAGAGACTTTACATTGATGGGAATTACATAATTATATTTAAAGATATTCCAATAAGGTTGTTGAAACGAAGAGAAGCCTACAAGCCACTGGTACAATTACTCAAGAAAAACAAGATTGATTTCAGATGGGAATTTCCGGAAGGTGTCTCATTCTTCTACAAAGGAGTAAAAAGAAGATTGCTAAGTCCTGAGGAAATTGGAAAATTCACAAGAAGATATAAAGAATTACAACAAGGGGAGGAAGAGAGCAAAGGAGCAGAAGGAGGAACAAGAAGGAGGGAAGAATTTGAATTAGGTGAAGAAGAAGAGCAGACTGAAAGAGAGTCGGAAGAGGAGGGAGAAGAAGAAGAAGGAGAAGAGACAGAAAGGTTTTAAGTCTAAATCTTTAAATCTAGATAGTGGTAAGGAGAATGACGCTAAAATTATGGAACTGGAACATCAATGGAATGAACGATAAGAAGAAACGGAACGGAATTGAACATATTCTAAAGAAGAAGAATCTGGACATCATATGCCTTCAAGAAACGCACGTGGCCAAAAAACATAGGAAAATCCTTATTAATAAAAGGTTAGGGAATGAATTTATATCTTCGGACAAAAAGAAAAAAAGAGGCGTTGTCCTATATATTAAAAACAAAATTGAGTCCCGTCAATTATTTAAAGATGAAGAAGGAAGAATAATAGCGGCCCAAATTAAATGGCAAGGCGAAGAATTGATAATTATCAGAATTTATGCTCCAAATGGGAATAAGACAGAATTTTTTAGACTACTGGAAGAAAAACTATTTGAATACTTGGATAAAAAAATTATAATAATGGGAGACATGAACGGTGTGGTATCAACAGAAATGGATAGATTAAGGAAAGCAAAGAGTAGGCATGCATATTTGTGGTATGACAAGGCGAAAGTTCATAAATTGTTTAAAAACCATATTGTCAGAAAATCAATTTTTGCCGTCTGGATGAAGTACAAGGATTTATTAGAAGGTAAGACCCCGAGGTGGCTATCACCGATGGAGGCCAAGGTTCTCAAAAAAAGGCCCAATATGGAGGCCTACTGGCCAAAATATTGGGAATTAATTGAAAGAACTGGAGACAACTGGAAGCTACAGAGCCAGGATAAACTAAAAAGTAAGGTGCGAGATTGGTTACATTATGCTCAAATTCAAGAGGTTTTTAAAATGGATAAAAAAGTTGGTTTCCAGGTGGAAAAATCGAAACTGGAGACGGAACTATTAGAACCAAAAACTAAGGTACTTTCGAGAATGTATAACTTGCTGCTTAAATGGAATACACAGGACGAGACAGTTAAATCTGCTATGATAAAATGGGCACAGGATGTTGGACATAACATTATGTCTGAGGACTGGGAAAGGTTGTGGAACACCGGTATGAAGTTTACGGCATGTAGTGCCTTGAAAGAGAACATTATGAAAATGGTATACCGGTGGTACATGACCCCAGTCAAGCTAGCTAAGATATACCACCTGTCTGATAACAAATGTTGGAAATGTAAGGAGGCAGAAGGGACATTCTTTCACCTCTGGTGGACCTGCCCGAAAGTGAAGGCCTTCTGGGAAATGATATATAATGAATTGAAAAAGGTATTTAAATATACCTTCCCCAAGAAACCGGAGGCCTTCCTTCTGGGCATGGTGGACCGGAAGGTGTTAAAGAAAGACAGAACTTTGTTTATGTATGCAACCACAGCAGCAAGAATTCTTATCGCAAAGTACTGGAAGACACAAGATTTACCCACACTGGAGGACTGGCAGACGCAGATGATGGACTACATGGAATTGGCAGAAATGACTGGCAGAATTCGAGATCTGAGCGAAGAAACAATTGAGGAGGACTGGAAAAAATTCAAGGACTATTTGCAAAAATATTATAAGTTGTTTGAATGTTAAGATGGTGCACGACTAAGAAACGTTATGCTTCCGCAACTTGATTAGGTAAATGACAAAGTAAGTTATGAAAAAAAAAAGGAGACAAACTTGAAACAAATATATTATGTTTATTTTAAAGGTATCAAATTGAATTACAAGTTTTTGAAATTGGCAACATAATAAATTGAAAGGTACAGTAAGCGGTGAAATAAGATGATAAATTGCTGATATTGTTAGTTTAAAGAACGCAATGTTGGGAGGATGTGAGGAGGTCCAGTGGAAAGTAACTTATAGAAGGATGATCTGAAACATAATTAACTTGTTTTTTTCTTTTTTCTTTTTCTTTATTTTTTTTTTAAAAAACTGTTTCTTGTTTCTTGCTTTGTAACTGAATCTGTGAACCTATGAAAAGAAATGCAATAAAAAATTTTATATATAAAAAAAAGGAAAGCAAAGAGTAAAGAAGGGAAGCTGCCTAAGACTTTTTTTACGATGATCAAGAACTGTAACCTAATTGATATCTGGAGATTCAGGCACCCTCTAGAAAAACAATTTACGTATCACTCGGAACCAAACCAATCAATGTCAAGAATAGACCAAATATGGGTCTCGAGTGAACTCATACCAAGAATCCAAAAAATTGAAATACAGGCTAAAGTTATCTCAGACCACAACCCGATCAAGATGGAGTTAAAAGGATTTGAAGAGCGAACTTTCAGATGGAGATTGAACGATAACTTATGGGCCGACCAAAAATTTGCTGAAAAAATACAGAAAAAACTGGTAGAATACTTTCAGGATAACTTAGATAAAGGGACAAAACTGAGTACTGTATGGGATGCAAGTAAGGCAGTGGTGAGGGGCCTATGTATCCAACAAAACGCATGGAAAAGAAAGAATAAAGAAAAAAAGACAAGAGAGATTTTGAGACAGATTACGGATAACGAACAAAAGCTGATTAAAAAACCCAATAATGAGAAGATAAAGCAGGAAATAAAGGCTCTACAAACCCAATTTGCTATGTTAATAAATAAAGAGGTCGAATGGAATATAAAAATGTTAAGACAAAAAAATTTCGAGTTTGCAAATAAATCTGGAAAATGGCTTGCCTGGCAGGTAAAAAGAAGAAAAGAACAAAAACTGATTAACAAAATTGAATTAAATGGAGAAGAAATTACCGACCCGAAAGAAATCAGGAAAGGGTTTGTGGACTACTATAAACAACTATACAGGAAAAGTGAAAGGAACAACAAAGAAAAAATAGAAAGATATCTGGAAGGAAAGATGTTGAGGAAGATTCCGATAGATCAAAAAGAACAGTTAAATGCCTTAATATGTAGAGAAGAGGTAGAAGAAGTGATAAAAGAATTAAAAAGAGGGAAGGCACCGGGCCCTGATGGGTTTACATCAAGTTATTACAAAGAAATGAAAGATACGTTGATAGCCCCGCTGATTGAAGTAATGAATAACATATTAAAAGAGAGGGATATTCCAGATACATGGAAAGAGGCATTTATTACAATAATCCCAAAACAAGACTCGGACCCAACTCAAATTAAGAACTACAGACCCATTTCTTTATTAAATACGGATTATAAGATCTTTGCTGGTGTTTTAGCTAAAAGAATAAAAAAGATACTATCAAAAATCATACATAAAGACCAAGCTGGTTTTCTGCCGGGAAGACAAATAAGTGATAACACAAGAAATATAGTTAATATCATCGAATTCCTATCCAGTAGGTGCGACAAACCAGCATGTCTAATTTTTGTAGACGCGGAAAAAGCGTTCGATAATGTGGTCTGGGATTTTATGATGAAAAACTTAGAGGTTATGGAGGTGGGCCAGGAATTTTTGAATGGCATAAGGGCAATCTACACAGAACAAAAAGCAAGACTGATAGTCAATAATGTTATATCTGAAGATATCAAAATAGCTAAGGGAACAAGACAGGGGTGCCCGCTTTCGCCACTGTTATTTATAGTGATTCTGGAAACCCTATTAAATGCAATAAGACAAAACAAACAAATTAAAGGGGTGACATTAGGTGCCAATGAATATAAAGTCAAAGCTTATGCAGATGATGTGGTCCTGACGGTGGAAGAGCCGATAGAAAGTACAAAGGAGATTTTGGACGAGATGGGGAAATTTGGTAATATAGCAGGATTTAAATTGAACAAAGGGAAAACAAAAATGATTGTTAAAAATTTGGATCAGGATAAGATTGAATTATTGCAGCAAAGAACAGGGATTGAGGTAGTTAGAAAGGTTAAGTACTTGGGAATATGGCTTTCTGTAAAGAATATTGATTTATATCAAAACAACTACACCCCAGTTTGGAATAGAATAAAAAAAGATTTGGAGACCTGGGCCAAAATGAAATTATCATTCTGGGGACGAATATCAATGGTTAAGATGATGGTGCTTCCTAAGTTGTTATTTTTGTTTCAAACTATACCCATAATAAAAGGTACAAAAGATTTTAGAGACTGGCAAAAGGTGATCTCAAGATATGTCTGGGAAGGGAAGAAGCCCAGAATTAAATTAAAATTATTGACAGAAATAAAAGAAAGAGGTGGCTTCTCCCTACCAGACATGAGACTGTATTACGAGGCAGCATGTTTGTGCTGGTTAAAAGAGTGGGTAAAGCTGGAAAACAAAGAACTTCTAGATTTGGAAGGATATAATAACAGATTTGGGTGGCACGCGTACCTATGGTGCGACAAAAAGAGGGTCCACAAGGGGTTTGGTGACCATGTTTTCAGAGGCGCGTTAATAGAGGTCTGGGATAGATATAAAAACATACTAGAACCAAAAACCCCCCACTGGCTATCCCCGTTAGAGATAATGGGGGTAAAGAAAATCAATATGAGAGGAAAGTGGGGAAAATACGAAGAAATGGTGACCAACGAAGGAGGAAAGTGGAAAATAAAATCATATGACCAAGTCAAAGTTTTTACATACGATTGGCTGCACTATTTTCAGATTAATGAAATGTTTAAAAAAGAGGTGAAGGAAAGGGGTTATGAGGAAAAAGAATCTAGATACCAAAAAGAGATAATAAACAATGAACATAAAAATCTGTCAAAAATGTATAAAATACTGCTGGAATGGAATACGAAGGACGAAGAAGTGAAATCAGTGATGGTTCAGTGGGCGAGGGACTTTGGATGCAGTATCCAATTGGAAGACTGGGATAGGTTATGGAAGGTGAATATAAAATTTACGGCGTGTACCCTATTGAAAGAAAACATGATGAAGATGCTTTACAGGTGGTATATGACACCAGTGAAGCTGGCAAAGATGTATAAGGTAGACAATAAATGTTGGAAGTGTAGACAGAAAGAAGGGACATTCTACCATCAATGGTGGGAATGTAAAAAAAATAAAAGGTTTTGGGAGGAGATTTACAACGAAATGAAAAAGATGCTGAGATACACCTTCGCTAAAAAACCAGAAATCTTCCTATTGGGTATTGTAAGAAAGGATATTGAAAGAAAAGATCACAAGCTTTTCCAGTATGCGGTAACGGCTGCTAGAATTGTGTTAGCTCAGAGATGGAAGCAGGAGGAAATCCCAACCGTGGAAGAGTGGAGAGAAAAATTGACAGAATATGTAGAACTTGACAGGTTAACAGGGAAAATTAGATATACTAAAGACCAAAAGTTTATTCAAGACTGGGGGAAATTTGTGGGTTATCTGGAAAATAACTGTGATGTAAATACAACGCTAATGGGTTTTAAAGAGGCACTGTAAAGATTCAATAAGTATTGTCTATTAGAAATAATGAAAGAAGGGAGGAAAAATGGCAATATGTAAGAATGGAATGTGTAAGAAAGGATAACTACGAATGATTGTCAGTAACGTTGAAGGAAGTCAAAAATGGACAAGAACGTTGTAACATGGATAAAATGTATAATTGGTTGGAAACCAATAAAATTTTAAAATGCAAAAAAAAAAAAAAAAAAATCTTGGTGTTTGAGTCATTTCCAACTACTGTCTCCACTAAAGAGTATCTGGAACTTAGAAAGCTGTCTTCGTTCCAGCTAGCTCAGTCTTGCTGACACTGACTAGCTGTGACTCTCCAAGATTTCAGGCAGGGACTCTCTCCCAGCCCTTCCTAGAGATACCAAGGATTGAACCTGGGAACTTCTGCATGTGGAGCCTGTGCTCTACCACATGACACAACTATGATGTACAATCTACTCTAACCAAAGCCCTTTAGTTCCCTTACATACACCCAGAACAAAATCATGGAACAAATGTTCCATGAGGCCTCACCGGGGATGTAACGTTGAGTGGCAGCAGAGCAGTTAACATCTGGTCCTGGATATGCTTTTCTTGAAGAGTGTAGCACTGGAAACTCCCCATCCATACCCTGAAGGCATTTCTGGCACTCCACAGAGCATTGATAATTTTGGGCTTTATTGGATTCTGGAGTATCATGGATCCAACTGATGCAGTGACAAAAGTTGGGCATCCTTCATATCCTGCTGCTAACTGAATTGATTTGTAGGTTTTTAAGATGCTTACCTCTTTATTTGTTGTTGTTGTTGTTTAGTCGTTTAGTCGTGTCCGACTCTTCGTGACCCCATGGACCAGAGCACGCCAGGCACTCCTGTCTTCCACTGCCTCCTGCAGTTTGGTCAGACTCATGTTTGTAGCTTCGAGAACAGTGTCCAACCATCTCGTCCTCTGTCGTCCCCTTCTCCTTGTGCCCTCCATCTTTCCCAACATCAGGGTCTTTTCCAGGGAGTCTTCTCTTCTCATGAGGTGGCCAAAGTCTTGGAGCCTCAGCTTCACGATCTGTCCTTCCAGTGAGCACTCAGGGCTGATTTCCTTAAGAATGGATACGTTTGATCTTCTTGCAGTCCATGGGACTCTCAAGAGTCTCCTCCAGCACCTCTTTATTACACTGAGGTAATTACATCATAAATGCAATTGACGGTAGCAAAACAGTCCCCTTTTCATTTTGGCACAGTTGTTTGCTATTACACTTCCTTATTAAGAAGCTGCCATTTGTTATCCGGGGGTGGAGGGATTTTCAGAGGAGAGGAATTCACCAGCTCATCTTTAATATTGGGGGAATCGTTCACAGCCCCTAATTTATGTTGACTTTTTAGCATATGGTATTGCAATTAAGTCAGATTAATGAAGGGTAAATTCCAGCTTCTCTATTAAAAAAAATAAGCCTTGTAAAGAACGTAATTAGCATGTTTGTTTGTTTAGCTGCTAATGGCTTAATTGCATCCTATCTTGCTATTCACAAATAGGGATCATGAAATGAGCATGAAAAGCAAAGTGTAGCATTCATACTAGCAGAAGAAGAAGGACGTGGAGGGTCAGCCATGGAGGGGAACTGTTGTTAAAACTTTTGAAAGCCATCTGAACTTTTTTTATGATGTTTATTGAGAATTTTAAAATTACAAAAAAAAACAAAGAAAAAAAGAGGGGGAAGAACAAGAAAAAAAAACAAATAACAATTAAACAATACAAATCGATAAAAGTCAAAAGCAAAAAGCAAAAACAAAACACATAGCACATCAAAATCAGAAAGCAAAAATAATGAAAGATTTTTTAGCGAAATTCCAGATCATGGGCATACAAGAGACCTGGTGCTTAGACTCTTCATCCCCCCCATCCCTACTGGGCTATGACGCCTTTGTGATTCCTGCGACCAAAACACATTTGTATGGGCGCCCTAGGGGAGGCCTGGTAACATTTGTTTCGCAGGAGCTACATCTTAATACCTCTCCTCTCTTTTGGTTAGAGAGTAATTGCATTCAAACTCTTCACATCACTAATAGCTCGGCTGGGGACTTCATATGTGTAAACTTGTACAATCCATCTGTCTATCCCTCTTCTCATTCAAATCAGTTTTGGGAGGATTTAAGATTTATCCTTGATAAATCTGTGGCTGAATTTCCAAAGTCAGAGATTCTTATAATGGGGGACTTTAATGCCAGAATCGGAGCAGATATAAGCTCATTTACCGATAAGTCGCAATTATTCATAGAAGAGGAGTGGTTTCCTACGTGGAATTCACATGACAAAATCATTAATAGGGCTGGCATCATACTGCTGGAGCTTACCATAAACTGCGGGCTGCATAGCTTGCATGGCACACCCAAAGACTGGTCCGGGGGATACTTTACTTTTCTAGGATCTAGAGGGGCAAGCGTTATAGATTACATCTGGTCCTCCTCGGCATTTAATGATAAGGTATATTGTTTCAATGTGTTCAACAGAACCGAAAGCGACCACCTTCCAATCGCCATCTCCTTCCACCACTCACTGCTGGGGCTTCCCAGCTCACCCCACCTCCAGGATTCACTGATCTTAGCCCCCGGACGTAAGAAGTGGGATATCTATTTGGAGCAAGAAATAAAAGTCCTTCTAAATTCCCCAGAGATCCTAGCCCTGAAAGCTCAGCTGTTAACAATGAATGTGAATCATTTCTCAAGTTTCCAGCAAATTCTGGCCTACTTGCTCCCTTCACTTACAAAACCTTCCCGTGCGATTCTAACCTGGAAGAATCAAACTTGGTTCGACCAAGAATGCAAACAGTGCAGAAGTAGGCTTAGATTTCTTCAGTCTGATATGAAATCAGACAGCACCCAGAGCAAAACCAGGGAGTTAGCTCAATTCCGTTCATACTACAAGAAGCTGCTCCAACATAAGAAATTGCTCTTTGTGAAAGATCGCTGGACGGCACTGTCAGTGGCCATTAAAACCCGTGACGACAAAAAATTCTGGAATTTAATTAATGCAGGTTTAAGACCCCCCCCTCATTCATCGTTAATAACATCTCAGCAGCCAGTTGGCACTCTCACTTTGCTCAGTTGTATTCCGCCCCAGATTCCGACGTAAACGTAGTCCCCACTCTCCCAGCATCTGCCTTGCCCACCTGGGAGCCAGTCTCCCCAGAGAGATGTATACAACTAATTAGCATGCTATCAGGGGATAAATCCCCGGGGGAGGATATGATTCCTCCTGAGGTATTCTTATCGAACCAGACGTGGTGGGCCCCTATTTTAGCATCTCTCTTTACCACTATTAATGCCACCCTTAAGATTCCACCTAACTGGAAACAGAGCATAGTCATCCCAATACATAAAAAGGGGGATCCACAAGTTCCGCGTAACTATCGACCTATCAGCCTGCTGGACATACCATACAAGGTTTACTCTAGATTCTTGCTAGAGAAATTATTCGAGTGGGCAGAAGAAACAAAGCTATTCCACCCGGAACAGGCTGGCTTCCGTAAAGGTCACAGCACATCCAGCCAATGTCTCGTTCTATCTACCCTGATTGATAAATACCTAAACAGGTTCAACTGCAAGCTACACGCGACTTTTGTGGACCTGACCTCCGCTTTTGACTCCATTCCCAGAGATAGGCTATGGCAGAAGCTTAGTTACACCAACATAGATAAGAGACTCCTCCTCCTTCTTATGGAAATTCATAATGACATATCGGCCAGAGTAAAATTCGGCCCTCTGGGAGCTCTTTCTGATTCTTTCCCTCTGAATAAAGGGGTCAAACAGGGCTGCCTCTTGGCCCCTTTTCTATTCAATTTCTATATCAACGACATCGTTACAACTATGAAGGCCCTAAATCAATCTGCCCCCTCTTTACAACAGCTTAAGATCCCCATATTACTCTATGCGGACGACATGGTGATATTGTCATTAACCAAGCAGGGCTTAAACAACATGCTCAGAGGGCTCATGACATATTGTGATACCAACTCCCTCAAAATCAATTTCGCCAAAACCAAAATTCTTACTTTTGGTACGAAAACTTGAATTGAATATTGTTCAGCATTCAAGTATTTGGGAATCACTTTTCAGCATGGGCTTAGCTGGTCAGCTCACCTAAATACGACCATCCTGGCTGCCCGTAGAACCATCAAAGCCTTGGAGAAATTCTTCTATGCAAAAGGCGGCCAGTTGGTTCCACCAGTCAGAAAAGCATTTATCAGTAAAGTCCTCCCGATGTTACTGTATGGGGTTGAAATCTGGGGGTGGAATTTAAAAACACTACAACGGCTGGAGATTCTGCAAAACTCTTTTGCACGAAAGATGCTGGGTCTCCCCAAGGGCTCGGTTGCTGCACAGTTAAGAACAGAACTGGGCCTCCCCTCCATTGTTGCGAGAGCCCACATTAGAATTATTAGTTTTTATTGTAAATTAATCAATGCCCCAGGTTCCCTACTAGCCAGGCAAGCCTTTTTAACTTGTTCTCATAGCAACAAATGGTCCAAGGCCATGGAGACTATTACTGCACGCTACTCCCTCCCAGATCTAGACACGCTGTCATCTTGGCACCAACATAAAATCCGGGCCTGGATTCTTACAAGAGACGAGGCCATGGACCGGGCACAGTCCTCCACAGCCCGTCTCTCCATGTGGCTCCCTAAAGTGAAAGTGGTAAGATCACTTGCCAACTACTTGATAGAACTAACGGAGCCCAATTTGAGAAGAGCGTTTACTATGGCCCGTTTCCATTCTATACCCACGGCCTTCCTTCAGGGGATTTACTCTAAGACCCCTATTACTCAGCGTCTATGTTCATGCACAATGAATGAAGTAGAGGACTTTATACATTTCTTTTTCTACTGCCCTATTTATGAGCCAATAAGATCTAAGCTCCTCCTCTTGATCCCGTCCACTATTACGTCTAAGGAAGACTGTTTGAAATCGCTTCTTGTGGACGCAAATCCCCAAATTTCACGTGGGGTGGCAATCTTCATAGTGCAGGCTCTGAAACTCAGGGCTACTCTGACAGGGTAGTGTGTCCTAGGCCTGGACCTGTTTTAATTCTTTATATATATCCGCACATTACATTTCTGGCGCTGGCAACTAAATCTTTGCATTATGGTCTTAGGGTAAGTTAAATGTCATTACGCCAGCAATATCGCCTTGAATTTTGCTTGGTTGCTTGTCTCTAGCATTTTTGTACTGTCCTATTTTGCTATGGCTGTATGCTAATGCAATAAAAGTTTTGATTTGATTTGAAAAATAAACCACAAAGATTTAAAAACAGATCCAATATTCCCAAATCCTTAACTGTCATTACCTTATTTCATCTACCTCCTCACACCTCCCTTTTTTGTATTCTAGTTGTTGATTGTCACAGCAAATCCTTTCCATTTTTCATAATATTCTGTCATTAAATAGCCTTAATCTATTTTAACCTTATCTTACCATAAAAAACCCTAAAACTTAAATCTTATTTATACCAATTTCTCATAACCATAGCATATTCTTACATAGTTCTTTTTAACATTTCTGCTAAAGCCAAATAATTTCGTTCCAACATTTTTCTAATACTCATTAATTTTAGAAAACATTCCTAAATAGAATTTTTTAAAACTTTCTTCCAATCTTCATCCAACGTCTCTTCCTCCTGGTCTCGGGTTTTGTCAGTCCTTTCTATCCCATCCATCTAGTTCATTAACCTGGTAACCTTATGTCCGAGGCCCTTAAGTCTCTTCCATGTCCCTTCCACAGATCTTCTTCATATTCTTCTTCATATTCTTGTAGTTTATCATATACAGCAGTAAACATACAAGCTATCTACAAGTTACTATTTACAACATGACTTCTTCACTCTCAGCAACGCCTCAGCACTAACCAAACCACTTACTCCTCAACACTAGTGTCATAGGTCATGCTGCCTATATGAGGGACCTCAGCCAATCACTGAGCTGTTGCTGGGTCTTCTTATCTCTAGGCAGATTCCTTTCATGCTCTGTCTTCCCAGGCTGTGGAGACACTAATTGCTAACTTGCAAAGCTGCAAGCAAACCATGAATTCCAGCACCCCCTCACAGCTTGCATAGTGCAATTAGTTTCTGAGCACATACAAAGTATTTTCACCAACTTTGTTTTGCAAACCCATGCATTCACACAGCATTTTGTTTTTCACAAATGACAATGGCTTTGTCATTATATCTGACATTCTTGGCACTTTCAACATATTCACATGCAATGACAGTCCTGTGTACATTAGTTCTGACATTCTAGTATTTTACTTCCACGTGTTTTGATTTCCCCTTGAACTGCTCAGTTTTACTTAGTGTTATACAGGCTTGGTTGTCCACAAAATCTTTTCCTGGAAAATCTCATTCAGTGCCAAAATCCAACAGTAACTGCTTAAAAAATATTAGCTCATTGCAGAGCTCGCTCAAAGCAGCGTATTCCGCTTCCGTGGAAGACACACTAACTATGCTTTGTTTCCTGGATTTCCATCCAATCAGTGATCCACCGAACATGATCACCAGCCCAGTTACAGACTTTCTGTCTGGCAGATTTTCCCAGTCGCTATCTGAGTAGCACTCAAGCATTTCTTCTCCTGCTGAGCTCAATTTCAGAGCAGTTTGCTTTAAGTACCTCAGTATCCTTTTTACTCACAGTGGGTTTGGATACCTGTCTGCTTAAAATCCTCACTGCATAGCAGATATCGGGTCTACTCCACTGTGATATGTACATTAGGCTCCCAATGGCTGATTGGTAGAGATCTGGATGCTCAAACTCAGAGCTTTTATCTGATTGCATTCCTTTAACAAAACCTACTTCCATGGGTGTACTTGCCCCATTACAATCTTGCATGTTAAAACGTTGCCAGCAGTTGCTTAATTTTGTTTTTCTGACTGAGCAGAAAACTACCATCACTGGCCTGGGACACTTCCACACCCAAATAGTTTTGTACGTAGCCCAGATCTTTTACTTTGAACTTTTTGGGCAATTGCGTGGAAAACTCCTTGATTTGCCTAGCCTCTTTGGCCACATATAGCAAATCATCCACAAATACCAAATAAAATTCTTGCTTGTTACCAGTGCCACGCATGTACCAACAGTTATCAGCAACACTGCGTTCGAAACCTAGAGAAACAAGAGTCTCATCTAAGCATGTGTTCCACTTGTGTGCTGATTGACGCAAACCATATAGGGCTTTGTGTAATCTGTACACTTTTCCTTATCCTGTTTCAAAACCTGGTGGCTCTGATAAATAAAGTTCTTCATAAGGACTGGCATTCAGATAAGCCATCTGGATGTCAAAAT
Organism: Podarcis bocagei; assembly: GCF_964188305.1. Taxonomy (NCBI): domain Eukaryota; kingdom Metazoa; phylum Chordata; class Lepidosauria; order Squamata; family Lacertidae; genus Podarcis; species Podarcis bocagei. Next base: position 81,216,164 of record NC_138131.1, read on the forward strand.
GATTAACTTTAAGATTGCGCTTTGCTGCAATTGCAAGCAACAAACGCATGCTCTCACTTCTAGCTGTGGGTGCAAACACTTCATCAAAATCCAGTCCTGGTCTCTGGGAAAAACTTTGTGCCACTAAATGCACCTTATATTTATAACCACCAGTAGCCAGAGGCTTTATTTTTTAAATCCATCTACATCCCACCACCATGGCACTCTTTGGCGGTGACGTAGATGTAAACACTCCATGCTCACGGAGAGAGTTCATCTCCTCTTCCATGGCACCCTTCCAGAGCAAAAATTTGCTCCTTAGGTAAATCCATTACTGGTTTGTAGCTTTGAGGCTCTATAGCTACATGGAACATGTGAGCTGTACCAGGCATAAAACGATCTGGCGGAATTCCTATGTTCTTCCTCTCTGATCTTCTTGGAGTAAAACTGGCCTCATCTTCACTATCATCCCCCTCAGATTTTCGCCCCCTTAGAGGAGAGTAAGACTCATCCTTTGATGTTGGTGAAAAATGACTGGCATTCTGTTCACTAGCCTCAGGAGATGCAGATTTTACAGCCCTGTCACCTTTTTCTTCAGTGTTTACATTGCCTGGTTCCCTTTTAACACTCAAATGTGAGGAACCACCCTTTGATGCCTGGAACCAAACCTCTGAATTAGCATGTAGCCCACTATTTCCAACCACAAAGCTCCACCCTTTGCCCAAATCCTGGTAACCAACAAACATAAGCTGCTGTGCTTTGGGGTCACCCTTTCTGCACTGTGATCGTGGCACATGAACCCATGCCTTCACACTGAATGTGCGCAAATGATCAGCTTTGGGCTTTTTTCTGAACAGCATAAAATAGGGTGTTGTTCCAATCGTGCTGTGGACCAAGCAGTTCTGAACATAATTGGCTGTCAAGATCGCCTCCCATCAATAGCGTTTGGACAAGCCAGAATCCTCTAGCATTGAGTCCATCATTTCTTGCAGAGACCTTTTCTTTCTCTCTGCCTCTCCATTCTTCTCTGGACTATGAGGGTTTGTCTTTCTGTGCCCAATTCCATTCCTTTGTAACCATGATTGGAATGCACCTGACAGAAATTCGCCTCCACGGTCAGATTGAAACTTTTAAACTTTGTGTGGGAATTGCCTCTCAACATATGCCACCCAGTCTTTAAACTTAGAGGAAAACCTCTGCCTTGTGCTTCATGGGATAAACCCAACTAAACCTTGTGGCATCATCAATTATAGTTAGCACATACTGGGAATTACCCCTGCTGAGTTTAAAAGGACCACACACATCAGCATGAACAAGCTGAAAAGGTTTCTCACTCACCTTCTCACTTCAAGGATAAGACCCTTGGTGGCTCTTGACCTAGAATCATAGAATCATAGAATCATAGAGTTGGAAGAGACCACAAGGGCCATCGAGTCCAACCCCCTGCCAAGCAGGAAACACCATCAGAGCACTCCTGACATATGGTTGTCAAGCCTCTGCTTAAAGACCTCCAAAGAAGGAGACTCCACCACACTCCTTGGCAGCAAATTCCACTGTCAAACAGCTCTTACTGTCAGGAAGTTCTTCCTAATGTTTAGGTGGAATCTTCTTTCTTGTAGTTTGGATCCATTGCTCCGTGTCCGCTTCTCTGGAGCAGCAGAAAACAACCTTTCTCCCTCCTCTATGTGACATCCTTTTATATATTTGAACATGGCTATCATATCACCCCTTAACCTCCTCTTCTCCAGGCTAAACATGCCCAGCTCCCTTAGCCGTTCCTCATAAGGCATCGTTTCCAGGCCTTTGACCATTTTGGTTGCCCTCCTCTGGACACGTTCCAGTTTGTCAGTGTCCTTCTTGAACTGTGGTGCCCAGAACTGGACACAGTACTCCAGGTGAGGTCTGACCAGAGCAGAATACAGTGGCACTATTACTTCCCTTGATCTAGATGCTATACTCCTATTGATGCAGCCCAGAATTGCATTGGCTTTTTTAGCTGCCGCGTCACACTGTTAGCTCATGTCAAGTTTGTGGTCAACCAAGACTCCTAGATCCTTTTCACATGTACTGCTCTCAAGCCAGGTGTCACCCATCTTGTATTTGTGCCTCTCATTTTTTTTGCCCAAGTGCAATACTTTACATTTCTCCCTGTTAAAATTCATCTTGTTTGTTTTGGCCCAGTTCTCTAATCTGTCAAGGTCGTTTTGAAGTGTGATCCTGTCCTCTGGGGTGTTAGCCACCCCTCCCAGTTTGGTGTCATCTGCAAATTTGATCAGGATGCCCTTGAGTCCATCATCCAAGTCGTTGATAAAGATGTTGAATAAGACCGGGCCCAAGACAGAACCCTGTGGCACCCCACTAGTCACTCTTCTCCAGGATGAAGAGGAACTATTGATGAGCACCCTTTGGGTTCGGTCAGTCAGCCAGTTACAAATCCACTGAGTGGTAGCATAGTCAAGACTGCATTTTACCAGCTTCTTTACAAGAATGTCATGGGTCACCTTGTCAAATGCCTTGCTGAAATCAAGGTAGGCTACATCCACTGCGTTCCCTTCATCTACCAGGCTTGTAATTCTGTCAAAAAACGAGATCAGGTTAGTCTGACATGACTTATTTTTCAGAAATCCATGCTGACTATTGGTGATCACAGCATTCCTTTCTAGGTGCTCACAGACTGTTTGCTTGATGATCTGCTCCAGAATCTTCCCTGGTATTGATGTCAGACTGACTGGGCGGTAATTATTTGGGTCCTCTCTTTCCCCCTTTTTGAAAATAGGGACAACATTTGCCCTCCTCCAGTCTGCCGGGACTTCGCCTGTTCTCCAGGAATTCTCAAAGATGACTGCCAGTGGTTCTGAGATCACATCTGCCAGTTCTTTTAATACTCTTGGATGCAGTTCATCTGGCCCTGGAGACTTGAATACATCTAAACTAGCCAAGTATTCTTGTACTATCTCCTTAGTTATTCTGGGCTGTGTTTCCTTTGCTGAATCATTTGCTCCAAATTCTTCAGGTCGGGCATTGTTTTCTTTATCGGAGAAGACTGAGGCAAAGAAGGCATTGAGGAGTTCAGCCCTTTCTGTGTCCCCTGTTTGCATTTCCCCATCTTCTCCTCTGAGTGACCCCACTGTTTCTTTGTTCTTCCTTTTGCTACGAACATACCCATAAAAGCCTTTTTTGTTGCTTTTAACCTCTCTAGCAAGCCTGAGTTCATTCTGTGCTTTAGCTTTTCTGACTTTGTGTCTACATGTGCTGGCTATTTGTTTGAATTCCTCTTTGGTGGTTTCCCCCCTTTTCCATTTTTTGTACACATCCTTTTTTAATCTTAACTCAGTTAAAAGTTCTTTAGATAGCCACCCTGGCTTCTTTAGGCACCTTCCATGTTTCCGTCTCATTGGTATTGCCTGACGTTGTGCTTTTACTATCTCCCTCTTCACAAACTCCCAGCCATCATGAACTCCCTTTCCTTTTAGTATTACTGTCCATGGGATCTCACCCAGCACTTCCCTAAGTTTTATGAAGTCGGCTTTCTTAAAGTCAAGAAATTGAGCCCTAGTATGCTTGGCTGCTCCTTTCCGCTGTATAGTAAACTTCAGAAGAGCATAATCACTCGCGCCTATTGATCCTTCCACTTCTACCCCACTAACCAGGTCATCAACATTGGTTAGGACCAGATCTAAAATGGCTGTTCCTCTTGTTGCTTCTCCCACTTTCTGGACAATGAAGTTGTCTGCAAGGCCAGTGAGGAATCTGTTTGACCTTATGCTCTTGGCTGAGTTTGACATCCAACAAATATCCGGGTAATTGAAGTCCCCCATTACTACTATCTCCCTTCCTTTTGCATGCTTGGCCATCTGTTCCAGGAAGGCATCATCTATGTCCTCCGTTTGGCTTGGGGAGCTATAGTAAACTCCCACAATGAGGTGACTGTTATTCTTCTCTCCCTTAATTTTGACCCAAATGCTCTCACTTTCGCTTTGAGGTTCTAAATCTTGGATCTCTTCACAGGTATACACATCCCTGACATATAACGCCACTCCTCCTCCTTTCTTGTCTGGTCTGTTTCTCTGAAATAGATTGTATCCCCCCCCCCATTATTACATTCCAATCGTGGGACTTATCCCACCAGGTTTCAGTGATGCCTATTATGTCATATTTAGTTTGCTGTACCAAGAGCTCAAGCTCATCTTGTTTAATTCCCATGCTTTGGGCATTAGTGTACAGACATTGAAGTCCATTAATCATTCCCCCGTGTCTCTTATTTGAGGATTTTTTCCTCCCACCAATAGGTCTGCGTGCTGTTTGCTCCATTTGGTCTATGACATTTGGATGATCATCTTCATCAACTGATAGACTCCTACCTTCAGGAGCACTGTCTCCCTCCCCCACATTAGTCAGTTTAAAGCCCTCCTGATGAGGTTTCTGAAATTTTTGACAAAAACATTTCTCCCAACCGTTGTGAGGTGCAGCCCATCGCTTGCCAGAAGTCCATCTTCAAGAAACTGCAGTCCGTGATCTAAGAATCCAAACCGTTCCTGTTTACACCATTTGCGAAGCCAGCTGTTCACTTCCACTCTTTTCCCCTCTCTCCCTGGGCCACGTCGTTCAACTGGGAGGACAGATGAGATGACAATTTGTGCATTTAGTTGCTTCAATTTCCTGCCCAGAGCCTCCTAGTCTCTTTTGATCTTCTGGAGGCTATTGCTTGCAGTGTCATTGGTTCCCACATGAGCCAAGATGTAGGGGTATTTGTCAGTGGGTTTTATGATTTCTTGCAGTCGTTCAGTTACATCTTGGATCTTAGCCCCGGGGAGACAGCACACTTCCCGAGACCTCTTGTCAGGCCCACAGATCACTGCTTCTGTTCCCCTCAGTAGGGAATCCCCTACCACCACTATACGCCTCCTCTTAGGTTTGGTCGGGGTTCTTCCGTGAGCTGTCCGTTCCAAGGTTGCCTGAACATTCCCTGAGGACTGACTTTGCTGCTCGTCTTCATATACCTGATCAACTGTAATGAGGGAGAGATCCTCAAATGGAGTCTGTTCTTCGTCTTCCATGCTAGGGGAAAGGACTTCAAAGCGATTGTGTATTTCTAAACAATCAGAGCGAACCCTGGGCCTCCTACTTCTTTGAGTCACGTTTCTCCATATATCTGGCACCTGTGTTGGTGAACTAGCCTCCTTCTCAGGGGTGCCCCCTGTCTCCTCCTTGGTGGAGACGGTGTGCTCTGTTGCTTCCAAGAAGAGCTCCAGCTCTCTAATTCTTTGGAGCGTAGCTACACGTTCCTCCAGTTGCTGGACTTTGTCTTCTAAGAGGGCAATCAACATACTATTGCTGCAGGTAAAGCTGCCTGCAACCTTTGGCAAGATGGCAAACATTGCGCAGGAACCGCAGGCGACTGCAGCTGTTCCTTCACCCTCCATCTTGAAAACGTGTCATTGGGGGTGGCTACAGTGGTCCTCCATCTTAAAAAGCGTGAAGACAGGACAAATAACCCCCCCAAAAAACCTAGGTCTCCCCCAAGAAACGTTTGAGACTAGTTCCCCTAAATCTAAAATATGGATCAAGCTGCCCTGCAAGCTCTGATAAGCTCCTCCCACAGCTAATCACCTGACTCAACAGAAACCCTGCCCCCTCTGACCTTTGTACAGGGAGAGCAGCTAATCAGCCACAAAGAAACACACACACAAGAAAACTCTTTTGCTCCTTCTTCAGCTGCTGCCCTGCAAGCTCTGTCATTTTAAAAAAAATTAGTTTATTATTTTTAATTGGATTATGATCCGGATATGTTGATTGGCTGTTTTTATTGGAAAACCAATAAAAATGATTTTTTGAAAAACCAAAACCTGCCACATCAAGTGATACAAGGTTTTATGCTGTCCGAAGCGAGCTGTCGTGGCACTGACGTAGAACTTGGCCATCTTTCTCTGAAAAAAGCTCCATCCTGGTGCTTCACTCCCTCGGCGCAGCCAAATTGTCTTTGGCGAAGGCGTTGGCCACCGTCTGTTGCTGGAAATCAGAGGACCCCCCTCCCCAAAACTCTCCAGCTCTGATGCTTCCTTGCTAGTTCCCTCCGTGGGTTGCTCTTCCATGTCCCACCAGTCTGAACCAGGCTCAAAATCCTCTTCTTCCCCAGTGTCACTCCCTGGTCCCTCCTGGTTAACTGGCTGCCAGCACTACTTATCTAGCCAGTTCCTGACATTGGCTCAGTGTGGGCACAGACTCTGACAGGGCTACGTCTCCTGCTCTGCAAGACAGTTCTGTTCCAGCCCCTTTCCCTTTCCCCTTCAGAGCTTGAGAGGGTAGAGCAGAGAAAAGGGCAAAGCAATTTAGAGCTGAGTCACAGAAGGCTGCCGGGAGGGAGGCTTAAAAGAGGGAAGGAGAAGTCGGAAACTCAATCCTGCAACTTACTAATGTGGAGTGTGCCTGGCTATCTCTGTGTGTGAAGCAATAAAAAGTTCATTGCTGGTCAAGTCTTTGTCAGCTTCTGAATTCCAGCAACAGATAATGTTCTGAAGAAGTGTGCATGCACACGAAAGCTCATACCAGTAACTAACTTAGTTAGTCTCTAAGGTGCTACTGGAAGGAATGTTTTTATTAAGTTTCTTGTAGGCAGAGAATATTAAAATTTATGTAGTATTCTTTAAAATTCATATCTTTTAACTTGGGGGATCATCCTGCCACATTCCATGATAAGACCTTGCATGTATTGTTGAGGACAGGTTGATTGTGCGGCTGGCCTGCTGAATTCCTTATTGGAGTTATAACTTCATAGTCAGACAAGGCTTGAACTTCATGTGCCCCCCCCCCTAGGTTTGTGTGGCACTGGGTGCTGAAAACTCTATTGAACTGTTCATTACAAGAATCATTATATCAATCCAGTTCTACAATTTGATTTGATTCCCCAACTTTGTCCACAAACACAGACCCGCCTCCTATCAAAGGGTTAGAGAACTCCTTTTTAGTAGTTAGAATTTGGGTTGTTGATTTCAGGTCAGGGAGAGCTAATTCTTCCAGATTAAGAAATCTTCTTTGGAGCCATTCAACAGAGGTTATAGAATAACTTGAAGGGACAGCATAGTTATACTCTCTGATAGGAGGGTGTTCCTTATCAATTTGATTATCTTTGTTTATTGGGGGGGGGGTTCTCCACCTCTTCCCTTTGTTTACCTCTGTGTTGGTTAGACATTATTTCCATAATTTGATCCGTGATTGTATTAGCTTTCTCTGGAGGCCGAAAGTGAATAAGGGTGTATTGTAAGGAAGTCATTCTGCTAATGATTTCTTCCTGTGACTGGTAAGGGAGGGCTAAAAAGTGTCTCTTTTCATCAAAGGCAAGGGAATCGTCAAACTCATTTTTGGAATGGTGTTCTTCTTGGCTTTTAGCAGGTGCTGAAAAGAGTAGAGTATTGTTAGTAGGCAGGGAGCCCCAAAGTGTAGGTGCTGCCATGCTAAAAGATTGATTTCCTTCAACGGCAGAACGAGTATTATGTGACACCTGTATCGGTGTCAGTTCTGCAGACTGAAGCAGTCAAATGGGCATACATGGGGTAAGGCCATCTCTCAAGTAAACTGGTTGCAAGTTGTTCAGTGTTTTATATATCAAATGGGCAACCAGTGCAGGTATGTGAGCATAGGTGTTATATGCTGACACGGTCTCATTCCTGTCAGCAACCATGATGCACCATTCTGCACTAACTGCAGCTTCTGGATCAAGCGCAAGGAATGTCACACATAGAGTGCATTGTAGTAATGCAATCTTGAAGCAACCATCCTTTTGCAGGAAGCGTGTTCTAACAGGCCCATCTATCTACTCCAGTATGGAGGACTTGACCTGGCATGTGTAACCTGACTTGGTTGGATGAAGCAGATGGGCCTGTCCTTGCCGCTGCTTGTCCACCAGGTTTCTCTTACCCACAGCCACCCAGGTCATATGGGGGGGGGGGGTTGCAGTGATTTTTAGGAAGTCATTAGCGTACACCGGGCGTCCTATTGGGAAGACCCAGTTTACTGAGTGCATGTTCTGGAAGTTGGGCAATAGGGGCAGTACAGGATTTCTTTTGGTGTACCAACTTCCCCGCTGCACCAAGGATTCCCTGCCCAAGCTGCTTCAAGTCGTAGCAGATGTTCTCCTGGAGACACCTAGTTTGGTTATCCTAGGGCAGGCATGTCTATCTTCAAGTAGGCTGTGAGCTACGATCCAATATAAAAAACTGGCAGTAATCTACCACCCTGGGATGGGTTCAGGGTGGGCGGGCAGGCGCTGGCTGCTTCCCCCAAAGGCGCAGGGCAAACTTTGATACCATCAACCAAGACATCCTTCTGGGCCGTCTAGAGGGGCTGGGAGCTGGGGGCACTGTTATACAGTGGTTCTGCTCCTTCCTCCTGGCCCGTGTTCAGAAAGTGGTGTTGGGGGATAAGTGTTCAGAAACCTGGGCTCTCACTTGTGGGGTGCCTCAGGGCTCTGTCCTCCCCCCCATGTTTTTTAACATCTATATGACGCCTCTGGGAGAAATCATCAGGGGGTTTGGGCTATGTGTTCATCAGTATGCAAATGTTACCTAGCTCTACCTCTCTTCCAAATCAGAACCAGTGAAGGCAGTGAAGGTCCTGTGTGAGTGTCTGGAGGCGGTTGCAGGATGGGTGGCGGCTAACAGATTGAGGTTGAATCCTGACAAGACAGAAGTACTGTTTTGGGGGGACAGGAGGCAGGCAGGTGTGGAAGATTCCCTGGTCCTGAATGGGGCAACTGGGCCCCTGCAGGACCAGGGGCACAGCCTGGGAGTCATTTTGGACTCACAGCTGTCCATGGAGGCGCAGGTCATTTCTGTGTCCAGGGCAGCTGCCTACCAGCTCCATCTGGTATGCAGGCTGAGACCCTCCCTGCCCGTGGACTCTCTTGCAAGAGTGATGCATGCTCTAGTTATCTCCTGCTTGGACTACTGCAATATGCTCTATGTGGGGCTACCTTTGATGGTGACCCGGAAACTACAACAAATCCAGAATGCAGCAGCTAGACTGGTGACTGGGAGTGGCCGCCGAGACCAAATAACACTGGTCCTGAAAGACCTACATTGGCTCCCAGAATGTTCCGGAGCACAATTCGAAGAGTTGGTGCTGACCTTTAAAGCCCTAAACGGCCTTGGTCCAGTATACCTGAAGGAGCGTCTTCACCCCCATCTTTCAGCCCGGACACTGAGGTCCAGCTCCGAGGGCCTTCTGGCGGTTCCCTCCTTGCGAGAAGTGAGGTTACAGGGAACCAGGCAGAGGGCCTTCTCAGTGGTGGTGCCCACCCTGTGGAATGCCCTCCCATCAAATGTCAAGGAAATAAACAACTATCTGACTTTTAGAAGACATCTGAAGGCACCCCTGTTTAGGGAAGTTTTTAATGTTTGATGTTTTATCGTGTTTTCAATATTCTGTTGGGACCCGTCCCGAGTGGCTGGGGAAACCCAGCCAGATGGGCGGGGTAATAAATAATAATAATAATAATAATAATAATAATAATAATAATAATAATAATAATAATAAATTTGTTGTTGTTGTTATAACCTCTTCTCAGAGTGTCCAGCCAGATGCCCCAGTGGGAAACCCACAAGCAGGACCCAAGCAAAAGAGCATCTACGTTCCTGTGGTTTCCAGCAACTGGCAATCAGAAGCATTATTGCTTCAGACTATGAAGGCACACATGTTGAAAACCTCTGATTTAGGGGACTAGCCTAGTCCCCCATGTCCATTGACCACATGCCACTGTGTGGGAGCAAGTTCCATAGTTTAACTGTGCACTGTGTCAAGGAGGATCTATTTCATCTGTCATCTGTTTAGGACAGCTTAATCCTACGTAGCAAAACTGAAAAGGAAGAAAAGAATAACCGGAAAAAGGAAATTAAAGCAGCTCACCACTTCATTAGGATGTACCATGAGCAGATAGATCCCAGGGTGTTTCCCAGCCACCTGGTAGGAGCAGTTGATTTCCTCCATTTTACAAAGAGCCTCCACACACAGCTCACCTAACAATTTAAAAAAGAGAACGCCAAATGTTAGGGCTGTTGGAACCACCATAATATGAAGGCAAATGATCCCTGCATAAGATGAAAGTCATCCTCAAAGAATCATAGAACAGGAACAGTCACTATGCAGATGGTTTTATCCTATAAAGCGTCTTAAGGGAGATACCTGACTCGCCTTTTCATGAAGTTCAGAAAGGAGTGTGTTTAGCTTCGCTTTGTTTTGTTTGCAAAATGAATCACATGGTCAGGCATTTGGGGAAGGGGGCTTTCTTTGTTTTGATCCACTACCTTTTTATTATTAGTGTTTTGTCCCAAAAGCAGCAGCTCTGGTCTGTGTAAATACAAGTGATCACTGATGTCTTCTGTTAATCCTGGTGTCCTCTATTAATCCTGCCAATTAATTGTTTTTGAAAGATGCTTCCCCCCGCCCTTCTCACACACAGAACTAAATGCATATTTTATGAGGGCACATGTCGCCTACAATTGTTAGAACTGGTTGTGGGATTTTTAAAAAGTCATCTGCATCGTGAGTGCTGGAGAAGGCCTCTCCCCCCTCAGGCTCACCTTCCATCTGGCCTAGGGGGCGGGGCCCAGACTCACCTTCGCCACAGCTTTAAGAGGCCTCATTGGGGTCTGGGACATCGCTGCTGCTGCATCGTGAGTGTCGGAGAAGGCCTCTCCCCCCTCAGGCTCACCTTCCATCTGGCCTAGGGGGCGGGGCCCAGGCTCACCCCCGTAATAGCTTTAAGGACACTGGTGCTGCTGCAGCATATGTTAAACATGTTTATATATATTTTAAGGTGTTTTAAAGGTGTTTTTATTGTTTATTTTGTTGTACCACCGTGAACGGTGGTTTTTATCCATGTATTTTGTTTTGTTTTGTTTTGTTTTGGGGTCGGTCATTGAGTGGGGTGGGGATTGGTTTTGTTTGGGCACAATTGTTTTTGGTAGTTTTGTTTTCTATTTTATAAATGGAGGCTTGTATGAGGCCTGGGATTGCTACCGTGGAGGGGCGAGGGAGGTATGGCGGTGGGGGCAGATATTATAGGCGAAGGGGATCGAGATACGGATATGCTCGTACCCCTTCCAATCTGCGCCCCATCCCGAGGGACGAGGGTAGGGTGAGCAAGGATTACTCACCTCCTTCACTGGTGTTGTGCAATGCCAGGTCTATAGGCAACAAAACCGCTACCCTGCGAGATTTCTTTACCTCGCAGGGGGTCGACCTGGCTTGTGTGACGGAGACCTGGGTGCGCGAAGGGGTAACTGTTACCTTACGAGAGATGGCGCCCCCGGGTTTCTCCGTCCTCCACCAGTCACGGACTGTGGGCCGGGGTGGCAGTATTAATCCGGGAAGATTGTTCTTTCAGGGCTCTACCATCGCCATTGATCCCCGGCATTGAATGTGTTGGCCTAGTGTGGGGCTCCGAGGAGAGCTTGGCTGTCTGGCTGGTGTACCGGCCACCTAGCACACCAGCAGCCACCCTGTCAGGCCTGCTGGAGGCGGTGGCCGGCTGGGCCTTGGAGTTCCCTAACCTATTGGTATTGGGAGACTTCAACTTCCACGCTGATGCCACTCCCTCCTCACAGGCTCTGGACCTGGTGTCTTCCATGGCGACACTAGGGCTCTCCCAGTTTGTTTCGGGCCCCACACATCAAGCAGGCCACACGCTGGATTTGATCTTTGGCGCCGGTATAGATGTGATCATGTCTCCTTCGATGAAGGTGCCATGGTCTGATCACTACGCTCTGAAAGCCAGGATTGACTTTCCACCCCCACCCTGCTTAGGTGGCGAGCCGATTTGGGCTCGCCCGCAGAGGCTGATGGACCCTGATAGATTCCGTCAAGCATTGCGGGACCTTGCTCCCCCTGGCGACTCATTGACTGAGCTTGTTGAGGGCTGGAATACCCAGCTCCTGGCAGCCATCGATGAGATCGCACCTAAGCGCCCTCTGCGACCCCGCAGAAATCGGGCTCCCTGGTTTACCGAGGAGCTTCGGAAAATGAAGCGGGACCTCAGATGGCTAGAGCGAGTATGGCGGGGTGCCCGTGACGGAGCCTCAAGAACATCTTATAGGGTTTTTATGAAAACCTATGAGATGGCAGTGAAGGCCGCTAAGAAGTCTTACTTCTCGGCCTCCATTGCATCCGCTAGCTCTCGCCCGGCGCAATTATTTAGTATAATTCGGTCTTTAACGTCCCTTGAAGGACAGCCAAATTTAAATAACAATCTGACACACAGCTGTGAGGCATTTGCGAGCTTTTTTGCGGAGAAGGTCCTGTTGCTCCGCCATGACCTCCCTGCCAATTTGGATACAATAAAGGAACTGGAGGCCCCTCAACTGTCCTCAGGTCCAGTATTGGACCACTTTGACCGGATATCTCCAGCCGATGTGGACAGATTCCTCCAAGCTGGAAAGCCCACCACCTGTCCTCTTGACCCGTGCCCGTCATGGCTGATTAGAGCGTGTCCAGACGAGGTGCGGGCCCCTCTGGGGGATATCATCAATTTGTCCCTTGGCACCGGGATATTCCCAGGGGAACTGAAGGAGGCGGTGGTGCATCCGCTCTTAAAGAAAACATCGTTAGATCCCTTAGATCTATCCAATTACCGCCCGGTCTCGAATCTTCCATTCCTGGGTAAGGTGATTGAGAGAGCGGTTGCTGAACAGCTTGGTAGGTTTCTGGATGAAACATCTGCTTTGGATCCATTCCAGTCCGGCTTCCGTGCTGGTCATGGGACCGAGACGGCTCTGGTCGCCCTAACAGATGATCTCCGCAGGCAGCTGGATCGAGGCGGGTCAGGGCTGCTGATTCTTCTAGATCTGTCAGCAGCCTTTGACATGGTCGATCACGAACTCCTGGACCACCGCCTTGCCGACGTGGGGATCCAGGGCACAGTCCTTCAATGGCTGCGCTCGTTTCTCTCTGATCGGGGACAGAGGGTGGCGCTTGGGGGGGAATTGTCATCGCGCCACTCCTTGGTGTGTGGAGTGCCTCAGGGTGCGATTCTCTCCCCGATGCTTTTTAACATCTTTATGCGCCCCCTCGCCCAGCTTGTCCGGAGTTTTGGGCTGGGTTGCCATCAGTATGCTGATGACACCCAACTCTATCTGTTGATGGATGGCCATCCTAACTCAGCCCCAGACACACTGACCAGATGTCTGGAAGCTGTGGCTGGATGGTTACGTGGGAGCCGGTTGAAGTTAAATCCTTCGAAGACAGAGGTCCTCTGGCTGGGGCGGGACGATATGGGATCGAGGGGGCAACTCCCATCTCTTGCGGGGGTGCAATTAGTGCCAGCACCGTCCGTTAAGAGTTTGGGTGTAATCTTCGATACCTCCCTCTCTATGGAGGCGCAGATTACAGCTATAACAAAGGCGGCATTTTTCCATCTCCGCCAAGCTAAGCAGTTGGCCCCTTATCTCTCTCGCCCTGACCTAGCCACTGTGATCCATGCGACGGTCACCTCCAGACTGGATTATTGTAACTCGCTCTACGTGGGGCTGCCCTTGAGACTGACCCAGAAACTCCAGCGGGTGCAGAATGCCGCAGCGAGACTCCTTACGGGGTCTTCGCTGCGGGATCACATTCATCCGGTGCTATACCAGCTGCACTGGCTCCCGGTGGAGTACAGGATCAGGTTTAAGGTGCTGGTTTTAACCTTTAAAGCCCTATACGGCCTAGGACCCTCGTACCTACGGGACCGCCTCTCCTGGTATGCCCCACAGAGAAACCTACGGTCTACAAATAATAACACCCTCAAGGTCCCAGGCCTCAGAGAGGTTAGGCTGGCCTCAACTAGAGCCAGGGCCTTCTCGGCTGCAGCTCCAACCTGGTGGAATGCTCTGTCACAAGAGACTAGGGCCCTGCGGGACTTGACATCTTTCCGCAGGGCCTGCAAGACAGAGTTGTTCCGCCAGGCCTTTGGTCAGGGCGCAGCCTGACTCCCTCCTCTGGCAACCTGCACAGAATTTTGTTTAATCGGTTGCCATCAATTTGATTTTAACTAATTTTTATATTGAAATATTTTTAGAATGTGTTATTATTTGATTGTTTATTTGATTGTTGTTAGCCGCCCTGAGCCCGGCTCAGCTGGGGAGGGCGGGATATAAATAAAATTTTTTATTATTATTATTATCATTTTTTCCAGCACTTCTTATACCCCTGTATTGCAGACCAACCTTGCTACCCCTTAGATTACAAATGGAGGAAGAGGAAGCAGAGACTGGCAGAACCGCTATAACTGAGTTACTTTCCTCTAGACAAATGGTGAAACTCCAAATGGTGACCTGCTTAGGGAAGCTATTCCTGTCTGTTTAAATAGGCAGGACTTGGTTTGCCCAATACAGTGGTACCTCGGGTTACAGAAGCTTCAGGTTACAGACTCCGCTAACCCAGAAATAGTACCCAGCTCTACTGATACTGAGCTCTACCTCTCTTCCAAATCAGAACCAGTGAAGGCGGTGAAGGTCCTGTGTGAGTGCCTGGAGGCGGTTGGAGGATGGATGGCGGCTAACGGATTGAGGTTGAATCCTGACAAGAAAGAAGCACGGTCTTTGGGGGGGCGGGCGGGTGTGGGGGACTCCCTGGTCCTGAATGGGGTAACTGTGCCCCTGAAGGACCAGGGGCGCAGCCTGGGAGTCATTTTGGACTCACAGCTGTCCATGGAGGCGCAGGTTAATTCTGTGTCCACCTGGTACGCAGGCTGAGACCCTACCTGCCCGCGAACTGTCTCGCCAGAGTGGTGCATGCTCTAGTTATCTCACGCTTGGACTACTGCAACGCGCTCTACGTGGGGCTACCTTTGAAGGTGACCCAGAAACTGCAATTAATCCAGAATGCGGCAGCTAGACTGGTGACTGGGAGCGGCCGCCCAGACCACAGAACTTGAAAGACCTACATTGGCTCCCAGTCCATTTCCGAGCACGATTCAAAGTGTTGGTGCTGACCTTTAAAGCCCTAAACGGCCTCGGTCCTGTATACCTGAAGGAGCGTCTCCACCCCCATTGTTCAGCCCGGACACTGAGATCCAGCGCCGAGGGCCTTCTGGCGGTTCCCTCATTGTGAGAAGTGAGGCTACAGGGAACCAGACAGAGGACCTTCTCGGTACTGGCGCCCGCCCTGTGGAACGGCATCCCATCAGATATCAAAGAGATAAATAATTACCTGACATTCAGAAGACATCTTAAGGCAGCCCTGTTCAGGGAAGTTTTTAATATGTAACGCTGTACTGTTTTTAACACTGATTGGGAGCTGCCCAGAGTGGCTGGGGAAACTCAGCCAGATGGGCGGGGTATAAATAATAAATTATTATATTATTATTATTATTATTCTTTGGCACTGCCCTTCTTTGGGATTCAGATGTAGACTGATCTTCTCCAATCCTCTGGTCACTTATGAGTTTTCCAAACTTGCTGGCATATTGAGTGTAGCACCGTAACAGCATCATCATTTAACATTTTAAATAGTTCAGCTGGAATACCATCACTTCCACTGGCCTTGTTATTTGCAGTGCTTTCTAAGGCCCACTTGACCTCACTCTACTCAGAGTAGACACATTTAAATTAATGTACACCAGTCATGTTCATAAAGTTCAATTGGTTTACTCTGAGTGGGACTAACATTGGCTACAGCCCAATGAAATTTAGGGGTAAGAAAAATTAAGGAACAGCATCTTCACAGAAAAGAAGAGTACAATAATTAGCCTGTGAATTAAATGTGAAATAAAACTGTATTAAAGCATATGGTGACATGCATTGATTAGAGCAGGCAAA
Organism: Podarcis bocagei; assembly: GCF_964188305.1. Taxonomy (NCBI): domain Eukaryota; kingdom Metazoa; phylum Chordata; class Lepidosauria; order Squamata; family Lacertidae; genus Podarcis; species Podarcis bocagei. The sequence continues at coordinate 81,231,931 of NC_138131.1, forward strand.
ATTAGTTATTGCTGAGACAATTCTGCTCCTGGCCTTCCTCCTCCACCCCACCCCCCCTAAAAGTATATTAGGTTTCCAAAGGGAGAAAAAGAAAAACAGCTAACTATTCAAAGCAGAAGTTTAAATCAATCCAGCAAAGGAAGCCCAGGGAAAATTAATCCAGTTAATACATTAGAGTAAAAAATAGCTTTAAAAGTGAAAATAGTTTTGTCTGAGCATCACCAGAGAACAAAGGAAACAAAATGAAATCAAAAAACCAAAATTAACCTGACTTCTGTAATGAGAAAAGAGAGACTGAAAAAAAATGAAATACAACTGTTCCTAAGCCAATCCCCAACACAGGATGGCAGCTCAAAAGTTAGACTGAGCAACAAAATAATGAAGGGATGGGTGTTTGAAATCATTAAATTCTATCTTCTCTCAAAGAGAAGGCAAAAGCTGGGACTAGAAGGAGGAAATAATGCAGCAGTATACCAGAAAAACCAGAACTAAATACTGGGCCAAAAGTTAAATCAAGTAACAATGCAGAAGTGCAGCAACCAAAAACCTTTTCCTACTCTAACCTCAAATCCCTGACTGTCTAAAGACTGTCTCTCTGTTTGGGTATTTTGAGGAGGAGACTGGTGATGCTTATCAGGAACACTCTGGGCCCGTGAAGCTGTTGGGAGAAAGGAAGCATCTCAGCCTTGTATAGTGGTACCTCGGGTTAAGTACTTAATCCGTTCCAGAGGTCTGTTCTTAACCTGAAACTGGTCTTAACCTGAAGCACCACTTTAGCTAATGGGGCCTCCTGCTGCCGCCGCACTGCCGAAGCACAATTTCTGTTCTCATCCTGAAGCAAAGTTCTTAACCTGAAGCACTATTTCTGGGTTAGCGGAGTCAGTGACCTGAAGCGTATGTAACCTGATATCTGAGGTTGTTGAGGGCAGCAGTTGAGCTTGCAGGGCAGCAGTTGAAGAAGGAGCAAAAAGGGGTGTGGGTTTTTTTTTTGTGTGTGTGTGTGTGTGTGTGTGTGTGTGTGTGTGTTTCTTTGTGGCTGATTAGCTGTTCTCCCTGTGCAAAGGTCAGAGGGGGCAGGATTTCTGTTGAGGCAGGTGATTAGCTGTTGGAGGAGCTTATCAGAGCTTGCAGGGTAGTTTGATCCATCTTTTAGATTTAGGGGAGCTAGTCTCAAACGTTTGTTGGAGGAGACCTAGGTTTTTTTGTGGGGGGAGTTATTTGTCCTGTCTTCACGCTTTTTATGATGGAGGACCGCTGTAGCCACCCCCAAAGACACGTTCTCAAGATGGAGGGGGAGGGAACAGCTGCAGTCGCCTGCGGTTTCTGCGCAATGTTTGCCATCTTGCCAAAGGTTGCAGGCAGCTTTACCTGCAGCAATTGCATGTTGATTGCCCTCTTAAAAGACAAAGTCCAGCAACTGGAGGAACATGTAGCTACGCTCCAAAGAATTAGAGAGCTGGAGCTCTTCTTGGAAGCAACAGAGCACACCGTCTCCACCAAGGAGGAGACATGGGACTCCCCTGAGAAGGAGGCTAGTTCACCAACACAGGAGCCAGATATATGGAGAAACGTGACTCAAAGAAGTAGGAGGACCAGGGTTCGCTCTGATTGTTTAGAAATACACAATCGCTTTGAGGTCCTCTCCCCTAGCATGGAAGACAAAGAGCAGACTCCATTTGAGGATCTCTCCCTCATTACAGTCAATCAGGTATATGAAGACGAGCAGCAAAGTCAGTCCTCAGGGAATGTGCAGGCGACCTTGGAACGGACAGCTCACGGAAGAACCCCGACCAAACCTAAGAGGAGGCGTGTAGTGGTGATAGGGGATTCCCTACTGAGGGGAACAGAAGCAGTGATCTGTGGGCCTGACAAGATGTCTCGGGAAGCGTGCTGGAAAAATAGTGGAAGTGAACAGCTGGCTTCGCAAATGGTGTAAACAGGAACGGTTTGGATTCTTAGATCACGGACTGCAGTTTCTTGAAGATGGACTTCTGGCAAGCGATGGGCTACACCTCACAACGGTTGGGAGAAATGTTTTTGCCAAAAATCTCAGAAACCTCATCAGGAGGGCTTTAAACTGACTAATGTGGGGGAGGGAGACAGTGCTCCTGAAGGTAGGAGTCTATCAATTGATGAAGATGATCATCCAAATGTCATAGACCAAATGGAGCAAACAGCACGCAGACCTAGTGGTGGGAGGAAAAAATCCTTAAATAAGAGACACGGGGGAATGATTAATGGACTTCAATGTCTGTACACTAATGCGCAAAGCATGGGAAATAAACAAGATGAGCTTGAGCTCTTGGTACAGCAAACTAAATATGACATAATAGGCATCACTGAAACCTGGTGGGATAAGTCCCACGATTGGAATGTAATAATGGAGGGATACAATCTATTTCAGAGAAACAGAGCAGACAAGAAAGGAGGAGGAGTAGCGTTATATGTCAGGGATGTGTATACCTGTGAAGAGATCCAAGATTTAGAACCTCAAAGCCAAAGTGAGAGCATTTGGGTCAAAATTAAGGGAGAGAAGAATAACAGTGACCTCATTGTGGGAGTTTACTATAGATCCCCAAGCCAAATGGAGGACATAGATGATGCCTTCCTGGAACAGATGGCCAAGCATGCAAAAGGAAGGGAGATAGTAGTAATGGGGGACTTCAATTGCTGTGATCACCAATAGTCAGCATGGATTTCTGAAAAATAAGTCATGTCAGACTAACCTGATCTCGTTTTTTGACAGAATTACAAGCCTGGTAGATGAAGGGAATGCAGTGGATGTAGCCTACCTTGATTTCAGCAAGGCATTTGACAAGGTGCCCATGATATTCTTGTAAAGAAGCTGGTAAAATGTGGTCTTGACTATGCTACCACTCAGTGGATTTGTAACTGGCTGACTGACCGAACCCAAAGGGTGCTCATCAATAGTTCCTCTTCATCCTGGAGAAGAGTGACTAGTGGGGTGCCACAGGGTTCTGTCTTGGGCCCGGTCTTATTCAACATCTTTATCAACGACTTGGATGATGGACTCAAGGGCATCCTGATCAAATTTGCAGATGACACCAAACTGGGAGGGGTGGCTAACACCCCAGAGGACAGGATCACACTTCAAAACAACCTTGACAGATTAGAGAACTGGGCAAAAACAAACAAGATGAATTTTAACAGGGAGAAATGTAAAGTATTGCACTTGGGCAAAAAAAATGAGAGGCACAAATACAAGATGGGTGACACCTGGCTTGAGAGCAGTACATGTGAAAAGGATCTAGGAGTCTTGGTGGACCACAAACTTGACATGAGCTAACAGTGTGACGCGGCAGCTAAAAAAGCCAATGCAATTCTGGGCTGCATCAATAGGAGTATAGCATCTAGATCAAGGGAAGTAATAGTGCCACTGTATTCTGCTCTGGTCAGACCTCACCTGGAGTACTGTGTCCAGTTCTGGGACCACAGTTCAAGAAGGACACTGACAAACTGGAACGTGTCCAGAGGAGGGCAACCAAAATGGTCAAAGGCCTGGAAACGATGCCTTATGAGGAACGGCTAAGGGAGCTGGGCATGTTTAGCCTGGAGAAGAGGAGGTTAAGGGGTGATATGATAGCCATGTTCAAATATATAAAAGGATGTCACATAGAGGAGGGAGAAAGGTTGTTTTCTGCTGCTCCAGAGAAGCGGACACGGAGCAATGGATCCAAACTACAAGAAAGAAGATTCCACCTAAACATTAGGAAGAACTTCCTGACAGTAAGAGCTGTTTGACAGTGGAATTTGCTGCCAAGGAGTGTGGTGGAGTCTCCTACTTTGGAGGTCTTTAAGCAGAGGCTTGACAACCATATGTCAGGAGTGCTCTGATGGTGTTTCCTGCTTGGCAGGGGGTTGGACTCGATGGCCCTTGTGGTCTCTTCCAACTCTATGATTCTATGATTCTATATTTCTTCTGGCAATCTCATCCAGCCCAGCCTTTCGCATGATGAATTATGGATATAAGTTAAATAAGCAGGGAGACCATGTATAGCCTTGTCGTACTCCTTTCCCAATTTTGAACCAATCAGTTGTTCCATATCCAGTTCTAACTGTAGCTTCTTGTCCCACATAGAGATTTCTCAGGAGACAGATGAGGCACTCCCAGTTCTTTAAGAACTTGCCATAGGCTGTCTGGCTCAAGGTCAGCAACCACACTACCTGGGGTGTACAAGACATCCATATCTTTCTGGTATAATTCCTCTGTGTATTCTTGCCACCTCTTCTTGATGTCTTCTGCTTCTGTTAGGTCCTTTCCACTTTTGTCTTTTATTATGGTAATCTTTGTACAAAATGTTCCTTTCATATCTCCAGTTTTCTTGAACAGATCTCTGGTTCTTCCCATTCTGTCGTTTTCCTATACAGTGGTGCCTCGCAAGATGAAAAGAATCCGTTCTGTGATTCTCTTCGTCTAGCAGTTTTTTTCGTCTTGCGAAACAAGCCCATTGAAGGATTAGCGGATTAGCGCTATTAGCGCTATTAGAGGCTTTTAGAGGCTTTTAGCGGCTTATCTGGTGATCGGATCAGCTGATAAGCGGCTTAGCGGCTTAGAAAAAGGGGGGGGGAGAAAAAAACCAGCAGGAACTCGCAAGACATTGTCGTCTTGCGAAGCAAGCCCATAAGAGATTCGTTTTGCGAAGCACCTCCAAAACGGAAAACTCTTTCGTCTAGCGAGTTTTCCGTCTTGCGAGGCATTCGTCTTGTGGGGCACCACTGTATTTCTTTGCATTGCTCGTTTAAGAAGGCCTTCTTGTCTCTCCTTGCTATTTTTTTTTGAAATCTGCATTCAATTTCCTGTATCTTTCACTATCTCCCTCACATTTTGCTTGCCTTCTCTCCCCCGCTATTTGTAAGGCCTTGTTGGACAGCCACTTTGCTTTCTTGCATTTCCTTTTCATTGGGATGGTTTTCGTTGCTGCCTCCTGTATAATGTTACGAGCCTCCATCCATAGTTCTTCAGGCACTCTGTCCACCAAATCTAAATCCTTAAACCTGTTCCTCACTTCCACTGTGTATTCATAAGGGATTTGATTTAGATTGCATCTTACCGGCCCAGTGGTTTTTCCTACTTTCTTCAGTTTAAGCTTGAATTTTGCTATAAGAAGCTGATGATCTGAGCCACAGTCAGCTCCAGGTCTTGTTTTTGCTGACTGTATAGAGCTTCTCCATCTTTGGCTGCAGAGAATATAATCAATCTGATTTCGATGCTGCCCATCTGGTGATGTCCATGTGTAGAGTCGTCTCTTGTGTGTTGGGAAAGAGTGTTTGTGGTGACCAGCTTGTTCTCTTGGCAGAACTCTATTAGCCTTTGCCCTGCTTTGTTTTGAACTCCAAGGCCAAACTTGCCAGTTGTTCCTTTTATCTCTTGACTCCCTACTTTAGCATTCCAATCCCCTATAATGAGAAGAACATCCTTCTTTGGTGTCATTTCTATAAGGTGTTGTAAGTCTTCATAGAATTGGTCAATTTCAGTTCAGTGGTTGGTGCATAAACTTGGATTACTGTGATGTTAAAAGGTCTGCCTTGGATTCGTATCGAGATCATTCTATCATTTTTGAGATTGCATCCCAGTACAGCTTTCGCCACTCTTTTTTTGACTATGAGGGCCACTCCATTTCTTTTATGGGTTTCTTGCCCACAGTAGTCATCTCATCTGTCCTCCCAGTTGAACGACGTGGCCCAGGGAGAGAGGGAAAAATAGTGGAAGTGAACAGCTGGCTTCGCAAATGGTGTAAACAGGAACGGTTTGGATTCTTAGATCACGGACTGCAGTTTCTTGAAGATGGACTTCTGGCAAGCGATGGGCTGCACCTCACAATGGTTGGGAGAAATGTTTTTGCCAAAAATCTCAGAAACCTCATCAGGAGGGCTTTAAACTGACTAATGTGGGGGAGGGAGACAGTGCTCCTGAAGGTAGGAGTCTATCAATTAATGAAGATGATCATCCAAATGTCATAGACCAAATGGAGCAAACAGCACGCAGACCTAGTGGTGGGAGGAAAAAATCCTTAAATAAGAGACACGGGGGAATGATTAATGGACTTCAATGTCTGTACACTAATGTGCAAAGCATGGGAAATAAACAAGATGAGCTTGAGCTCTTGGTACAGCAAACTAAATATGACATAATAGGCATCACTGAAACCTGGTGGGATAAGTCCCACGATTGGAATGTAATAATGGGGGGATACAATCTATTTCAGAGAAACAGACCAGACAAGAAAGGAGGAGGAGTGGCGTTATATGTCAGGGATCTGTATACCTGTGAAGAGATCCAGGATTTAGAACCTCAAAGCCAAAGTGAGAGCATTTGGGTCAAAATTAAGGGAGAGAAGAATAACAGAGACCTCATTGTGGGAGTTTACTATAGATCCCCAAGCCAAACGGAGGACATAGATGATGCCTTCCTGGGACAGATGGCCAAGCATGCAAAAGGAAGGGAGATAGTAGTAATGGGGGACTTCAATTACCCGGATATTTGTTGGATGTCAAACTCAGCCAAGAGCATAAGGTCAAACAGATTCCTCACTGGCCTTGCAGACAACTTCATTGTCCAGAAAGTGGGAGGAACAACAAGAGGAACAGCCATTTTAGATCTGGTCCTAACCAATGTTGATGACCTGGTTAGTGGGGTAGAAGTGGAAGGATCATTAGGCGCGAGTGATCATGCTCTTCTGAAGTTTACTATACAGCGGAAAGGAGCAGCCAAGCATACTAGGACTATGGGTATGTTTGTAGGGTATGTTCGTAGCAAAAGGAAGAACAAAGAAACAGTGGGGTCACTCAGAGGAGAAGATGGTGAAATGCAAACAGGGGACACAGAAAGGGCTGAACTCCTCAATGCCTTCTTTGCCTCAGTCTTCTCCGATAAAGAAAAGAATGCCCAACCTGAAGAATTTGGAGCAAATGATTCAGCAAAGGAAACACAGCCCAGAATAACTAAGGAGATAGTACAAGAATACTTGGCTAGTTTAGATAATAATAATAATAATAATAATAATAATAATAATAATAATAATAATAATAATAATAAATTTTATTTATATCCTGCCCTCCCCAGCCAAGCCGGGCTCAGGGCGGCTAACAACAATCAAATAAACAATCAAATAATAACACATTCTAAAAATATTTCATTATAAAAATTAGTTAAAATCAAATTGATGGCAACCGATTAAACAAAATTCTGTGCAGGTTGCCAGAGGAGGGAGTCAGGCTGCGCCCTGACCAAAGGCCTGGCGGAACAACTCTGTCTTGCAGGCCCTGCGGAAAGATGTCAGGTCCCGCAGGGCCCTGGTCTCATGAGGCAGAGCATTCCACCAGATTGGAGCCGCAGCCGAGAAGGCCCTGGCTCTAGTTGAGCCAGCCTAACCTCTCTGAGGCCTGGGACCTTGAGGATGTTATTATTTGCAGACCGTAGGTTCCTCTGTGGGGCATACCGGGAGAGGCGGTCCCGTAGGTACGAGGGTCCTAGGCCGTGTAGGGCTTTGAAGGTTAAAACCAGCACCTTAAACCTGATCCTGTACTCCACCGGGAGCCAGTGCAGCTGGTATAGTACCGGATGAATGTGATCTCGCAGCGAAGACCCCATAAGGAGTCTCGCCGCGGCATTCTGCACCCGCTGGAGTTTCTGGGTCAGTCTCAAGGGCAGCCCCACGTAGAGCGAGTTACAATAATCCAGTCTGGAGGTGACCGTCGCATGGATCACAGTGGCTAGGTCAGGGCGAGAGAGATAAGGGGCCAACTGCTTAGCTTGGCGGAGATGGAAAAATGCCGCCTTTGTTATAGCTGTAATCTGCGCCTCCATAGAGAGGGAGGTATCGAAGATTACACCCAAACTCTTAACGGACGGTGCTGGCACTAATTGCACCCTCGCAAGAGATGGGAGTTGCCCCCTCGATCCCATATCGTCCCGCCCCAGCCAGAGGACCTCTGTCTTCGAAGGATTTAACTTCAACCGGCTCCCACGTAGCCATCCAGCCACAGCTTCCAGACATCTGGTCAGTGTGTCTGGGGCCGAGTCAGGATGGCCATCCATCAACAGATAGTGTCAGGGGTTCAGGAGCAGAGACGCAGAGAAGGGAGGAGACAGAGAGCGAGGGGGAGGAATACGAAGGAAAGATGAGTGGGGATGACGACCCGAGATCACCGAGCCTGTCCAGTGAGTCCGAGGATTCCCAGAAGGGAGCGCCAGCGGACAGAGCAAGGGGGGAAAGCAGGGGGACACCCCAGGAAGAAGGGTCCAGAGAGGGATCAGAGAGCAGCAGTTGGAGATCGGGACCCACGTGCCCAGCCGGGAGCAGCGGGGAGAAAGGGGACCAGATATCGGGTTCCGGAGGCTTTCAGAAGGAGGGAGGGCATGAGTCAGGAGTAGTCACGCCCACCTCGGGGAGCGACGAAACGATCAAGAGGAAGGTAGAGAGTTGGGCGCGCGCGCCAAGTTCAAATGTAGCGGAAGCTGGCGCAGTAAGCAGCCCAGAGAGTGAGCCAGGTCCCAAAGCCCGCCGCAAGGAGGCGGAAGGGTCAGGGGGATCCGCGTCAGAAGAGAGTAGGAAAGAAGAGACCCCGGGGGGCAGAAGGACCCAGAGACGGAAGGAAAGGCGCAGGAGGTGGAGCAAGGCTAGGGTATTAAGCTGGTGTGCTAGAGGCGGAGACTCAGACGGGTCTTCGCCGGTCTGACCTAGAAGAAGTAGGGCTGCACATTGCAGTTTGGAAATGGAACCTGTAATCCAATAAAGACTCTTTTAACCGGAACGCTGGCTAACGTGGTCCTATGTGAGCTGGGACTGAGTGGCAGCCCTGACAGTAAGACCCGTCTCCATTAGCTTCGGACACCTGATACCTCGCAGCGGAGGCAGAAGCAGCGAGAGGAGGAAATTGGTGTTTGGGAGCAAGCTCACAACGGTTGGCAGAGATGACGGAAGCAGAGAAAATTTCAGCGCTGCAACAGGCAGTGACCCAATTGAACGCGGAGGTACAGGCATCCAAGAAAAGGGAGGAGGATGCGGCAGCCGCCTACAGAGATCTCCACGCCAGGTTTGAAGCATTGGTTAAGCATGGGCAGCCAGGACCCAGACCGGAGGGGGTTGGGTTGGCACGGAGAGCAGGAGGGCTTGTGGCTCACTTCGATGGGAATTTACAACAGTACCCCAATTTTCGAGCAGACGTAATGTGCGCACTGCAACTGCTGGCAAAAGACTTTAGAGATGAGGAAGAGAAAGTGGGGTTTATACTATCCCATTTGCATGGGGATGCTAAAGCGTGGCTACGCAATTTGTGGAGGGATAAAGATCCGGCGCTTCAGAGTGCAGATGCCTTTATCAAAGCGATGGATGCGTGCTTTTTATCTACCATTGACGTGGATCTTGCCCGACGGGAGATTCATGGACTGGAACAAGGGAGGGCGAGCGTACGGCAGTACCACGCCCGCTTTTTTGCGCTGGTCAGTGCCTTGGAATGGGACCGGGATTCGCCCCCAGTCAGAGACCTATTCTGGGAGGGTCTGAGCAGTGCTGTTAAAGACGAAATTGCGAGGGGGGAGAGGCCCCGGAGCACGCAGGAGGTGGTCCAAAGGGCGCTGACTGTGGGGGTGAGGCTGGAAGAACGTCCATGGTGCAGAGACGAAGGACGTGGAGGGCGCGAAGCAGCGAGAAGTTTCTCTTTCGTTCCCAGGGAAGCTGCGCGTGCGCAATCCACACCTCCGCCAGGAGGGGGAGTGGAACCTATGGAGGTGGGAGGCGCCAGGGCTCAGTCAGCTACCAGAGCCCCTGCACCGGCGGCAGTCAAGACTAAACCTCCTAGAGGGACCCGGAAGTGTTACATATGCGACAGCTCTCAACACTTGGCGAAAGAGTGTCCCCAGAGGAGCTCCAAGCACACTGCAGCCTCCGCAACGGTGAAAGCGGCCACGCAACACAGCGAACCCCAGCAGGGAAACGACGATGTCTGGCTGGAGACAGAGGCACTGGGGCCCAGCCAGACGCATCACTGAAGCAGTCCCCAGCGATCTTGCAACCCACGGACCCCCTCCCACCCAAACCAGTAGTGCAGCTCACAGCATCTCTCCAGCTACCCGATGGCGTCACTATCGAAGTGCCGCTTTCTGTGGATTCTGGAAGCAACGCAGACTTTATAGCGCAGGATTTTGTGGAGCAGCACGCTATACAGCTATTACCTGCCACTCTGCCCCTGCAAGTCGTCACAGTGGATGGCAGAGAGTTGCTGGGGGGGCAGGTGGTGAAGCAGACGCCGCCAATGGTGATGCGCCTTGGTAACCACATGGAAGTCATCAGTTTTAATGTCACCCGACTGTCGGACACACCCATTGTGTTGGGCATGAGTTGGCTGGACAGGCACAGTCCGACACTGGCTTGGTACCAGCGATAGCTGATCTTCGGCTCCTCTTACTGCGCAGAACACTGCATCCTGCCCAGACAGGAGGGAGAGGAGGAGGAATCACAACTGCAGTTGGGAACGTTGCAAGCAGTCCCCCACAAATACGCAGACTTTCTGGAGGTCTTCTGCGAGAAGGAGGCAGACAAGCTACCACCACACAGGCAATATGACTGCAAGATTGACCTCCTACCAGGGGCGACGCTACCGAAAGGGAAGCTGTATTCCATGTCTGAGGACGAACTACAGGAACTCAAACAGTTCATAGATCACAATTTGGAGCGCGGTTTCATCCGGGAGTCCAGGGCAGTAGGGGGCAGTCCTGTTTTCTTCGTGAAGAAGAAGGACACGCCCCAAAAAAGACTGGTGGTGGATTTTCGCCTCTTGAACAAGATGACCAAGCCCTCTGATTTCCCCATGCCCAGGATTGACGACCTACTGGCGACGGTGCGCAAGGGACGCGTGTTCACCAAGTTGGACCTGCGAGGGGCGTACAATCTCATCCGCATGAGGGAGGGCGATGAGTGGAAGACAGCCATGTTCACGCCTCTGGGCACCTACGAATACAGAGTGATGCCGTTTGGATTGCAAAACGGTTCTCACTGTTTTCAAGCTTTCATGCATCATGTGTTGGCGGGACTCCTCTACAAGAAGTGCGTCTGCTTTCTGGATGACATCCTGATATTCTCCGAATCGCAGCAAGCGCATGACCAAGACGTTCGGGAGGTGCTGGAGAGGTTGCAGCAGCATAGACTGTACGCCAAACTGGAGAAGTGCCAGTTCGACACGAAGGAGGTGGATTTCTTGGGTTACAAGTTGTCGGACAAGGGGCTAGCCATGGACAGCGCCAAGGTTCGCGCGGTGTTGGATTGGAAGAGCCCGCGCAACCGGAAGGAGGTCCAGCGGTTTGTCGGCTTCGCCAACTTCTATCGCAAGTTTATCAAGGGGTTCGCGATGCAGACGGCAGCTATTACGGACACGCTAAGCTCCAAGAAAAAGAAATTCATCTGGACGGAGCAGGCGGAGCAGTCCTTTCAGGCACTCAAGCGTCTCTTCGCGTCGGAAGAGCAACTGCTGCATATCGACCCCAGCAGACCGATGCGGGTAGAGACAGACGCGTCCGATAGAGCAGTGGGAGCTGTCCTGCTGCAGAGGGACCCACAGGGGGTCTGGAGGCCGGGAGCGTTCTACTCCAGAAAGCTCAGCAAGTCGGAGCAGAACTACACCATCTGGGACAGGGAGTTGCTTGCCATTCATGCAGCTTTCAAGGCGTGGAGACACTTCCTGATCGGCGCCAAGCACACGGTGCAGGTCTGCACGGACCACAAGAATCTGGAGCACTGGCGCACGGCGAAGTTCCTGAACCAGAGGCAGATACGTTGGGCGGAGTTCTTTGCTGACTTCGATTTCCGAATAGAGTACGTCCCAGGCGACACCAACATCATGGCGGATGCACTGTCCCGAAAACCGCAATACCTCGAAGAGGCGACGCCAGCGGCAGCCATGCACATCTTCGCGCCAACAGCGTGGGCGTGCGCTTCAGCCACAGTAGACCTGGATGCGGTGCGGCGGGCGTTGCAGGACGACTCATTCGCGCAGGCGAAGATGGCCGAGGTGCACAAGGGCACGGCGAAGAGCGACGAGTTCCAGATACGAGACGGCTTGCTCTTACGTAAAGGGGCCATCTACGTGCCGGGAGACGAACTTCGCGCCAAGGTACTGCAGCAGTTGCACGACGCACCCACGGCCGGGCACTTTGGCACAGAAAAAACGGTGGAATTAGTCGCAAGGGACTTTTGGTGGCCCAGACTGAGAGGGGAAGTCGCGGACTACGTCGCGAGGTGCGACACCTGCCAGAGGGCCAAACCGGTGCACAAACCACCGGCGGGACTGCTGGAACCGCTGCAAACGCCGTTTTAACCGTGGGAGAGGGTGGCCCTGGACTTTGTCACGGATCTACCCAGCTCGAGAGGCAAGACAGCTGTACTAGTGGTGGTGGACTTGTTCACCAAGATGGCACATTTCATACCGTGTGCGAAGGTGGCCACAGCAGAACAAACAGCCAAACTGTTCATAGATCACGTGTTCAAAGTGCACGGGCTGCCGCGGTCTATACTGTCCGACCGCGGCCGCCAGTTCATCTCGAATTTCTGGCAGAAGCTGATGGGCTTCCTGAACGTCAAGATCAACCTGACATCAGCGAGACACCCGCAGACCAACGGGCAAGCGGAGAGGGTCAATGCCATCATGCAGCAGTACCTGAGATGCTATGCCAATCAACAGCCTGCGACGTGGGTGGATTACCTGCCGCTCGCCGAGTTCGCCTACAACAACACGAAGCACGTGTCCACAGGGGTGACGCCGTTCTTCGCCAACAATGGGAGGAATCCCAGAACCTTCCCGGGACTGGACAGAGTGGGGGAAGGGGAACCGCAGACGGCGGACGCTTTCGCGTCTGAGTTGCAGGAGGTCCACGATCAACTCCGACGGCAGCTGGAGCTAGCGAAGCACGCATACAAGGTGCAAGCTGACAAGCACAGGCGGGTTGGCGAAGAGATACGAGTGGGAGACTGGGTCTGGTTGGCAGCCCACGCAGTGCCGACCAGATCGTTAGCCAAGAAGAAGTTGGGGCACAAGCAACTCGGTCCATACCAAGTCGAAGCGCAGATCAACCCAGTAGCTTTCAGGCTGGTGCTACCGGAGGGTTCCAGGATGCATCCGGTGTTCCACAGGTCGGTGCTCACTCCCTACAGGACACCTCACAGGTTCCAGGAACCAGGAACGGCACCGAGTCCGTCTCAGGAGCGGACGGAGGCGGGGAGATTGCCACAGCAGGACCCCATCAACGAAGTCACGGAGATTTTGGACTCCAGATGGGGGGAAGACGGAGTAGAATACCTCCTAGCCAGAGAGGGCACCCGGGCCAGTGCTAATAGCTGGGTGCCAGACTACGCTTTGGAGGAACCCCTGCTCAAGGACGAGTTTCATGCCCTTTTCCCACACAGACCCATGCCAGCAGGCTTCTTCGACGACTGGTTGTTCACGCCCACACTTTCCTCCAGCACGTTCCATGGCTTCGACTCGGACGGGGAGCCCGCACAGGGCACACGTTCCCCAGAGGGGTCACCGGAGGGTTCGGCGTCCGACACCTCGTATTGGTGGGACGATCGGCCAGAGGAGCAGTGGCGCCGGAGGTGGCTGGAGATGCCAGGTCAAGCGACCGACGCAGAGACTGACATGGACGTGTGCGGGGAGGATCTCGGTTTCGAGCACGGCGGCACTGAAATGGAGGCGGAGCAGCTCACCGTTGACGAACGCGAGGAGGAAGACTCGGAGGTCTTCAGTTGGCGGCCAGCGACGAGGAGCGAACTGTATCCGGCATTCACTCCTGTGATGATGGAGCACCCAGCAACCACCCTTGAAAGCGGGGAGGGGGGGAAGGGGGGCTTCGAGGGGGGATGGATGTCAGGGGTTCAGGAGCAGAGACGCAGAGAAGGGAGGAGACAGAGAGCGAGGGGGAGGAATACGAAGGAAAGATGAGTGGGGATGACGACCCGAGATCACCGAGCCTGTCCAGTGAGTCCGAGGATTCCCAGAAGGGAGCGCCAGCGGTCAGAGCAAGGGGGGAAAGCAGGGGGACACCCCAGGAAGAAGGGTCCAGAGAGGGATCAGAGAGCAGCAGTTGGAGATCGGGACCCACGTGCCCAGCCGGGAGCAGCGGGGAGAAAGGGGACCAGATATCGGGTTCCGGAGGCTTTCAGAAGGAGGGAGGGCATGAGTCAGGAGTAGTCACGCCCACCTCGGGGAGCGACGAAACGATCAAGAGGAAGGTAGAGAGTTGGGCGCGCGCGCCAAGTTCAAATGTAGCGGAAGCTGGCGCAGTAAGCAGCCCAGAGAGTGAGCCAGGTCCCAAAGCCCGCCGCAAGGAGGCGGAAGGGTCAGGGGGATCCGCGTCAGAAGAGAGTAGGAAAGAAGAGACCCCGGGGGGCAGAAGGACCCAGAGACGGAAGGAAAGGCGCAGGAGGTGGAGCAAGGCTAGGGTATTAAGCTGGTGTGCTAGAGGCGGAGACTCAGACGGGTCTTCGCCGGTCTGACCTAGAAGAAGTAGGGCTGCACATTGCAGTTTGGAAATGGAACCTGTAATCCAATAAAGACTCTTTTAACCGGAACGCTGGCTAACGTGGTCCTATGTGAGCTGGGACTGAGTGGCAGCCCTGACAGATAGAGTTGGGTGTCATCAGCATACTGATGGCAGCCCAGCCCAAAACTCCGGACAAGCTGGGCGAGGGGGCGCATAAAGATGTTAAAAAGCATCGGGGAGAGAATCGCACCCTGAGGCACTCCACACACCAAGGAGTGACGCGATGACAATTCCCCCCCAAGCGCCACCCTCTGTCCCCGATCAGAGAGAAACGAGATGTATTCAAGTCTCCAGGGTCAGATGAACTGCATCCAAGAGTATTAAAAGAACTGGCAGATGTGATCTCAGAACCACTGGCAGTCATCTTTGAGAATTCCTGGAGAACAGGCGAAGTCCCGGCAGACTGGAGGAGGGCAAATGTTGTCCCTATTTTCAAAAAGGGGAAAAGAGAGGACCCAAATAATTATCGCCCAGTCAGTCTGACATCAATACCAGGGAAGATTCTGGAGCAGATCATTAAGCAAACAGTCTGTGCGCACCTAGAAAGGAATGCTGTGATCACCAATAGTCAGCATGGATTTCTGAAAAATAAGTCATGTTAGACTAACCTGATCTCGTTTTTTGACAGAATTACAAGCCTGGTAGATGAAGGGAATGCAGTGGATGTAGCCTACCTTGATTTCAGCAAGGCATTTGACAAGGTGCCCCATGATCTTGTAAAGAAGCTGGTAAAATGCGGTCTTGACTATGCTACCACTCAGTGGATTTGTAACTGGCTGACTGACCGAACCCAAAGGGTGCTCATCAATGGTTCCTCTTCATCCTGGAGAAGAGTGACTAGTGGGGTGCCACAGGGTTCTGTCTTGGGCCCGGTCTTATTCAACATCTTTATCGACGACTTGGATGATGGACTCAAGGGCATCCTGATCAAATTTGCAGATGACCCCAAACTGGGAGGGGTGGCTAACACCCCAGAGGACAGGATCACACTTCAAAACGACCTTGACAGATTAGAGAACTGGGCAAAAACAAACAAGATGAATTTTAAAACACACGGCCAATCCCCAACACTAAAGGGATCCTAGACTTTTATCGGGTCCCATCCCCTGCAATTCAAGAATGTTTTGCCCCGCCTGGGACTCGAACCCACAACCCTGAGATTCGGAGTCTCGCCCCCCCCCTCTTCTCCTCCTGCCCCCAGGATCCCTCCCCCCACCCACCGGCCTCTCACCTCGCCCAGCAGGAGGCTGTCCCAGTTCTCGCTGGCGAAGGGCAGGATCTCGCGCTCAAAGTCAAAGTACTTCTTCTTGCAGCAGATGCTGAGGTGGTAGAGGACCAGGTGGGCTACGTCCTGTCAGTGTTTGTAGAAAGCAAAAAAAAGAAGGAAAGGGTTCTGACCTCCCTTTATCTTCTCAGACTCCTTGTCGGCACAAAAAGAGTCCACGGGAATATCCTTGCAGAGTTTTATTCTTAAAAGTCTTTGTGCAAAACATGACTGAATAACTATACACACCAGCACCAACCAACCCAAACACCAGCCACAGCCCAAACTAACATTTCTCACTTATATATACAACTTGGTTCAGACCGCTGAGTCATGCTGACCCAGCTTTATTCGCATTAAAGAAACAGCGGCCGTTTTAGCCGTGACACCCCTTCTGTTTCTTAAATGCGAAAAACCCCAACAGAAACAATACATTATATACATAAACCCAGTTTTGTCATCAATTCATTATGGCATGTTGCTGGCAAAGGCTTGGTAAACAAATCAGCAATATTATCTTGTGATTGACAGTACTCCAGTTTGATTACCCCATTCTGTACACAATCTCTCACATTCGCATGACGGATAGCAATATGTTTTGATGCGGATTTCATTATTTCCGAGCCCGCTAATGCAATGCACGATTGGCTATCTTCATACACTTGGATAGGCAAATCTACTTTACAATCTAGATCTTTTAGTATCTGTATAAACCACATGATTTCTTTGCATGCTAGCGACAGGCTCCCATATTCTGCCTCACAGGATGAGGTCGCAACAAATCCTTGTTTCTTTGACCTCCATCCAATTATGGAATTGGCAAACATCATAACCATTCCACTTGTAGATTTTCTAGTAGCTACACAGCTTCCCCAGTCCGCATCAACAAATACTTCTAGTTTTTCATCTTGTGTACTAGATATCTTTAAACATGCATTTAATGTCCCCTTTAGATATCTGATAAGCCTTTTCAAAGCACACCAATCGGCAGTACTGGGTTTAGATACACGTTGGCTCAGAACATTTGTAGCACATGCAATGTCTGGCCTTGACCACTGGCTTAAATACAACAGTGATCCTATTTTTGAGTGATACAATTCAGGCTGATCAAATTCATCATCACACAGTGTCTTTGGGAAATCTGGTGTCATGGGAGTCTGAACTGGCTTACAGTTTTCCATGCCAAACTGCTCTATTAAATGAAGAATTTTCTCTTTCTGACTCAATAGGAAGCTTCCATCAGCTTCCTGCCTTACTTCTACTCCCAAGTAATTGCTTACAGGCCCCAAGGCTTTAAGCTTAAACCTCTTTTCTAGTTGACTTGTGAGCTTCTGGATCTCATCTGTGGAACTCCCTGCCACAAGCAAATCATCAACAAAGACTAAGAGCATTAGATATTTGTTGCCTGTCCCCTTGGTGTACAGGCATGGATCAGCCACACTCCTTTTAAAACCAAGTTTTACAAGGGCTTCATTTAAACACTGGTTCCAACACCTTCCACTTTGTTTGAGACCATAAACAGCCTTTCTCAAACGCCAGACTGCACCATTCTCCTCTTCAAACCCAGGGGGTTGTCTCATTAACACTTCATGGTCTAAATTTGCATGCAGATATGCAGCATCAACATCAAAATGGTGCACTGCTAGTTGTCTTACAGCAGCAATGGAAAGCATTAAACGAAAAGTTTCACTCTTTACCGTGGGAGAAAACACTTCATCATAACTCTCCCCTTTAATCTGAGTGAACCCTCTGGCTACTAATCTGGCTCGAAAACGTGGTTCCCCAGATGCAAGGGTTTTCCTTTTGTAAACCCACTTGCATGTGACCACTCTGCCACCAGGTGGCGGCATTATGACCTCAAACACTTTGTTACGTTTAAAAGAGTCCATTTCTTCTTTCATAGCTTGTTCCCACAAAGCACGTTCCCCAGGGGGTAAGTCTAAGACTTCATTATAACTTTGTGGTTCCACACAACTCACATTGCATACTCTCACTCCTCCTAGGGTCAAACGCTGAGGAGGTACACCCTTGTTTGAACGCTGGGAGCGCTTAGGTACAACTACTTCTTCTTCCCCCCTTATCTCTGGCTCTTCTTCCTCTTCCTCTAGAGAAGTATTATCTATTGCCACATCTTTTGGGGAAATCTGTGCCTCCTCCTCATTCTGCTCCTGTGTTGCCAATGGCTGAGAAGAAGCCTCTTCTCTTACTTGCAGGGGCAGTAGGCAGTCAGGGTTGGCATGGATCGCAGTCCATCTGTCCTGGTCAGCGAAGTCTGCGCTTCGTGACAGAACCACGCGTCCTGGGCGTAAATTGAAACGCCACCCTTTGCCATAGGACTGATATCCCACAAACCGCAGTTTCTGTGCTCTAGCGCCCCCTTTCTGGCGCTGAGCTTTGGGGATATTTACATGTGCCCAAGAACCCCAATTATGGAGCATTGTCCACTCTGGTTCTTTCCCAAACAACACACAATATGGAATATCTTTTATAGAGCTAGACCAGGTTCTATTAATCAAAAAGTTCGCGGTCAGAAAAGCCTCGCCCCACAGCCTATGGTTGTGGCCCAATCCTGCATCCACTAGCAGGCAGTCCTTTACTGACTGTATCACAGCCCCACATCTTTCACACAGACCATTTTCAGCAGGGCTATAAGGGTTAGTCAAACGGTGAGTGATCCCCTTACGTCGCAACCATGTCCCAAATTGTTTGTTCAGAAATTCTCCGCCCCTATCTGTTTGCAGCTGCACAACAGGCCGAGCGAAGAGCTTTTCAGCTTGGGCAACCCATTCTCTGAATGTGGGGAAACACTCAGATTTCTGCTTTAACAAAAACAGCCAACTAAAACGTGATTTGTCATCTATTACCAGAAAAACATATCTGGCGCCCCCTTCAGTCTTCTGTGGAAAAGGGCCTATCACGTCACAATGGACAAGTTCTAAAACCTCTTTAGATACTCTGTCGCTTTTAGAAGCCACAGGCTTCCTCTTAGATTTGGCCATTTTACATACATTGCAATCTAGAAAACAGTTACAGCTATTTACTTTTAGGTTCTTGCACACCTTTTGCATCTCTGAAAGCACACGGAAATTGGCGTGACCCAGTTTTCTGTGCAGTTGATGTACACACCCCTTATGAACTGGCGAATTATCCTGAACCACCTGGGCTGCTTTAACAGGCTTGTCCTGCATTACATATAACCCATTTTCCAACTTTGCATGGCCACATACCTGAGTTCCATTCTTTATCAGACAGCCATCCTGCGTGAACTTAACACTATACCCTGCATTAATCAAACAGCTTACAGACAGTAAACAATAGTCCAAACTGCTGATAAACAGAGTCTCTGGTAGAGTAGTGTTCAAGCACTGCAGGAAACATGTTCCCTGGCCATCAATCTTGCTTCTACGACCATCAGCAAGATAAATTGAGTCTTTTCCATCAGCTGGCTTCTCCAGGGTCTTAAAGTCCTCCTGACTATTGCAGATAATCCTGCTGCTGCCAGAGTCCAGCAACCATGTTCCTCGAGGTATCTTTCTCTCCTCCCTAGAAAATGCAGACACAAACTGAGTAGAACGCGTGTTCTTCTTCCCTGAAGAGAACCCCTTCTGCTTACGTTTCTGCGTCGATTGCTGTCTCTGCTCCATGTCGTCTCCTGGAAGTCTTGCCCTGCATTGACGTTGGAGATGCCCGGGTTGGTTGCATCTATAGCATCTCCTCACCGCCATGGCCAAGTCCAAACCTTGGCGTTGCTCCATTGGCAGATTCTGCTGCTGGCCCCCTCGGCTGTAACTCCTCCGCTCTTGGAGTTCAGCCTGCCTATCTGACCTTCTTTCTGCTTCTTCGGTCAATCTGCCAACCACATACTCAAGGGTCAGATCTCGGGGACGCATACTCTCCATGCTGTTAATCACAGGCAACCAGCTTTCAGGCAAACTTGAAAGGATAATGTAGGTTTGGTCAGTCTCATCATAACGCTTACCTCTCTGCTGTAGTTGAAGAAACAGAGATTTCAGCATTTGAAGATGAGTTGCCAAACTCTCACCTTCCTTCATAACAGTCCTGAACAGCCTTCTGGTCAGAGAAATGATAGTTCCGGCAGTTTCTCTGACATGCATTGCCCTTAATAAATTCCAGCACTCAAATGCTGTGCTGGCATTTGCTACATGCAATAACTGAGAGTTTCTCAAACACAGCATAATTTGGGCACGGGCCCTTTCATCCAGCCGTTTTTTCTCAGCAGAGTCAGTTCTCAAAACCTCAGTTTCAACACAGTCCCATAGTCCATCTCTCCTTAACAACTGCTGCATTTTAATTGACCAACTCAGCCAGTTGCTTTCTGAGAGAAGTTCAAAAGGGATGCCTCCCCCAATATTTACAACTTGGGAAGACTGGAAATCTGCCATCTCTGCTGGTGCTTGCTGAGCCCCTTCTGTGGGGCCTCCAGCAATCTCTCCTGACTCTCTCTTTAGAGTCCAACTGGATGGTCCTGGCTGGCACTCACCGGCTTCTAGCTGCTGCCTCTGTTGACCCTCAAGTCCCGCCTGGCTCTGCAACTGGTGTAGCCGCTCTGTGAGTCGCCTGCTGTGGTCCTCTAGCAGTTCAAACTGTTCCAGTAGCTGACGCTGAGTGCTTTCCTGATCCTCAGATCCTAGCCGCTCCAGCGTCGCTGCAGACAGTTACAGCTTGCCACCAACTGCTCCAACGCACAGCCACTGTCTCCGTACACCACCAGGACTCACCAGCTCTTTGCTGAAATGCTGTTAGTCGTTTTGCACTCTGCACATGCTCAGAAACACTGGGCCCATAACCTGTCAGTGTTTGTAGAAAGCAAAAAAAAGAAGGAAAGGGTTCTGACCTCCCTTTATCTTCTCAGACTCCTTGTCGTCACAAAAAGAGTCCACGGGAATATCCTTGCAGAGTTTTATTCTTAAAAGTCTTTGTGCAAAACATGACTGAATAACTATACACACCAGCACCAACCAACCCAAACACCAGCCACAGCCCAAACTAACATTTCTCACTTATATATACAACTTGGTTCAGACCGCTGAGTCATGCTGACCCAGCTTTATTCGCATTAAAGAAACAGCGGCCGTTTTAGCCGTGACACGTCCACCCTGCGGGGGGGGGCAGGCGGGAATCCCTCAGCGCAGCCAGCGCAGCCCCCCACCCTCCCGGCCCCCCACTCCCGCCCGGTGCCTCCTGGCCCTTGAGGTGGCGGCTTCCTTCGCTCTGGCGCCAAAACCTCCTTCCCCCTTCTGCTCTCTCTTCGCTTTCCAGATCAGCTGCTGAATTCTGACCGACTTATTCTAAGTGTCCCAATTATCCCAAGCGGAGTATTAGGAAATCAAGTGAGAAGCAGGAAGCTGTTAATTAAAGGGCCCAAGTGGATCCGGATACACTCCAGATGTGGGGTTGTTGTTTTTTTAAGGACCCACCTTCCTTTGGCTCTCTTTAAGCTGCTTTTATATGGAATCACAGTTGGCAGGTACCCCGAGGGTCATCCAGTCCAGCCCCCCAAGATGCAGGGACGTCCTGCCCAACGGGGGCCCCGATCCCGTGACCGAGTCTGGGGCCAGGCCGCTGCATTGCTTTCTTGTGCTCATGCCCCCCTGCCGCCCCAAAGCGCCCCCTCACCATCTCAGGGGGAGACGCCGGACGCTCTCTGGGCCTCCCGTGCAGACGCAGCACTCAAAGACGTAGAACCTGCCGGGTGGAGCCGGGTGTGTGGGGGGTCAGTCACAAGATGCCCTCGCCCTCTGACCCCCACCCTCCCCCCCCCACCCAGGGCTGCCCCTCACCTGTCCCCGTAGAGCAGCGGCTTGCTGAGGCACTGGGTGCAGGCCTCGTGGAACCACTGGGCGCAGCCGCGGCACTGCAG
The DNA here is from genome assembly GCF_964188305.1 of Podarcis bocagei. NCBI lineage: Eukaryota > Metazoa > Chordata > Lepidosauria > Squamata > Lacertidae > Podarcis > Podarcis bocagei. The sequence continues at coordinate 81,253,630 of NC_138131.1, forward strand.
CATCTTCAGGTTCCACCTGAGGCAGAGGGAGAGAGGGGGCCGGTCAGCTGAGCGCCCCCCTCCGGTTCCAGAGGCGCCCTCCCTCCTCCCCACAAGCCCCCCTCTTCCGGGGGGGGCAGACTCACTCTCCGGGGCCCCCGCAGTAGCAGTAGCACTGCTGGCGGTTGGCGAGGTGCTCAGCGTCCCACTCCAGGGTCTTCAGCTGGTAGGGCAGGACCAGTTTCATGCCCAGCATGGCCTTGGCGTAGGGCCCCTTCTTGAGGGCGCCGCCCCGCTGCAGAAGGAGGAAAGCCGTGGGGCAGAGTCAGTGCGCGGGGCTGGGACAGAGGACCTCGGGGGGGGGCAGAGGAGACCACACTTACCTTGGTGGCCACAGCAAAGACACACTGCCGGCACGTCCAGGCCCCATCGCTCTGCACCCGGGGCAGGTGGCATTCCTGGTGGTAGGCTGCGGGGGGGGGGAGAGGAAGGAGGGTCATCAGTGGGGCAGTGGGGGGGAGAACGGGGAACCAGGGGCAGCTTGTGGGGCTCCTTTGGCGGACTCACCGTGGCTGCATTTCTCACACCGCACCAGCCGGTTGTCTGGGCTCACGGCCTCCGAGTGGCACACGCAGCAGGACTGCTCCTCCCCAGGCACAGCCGCTAGGAGAAAAGGCAGGGGGGGGCGTGAGGGGCCAGTCCCCCCCCCAGGGCAGCTGGGTTCCTGCCCCAAGAGCCTCAGGAGCAAGATAGACTGCCTCTGGAGGTGGAGGCTCCATCGGGAGATAAGAAGTGTCTTCTGGATGGGATCCTCTGATCCAGCCCCCCCGCCTCACCCTGGGGAGCCAGGGAATGCCCCCCCCAAAAAAAGCGGCTTCCAGGAACCGGCCCTTCAGAACCACTGATATCTCGGCAGTGGGAGGGAGTTCCACAGGTGAACTCTGCACTGGGGTCATCCCTACAGAACAAGGCGGGGGGTGGGGGGGTGGGGAGCAGCCAGGCCTGCAGGGGGCGGAGACTGGGGGGGGGACCCCAAAGTGGGGGTGGTGGGGGTGGGGGGCTTCACTGCCCACTGACCTGGGTTGATGTCCTTCCAGAGCACGAGGAACTGGGAGTCGTCCTCAAACTGCACCAGGCACAACTTCCGGGTTGGCGCGATCGGGAAATGGCGGATTCCCTCCGAGCTCCGGAGGGAATCGGCTCAGCGGTGGATGGGTCTTTGCCGTGCCGGCGACACGGGGACCCTTAAAAACCGCAGGCGCGGAAGCCTGCGGACTGAAGACTCGGCGGGTGCCTTAAGCGCCCCCCCTGATTCGCAATGAGCCTTTTTAAAGGCTACGGAGGGGATACAGGGGACGGCGTGGCACTGAGAGTCGACCGCTACCGCCGCTGAGCGAAGCCGCGAGCCATAACTGGAGAGCGCTGACTTCCTTCCTTGAAATTCGGACTGAAAAAAGAACCCGTGAGTAATTTGGAACTGAACTTTAAAACTTTTACCTTTTGAATTTGAGACGACCGGGGGGTGTGCTAAAAGGAAGTCCCCACCCCCCCCCTTGCAGACGATCCAGAGCAACGAAATAAGAACTAAGCTGGAGTGCCTACCCTGTAAAGGGTGAGTTTTAAAAAGACAGTAACTTCCAAGATTTAGAAAGGTAAATTTGAGCAGGAGAGTGGAGTGTTGGAAGAGTCTTTGTTTTGTGGTAAACAACCCTCCCTCCCGGGCCCGGGAGCGACCTGCTTTGGAGCCTGTATAGAGGAGCAGAATTTGACAGCTGTCAAAAGCTGTCAAATGGACTATTAATAGTGAAAAAAATTGCTGTTTAAGACCTCTCCGGATTAAAAGGAGTTACAATTGAACTAAAATTTTGAGAAACAAAGAAACAATAATAGGACAGAGGATTGTTGGAGAAAAGGTTACTCAGTAACCAGATTCCCTCTAGGGGGAATTCTGTGGAATTACAATGGCTGTGGGTGGAAAGATACTGAGAGAAATCGAAAGAATGTTCTCACTGGTGGGAACCCTACAGGAGCAGACTACAGCTATGAGTAAACAATTGACGACCTTGGATTTGGAAACAAGTAGTTCTGCTGAAAGTAATGAGGGCCTGAGTGAGAAAGAACCCACAGCTGAATTTGAAACAATAAACAAAGAAGAGGAGAAGACAAAACAAGAAAGAGAACAAGTCATCTGGGAAAGTACTAACCAGAAGCTGACATCTGGAGAACACAAGCAAGGAGACTATCGGATTAAATCCACTCTAAGCCTACGAAAGATACAGAAGATGAAAGTGGAGGCCCTGGGACTTTATGGAATTCAGGAGCTCGAAATAAAGAAGTACAATTGGGGCCTCCACATAGACTTTGATTTTGACTATCAGCAAGACTTAGGCCTTGTGGAAATTCCTCAGCAGTTGTCTTTAAATATGGGAAGAGACTATGGACTGATTGGATTGATTGTTAAGGAAATCTTTCGAGACTCGATGACAGACAAAAAGGACTACCAACAAAACCGGCGGAGAGGGACTAAAAGAGAATTGAGAGCCTCGGATATCCGGAATCCAGGCTAAAAACTGTTAATTTGGACATGTCTCGGGAAAGGACGCAAAGCGGGGAGGGGAGGGAGGGAAGTATCAAATTTAAACAACACTCAAGACCAGGGGGTTTAGTATTAAGAAAATTATGTAAGAAAAAATGAGAAATCGAGGGAAGAGAATTGGGGTCCAACTTAGGGAAAATTTATTTTTGTTTTTTATAAAAGGACTAATATTAAGATGGAAGAAATGCCAACTTGCTGACATAAGTTTGGGAATAGGGATGCAGGGGAGGGGGCGGGGGGAAGTCAAGGACTAGGGTTAGAAAATAAGATTTTCGGGAACTATTCTTGTTCGTTGTTTTTTATGTTTGTTTTGGTGTGTTGTTTGTGTTTATATAAAATGTGAAAACCCAATAAAAATATTTAAAAAAAAAAAAAACAAACTGCACCAGGCACACCTGCCGGAGGGGGTCCACCTGCGGGGGGGGGCGGAGGGGGTGAGCAGAGACCCCCAGCCGGGGGGGGACGGGGGCGGACCCCCCTGCCCCCCCCCCCGAGGGGAGGGGCAGCCACTGACCTTCTTGATGGTGCCCAGGTAGAGGTCCAGCGCGCCAGGACATCCTGGCCCTCCCAGAAGCGGGGCCAGCCGGGCGAGGGGGGCGCCCCTCCGCTGCCGGCCGCCGGCCGCTTCCAGGGCCCCGAGGTCAGGCGGGCGCTGGTCCGGGTCAGGCGGGCCGAGGCGGGGGAGGGGCGGGGGGCGCCCCCTTGCCGGCTCCGCTCTGGGGGTCCCTCTCGCCGCGGGGGGGCGGGGGGTCTCAGGGGCGGCGGAGCGGGACCCTCGGCGGCTCCAGCCTCCCGCCGAGCGCCAGTGACGCAGCAGCCGGAGCGGGGGGCCGCCAGGGGGGATGCCGAGGGCCGGGCGGCCCAGCCCCCCCCCAGCGCCCCCACCCGGGCCCGCCACGCCCCCGCCGGGCTGGGGGGGGCAGCGGGGGAAAGACCGTGGCAGCGCCCGGGGGTCCCCCCAATGCCAGGACCCCCCGGCCCCCCTCCAAGGGGATCGCCCCGCTGCAGCGTCCCTGTGTGCCCCCCCCTGCCTCAGGCCCCCCCCCGATCCCCCTTCATGGGGGGGAGGGGAAAGGGGCCAGGGTCACTCGGGGTCCCCCCCTCCAGGCCCCGCCCCACCTGCGCAGAGGGGCAGGCGGGTGTTCAACGGGGGAAGCTGCTGCCCCGGTGGCCAAGGCGCGCTCCGCCGGCCTCCCCCGGGGGGCCCCTCCCGTTTGTTTATTGATCTCCCTAGACATTGATCTCTCTCCCCCTAGATCTCCCTGGCCCCGCCCCTCCGGCGCAGGCCCCGCCCCCGCCCGCCCCCCCGCCCGCTCCCTGCGCGCCGCGGCCGTTGCCAGGGAGGGGCGGGGCCGCCTGCGGCACGCGCGCGCGCGCACTCACGCTCGCCCTCCCGCCGACGCTCCTTCCGGCGGAGGCGGGCTCGCGGCGCGCGTGCGCAGTGCGTCCTCCGCTCGGGCCGTGCGCCAAGGAGGGACTTGGGGGCGGAGCCGTGGGCGTAAGACGAAGAGGGCGGGTCCGGCCCGCGCGACGGGCAGCGCGGATTGGTCTCCTCCTCTCGCCGCCTGGCCATTGGCTGCCGGGCGGCGCCGCGGAGGAGGACGGGAGCTGTCTGTTTAAATCGACGGCGTTTGGGTCGGAGAGGGAGACGGAGGGCGAGGCGGAGGAGCCGGAGGGGCGCCGGTGAGGCCTCGGGGCGCGGGCAGAGGGCAGAGGGGCCCCTTCCTCGGGCGGGAGGGAGGGGGGACCAGCCAAGCCCCAGCAGATCGGGGGGAGGCGGCCTGAGGCCCGCGGGCGGATCCGGCCCCCGTCGCCTTCTCCCTCCGGCCCGCGGAGGGCCCGGCAATCAGCGCCCTTGGACATGCGCAGAAGGTGTCCTTTCCTTGAAAAGGCATCTCTGGCTTCTTTGCGGGGCAGAGGAATTCGCTCTCTTCCCCCCCCTCCCCGTGTAGTCCGGCCCCCCCAGGGCCTGCGGGACAGCGGACCGGCCCCCTGCGGGAAAGGGTTGCTGCCTCCCGGCCCAGAGGCAGCCTATCTCGGTGCTGGGGGCCATTTGGACTAGCCGGGCCTCCTTTGACCTTGCAGGCTGGGCTTCATTTCCTTACTGGCCTCCCACTGGCTTCTCCCCGAAGGCCTTGCCTGGAGCTGATGGATGGTCCACCTCCCGTGAGTCCCTTTCGGGGGCCGGGGGGGCGCCTCTCTCTTGCCTGCCTCGGCCTTCGACTCCCCCCCCCCTCCACCCTGCTTCTGAGATGCTTCATTAAATGAACTCAGCGGCCTTCCTCAGTTGCCACTCCGGGAGCAGAAGATGAACTCTGAGGGGAAAAGTTTCCTGCTGCCGAAAGGCCCCTCCCGGCTCCCTGTGTCTGCGCTGCACCTCAAGCGCCCGGCCAGCGATGAGAATGAGCCCCCCAAGGTGGACCGGGTGAGTTCCCAAGCCCCTCCCTTCTGCAGCATGGGGGGGGGGTGCGAATGGGGCGTTGCCATTTCCAGCAGAGAGGGACGTGGAATAGGACCGGTGAGGGGGCATCCAGCCTGGCCCTGGAGAATAACAAGCGGCTGCCCTTTCCTTCCTTCCAGAAACGGGCTCGGGCTCCCCTGGAGCCTACCAAGCAGGGAGGACCTGTGACAGCAGCCCCCTCCGTTCCGAAGCCTCCGCCAGCGGCCCCTGCGCTCCGAGGCCACCGCCAGGCCGGTAAGCTCAGGTCGGGGGGGGGGCGGGGCAGAACCTGGGGAGCCCTTCTGGACTTTGCTGTAACACCGCTTTCTTGGCAGGGGGGCGCCGCCGCTCGAGCACTCGGACCCGGGGGACTGCGGGTGTGGCAGGGCCGTCCACCACAGGTAGGCAGCGGGCTGCAGAAGCGTCCCTGTTAAGGGTGCCATATCGTACCTGTAAGGAATTGATCATTTAGAGGAGCAGCACCCATCGTGTTATTTTTCAAAAATATTATAAATATTGTTGTATTGATTTCCATTACAGTGGTACCTTGCTTCTCAAACGGCTTAGTTGTTGAACAAATTGGCTCCTGAACGCTGGAAACTTGGAAGTAAGCTTTCCAGTTTGCGAACGTTTTTTAGAAGCTGAACATCCGACACAGCTTCCGAATGAGTGCAGGATGCTCCTGCAGCCAGTCGGAAGCCGTCCCTTGGTTTGCGAATGGTTTCTGGAGTCTTGGACTCCAGGAACGGATGAAGTTTGAGAACCAAGCCACCTCTGTATAAAAAACAATGGCATTGCATAGCTAACCTATGGAACTTCCTCCCACAGGAGGTAGTGATAGCTACTAACTTGGATGGCTTTACAAGAGGATTAAACAGATGCACATCCGAGAGGGCAATCAGTGGCTACTAGCCGTGATGTCTGTGCTCTGCTTCTATGGCTGGAGGCAGAAATTCTTCTGGATACCTGTTGCTGGAAGCCACAAAGGGGGAGAGGGCTCTTGGACTTGAATCCTGCTCTCTGGTTTCCCACAGGAAACTGTTTGGCCACTGAGAACAGGATGCTGGGCTAGACAGGCCCCCTTGGGCCTGATCCAGTTATGTTCTTACAACACCAGGCAGCTATCTTTGCTGGACTCTTTTTGGCACCTGCTGAAGCCATTTTAGTTTTTTCAAGCTGATTCAGATGTGTAGAATGTGGGTTCCCCGTAATCCTGCATCTGGTGCCCCTTTAACTTGTGTGCATTCAGTGTAGGAAACAATATAAAAAGTTTGGAGAGGGGCTGGGGAAAATGCTCTGGCAATCCTGCCCACCATTAAATCCAGCATATTTCAGCTATACGTGATTTTGACTTTAGGCGCAATCCGTGGAAGGGAACCCCCACATATGTTGCTTTAATCTGTCTTGAGTTCCTTGCTGATTTTATGTTTTGAAGTATTACTATTGTTTGGAGATGTTTCATGAAGCAACGGAGGGGAGACAGGGTCCCCTTGGGAATCCTTTCACTGCTTCATGTCTCGTTCCTTGTTTCCCAGCAGGATCCCGTCGGACGGTGGCTGCGGCAGCCCCTAAGCCAGGTAAGGCCTAGAGAAGGGAGGGAGGTGCCCCCCCCCCGTGCCATCCTTGAGCCGCCACCGGGACCCTCACACTGTCCTCTCTCTCTCCCTCTCCCCTTGGCAGCCGCTGCTCCTGCCGCTGCTGGCGGGGGTGAGAAGAAGCGGGCCCCCTGGGACTTGAAGGGGCAAGTGAGCGACTTGCGGGCCAAAGGGGGGACCTACAAGGAGAAGGCCCAGGGGCTGGCCGGGGAGAATGAGGCCCTGAGGCATCAGCTGAGCCAGCTGGAGGGGGAGCTGAAGCAGGCGACGGCCCGCAACCAGCAGCTGGAGGGGCAGAACAGGTGAGCGAGCAGCAGCCTGAGAAGGGCATGGCGGGCTCCGTCTGCTCCTCCTGCAGCAGGACCTGACCTCTGCCCTACCCTCTCTTGGCAGTGCCCTGGCCTTGGAGCTGCAGACCTGCCAAGCGCAGGCCACAGAGAGCCGGCAGAGGGTGGAGCAGCTGGTGAAGCAGGAGCAGCAGCTGGAGGAGACCGTCAAGAGCCAGAGCCAGACGATCCAGGAGCTGGAAACCGCTGGCCGCAAAGCCAGGGAGGCCAAGGAGGATTTGGCTGCCCAGCTGGAGGCCAGAGAGGTGAGGGGGGGGGGCTGGGGACCCTTCCACCCGCCCTTGAATGGTGATTGGAATCCCAAGGTGAGGCGAGGAATCCTTGGGACTAGCCAACATCCGCTTGTGACGCCTGCATTCCAGCGGGTTGGACTAGATGTCCCGTAGGTACCCTTCTGATTCCACAATGCCAGACTCAAGATCACAGTTAAGGGTCCTCAGCCCCAGAAAAGAGAGCTAGATACCTTAAAAAATGTTTTTTTAAAAAAATTATTAAATATTTTCAACATATAATACAAACCAAACTAGTTTTAAAAAAGATAATAAGATGAGAGAAAGATGTTGCAAACACTCTTGGAAAACAAGAATTTTTTAATAAAAGATAATAAGAAATACAGAAAAAAGCAATAAAAGGTGGGAAGATAAGGAGAAAAAGCAAGAAAATAAATAAAAATCACAACAGTAATAGTAATAATCGCAATAAAACACAAAATTTTATGTGTCTAGCCCTCTATCATAATTATATCTTAATCTTCAATCCCCCCCATACAGAGAAGTGTATCCCTCTCGGCTCTCGCTGGAAGCGCTTCCCTTCTCCTCAGCCTCACACCCTGTTTCTCACACAAGTCCCTTTTCTATCCATCGCAAGAGGGCCCTAGATATCTGTCTGGGGGAAGTGCTAACCTCTGCTGTGTCTGTTCCTGCTGGTGCTTTTCCTTTCCCAGCTGAGGAAGCCTGCATTTGCCGCCTCCTCCCTGAATTGTTGCCTGGCTGAGAGGGCGGGTGGGCGGCTCTGGGTTTGAGGTGGCCCGTCCCTCACTGGCCCTGGGGTTTCTCTGACGCAGGCGGAACTGCGCCTGGCGCAGGAGAGCCTGGCCCGGCGGGCGCAGGAGAATGAGGCGCTGGCAGCACACAAGGCCCAGCTGGAGCAGAAGCAGCACGAGTCGGAGATGGAGCGGCGCTCCCTGCACAACGCCGTCCAGGAGCTGAAGGTGGGCCGGTGGTGGTGGGGGGCTGGCACTGGGGGACCCTTTGTGGGGCTGGGTGCTGACGACTCCCCGCTCCCTCCAGGGCAACATCCGTGTCTTCTGCCGCGTGCGCCCCCTGCTGAGCAGCGAGAAGGAGGCCCAGAAACAGGGGGTGAGCCACCTCCGCTTCCCGCCAGACAACAGCAAGAGCCTGGTCTTATCCAAGGCGGAGGAGGTCAGTCTGGGGGTGGGGGGACAAGGCGGTTGTCGAAGTCTTGGTGGCATCTTGGGCTGTCACAGTTGCCAGGGGACGTCAGGAAGTCTCCACCTGCTGCAAAGCCTGCCGAGAGCCAGTGTGGGGTAGTGCTTAAGAGCGGTGGCCTCGTAATCTGGGGAACCGGGTTCGCATCTCCGCTCCTCCACATGCAGCTGCTGGGTGACCTTGGGCCAGTCGCACTTCTTGAAGTCTCTCAGCCCCACTCACCTCATAGAGTGTTTGTTGTGGGGGAGGAAGGGAAAGGAGAACGTTAGCCACTTTGAGACTCCTTTGGGTAATGATAAAGCGGGATATCAAATCCAAACTCTTCTTCTTCTTCAAATAAGCCAGTGTTGTTCCTGCAATGACCTTTGCAGGAGCAGGAGAAACCCAAATGTTGATGGCCGGCCCAAGGCCAACAGACCCAATGCCAGCTGGAGGATATGTGTGTGTGTGCGAGAGAGAGCATTGTGGCCCCGGGAGAGCTGGCCAAGGGGGAACGCGGCCCCTGTCACCACTTAGTCGGTAGAGGCTCATAATCTCAGAGTTGTGGGTTCAAGTCTTGCTTGGGGGTGGACTAGATGAGCCTCGTGGGTCTTCCAACTCTGCAATTCTTTGATTCTCTGCCAGTCCCACGTTGGTCGGGAGCGAAAAGAGGACATTGTCTATGAGTTCAACTTTGACCAGGTCTTCCCTCCGTCCAGCTCCCAGGAGGAGGTCTTTGAGGAGATCTCTCTGCTTGTGCAGGTAAGGAAAAGCATATTATTCTGTCAACCACCCTGAAGAGCACATAAATCAATCAAATAAATATATAGAATAAATACATTAAGGGGGGAAGCGGCCCAGTTCTTCTAGTTTGTTATTATGTTGAGCATGGTACAGTCGTATCTTGGCCCTCAAACACCTTGGTACTCGTACACTTTGGCCCCTGAACGCTGAAAACCTGGAAGTAAGTGTTCCAACTCCCCAACATTCTTTGGCAGCCTTAGTTTTTGAACGGACTCGGTTCGACAACCAAGGTGCCACTGTATGATGATGATGATCGTGAGGATGATTCCCTGGCTGATTTGGCTGGTTTGTCCTGTGAGTCGTGGCTGAAGGATGGTCTGGAAATTCCACATAGGGCGGCTCTCCCCCTCCGGGGGCAGGTGGGGTCTGGTGGACGCCAGCCTGACGGCTTCCCTTCCTCCCCGCAGTCGGCCTTGGACGGCTACCACGTCTGCATCTTTGCCTACGGGCAGACGGGGAGCGGCAAGACGTACACCATGGAGGGCCCCGACTGCCAGGACCCTTCCACGGCCGGCATGATCCCCCGCGCAGTGCAGCAGATCTTCAGGAAAGCCCGGGAGATGGAGGCCAAAGGCTGGAAGGTGGGGGCAGAGAGGGAAAGCGGATGCAGGTGTCCAAAGGGGGTGGAGACCCCCGCTGCATTCACTCGCCATGCTGCAATTGCCAGGGGGGTTTCGCACTGGGCTTGGGAGCTCCCAGAGAGGGCGCTGGTGAGAGAGGGCTGCCTCCTTCACCCTCACCCACCCCACAGGATGGTGAGACCGCCAGTGTTTTTCTGCAGGGCCTTCCGTTCAGCCTCACAAGATCCCCTGAACACCCGAGGGCTGGCCTGTCTGAACTCCTGGGCCTCACCTTTGGAAGCCTCCTCTTGGAATAGCCATGCCAGTTGGTCCCCGAGTCTGAGCTGGGAGCGATGTGCTGGCTGGGCACGCGCCACCCCAGCCGCCTTCCCTGGTCTGATCCTGCCCCTCTGCCTGTCTCCTCCCAGTACCATTTCACTGCCAACTTCCTGGAGATCTACAATGAGTCTCTGCGGGACCTGCTGGTGTTGCGCCCTGAGCAGGGCTCTGAGCTGGAGATCCGGCGAGTGAGCCAATGCACGGAGGAGCTGCACGTTCCCAACCTCTGCTACGTCCCCGTTGCTTCGGAGCAAGAGGTACCGCGGTGGGGGGGGGGCAGCTGTCTGTCTGGGATTTTCCTGGGGGGTTCCAGCGGTGCAGGGGGTCGGGTAGATGACCCTTGGGGGTCCCCTTCCAACACTACTCTTCTCCCGCTCTCTGCACTGTGTCCGGCCACCAGCCTGCTTGCAAGGGGTGGAGGAGAGGCAGAAGCCAGAGAACCAGCCCCATTGTGACCCGTTTTAGGGCCTTGGTCTGGGGACAAGGCAGCCAGAGTGTGTCTGCATCCAAAGCCTCTGAGGGGAGGAGCAGAGGGAGGAATCTGGGGTTGGGCTAGATGACCCTGGGGGCTCCCCTCCGACTGTGCCGTTCTCTGAGAGGCTTCTGCATGAAGGCCTGAGCCATCCTGCCTGTCTGGAGAGCTCAGATCACCTGGGTCTTGGCCCCTCGGCTCCTTATGGGGCTTCTGCCTGCCCTAGAGTTCCCAGAGGAAGAACTCCCCCCCCCCCATGCTTCCCTTTCTATTTGCAGGCAATGGTAGAAACTCCAGTGTAGAGGCTAGGCACCAAGCGGCTCCTTAAACCAAGCTTAAACTCACCCAAATGGGATGTCTCGTTGCCATTTTGGGGCCAGGCGTTCTAAAGTCTTATTTTTCAAATGATGGCCTGACTGACTGACTGATTCTCAGTTAAACATCTGGCCAGTTCAGATGACCACCTTGAGCTGGGATTGGGGCAGTCCACATATCTTGGCCTATTCCAACTTCTCTTTCTTAACTGTACATTCAGAATATAAGAATATTCTTTGCAGCTGAGCGTGGGGCAGTGGGGGCAGCGGGGGAGTGAAGTCAGGTGAGAACAAGGAGCTGCCATTGTTCACTGCTCCTGCTCAGGCTGCTGAGAGAAACCGTTTTGGTTCCTGATACTCATTCTGATTGTGTAACGGATAGAATTCTATAGGACGAGGTCCTCGTGTGTGGAAAGAGTCTTGCTCCGAGGATTCCCAGGCTTCCCCTCCAGGCGGTGATGTCCAACGCCATCGGGCGCCCGGGCATCTCAGTCTGGTCGCAAGTAGCCAATAGCCGGGGGGGGGGAATGTGCCCGGCTAGCCTCTTCACGCTGTTTGCCTGGGGCTGGCTAGGGCCAGAGGATCTCTGGGGTCCCTTCCGACCGCCATTCTCCGCCTCCTGCCCCCCGCTTGCCCCTTCAGGTCCTGAAGCTGCTCCAGAGAGCCAAAGCCAACCGCTCAGTGGCCAAGACGAATCTCAACGAGCGCTCTTCCCGCAGCCACAGCCTCTTCCAGCTGCGCATCGAGGGCCACAACCCCAACCGGGAGCTGCACACCTCCTGTGAGTGTGGCCGGCCCCACGACCCCCTTCGCCGGAGGCCTCTGTCCCTGCCCTGGCCCAGAGGCGCTCCCTTGCTCTCCCTCCTCTTCTAGGCCAGGCCCTCTGTGGGTCCCTGGTCCCCAGCACCCCCCCCTTCTCCCTCCACCCTCACCCCTCCTTTGTCCCCCCCCCCCCGCAGCCGTGCTGAGCTTGGTGGACCTGGCTGGCAGTGAGCGCCTGGACAGGTCCCTCTCCACCGGCGACCGCCTCAAGGAGACCCAGGCCATCAACAGCAGCCTCTCCAACCTGGGCCTGGTCATCACCGCCCTCAGCAACAAGGTAGGCGGGAGAGGGGGGTCGCGTGTGCCTCCGGGGGGGGGAGTCCTGGCCAGCCATGGGGCAGCCCTTTGCAGCCCCACAGCCCGCCTCCCGCAGTGCGCTGGTCTTCTGCGAGGGTGAGGATGTGGCGTCCAGCACTGTCTCACGTGTGGGGTGCCCACCTATCGGGGGCTCTAGAGCTGTGATTCCTTCCAACTCTACAATTCAATCGGGAATGGGACAGCCTCATGATGCTGGCGGAACCGGCCTGCCCTAAGTGGGGAGGAGGGTCCCCACACATTTCCCCCTCCTGCACCCATCCTTGTCCGCTTCCTTTGCCCCCTTGCAGGAGGCCCATGTGCCCTACCGGAACAGCAAGCTGACCTACCTCCTCCAGAACTCCTTAGGCGGCAATTCCAAGATGTGAGTCGGCAAGGAGGGAGTTGATGGCTCCCCCTCCCCTTTGAGGCCTGGTCTGCGCTGTCCTGCCAGGAACGCAGGGGGTTGGGCTAGATGACCCCTTTCAACCCAGAGGTCTCTGACAGGGGGGCCATGCACCCCCCTTGAGGCAGCCTCTGTTTCTCCTCACCCTCTCCTCTGGCCTTTCCCCCCAGGCTGATGTTTGTTAACATCTCGCCCTCGGAGGAGAACTTTGCCGAGTCCCTCAATTCCCTTCGCTTTGCCAGAAAGGTAAGTGGCTGCAGCATCCGGCTGGGGGGGGGGCGGGGGTGTCCCTTTCTCTGGGCTGCTTGCAGAATCTCCTCTGCGGAAGGGGCATCCTGACCGCAGCTGGATGGAGGAGGTGGCGGCAGCAGCAGCTGTGGGGACCAGTTTCTGGCCCCCCAAATCTGCCCGGTCTTGCCTTGCAGGTCAATGACTGTGTCATTGGCACAGCATCAAAGCGGAAGTGAGGGCGGCGGAGGCGGCTGGTCTTTCTGCGTCTCGGATAGCGACTCCCATTCTTACTCTTTTGTCTTCTAAAGTCATGATACTTTTTTTGTAATAAATGTTTATATGTCTGCATTTATATTCTGAAATTTTCTTCTTCCACTGCTGAATTTGGCTTTTTCTGCTGTCTTCCTCCGGTGAGCTGCGTGCCCAGGCTCCACTTCAGGGCGTCTCCTCCCTCTCAAGCCTCCCTGCCCTTTCGTTGGCAGCAGTGCAGTGGCCTGTGTGGTGTAGTGGTTAAGAGCAGTGGACTCGTAATCTGGGGAACCGGGTTCATGTCTCCGCTCCTCCACATGCAGCTGCTGGGTGACCTTGGGCCAGTCACCCTTCTCTGAAGTCTCTCAGCCCCACTCACCTCACAGAGGGTTTCTGGTGGGGGAGGAAGGGAAAGGAGATTGTTAGCCACTTTGAGACTCCTTCTGGTAGTGATAAAGCAGGATATCAAATCCAAACTCCTCCTCTTCCTCCCCCTCTTCTTCTTCTTCTTCTTCTTCTTCTTCTTCTTCTTCTTCTTCTTCTTCTTCTTCAGGGGTAAGGGAAATAGGTGGCTTGAGCTTGAGTTTGGCCCTTCTGGAAAGGAGCCTGTGGCAACGGGAGGACTTTAACTGTGGCTGAGGCAGGAAAGCCTTGTAGGTAACCGTAAGACCCTTGTGGTCAGAGGAGGCTTCAAGGGCTCTCAGCAACCAACTCTTGCATGATGTGGCTTTGCTAGCAAGGCCAAAACATGCAGAAATGGCCCGCCAGGAAAGATGGGCTACTCCTGTTGAACTCCTTCCTGCAAAAAGCTGCCACAGCACCTCGCCAGAGACTCCTGAACAGGCTATTATGTTCTTATGTACGAAGAGATAAAAGTTTAGCTGTGTTTCAGAGGAGAAAAACATGCTGGTTGTGTCAGGGCTTGTTTGTGAGTTGGGGGGTTCATCCAAGCAAAAATACACACCATAGTAACAAACAACATACTGTTACGGAAGAATCTAGGTGGGAGGCTGCTCAGTCCCCCAACCGGTCGGGCAGAGCCAGAATAAAGGAGGAGTCCAGCCACCAACCGGAGCAAATAGCTGTAGACCAAAGTTTATTGCGCAACAGGGTCAAAGAGGAATTTGGAACCCCGAGGATGGGGTGGCGACTTTTTAAAACTTTCCCACCATATCCCAGAATACAGTTCAAAGGGGAGGGGTTAACCTTGGCAAACATGTCCAGACAAGTCCTTGGTACAACATCAGCATAAGCAGACATGTCAGGGCAAGACCCAGGTGTTAGATTAGCATAGGCAAACACTTCTGAAGTCCCACCACCCAAAGTAAAACAGAACTTCCTTTGCATGTCTGGCCCCTTGGCAAGTTTGGGGATGGGATTAGGCTCTCCTTGGTATGTAGCCTTTTTAATCCATGGGTAGGAAAAATTGTTGCACCCGAGCAGAGACAAAAGGAGCCAAACGACACCAAGGGGTTAATCCAGAGAAAGAGTGTTTTATTCTGCCATGGGGGGGGGGGCAGAGGCACCTGTGTGATTCAGTTCACAAAAGACAGGCCGCAGCAAAAAGTATTTTACATCAGGTTTTTATCCTGTTCTCCAAAGCCCCTCCTTCCCTCTCCCCCTTCACAGATTCTTACATAGAAATGTTGCTTTTCGTTCTCTGACTCTGTTCCCGGAAGTATGTTGCAAGTCAATGTACCAGGACAAGGTTATCTTGGATCTGGGAAGCGAAAGGCTTTACTGTTCTCAGCTGTAGGTTTGTTACAGCGTTTTTGTTACAGAGAGGACTGCTTAGCTCATGCTTTTTGTCTTAGAGGAAAATGCAGTTTTAAAATGCGTACGCCGAGGCCTGGCTGGGGGGGGGGGGAATTCACAAACAGTTTTTAGGGCTTTCTGGGGTAACCCTAACTACCCCTTCATTCCACACCTCTCAATTTTGGGCAGCCTCCAAGGCTCGTCCCAGGAAGGCACAGGCTGATATACTCGGGTCAGAGCTATAATCTGGGGGCGAAGCATGCGTGAAATCATATTGCGTGTCATTGTATGCAAGCATTGCAGCAGGCAAGGTACAGAAAAGCAAAAAATTAGCAAGATGAACAGTGGGCCAAGCAGCAGCAAAAACAGGCCTTTTACCCATCCTAGGTTTGGCAACCAGTCAAGCCATGACATGTCCCATCCCTCCCAGGTTTCGGTAGGAATATGGGCCACTGTTTCAAGTCCTGCTGCCAAATTGCGAATGGCTTCACCATGATCAGAGATGTTAAAGCAACAGGCCCCACCCGTGAGATTTAACGCTGCACAAAAGCCGCCATATTGCGCCAGGAGAAAGTCCAACGCTAAGCGGACTGAGAGAAACGCGTGTCTCATCCAATTGCGTGGCAATTAACCTAAGGGCCGTGGCTGTTGTGTTAGCAACAATCTCTACCACTGCCTGGAGTCTGATTACGCGGTTCAAGTTCTAGATCAGCCCCCTTGCCCCAGAGATTTTCTCTCCCCGATTCCATGAGGCTGGAGAATAATGGGCCAGTATCCTTTCTGGAGGCCACTGATTTTTGCCCCAATTCTGGGAACTCCCACCTGCAATTGTTGCCAGGTCAGTCGAAACGCCTCCTTCTAGGGAGTGCAGAGGCAATCTGGTCAGGAATCCACATGGGGGGGTATTAAGTAGGCTGGAAAACAGACCCCGTACCATCCTCTTGGGAGGGCATAGAATCATAGAAGAGTTGGAAGAGACCACAAGGGCCATCGAGTCCAACCCCCTGCCAAGCAGGAAACACCATCAGAGCACTCCTGACATATGGTTGTCAAGCCTCTGCTTAAAGACCTCCAAAGAAGGAGACTCCACCACACTCCTTGGCAGCAAATTCCACTGTCAAACAGCTCTTACTGTCAGGAAGTTCTTCCTAATGTTGAGGTGGAATCTTCTTTCTTGTAGTTTGGATCCATTGCTCCGTGTCCGCTTCTCTGGAGCAGCAGAAAACAACCTTTCTCCCTCCTCTATGTGACATCCTTTTATATATTTGAACATGGCTATCATATCACCCCTTAACCTCCTCTTCTTCAGGCTAAACACGCCCAGCTCCCTTAGCCGTTCCTCATAAGGCATCGTTTCCAGGCCTTTGACCATTTTGGTTGCCCTCCTCTGGACACGTTCCAGTTTGTCAGTGTCCTTCTTGAATTGTGGTGCCCAGAACTGGACACAGTACTCCAGGTGTGGTCTGACCAGAGCAGAATACAGTGGCACTATTACTTCCCTTGATCTAGATGCTATACTCCTATTGATGCAGCCCAGAATTGCATTGGCTTTTTTAGCTGCCGCGTCACACTGTTGGCTCATGTCAAGTTTGTGGTCAACCAAGACTCCTAGATCCTTTTCACATGTACTGCTCTCAAGCCAGGTGTCACCCATCTTGTATTTGTGCTTCTCATTTCTTTTGCCCAAGTGCAATACTTTACATTTCTCCCTGTTAAAATTCATTTTGTTTGTTTTGGCCCAGTTCTCTAATTTGTCAAGGTCGTTTTGAAGTGTGATCCTGTCCTCTGGGGTGTTAGCCACCCCTCCCAGTTTGGTGTCATCTGCAAATTTGATCAGGATGCCCTTGATAGGCCTTCCTGCCACACACCCAGTAAACGTCCTGACCATGGGCAGATATGGTGCCTGTTAGCAAGCGGGCCAGGCATGCAGTCAAATTGGAACCAGAAAAAGTTCCTGTCTCGGACTCAGGCATGTTTGTTGGGGCTGGGAAGGTACGATCACAGTGGGAAGTGCCCACATAGGTCTGAGCGTCACTGGCGTCATTCGATTTGTTGACACAAAGGCAGCCAGTGATCCGGTGAACCAGGAAAGGGACAGAATGATTCCATAAAGAAGAATGGTTGCCCAGAGGCTGGAAGGCAACAAGTGGAGTTGTGACCAAGGACTCATTCCAAGGCACAGGGAGGAGTGGCATTCCTCCCAGAGCATCTACAGGGGCCAGGGTGCAGACGGCACAATTGGTCCAATTCGCAGAGAACGCAACCATCTCGGCAACCTGAACCCACTTATTATTTGTGTGGTGGGCCCCCCACGATTGAAGCAGTTGTCTGGTCAGTGTGAGTGGTATTGGCATTTCTAAGGTCAAAGGCAACAAAAATACCAGCACGGGTACCAACAGTCGTATCTGAGCCATTTTATGCACGGGGAGGGGCTTAGGTAAGTGCCAGAGAGCGGGCTGGGGTGTAATTACGCTGAAAGAAAAGACCCACTAGACACCCCCCTCTGCAGGGGTGGCGTAAAGCAAACCAGGCCCAGGTACCTTCAATAAAGTTCAGTTATGCAAAAGGAAAGGAAAGAAAATGTCCCCTTTCAATCCACGCTGGTTGCAGGAGCTGGAGTGCAGTCTGGAGCACGTCTGGAAATGGTGAGTCGAAGCGGCTCTTGTTGATGCGGTGTAACAGTCCAATCCGAGAAGGCCTTCTTTACACGGGTATGATGTATCCAAGGAGCTATGCCGGAGACTTTAACAGCCGTGGGAGTAGAAAGTAAGACGATGTGTGGTCCTTTCCAACAGGGCTGGAGCGGCGTCTGGGCCCAATCACGTATCCAGACCTCATCACCCGGTAAAAACGAATGGAGGGGCTCAACCAAGGAGCAAGGCGTCCTGGCAAATTGCCACCTGTTGAGAGAAGAAAACACACGCGAGAGAGACTGCAAATAGTTTTCAATATGCATATCATGAGTTGAATGTGGAGATATCATTTGCACATAAGGCAGGGGCCTAGCAAACATTAATTCAAAAGGACTCAGATGAATATGCTTAGCGGGAATACTTCGAACGCGAAGCAATGCGAGAGGCAACATGCTAACCCAATTTTAGTTCGTTTCTTGGGTTAGTTTTGACAGCTGGTTTTTCAAAGTCCTATTCATACGTTCAACTTTCCCAGAGCTTTGAGGCCTGTAGGCTGTGTGAAGTTTCCAGCTTCCACCCTTCCTGTGTAAGTGCAGACAGCCACTAAGAGATCATGGTATAAGCCACACCTGGGCAGTTCAGTGAAATCAATAATTAAGTCCTCCATGGGAGCTGTCCCTTGATGTTGAATTCCGGAAGGAGGTAAGGGTCCTGTTCTGGGATTCTTTTTCTGGCAGAGAACACAACGCCTCCAGGCCTCAGACGCTAACCTTGGATCTATAGTAACTGCTCCCAAGATCTTTGGCCAGAGCATCGGGCCCCACGTGACAGGAGTCGTGGTACCGACGCACAACTTGGGGGGCTAGGGACTCTGCCACCCATAGGCAGTTGTCAGGTGTAAGATACCATCCCTCATCAGTAGTTGCCAACTTCTCAGCTTCTGCCACTTGTCGCTCCTGTGTGGTGTATGGTGGTCTAAGGCTAGTATCCACAATCTTCTCTGGTATCAGGGATCCCAGGAAGAGAGCAGGTGCCTCTTGTCTAGCTGCTTGTTTAGCTGTTTTGTCGGCTAGGCGATTGCCCCTGGCCGCATCACTTAGTCCAGTTTGATGTCCATAACAATGTATCACAGCCACTTGGCTGGGAGCCCATACTGCAGTTAAAAGATCCATAAGGGCTTGGGGGTGCTGCACCTGGCTCCCCTTTGACGTGAGCATGCCACGCTCCTTCCAAAGTGCTCTGTGGGCATGCAGGGTAAGAAAAGCATATTTTGAGTCAGTATATATATTAATGTCTATGCCTTCAGCCAACTGTAGTGCAAGCTGAGCGGATGAAGAAGGGGGAAGTGGGGAGGCTTCAATGATTTCCCCTTCCAGGGCTACTACAGCGTACCCCGCTTTTCGTTGGCCTCCCTCCAGAAAGCTGCTACCATCCACAAACCAGGAAGGCCAGGCAGGATTTGGCATGTCCTTCAAATCAGGTGTACTAGAATAAACTTCATCCATCACCTGTAAACAATCAGCTCAGCAATTGTCACCTCTGGGCACTTCCTGGAGTCCCTTTTCCAAGGGCAAAATAGCGTTGGAATAGAGGAAAATGGCAAAGGAGTTGATTTTATGATTTTTTAAAGCTAGGTAACTTACCTAAGCTGTCAAGTTGAAAGAATACATTCAGGCATAATATTTGTAACATTTAACAACTTTAAAGATGTGCCCCCCCATAATTTTCATAAGAATATGTCCAGCCAATATGTCCATCCTATGTCAATAACAAATTGTCGCTGTTTTTTGGTTGAATATATGGTATATGGACCTAAGAGGTATCTAAAGCCATTTGCACATAACATTTGCCGCAACCCTGTAATAGGAATTTTATGCTCTTAAATATATGATAATGTTCATAAGTGTACCAACCAAGCACATATATAGATCAGCACAGGAAGACACGCCTGGAACCTTTTTGGTTCCTAAACTGAGCAAATGTTTTGTCTGCAAGGTCAAACCGGAAAAGCCTCCCCATTGTCTTTTCCTTCACAAATCCTGTCTTAAGGGTATGTCTGTGTTTGAATAGGGTGTCAGCCTGTGACCTGGCCCAGGAACTAAGTATTTATCATTACAAAAGACTGGCCAGGCTCCCCAGGCAATCCAATCAAGGAACCTGCCAGACAGGAGATAAACAAAAAAGGGAGAAAAACAATATTAAAAATTCTATTTTGGACTGCCTTGTCTGTGATGTAGGTGTGATGTATCTGAGGGGTGGTCTTAGGTTACACCCCTTCTGTGATGTATGTATGATGTTCCAGGGGGTGGTCTTGGTCTACAGGGTGGCAATTTCAAAAGTCTTTATAAGGCCTTGCGCACCATTGTTCTGGGTCCTTCCTCTCTCCTGCAAGTGAGGGGAGCACCCTGTTGCAACAGTTCAATCAAGGCCAAGCCTACAGGCTGCTGTTTTGCTCCAAGTAATCCTAGTTGGTGTCTTTGTTTTCGTCCAAGGGAGCCCTCGGATTTTTCCGCTAACACCCCAGAGTCAAAATAAAAAAATTCCTTCCAGTAGCACCTTAAAGACCAACTAAGTTAGTTCTTGGTATGAGCTTTCGTGTGCATGCACACTTCTTCAGATACACTGTATGTATGTGTGTGTGTGTGTGTGTGTGTGTGTGTGTATGTATGTACAGTATGTGTGTATCTGAAGAAGTGTGCATGCACACGAAAGCTCATACCAAGAACTAACTTAGTTGGTCTTTAAGGTGCTACTGGAAGTAAATAGTGGAAATCTCAGGAAAGAAAGGGGGGGAGCATATAGGCACATGAAGTGGCAGAGATTCCCCTTGAAAGATGGGGCGAGAAGAGAGAAGCCAAGAGAGCCCCAAAGGCGCCTCCGTCTCTGATAGGCAGGGTGCTTTTATTATTCATATTATTACAGTGGAACCTCGGTTGTGGAACGCCTCCATTGTCGGGCGTACACTCCTGAATTAAAAAAAACACATTCAGATCTCAGGGTGTTTCACACCATAATATACAAGAGGAAAACAAGTCAATAAGTAAACAGCAAAAGAAGACCCCTCCCCTTATTCTATTCTGGACTCTCCTCCTGCCCCGTCCTGCTCCAGTGGCTGGAGAGATCCTGGAGCTTCACCGGAGGCCAGGCAGCAGCAGCAGCAGCAGCTGAGGAGCGTAGAAATGTCGGGTCAGAAGGGACCCTGAAGGTTATCTAGGGGGCTGGACAAGATTTTATTACTTATGTGCCTCCCATCTGACAGGGTTGCCCCAGCCACTCTGGGCGGCTTGCAGTAAAATATTTTAAAAGATGACCCTCGAGGTCCCTACCAATTCCTCTCTCTGTGTAAATTATTGAATGTGCCTACATGCCATTTTTTGTTTACTGAAAGCTCAAAGCAGCTTACTTTAACAGAAATAAACAAATCACATTGTTCCAAATCACAGAACACAATTAGGAGCACTGTGAAATATCAGCAACAGTGCTGTAAAACAGACAAATGAACCCACAAATCAGCACTAGAAAATGAACAGACTCAAGGAGGCTCCAAAATTTGTCCAGCCAGAAGCCTCCGAAAGAGAAATATGATTTCTGTCAAACAGGGAACTCCTGGCCAAACTTGTGGCTTCCCGTGGCCACCTACAGAAGGCAGCGTTCCCAAAGGGGGGCATCACAATGTTGTTTTATGGTTTTTTATCCCAACACCTTGTATCATCAGGAATCCCTGGTGGGCGGCTGCCCAGGCTTCTGAGACAAGGCAGCAGCAGAGGAGAGAGAAAGGTTTGGAAAGGAGCCCAGCCCCCTGCAATACAGTTGATAAAGCAAGCCTCTTGTGGGGGTTGGGCTAGATGACCCTTGGGCTCCCTCCCGCCTGGCCTGCGGAGCCCCCTGTGCCCTCTCCTCCCCCCTTGGCCCCTCACCCTCTCCCTCCTCCTTGCAGCGGCCATGGAGCCCGAGACGCGCAGCGTGCAGATTGAGTTCCCTCACTACGCCGCCGTCCTGCTGGAGTCGCTCAACAAGCACCGGCTGGAGGGCAAGTTCTGCAACATCGCCATCCACGTCCAGGGCCGCGTCTTCCAGGCGCACAAGAGCGTCCTGGCCGCCTCCTCGCCCTACTTCCACGACAAGCTGCTCCTGCACGACACCAACTGCATCGTGCTGCCCGGCGTCATCGAGCCGGACGCCTTCGAGAACCTCCTGCAGCTCATCTACTCGGGGCGCCTCAGGCTGCTCCTGGAGGCCCTGCCCAGCCACCTCCTGGTGGCCAGCGGGCTCCAGATGTGGCAGGTGGTGGACCAGTGCTCAGGCATCCTCAAGGAGCTGGAGGGCGGCGCCTGCCGGCCTTGGTCCAGCCGCGCCAGCGAGAGCCAGTCGCCCAGCAGCAGCAACTACTTTGGCTCCAGGGACGAGGCTGAAGCCGAGGCTCCTGGGCGGCGGCGGCGCACCTGCCCCGACGGCGAGGTCCTGAAGATCCGCGTGCCGCCTGACGAGGAGGAGGACGAGGAGGAGGAGGATGAGGAGCACCAGGCGCAGATCTGCAGCGGCTCCACCGACGGGCCGGCCAAGGCCGAGGAGAGCCGAGTCAAGGAGCCGCCCTTTGCCTCGGCCCACGAGGCCCCCAAGGTCTTCTACATCAAGCAGGAGCGCTTTGACGCTGAGGAGGCGGCCGCCTCGGCCTCGGTGCTGGGCGGATCCGGCAGCAGCTCGTGCCTGTCGGAGGCTGGCTTCTTCAAGTCTCTGGGCAGGCCGCTGGCCGTGTCGGGGCTGTGCCCGGCCGAGATCCAGGAGAGCGGCGAGGTCAGCTACCTGCTCCCTGGCGCCCCGGCGGCATCCTCGTCCAGCGGCCCTGGCGGCGGCTTCTCGACAAAGGCGGACTCGGTGGCCTTCCCCGAGAGTTCGTGGAAGCCCGTGGACCTCCATGGCAACGAGATCCTGGCGCACGCCGTGCACGGGCAGGTGGTTCACGCGCCCGTCAAGCTGATGTCTGCGCCCGACGGCAAGAAGTTTGGCTGCCTGTGCGGGAAGCGCTTTGCGGTCAAGCCCAAGCGGGACCGCCACATCATGCTGACCTTCAGCCTGCGCCCCTTTGGCTGCTCCGTCTGCAACAAGAAGTTCAAGCTGAAGCACCACCTGACCGAGCACATGAAGACGCACGGCGGCAACCTGTACGCCTGCGAGGACTGCGGGCGCAAGTTCCGCGTCCAGAGCTGCTTCCTCAAGCACAAGGAGATCTGCAAGGGGCAGGGCTGGGCCACCGCCTGCTGGACCTACAAGTAGAAGCAGGGGGGAGAGGCCCACCCAGAGATGGATGGAGGGATGGGAATCCCTGTGGACCCTCTTGGGGGCACGGAGGCGGGTTTGGGGGTCAGGGGGCCAGAGTACGTGTGGTGGGCAGGGCACCTCCCCCTGTGCTGGGGGGCGATGGCATAGACACGCCCAAAGACCCCCCTTCGCCAGCCCCGCCACTTTGGGGATCAGGCTGGCGTGAAAGGCAGGGAGCGAAGGGTTAAGCCCCAGGTGATGGGGAGGGGGGCTCCGTCAAGAGGGCTCTCCCCTTCCTGGACAGTCCCCCCTTCCCAGGCATGTAAGCTGTGGGGCCTTGTACAGGCCTGCTCTTCCTGCCCCACCTTCTTGGGGGGGAGTCCCTGCTGCCCCCAGGTGGCGTCTGCGCACCCCCCACTTCTCTGCCTCTGTCTGGACACCATTTAAAATCTAATTCAATGCACAATTTTGAAATCGACATTAAAACCCCGCCATTCACACAAACTGGCTGCTGGATGAGGACGTGGAAAGCTGCTCTCGTTCAGCCCCTCCAACGGCTCCAGGGGGGAGACGGGGGGCTGAGAGAGGCCTCCCCGGCTGCTGCCCTCCCTGGTCTTCCGGTGGACTGGCTCTGGACATGGAGGCTCCACTGTGGCCTTGCCCTGCTCTTCCTCTTCCTCCCTCACATCCATTTTGGTTGTTGGCCTGCACACGGCCCTGTGCCCCCCGGCCTCGCTGTGCCCCAAAGCGCGTCTGTCCCAGATCCCTGGGGCCCCTGGCGGCAACCCTCCCCGCTGTTCTGCCCTCTTATGATTTCCCCAGGTAAGAATGAGCTGCCCTGCCTTTCTGGACGCTGCTTCTGAGAGGACCTGGGCAGGGGAAGGGCTTGGTGGGCAGAGGAGCCCCTCGGGTTCCTCCTGCTGCCGGCCCAGGGGTCTGGCCCTTGGGGCTGCAGGGAGGGCAGCCGGCAGCCAGGGGGTCTCCAGCGCCCTTTTCCCAGAAGAGCTGGCAGGCTGCAGGTGCCCCACATGCCCCACAGCTGTGTGCAGAAGGACAGGAGGGAGAGGGGCTGTCTCAGGGGGAAGCGCAGGACTGTAGTGTGGCAGCAGGCGCTCAGTCCCCAGCATCTCCAGGCCACAGGTCCAAAATCCAGCAGAGCTGCTGCCAGCCAGTGTCAGCAGCCCTGGGTTCACCAGACCCAATGGCCTTGACTTTGTCTAGGGTGGCTTCTCCCCCCCCCCCTCCGTTCATAAGCTGGGATAACTCAGTGGAGCGCGAGATTCTTGGGTTCGAGTCCCACGTTGGTCAAAGAAGGATCTTGGGCTGGGCTGGGCTGCGTGACTCTGATGGTCCCTTCTGACTCTGGGATACTATGCTAACTTCCAAAGCTTCCCAGAACTGCAGAGGGGGAAACAGACTGGATATAGAAATACTAACTATGTTTATTATTTCATTCTGTATTCTGGGTTGGCCCATCCACTCTGGGCGGCTTCCAAGAGAGATGGAAGCAGAACCAAACGTCCCACCTTGAAAACTTCCCTGCACAGGCAGCCCCAAAGCTGTCTTTGCTATTAAATTGTGGGGTGGAGATTGGTAGGGAGCAGAGATCCTGGAGATGGGGCAGGACAGGTCTTTCCCCCTTTTCTTTTGAAAGTTTAGCTTAATTTATTACATAGAGAGAGAGAGAGAGAGAAGTGAAAAACACAAGGACACAAAAACCACGGGAGGGGCCCTCTCCCACGAAATGAGGTTCAGACCAGGGAGAAGATTCCCAGCAATATAACGCAACAATCACGAAGGAGCCCCTTCCAGCAGGGGGCGTCTTTTTGAGGAATGCCAGAGGCACAGAGGACCCCTGCAGCCGGATCAGGCCAGTGGCTCCTCTGGGTCAGCATCCTGCCCCAAAGGGAAGGAGCCCCAGAGGAGCGCCAGACTGCCGCAACCCTCTCCCCAGCGAGAAGCTACCCTTCAGACCCAGAGCTCCTGGCCACAGACGGAGAAACGAGCCATGGGGGGGGGTGGCCCCGATCCTCCGTTAATTTGCCTAATTGGTGGCCATCCCTGTCTCTTGTGGGAGCCAGTCCCATGGTTTGCACACGTCTGCCCTGTATCTTCCGGCATTCGGCCTTTTCAGATGTCGCCGGCAGGTTCTAGAGGTAAACCAGTCGCCCCTTGACTGCTCCCTGGCCGCCTCTCTCCCTGGAGGGCTTCTCTTGCTGGGGCGGCTCACTTCCACCATCCAAAGGCAGACACAGTTGAGGAAGGCGCCCCCCAGGAGAGGCTTTTGGCCTTGCAGGCAGTTGGACTAGATGACCCTTGGAGTCCCTTCCAGCTCCGTGATTCTAAAAGCAGGTCAAAAGCAGCACCTTGAATGGTGCCAAGGAGCCCTGGCTTCTGGCCACCATTGTTCCATGGAGGTGGCAGTGAAAGTGTGGGTCTTTGTGTTGGTTGCAAACCCCACCCCCAGGGACCTGGGCTTTCATTGCAGGGGGTTGGCCTGGATGACCCTTGGGAGTCCCTTACAACTCTCCGATTCCATGAGAACCCACCTCCTTCCCAAGGAATCGCTTCCACTGTCAGAAAGTTCTTCTTGCTGTTTATTTGGGGTCTCCTATGTCGCCCCTCTGCCACCTGGCTTTTTATGGCGGCCTAGGTATGGCTAGTGTGGGACGCGGGTGGCACTGTGGTTTAAACCACAGAGCCTAGGGCTTGCCGATCAGAAGGTTGGCGGTTCGAATCCCTGCAACGGGGCGAGTTCCCAGCTCCTACCAACCTAGCAGTTGCACATCAAAGTGCAAGTAGATAAATAGGTACCACTCCGGCGGGAAGGCAAACGGCATTTCCGTGCGCTGCTCTGGTTCGCCAGAAGCGGCTTAGTCCTGCTGGCCACATGACCCGGAAGCTGCACGCCGGCTCCTTCGGCCAATAAAGCGAGATGAGCGCCGCAACCCCAGAGTTGTCCGCAACTGGACCTAACGGTCAGGGGTCCCTTTACCTTTAGGTATGGCTGGACAGTACAGGAAAAGCCTGGAAAGACTTAATTCTTCCATGGTGGGGGGTTTATGGCGGGTGGAGAAATTCAGGGCCCTGCTGTTTCTTCAACCTCCCCGTTCTGAGCAGGAGCAGCATAGATGTCAAAAAAGGAGAAAGGTTTGTTTGGAAGTCTGCAGGAGGCGGAAGCTGCCCAGGGCATGAAGATTTATTTAAAATAAAATAAGATGAGGGTGCACTCAGTTCTGGTGCTAAAACTGGTTTTCTGTGTTTCAGCTAGACACCTTTCTGCATCGCGTGTTGCTTCTCTCACTGCCTGCTAGAACATCCAGTGCCATCAGCAGCAGAACCAAAGCAGTGAGAAGCAAATGCTGGGGGCGGGGAGGAACACCCAGTATATTAATGAAAGGGGGGAGCAAAAGGACAAAGAGTCAGTAGCTGTGGAATGGCCAGAGGCGCGTGGGGGGGGGGGTCAGATATCCCAGAGGCCCACAAGGGGCAAGCCCATCCTGGGGGGGGGGGGTGTCTTCATGGCAGGTCTCGCTTGGAGCAAATAAACACACTTCTAGTCGCATTGTCTGACAATCATTTATTGGTTTATAAAAATATTTATATGCCGCTTTATCCTAAAGTGGTTTACAGCAATGTAAGAACACAAAACCCAAACAAAAAATTGTAATGAGTGGAAAAAAGAGAGAAATTAAAAACCTCCACAGACCATGTATTCTTAGCTGCCTGCGTAGGCTTGGTTGAACAGTCTTTGGGAGGCGTTTTAAAAGTCAGCCCAGAAGGCGTCTGCTGAATCTCCAGTGGCAGGGAGTTCCATATGACTAGGCCAGTGACAAGAACATTTGCAGAGTCTCGCAAACCTGATGAGGAGAGCTTTGAACTAGATCTTGAGGGGGAAGGAGATGATATTGCAGAAGACAGAAGAACTCCTGGTACTGGGGATTTCTAGCCTCATTGATGCACAGGAAACTGAGGCGATGCTCCAGAAACCCGATAAAGGGCAAGAAACTACAGTGGTATCTCTGGACGCGAACGGGATCTGTTCCGGAGCCCCATTCGCAACCTGAAGCAAACGCAACCCGCGTCTGCGTGTTCATGGGTCACGATTTGCCGCTTCTGTGAATGTGCGTGACGTCATTTTGAGCGTCTGCACATGCATGAGCGGCAAAACCCGGAAGTAATGTGTTCCGTTACTTCTGGCTTGCCACGGAGCGCAACCTGAAAACGCTCAACCTGAAGCAACTTCAACCCGAGGTATGACTGTACAAGAAGGAAGCAGCTGGAGGGAGCGACTCGTGGTTTCAGTTCAGCAAGACAAATTGGCGCTTCCACTACAGGGTGGCAAATATCACTCAGAAGGCATTACTGAAACCTGCTGGAATGAATATTAATGGTTCGTTACACTTTCTCTGCTCGTAGATAATTGTGTGAAGGCACCTCAGTAACATGCTTTCAATGGTTTAGAAGAGTTTTTCCTCGGAAACAGTGAACAGTAACTGAAGTTATTCTTAGAGATGAATCACTCACAGACTCTGAAAGCAAACAGCTATAATAGCACGCTTTGAGTTAAAAGTCTCTCTTTCCAGCAACGGCGTCCATCAGCAGTCCCAGCAAAGCAGAATTTACAGGCAGCACTCATTGGGTAGACATTTGCCGTCTGCAAAAAATGAAACTGATAGTTCCTCTTTCTTATTGGCACTACCAGCCAGAGCCATGCATGCTTAGAGTGCCACTCCCATATGTAAATGAATTTTCTGGAACCTCCTCTGTTTCTGGCAGAATGATTCCCTAACAATGAGACTCATGACTGGAACGTGGAAACTGAGGGGTACAGCCTGTTTAAAAGGAACAGACCAAACTGGAAGGGAGTAGTACAGTGGTACCTCGGGTTAAGAACTTACCGTATTTTTCGCTCTATAGGGCGCACCGGACCATAGGGCGCACCTAGGTTTTTTTTGGGGGGGAAATAAAGAAAAACATTTTTATTTCCCTCCCCCAGCCCCAAAGAGCAAAGAAGCCAAGACAGCGAGAGGGATCCATCCTGCTGGCTGTCTTGGCTTCCTCTTTAGCCACGCACAACCTCTCCAGCCGGGAGAGGCTGCGCGCGGCTTCGTTTTTAGCCGCGGGTCTGGGGCGGAGGAAGCCCGAGCTTCCCCAGCCCCCAGAACAGGTCTGGGAGCGGTGGCAAGTGCTGCGGATAGCTGCCCGAAGCCCGGGGAGCGCAGTGCTGCGCTCCCCGGGCTGCAGGCTGCTATCTGCAAGCCTTCGGAGCCCGGCGGGAACTCCCGCTGCGCTCCGAAGGCTTGCGGATGTGTTCCTGAAGCCTGGAGAGCGAGAGGGGTCAGTGCACACCAACCCCTCTCACTCTCCGGGCTTCAGCGAAAGCCTGCATTTGCTCCATAGGACGCACACACATCTTCCCTTCATTTTTGGAGGGGGAAAGTGCGTCCTATAGAGTGAAAAATACGGTAATCCGTTCTGGAGCTCCATTCTTATCCTGAAACTGTTCTTAACCTGAGGTACCAGGAGCCTCCCGCTGCTGCCACCACACAATTTCTGTTCTCATCCTGAAGCAAAGTTCTTAACCCAAGGTACTATTTCTGGGTTAGCGGAGTCTGTTACCTGAAGCGTCTGTAACTTGAGGTACCACTGTGTACACTTGTGAAGAAATCCATGACCGGGAGCATGGAAAGCAGATTGAGAGTATAGGGATAAAAATGGTAGGAGAAACAGCAGTGGCTTCACGGTGGGTGTCTGTTATAGATTGCCAAGCCAGACTGAAGACTTGGATGACGCCTTCCTAGAGCAGATTCCCAAACATTCAAAAGGAGGGATACAGAACTCGTGGGAGACTTCAACTTGCCTCATATTTGTTGGATCTCAAGCTCTGCCAATGAAAGAGCTTTTAAGCAGAGATGGTGTTTTAAGCACAGTTTCCAAGGTAGTTCCTTTCCACTGTCTCTTACCATCAGAATGTTTTCCCTGTTGTTTAGTCAGAATCTCATTTCCATTAGATCAACTTGGGCTGGTGGCCTAGATGTGCTACTAGATCCTTTTCCGCCTCCAGTCTGTAGGGACCTCACCTGTTCTCCAAGAATTCTCAAAGATCACAGACAAAGGCTCTGAGATTACCGTATTTTTCGCTCTATAGGACGCACTTTTTCCCCTTCAAAAATGAAGGGGAAATGTGTGTGCGTCCTATGGAGCGAAGACGCCATAGCCCCGCGACCCTCGCCCGGCTGAAGAGGTGGCATGCGGCTATGGCAGAAGCCTCTCTGCTGCGCCTTTCCGCTGCTCCCTGACCTGCTCTTTGGGGCTGGTGGTGGGCTTCCCCCCCCCAGCCCCAAAGAGCAGGTCGAAAGGAACCTGAAGCCCGGAGAGCGAGAGGGGTCAGTGCACACCGACCCCTCTCGCTCTCCAGGCTTCCAAGGTAGCCGCCTGAACGCACCTTAAACGGCACCTTGTTTTAGAGCAGGAAAACAAGAGGGGGAAAGTTCTCCCCCTCTCTGTGCAGCGCCTCCTGCCGCTTCACTGAAGGGGCACTGGGCAGAGAGGGGGAGAATTTTTTTCCCTTGTTCTCCCCCCTCTAAAACAAAGTGCGTCCTATTGTCCGGTGCGTCCTATGGTGCGAAACATACGGTACATCCTCAAGCTCCTTTAGTAGCCTTGGATGCAGCCCATCAGGCCCTGGAGATCTGAATTCATTTCTTGTTACCTCATTTTCTAACTTGGGCTGCAGTTCCCTCCTTACATCATTTATTTGATTATCACCAGGTTGGGCATCACTTTCCTTTTGGATGAAGACAATAGGTGTTGAACAGTTCTGCCTTCTCTTGGTCACCCAATAGCATACCCCCTTCTTCTCCTACCAGTTACAGATAGGTAGCCGTGTTGGTCTGCCATAGTCAAAATAAAAAAATTCCTTCCAGTAGCACCTTAAAGACAAACTAAGTTAGTTCTTGGTATGAGCTTTCGTGTGCATGCACACTTCTTCAGATACACTGAAACAGAAGTTGCCAGATCCTTCTATATAGTGAGAAGGTGGGGAGGGGTGTTACTCAGAAGGGTGGTGGGAATGGGAGATTGGCAGATAGCTGAGATGAGCCTGTTGACGACTCTTAACAACTGTAATAGGTCTTACAGGAAAAGGCAAGGGGTGAGAAGGTGAGAAATGGCTTATCATGTATAATGAGATAAGAATCCAATGTCTTTGTTCAGACCAGGTGTCTCCATTGTTTTAAGTTTGGTAATGAGTTGCAATTCAGCAGCTGCATACACCCGGCACATACACCCGGACAACACCATTACTGGCCCCAACAACATCACACATACCATCTCGGGACTATTTAATTGCTCATCGTCTAACATTGTGTATGCCATCAAATGCCAACAGTGTCCTTCAGCTCTCTATATTGGACAAACAGGCCAAACCTTACGCCAAAGAATAAACGGACATAAATCTGACATCAAGAATCACAAAACAGAGAAACCAGTAGGAGAACACTTCAATCTCCCAGGACATTCTATACAAGATCTCAAAGTAGCTGTTTTACTACAAAGGAATTTCAGAAATAGACTGGAAAGAGAAGCTGCTGAATTGCAACTGAATTGCAATTTTTTTTATTTTGACTTCTCCTACCACTTCCTTGCTCTTCCTTTTACTTTGGACATAGTAAAAGAAACCTTTCCTATAATTTTTAACCTCTTTTGCAAGCCTGAGCTCATTCTGAGCTTTAGCCAACCTGACCTTCACCCTGCAACTGCTGGCTACTCATGTCTACTCCTCCTTTGTGATTTCCCCTTCCTTCCATTTCTTACACATTCCCTTCTTAACTCTCAGCTCATCTGTAAGCTCCTTATGCAGCCACATCGGTTTCCTTAGATGCCTCCCACTTTTCTTTCTTGTTGATATTGTCTGCATTTGGGCCTTCAATATTTCACCTTAAATAAATCCCCATCCTTTTTGGACTCCCTTCTTTCTGAGTATTTCTGACCATGGGAACATCCCCAGTAACTCTTTCAGTTTTTTTAAAGTCCAGGGTCAATGTCCAATTTGTGGGATATAATCCACTGGGAGCAGCCATGTACAATATTCCTTGTTTTGCTAGAGTGGGCATGCAAGGGAATGTTTGGTCCAGCCAGTTGAAACTTCCTGTTCCTCCTGGCCTGGAGCAGCCTTCCTCGCATGTGACCCTTCCAGACCTGGTAAAAGGCCAAGTCATGCTGCTACCTTCTACTTCTCTCCTTTTTGACCTCCCTGCATCACCTGGACTGGACTGCTAGCTGCCACAGCAGTCCCCAGGTCATCTTCCATATGGGGTAAACCTGTTTGTACATTTGTAACTTTAAGCTTTAAGCTTGCCTTCAGGGATCACACTGTGCTTTGCCTGCTCGTAAGTAAAACTACTTTTTGTTACAGGTAGGTAGCCGTGTCGGTCTGCCGTAGTTGAAACAAGATAAAAAAATTCCTTCCAGTAGCACCTTAGAGACCAGCCAAGTTTGCTATTGGTATGAGCTTTCGTGTGCATGCACACTTCTTCAGCTACACTGCAACAGAAGTCACCAGACCCTTCTATATAGTGAGAAGGTGGGGAGGGGTATTACTCAGAAGGGTGGTGGGAATGGGTGATTGGCTGATAGGTGTGGTAAACCTGTTGATGACTGTTAACCTCTGACATTGAGATATTGGATTCTTATCTCATTATACATGATAAAGCTATTTTTAGCCATCTCATCCCTTGCTTTATCCTGTAAGACCAATTGCAGTCGTTAACAGCTCATACCAATAACAAACTTAGTTGGTCTCTAAGGTGCTACTAGACGGATATTTTTTTTTACTTTTTGTTACTTATGAACAAGACTGTGGTGTCTTTATTCTTTTAGGAGGGATTTAAAAGGGGATCTTAGCAGGAATAGTAGAACATATTTCAATCTGGACAAGCCAGATTGAATTGCTTATTGCCTTAAGAAACTCACACGAGTTTGCAACCAGGTTTCTGGTGCATCAGAAGAGGAATGCACTCTGCTAAGTTAGGAAGGATATTGATAATCAATATATCCTCTCCTGCCACCCTCAACATTCCCACACAATTACACTCCGCTTCCCCTTGCCTCTGTATCATGAAACCCAGGAGAACATGATCACTTCCTCCCAAGTTTCCCAGTACTTCTACTTCATCGATCAGTTCCTCCCTGTTGGTGAGGCATCCATCTCCCTTGTCTTGAGAGACAATGGGAGAGTGTGTCATTGAGGAAAAACCATTGAAGAGTTACAGCGCCTGCTGTGGTTGCAGAGACCAATGTGGGGGAGACATGTTTTGTTGCATCTGGGCAGATGAAGGCCTGAAATCTTTGGCACTGATATGGTTTCTTATGTGAGTATGAACATTTTTGGGGGGTTTTGCCAGTGCTCTGCAGGCTTTTGGGGTTTTTTGTATAATACTTCTTTATTAGCTTTTCAAATAAGAATATGTCAGGGGTTCAGGAGCAAAGGCAAGGGCAAGGGAGGAAACAGAGAGCGAGGGGGAGGAGGCAGAAGAAAAGATGAGTGATGACGACGACCCGAGATCAGAAGATTCACAGAAAGGAGCACCAGTGGCCAGGGCAAGGGGGGAGCCTAGGGGGACATCCCAGGAAGATAGGGCCAGAGGGGACTCAGAGGGGAGCAGTTGGAAATCGGGACCAGCGTCACCAACAGAGAGCAGGGAAGAGGAAGGGCGCCAGGGATCAAGCGCTGGCAGCTCACAACAGGAGGGAGGGCACGAGTCAGGAGTGGCCACACCTCCATCGGGGAGCGAGGAAACGGTCAGCAGAAAGTGGAAGGTTGGGCGCGCGCGCCAAGTTCAAATGCACAGGAAAGTGACGCAATAGGCAGCCCGGAGAGGGAGCCAGGTCCTAAAGCCCGGCGCAAGGAGACAGGAGGGTCCGGGGGGTCGGCGTCAGAGGAATCCCGGAGGGAAGAGACCCCGGGGGGCAGAGGGACCCAGAGGAGAACAGTCAGGCGGAAAAGGTGGAGCAGGGCTAGGATATTAAGCAAGACAGAAAGACCCCGAGAGATTGCCTGATTACATTCAGATCCAAGGATGAAAGAGACAAAATACTAGGACTACACTTTGAAAAGGCCTTGCAAATTGGAAACTCAGCTATACAGATTTTTAAAGACATCCCAAAATATATTTTGGATCTAAGAAAATTTTACAAGGACTTGGCTCTTCTGTTAAAGAAAAACTCCATCCGCTTCAGGTGGGAATTTCCACAAGGACTGTCATTTGACTACAAGGGAAAGAAGGTGAAAATAAAGACAATTCAAGACAAAGACAAATTTTTGGCAAGAAATCAGGAGGACCTGCAGAAGGGGACTGTGGACGTACTTGCAGAACAGAGGAGAGCACTAGACATTCTGAATCTCTCGATTGGACAAAAACCACCACCATCAGAAGAAGAGCAACAACTTGGAGCTGTTGGAGGAGTTTTAGAAAAATAACAAGATGGCTCTGCAATTCCTTAGTTGGAATTGTAATGGGCTCAATGGGCCTTTGAAGAGAAGACAAGTATTTCATATATTGAACAGAGAACAACTGGACTTGATATGCCTACAAGAAACTCATATAACTAGAGCCCACAGGAGACTACTCACAAATAAAAGGCTAGGACAAGAATTTATTTCATCAGATAAAGTTAAGAAAAGAGGAGTCGTAATATATGTGAAAGAGAAATGGGCCCCAAAAATGATATTTAAAGATGAACAAGGGAGATACCTGGCAGTGGAGATACAAGTACAAGGAGAAAAATTTTTAGTTGTTGGAATCTACGCACCAAATGAAGGTAAATCTGACTTCTTTAAGAGACTCCATGAAACCCTGACGGACTATTTGGATTACAATATGATAATCATGGGAGACATGAATGGCGTGGTCTCCACTAACATGGACAAGGCACAAAGACTAACAGTTAGTAAGGAAGGGAGACTTCCTAAGACTTTTTTTGAAATGACGGAAAACATGGACTTGATAGATATATGGAGAACAAGGAACCCTCTGGAGAGAGAGGGAACCTTTTTCTCTCAAGCAATGATGACCTGGACCAGAATTGACCAAATTTGGATTACTAGTGGTATGGCTCCAAAGATTAAGAAAGTGGAAATCTGCCCAAAAACTTGCTCCGACCATAATGCCGTGAGGATGGAGATGAAACTTACAATAACTGGTCAATTTAGATGGAGAATGAATGACACCCTCTTTCGAGATAAGGAGATCCTTACGAAGGCCCAAAAGACTTTAAAAGACTATTTTGAAATAAATCTGAGGGCCGACGTGGAGAAAAGAGTGATCTGGGACGCAAGTAAAGCGGTGATGAGAGGCTTCTTGATTCAACAAAATTCAATAAAGAGGAAAAAACAAAATGAGAAAAAAGAAAAGATTTTGGAAAAGATAAAGGAAGGAGAGAGAAAATTAAGAACAAAACCAAAGTCCCAGGAGATTTTAAGAGAGATCAAGCTATATCAAACACAATATATGGAATTGATGAATCAAGAGATTGAATGGAAGATAAAGCAAATGAAGCAAAAGACCTTTGAATCAGCAAATAAATGTGGTAAACTTTTGGCATGGCAACTGAAGAAAAGGCAGAAATTAAATACAGTCACAAGCCTAGAGGTGGATGGAAAAAATATATCTAAACCCAATGAAATTAGAAATTGCTTTTTGAGTTACTTTAAAAAACTTTACACTCAAGGCCCGCAAAATGAAGAAGATATAGACAAATTCCTTGATAAATATGGACTACAAAAAATCTCTCATCAAGGCAAGATGGATCTGAACCAGAGAATTTCAGAACAAGAGATAGAGGCTGCCATTCAGAATATGCAATTGGGCAAATCTCTAGGACCAGATGGACTGACTTCCAGATACTACAAATCGTTGAAGGAATGGTTGATTCAACCACTAAAAGAAGTTTGTAACGAGATTCTTGAGGGAAAAAAGGCACCAGAATCGTGGAAAGAAGCATATATTTCACTCATACCAAAGTCAGAGATTGAAAAGACCCAACTTAAGAACTACCGCCCAATATCATTACTTAATGTGGATTACAAAATTTTTGCAGACATTTTGGCAAAAAGATTTAAAAGAGTGTTGATGGAGAAGATTCATAAGGACCAAGCAGGCTTTCTCCCTAAAAGACACCTAGCAGATAATGTAAGGAATGTAATAGACATTTTGGAAAAGCTAGAGGTGAATATAAACACTAAAGCAGTACTGATTTTTGTGGATGCGGAGAAGGCCTTCGATAATATTTATTGGAGTTTTTTGATAAAGAATCTTCATGGGATGGGGGTGGGTCAAGGTTTTGAGAATGGTATGGCTGCAATATATTTTGAACAAAAAGCTAAATTGATTGTAAACAATGTAGTGACTGAGGAACTTAAGATAGAAAAAGGAACACGACAGGGGTGCCCAATTTCCCCATTACTCTTTATTTCAGTTCTGGAGGTGTTGCTGAATATGATAAGAAATGACCAGCAGGTTAAAGGAGTGCAGGTCGGAGCTAAACATTACAAGTTAAGAGCGTTTGCAGATGACCTAGTATTGACTTTGCAAGAGCCAAACACTAGTACGAAAAAGGTTTTAGAAATAATACAACAGTTTGGCCAGGTAGCTGGATTTAAGTTGAATAAACAAAAAACCAAAGTTTTAGGAGAAAACTTAACAGATATGGAAAAGGAGAAATTCCAAGAGGAGACAGGGTTGACAGTGGTCAAGAAGGTGAAATACCTAGGGGTTTACTTGACATCTAAAAATGTGAATTTGTATAAGGACAATTATGAAAAATGTTGGTCAGAAATCAAAAAAGATCTAGAAATATGGTCAAATTTGAAATTGTCAATGTTAGGCCGAATCGCAGTGATTAAAATGAATGTATTGCCTAGAATGCTATTTCTGTTTCAGACCTTGCAGATTCTTGACAAGATGGAATGTTTCAAGAGGTGGCAGAAAGACATTTCGAAATTTGTCTGGCAGGGCAAAAAGCCCAGAATTAAATTTAAAATATTGACAGATGCTAAAGAAAGAGGGGGTTTTGCCCTGCCGGACTTAAAATTGTACTATGAGGCAGCAGCTTTTTGCTGGCTGAAAGAATGGATGCTCCTCGAGAATACGGACATTTTGGATCTGGAAGGTTTTAACAACGCTTTTGGTTGGCATGCATATCTATGGTATGACAAAGTTAACAGTGCCTTTAAAAATCACATTGTTAGAAAAGCATTATTCAATGTTTGGATAAGATATAAAGATCTGTTGGAAAACAAAACCCCTAGATGGGTGTCACCAGTGGAGGCTAAAGCAGTGAAGAAACTCAATATGGAGGTCGGATGGCCGAAGTATTGGGAAATTTTAGAACAGGATGGAGATAAATTCAAACTACAAAGTCATGAGAAACTGAAACATAAAGTACAAAATTGGTTTCAATATCGTCAAATATTGGAGTTTTACAAACAGGACAGGAAAATTGGTTTCCAGGTGGAAAAATCAAAACTAGAAACTGAACTGTTAGAACCCAATACTAAGAATTTATCTAGAATGTATAACTTGTTGCTGAAATGGAGTACACAGGATGAAACAGTTAAATCGGCTATGATTAAGTGGGCACAGGATGTTGGACATAACATTATGTCAGCTGACTGGGAATGGTTATGGAACACCGGTATTAAATTTACGGCATGTAATGCCTTAAAGGAAAAAATTATGAAAATGGTTTATAGGTGGTACATGACCCCAGTCAAGCTGGCAAAAATCTATCATTTGCCCGATAACAAATGTTGGAAATGCAAAGAGACTGAAGGTACCTTCTACCACCTTTGGTGGACATGCCCGAAGATTAAGGCCTTCTGGGAAACGATCTATAATGAAATGAAAAAGGTACTTAAATGTACTTTCCCTAAAAAACCAGAGGCCTTCCTCTTGGGCATGGTCGGCCAATTGGTGTCAAAGAAGGATAGAATTTTTTTTATGTACGCTACAACAGCAGCAAGAATACTCATCGCAAAGTATTGGAAGACACAAGATCTACCCACTCTGGAAGAATGGCAGATGAAAGTGATGGACTATATGACATTGGCGGAAATGACTGGCAGAATCCATGACCAACGAAAAGAGACGGTGGAAGAAGAATGGAGGAAATTTAAAAGTTATCTTAAGGACTACTATAAACTTAATGAATGTTAAAATGTTATGGTTTTCAGAAACAAAGGGATACAGTGATATAAGGTCATAACACAAAGAGGACTAAGATGACAGAGGCTGGAAAGTAAGAATTGGGAGTTGCTATGAAATTATGGGCATTGGGATGCAGAAAGGGGGGGTATGGGGAAGTCCAAGAAAAGAGGTTTATGAAAATATGTTATGAAATTATGCGTGTATGTTTGTCTTTCTAAGTGTTTGTTTGTTCTTTAAAAAATCCTGTAAAACCAATAAAAATTTTATTAAAAAAAAAAAAAGGATATTAAGTTGGTGCGCAAGGGGCGGAGACTCAGACGGGACTTCGCCGATCTAGCCATTAGACGTAGAGTTGCACGCAGCAGCTTGAGAATGGAAACTGTAACTCAATAAAGACTTTTACTCAATGATCGCTGGCTAGCGTGATCCTCTGTGAGCTAGGATCGGGGAGCAACTCTGACAGAATACAATGTCAAAACCATTTCAAAACAATACACCTCAGGTTCATCAGAACCTTTTGACTTCCCTCCCCCCATGTTTCTTCAAATAAACATAAATTCTCTGCATCTTTTAGTTTTCCCACTGTTAAAGTATACTAAAAATAATTTATCAAAATTAATTTCACATTACAAGTCTTCACACAAACATGCTAATGTTTTAAACTATTTGCAGTGATCTTTTAAATAATACACAAATTTACTCCAATCCTTCTCAAATACTTGATCTTCCTGATTTCGGTTCTTCCCCGTCAGCTTTGCCATCTCTGGAAAGTCCGTAAGTTTCATCTGCTATTCTTCTTTTGTTGGCACATCTCCTTGCTTCCATTTTTGGGCTAGTAAGATTCTTGCTGCTGTTGTTGCATACATAAAATGTTTTGTTTTTTTAAAAAATTTTCTGGGAATCTGTTCACCTATTATACCTAAAAAGTCATGGTTTTTCCACAAATGTATATTTAAACATTTTATTTAATTCATTATATATCCTTTCCCAGAAATCCCTTACCTGCCTTGCCCCTTTGTACCTGGGCAGGTAAGGTCCTGCCCACCTCTAGTCACATGCGGAGGAAGTTTGTCCCAGCCCAGGAGGAAACAGGAAGTTTACTACTGGCTGGTCCAAGCATTCCTATTTATGTCTACTCTAGGAATGTTGTACTTGACTGCTAGGTGTTTCACACCCTCCAGTCTGAAACCGGCTATTTGGCCAAATTCACATAACCTATCCAGCACTTTAGGTACATTGGAAAGGGGATCTTCCACCGTTATTACTAAGTCGCCTGCAAAGGCTTTTAATTTGTAATAATAATAATAATAATAATAATAATATAATATAATATAATAATAATAATAATAATAATAATAATAATAATAATAATAATAATAATAATAATAATTATACCCCGCCCATCTTTATGTCCTACTCTTATGCCTTGAATATCTTGATCTAATCTTAAGACTTTCGCCAGAACTTCCAAAACAGTTATAATTACCAATGGTGATAAAGGACAACCCTGTCTGGTACCTTTTGTAATATCACAAGTTTCTGTTAAAGTGTTGTTAACAATCAGTTTGGCTTTCTGTTCATCTCCGCCAAGCTAAGCAGTTCACTCCTTACCTCTCTCGCCCTGACCTAGCCACTGTGATCCACGCAAAGGTAACCTCCAGACTTGATTATTGTAACTCACTCTACGTGGGGCTGCCCTTGAGACTGACCCAGAAACTCCAGCGGGTGCAGAATGCCATGGTGAGACTCCTTACGGGGTCCTCGCCTTGGGATCACATTCACCCAGTGCTATTCCAGCTGCACTAGCTCTCAGTGGAGTACAGGGTCAGATTAAAGGTGCTGCTTTTAACCTTTAAAGCCCTATACGGCCTAGTACCCTCATACCTATGAGACTGTCTCTCCTGGTATGTCCCACTGAGGACCTTACGGTCTTCAAATAAAAACATATTGGAGATCCCGGGCCATAGGGATGTGAGGCTGGCCTCAGCCAGAGACAGGGCTTTTTTGGCCGTGGACCCGATCAGGTGGGACGCTCTGTCACAAGAGACTGGGGCCCTGCGGGACTTGACATTTTTCCGCAGGGCCTACAAGACGGAGCTGTTCCGCCAGGCCTTTGGCCAAGGCACAGTCTGACCCCCTCTCTCCTTCTGTAATCTTCATAGAACTCTAGCCCAATTGTCAGGGGTTTAGGAGCAGAGGCACGGGCAAGGGAGGAAACAGAGAGCGAAGGGGAGGAGGCAGAAGAAAAGATGAGTGATGACGACGACCCGAGATCTCCTAGTCTTTCCAGTGAATCAGAGGATTCACAGAAAGGAGCACCAGTGGCCAGGGCAAGGGGGGCACCCCAGGAAGATAGAGCCAGAAGGGACTCAGGGGGGAGCAGCTGGAAATCGGGACCAGCGTCACCGCCAGGAAGCAGGGAAGAGGAAGGGAGCCAGGGGGGAAGCGCTGGCAGCTCACCACAGGAGGGAGGGCATGAGTCAGGAGTGGCCACACCTCCATCGGGGAGCGAAGAAACGGTTAAGAGGAAGGTGGAAGGTTGGGCGCGCGCGCCAAGTTCAAATGCAGAGGAAGGCGGCGCAGTAAGCAGCCCCGAAAGGGAACCAGGTCCTAAAGCCCGGCGCAAGGAGGCAGGAGGGTCCGGGTCAGCGTCAGAAGAATCCCGGAAGGAGGAGGCCCCGGGGGGTAGAGGGACCCAGAGGAGGACAGTCAGGCGGAAAAGGTGGAGCAAGGCTAGGATATTAAGTTGGTGCTCACGGGGCGGAGACTCAGACGGAGCTTCGCCGATCTAGCTACTAGACGTAGAGTTTGCGCGCAGCAGCGTGAGAATGGAAACTGTAATTCAATAAAGACTTTTACTTAATGATCGCTGGCTAGCGTGATCCTCTGTGAGCTAGGATCTTCAAGCAGCTCTGACAGTAAGCTCCGTCACCTCATTGTGGGCATCTACAGCCTCGAGGAGGGGAGAGAAACAGGTGCCTACTAGCGAGCTCACGAACGGCAGACGACATGACGGCTGAGCAGCAGATAGAGGACCTCAGAAAAGCAGTGGCACAACTGAACGCCGAGGTTCTCGCATCCAGGAAGAGAGAGGAGGAGGCAGCTGCCGCCTGCAGGGATCTCCAGGTCAGGTTAGACGTGCTGACAAAGCAGACACCCCGGCAGGAGGGAATTGGGTTGGCGAGACGGGCAGGCGGGCTAGTCTCTCACTTCGATGGGAACCTGCAACAGTATCCCAACTTTAGAGCCGACGTACTGTGCGCACTGCAACTGCTGCATAAAGACTTTAGAGATGAACAAGAGAGAGTGGGGTTCATCATGTCCCATCTGCATGGGGATGCGAAAGCATGGCTACGCAATTTATGGAGAGATAAGGATCCGGCGCTCCAGAATGCGGATGCCTTTATTAAAGCGATGGATGGGTGCTTTTTATCAAGTATTGACGTGGATCTTGCACGGAAGGAGGTGCATGGGCTGAGACAAGGGAGGGCCAGCGTCAGGCAGTATCATGCCCGCTTTTTCGCCTTGGTCAGTGCCCTGGAATGGGACAGAGATTCGGCTCCTGTAAGAGACCTCTTTTGGGAGGGGCTGCACAACTCGATTAAAGATGAGATCGCGAGGGGGGAGAGACCCCGAACCACCCAGGAGGTTGTTCAGAGGGCACTGGCAGTGGGGGTGAGGCTGGAAGGACGTCCGTGGAGCAGGGACGAAGGGCGTGGAGGGCGCGAACCAGCCGGGGGCCCCTCCTTCCTTCCCAGAGAAGCAGCGCGGGCGCAATCCACGCCTCCGCCAGGAGGAGGAGCCGAACCTATGGAGGTTGGAGGTGCAAGGGCTCAGTCAGCAACCAGAGCCCTAGCACCGGCAGCAGTGAAAGCGAAGCCTCCTAGAGGGAACAGGAAGTGTTACGTCTGTGAGGAACCAGGGCATAAGGCAAAAGAGTGTCCCCAGAGGCCCCACAAGCTCACTGCAGCCTCAGCAATGGTGACTGCAGCAACGCAGCAAGGAGGACCACAGCAGGGAAACGACGCAGTCTGGCTGGAGGAAGAGGCACTGGGGCCCAGCCAGACGTGTTAGTGACGCAGTCCCCAGAAATTTTGCAGCCCGTGAACCCCCTCCCGCCCAAACCAGTAGTGCGGCTCACAGCATCTCTCCAGCTGCCCAATGGAATCACCATAGACGTGCCAATCACCATCGACTCAGGCAGCAATGCGGACTTTATAGGGCAGGACTTTGTCGACAGGCACGCTGTGCAGTTGCTGCCAGCCACACTGCCCCTGCAGGTTGTCACGGTGGATGGCAGGGAGCTGCTCGGGGGGCAAGTGGTGAAGCAGACGCCACCAATGGTGATGCGACTTGGGAATCACAGAGAAATCATCAGCTTCAACGTCACTCAACTATCTGACACGCCCGTTGTATTGGGCATGAGTTGGCTGGACAAGCACAGCCCAACGATGGCTTGGTACCAGAGGCAGCTGACCTTCGGCTCTTCCTTTTGTGCTGAACACTGCATCGTGCCCAGGCAGGAAGGAGAGGAAGAGGAATCACAGCTGCTGCTAGGCACGCTGCAAGCGATTCCCCACAAGTACGCTGAGTTTTTGGAAGTTTTCTGCGAGAAGGAGGCAGACAGGCTACCCCCTCACAGACCATATGACTGCAAAATTGACCTGCTGCCGGGGGCGGCGCTGCCTAAAGGGAGACTGTATTCCATGTCAGAGGACGAACTGCAAGAACTCAAGGAGTTCATTGATCATAATTTGCAGCGCGGCTTCATCCGGGAGTCCAAGGCAGTGGGGGGCAGTCCCGTATTCTTTGTTAAGAAGCGGGACACGCCCCAAAAGAGACTCGTAGTGGATTACAGGATTTTGAACAGTGTGACTAGGCCATCGGACTTCCCCATGCCCCGAATTGACGACCTCCTCGCGAAGGTACGGAAGGGCAGAGTGTTCACCAAGTTGGACCTGCGGGGGGCGTACAACCTCATTCGCATGCGGGAGGGTGATGAGTGGAAGACAGCCATGTTCACGCCCCTGGGGACCTACGAATATAGAGTTATGCCTTTTGGATTGCAAAATGGCTCCCACGTTTTTCAAGCATTTATGCATCACGTGTTGGCGGGACTTCTCTACAAGACGTGCGTCTGTTTCTTAGATGACATCCTGATCTTTTCGGAGTCGCAGCAGGAGCATGACAAGCACGTCAAGGAAGTGCTGAGCAGGCTAAAGCAACATAGGCTCTACGCCAAGCTGGAGAAGTGCCAATTTGACGTGACGGAGGTGGATTTTCTGGGCTACAAGCTGTCTGACAAGGGGCTCGCCATGGACAGCGCCAAGGTTCGAGCGGTGTTGGATTGGAAGAGCCCGCGCAACCGGAAGGAGGTCCAACGGTTTGTCGGCTTTGCGAACTTCTATCGCAAGTTTATCAAGGGCTTCGCGATGCAGACGGCGGCCATCACAGACACGCTTAGCTCCAAGAAAAAGAAGTTCATTTGGACAGAGCAGGCGGAGCAGTCCTTTCAGGCACTCAAGCGTCTCTTCGCGTCGGAAGAGCAGCTGCTTCATGTCAACCCCAGCAAGCCGATGAGGGTGGAGACAGACGCTTCGGACAGAGCCGTGGGGGCGGTCCTGCTGCAGAAAGACCCGCAGGGGGTGTGGCGACCGGGAGCGTTTTACTCCAGGAAGCTCAGCAAGTCCGAGCAGAACTACACCATATGGGACAGGGAGTTGCTGGCCATTCATGCAGCGTTCAAGGCGTGGAGGCACTTTCTGATCGGCGCCAAGCACACGGTGCAGGTTTGCACGGACCACAAGAATCTAGAGCACTGGCGCACGGCACAGTTCCTGAACCAGAGGCAGATACGTTGGGCTGAGTTCTTTGCGAACTTCGACTTCCGAATAGAGTATGTCCCGGGGGACACCAACATCATGGCAGACGCTCTCTCCCGTAAACCACAGTATCTGGAGGACGCAACACCAGCGGCCGCCATGCACATCTTCGCACCGACAGTGTGGGCGTGCGCCGCGGCGACCGTGGACCTAGAGGCGGTGCGGCGAGCGTTGCAGGGGGACTCCTTCGCACAAGCAAAGATGGCAGAGGTGCAAAGGGGCAAGGCAGCGGCCGACGGTTTCCAGCTAAGAGATGGATTGCTCATCCGTAAAGGGGCCATCTACGTGCCGGGCTACGCCTTAGACGAACCTCTGCTCAAAGACGAGTTTCATGCCCTCTTCCCACATAGACCTATGCCAGCAGACTTTTTCGACGACTGGCTTTTCACGCCCACGCTTTCGGCCAGCACGTTCCGGGGGTTCGACTCGGACGAGGAGCCGACACGAGACGTCCGTTCCCCGGAGGGGTCACCCTCGGGATCCGCCTCAGAACCCTCGTATTGGTGGGACGATAGGCCAGAGGAGCAGTTCCGCAGAAAGTGGCTGGAATGCTCAGGACGAGCAACGCCGCCAGGAGGAAGTGAGGGAGAGACGGACATGGACATTTTCGGGGACGACCCTGGTTTCGAGCACGGCGGCACAGAGATGGAAGCGGAGGTGACCGTCGTCGACGAGAGCAGGGAGGAAGAACCGGAAGACTTCAGATGGAGGCCCGCCACGGGAAGCGACCGATATCCGACGTTCGTCCCTTTGCAACAGCAGCCCCCAGCTCCAGCACCGGAAGGAGGGGAGGGGGGAATGGGGGGCTTCGGGGGGGGGATGGATGTCAGGGGTTTAGGAGCAGAGGCACGGGCAAGGGAGGAAACAGAGAGCGAAGGGGAGGAGGCAGAAGAAAAGATGAGTGATGACGATGACCCGAGATCTCCTAGTCTTTCCAGTGAATCAGAGGATTCACAGAAAGGAGCACCAGTGGCCAGGGCAAGGGGGGCACCCCAGGAAGATAGAGCCAGAAGGGACTCAGGGGGGAGCAGCTGGAAATCGGGACCAGCGTCACCGCCAGGAAGCAGGGAAGAGGAAGGGAGCCAGGGGGGAAGCGCTGGCAGCTCACCACAGGAGGGAGGGCATGAGTCAGGAGTGGCCACACCTCCATCGGGGAGCGAAGAAACGGTTAAGAGGAAGGTGGAAGGTTGGGCGCGCGCGCCAAGTTCAAATGCAGAGGAAGGCGGCGCAGTAAGCAGCCCCGAAAGGGAACCAGGTCCTAAAGCCCGGCGCAAGGAGGCAGGAGGGTCCGGGTCAGCGTCAGAAGAATCCCGGAAGGAGGAGGCCCCGGGGGGTAGAGGGACCCAGAGGAGGACAGTCAGGCGGAAAAGGTGGAGCAAGGCTAGGATATTAAGTTGGTGCTCACGGGGCGGAGACTCAGACGGAGCTTCGCCGATCTAGCTACTAGACGTAGAGTTTGCGCGCAGCAGCGTGAGAATGGAAACTGTAATTCAATAAAGACTTTTACTTAATGATCGCTGGCTAGCGTGATCCTCTGTGAGCTAGGATCTTCAAGCAGCTCTGACACCAATGGTTGCCATTAATTTGATTCTGAACTGATTTTAGAATGTTTTTTAATTAATTGACTGTGATGTTATGTAAATTGTGCTATTTTTACTGGTGTTAGCCACTCTGAGCCTGGCTTTGGCTGGGGAGGGCGGGATATAAATAAATTGTTGTTGTTATAAATAGCTCCCAGTCCCATATGGAAAGGTTGATCAAAGTCCATCATCTCTAAATTATTTTTCATAAAGTTCCATGAAATATTGTCAAAGGCCTTTTATGCATCTATAAATATTAAAGCTGCTTGCTTGTCATTCCAGGTCTCCAAATATTCTATTAGGCCTACCATATCTCTTACATTGTCTTTCATATGTCAACCAGGAAGGAAGCCTGCTTGACCTTCATGAATTAATTCTTTCACCAATTCTTTTAACCTATTTGCTAAAATGTTAGCAAAAAGTTTATAATCATTATTTA
Organism: Podarcis bocagei; assembly: GCF_964188305.1. Taxonomy (NCBI): domain Eukaryota; kingdom Metazoa; phylum Chordata; class Lepidosauria; order Squamata; family Lacertidae; genus Podarcis; species Podarcis bocagei. The sequence continues at coordinate 81,298,263 of NC_138131.1, forward strand.
ATAACGAAATTAGCTTATAATTTTTCACCATAAATGGATCAGCACCTTGTTTTGGAATTATTGTAATATATGCTTCTTTCTAAAAGACTGGTAATTGGTAATGTTCCTTTATTCAGTATGTTATTCAGAACATTCTTCAATGGCTGATTCATGGCCCCTGCCCAGAAAGGCTTCCCTTGGGGCTCTGGCAGGGGGAAAGGATGGCCTGGCAGGGGCTCCCCCATTTCAAGGGGGATTCTGGCCATCCCCCCCAGACTTGGCAGAGAGAAATGGGGGGCAGCAGGACCCTCTGCTCCCAGACTTGGGGGTCTGCCCCTGCCATTCAGAAGCAGAACACCCCCCTGCAGCCCTGGGACCCCCTTCTGGGTAGTGCTTAAGAGCGGTAGTCTCGTAATCTGGGGAACCGAGTTCGTGTCTCCGCTCCTCCACATGCAGCTGCTGGGTGACCTTGGGCCAGTCACACTTCTCTGAAGTCTCTCAGCCCCACTCACCCCACAGAGTGTTTGTTGTGGGGGAGGAGGGGAAAGGAGAACGTGAGCCGCTTTGAGACTCCTTAAAGGGAGTGAAAGGAGGAATATCAAAATCCAAACTCCTCTTCTTCTTCTTCTTCTTCTTCTTCTTCTTCTTCTTCTTCTTCTTCTTCTTCTCCCCCAGGCACCCCAAGGGGGAAGAGAGAGGAGACTCACCGGACTCTTCCCAGGAGGGAAACAGAGGCAGCACGCGAGGAGGAGACAAGAGATGCCCAAAGCGGCTGGGCACGGAGGAAGGGGATTTTGCTCTGGAGGACCTGCTGCCTGCTGTCTCTGCTTCCTGTCCTCTCTAGGACTCCAGCTCTGTTCGATTTAACCCTTTGCAAGCTGAGCGCAGCCAGCAGGTCGCTCTCCCTCCCTCCCAGAATGCGGATGGTCCAGAGCATGTGCAGAATTCTCTGTGATTCTCGGCTCAGAGGCCATCAAGACAGCAGCCTCGTGCCCTGACCCCAGATGTGCGGGCGGGGTATAAATAGTTGTTGTTGTTTAGTCGTGTCCGCCTCTTCGTGACCCCCTGGACCAGAGCACGCCAGGCACTCCTGTCTTCCACTGCCTCCCGCAGTTTGGTCAGACTCATGCTGGTAGCTTCGAGAACACTGTCCCACCATCTCGTCCTCCGTTGTCCCCTTCTCCTTGTGCCCTCCATCTTTCCCAACATCAGGGTCTTTTCCAGGGAGTCTTCTCTTCTCCTGAGGTGGCCAAAGTCTTGGTGCCTCAGCTTCAGGATCTGTCCTTCCAGTGAGCACTCAGGGCTGATTTCCTTCAGAATGGATAGGTTTGGTCTTCTTGCAGTCCATGGGACTCTCAAGAGTCTTCTCCAGCACCATAATTCAAAAGCATCCATTCTTCGGCAATCAGCCTTCTTAATGGTCCAGCTCTCACTTCCATACATCACTACTGGGAAAACCATGGCTTTAACTATACGGACCTTTGTTGGCAAGGTGATGTCTCTGCTTTTTAAGAGGCTGTCTAGATTTGTCATTGCTTTTCTCCCAAGGAGCAGGCGTCTTTTAATTTCATGACTGCTGTCACCATCTGCAGTGATCCTGGAGCCCAAGAAAGTCAAATCTCTCACTGCCTCCATTTCTTCCCCTTCTATTTACCAGGAGGTGATGGGACCAGTGGCCATGATCTTCGTTTTTTGGATGTTGAGCTTCCCCCTCCCTCCTGCCCCGCCCTCCTTCCTCTCGGGGCTCCGAAATCGAAAGGGGAAGCGGGACGGAGTCTCCGCCATCGCCGCCTCTCCTTGCTCTCTCCCTGCCGAGCCTCATGGCTGCCCAAGCCGCTCCGCTCCGCGCCAAGGGGCTCCCGCTGCTGCTGCTGCTGGGTAGGTCGTGGCCGGACGCCTGGGTCCCCCAGGGACGCAGACTTATAAAAAATATTGGGGGGGCCCGGGAAAGCTCATGAATAATAAATAAGCTCATGAATATGCAAATAAAGTGGCACCGCCTCCTCGTGAGCGAATAGGGGAGAGCGTGCTGCGCCTATTAATCAGCTCCGGAACAGCTGATATGCGGGAAACGTGGGGCTAGCCGGAGAAGAGAGGGCGAGCCCCCTCCGCTCCGGCTCTTGACTGGCTGGGAGGTGTGGCCGGTCGGGATTCCCCTGTTCTCGCGGGGGCTGAAATTCCCCCCGGCAGTGCCTTGGCAGTGGCGGTGGTGCTGCGAAGCAGCGAGGCAGGAGCCCCCGCCCCCGGGGATTACCTAATCTCGCGGGGGACGGCCGGGGCTGTCCGACAAGGGCGCGCGGCTGGCTGGCTGGCTGGCGAGGGAGCAGGTGGGGAGGAGGCGGGGGACGGCGGCGGTGCTCTGCTGGAAGAGCGCCTGAGATTATTGGGGGGGCTGGGCCCCCCGCAAAAATTTTTTGAGGGGGCTTGAGCCCCCTCAGGCCCCATGGAGTCGGCGCCTATGGGAGGAGAGCTCGGGGCCGGACGCCTGGGTTCCCTCCGAGTGGGGGGGGCGGAGGGGGAGAGCTCGGGGCCGGATGCCTGGGTTCCCTCCGAGGGGGGGGGGCGGAGGAGGAGAGCTCGGGGCCGGACGCCTGGGTTCCCTCCGAGGGGGGGGCGGAGGAGGAGAGCTCGGGGCCGGACGCCTGGGTTCCCTCGGGGGGGGGCCGGAGGAGGAGAGCTCAGGGCCGGACGCCTGGGTTCCCTCCGAGGGGGGGTGGAGGAGGAGAGCTCGGGGCCGGACGCCTGGGTTCCCTCCGAGGGGGGGGGCGGAGGAGAGCTCGGGGCCGGACGCCTGGGTTCCCTCTGAGGGGGGGCGGAGGAGAGCTCGGGGCCGGACACCTGGGTTCCCTCCGAGGGGGGGGCGGAGGAGGAGAGCTCGGGGCCGGACGCCTGGGTTCCCTCCGAGGGGGGGCGGAGGAGGAGAGCTCGGGGCCGGACACCTGGGTTCCCTCCAAGGGGGGGGGGCAGAGGAGGAGAGCTCGGGGCCGGACGCCTGGGTTCCCTCCGAGGGGGGGTGGTGGAGGAGAGCTCGGGGCCGGACGCCTGGGTTCCCCCCTCGCAGGGCGCGGGAGGAGGAGAGCTCGGGGCCGGACGCCTGGGTCCCCCCCTCGCAGGGCGCGGGAGGAGGAGAGCTCGGGGCCGGATGCCTGGGTTCCCTCCGAGGGGGGGTGGTGGAGGAGAGCTCGGGGCCGGACGCCTGGGTTCCCTCCGAGGGGGGGCGGAGGAGGAGAGCTCGGGGCCGGACGCCTGGGTTCCCTCCGAGGGGGGGGGCGGAGGAGGAGAGCTCGGGGCTGGACACCTGGGTTCCCTCCGAGGGGGGGCGGAGGAGGAGAGCTCGGGGCTGGACACCTGGGTTCCCTCCGAGGGGGGGCGGAGGAGGAGAGCTCGGGGCCGGACGCCTGGGTCCCCCCCTCGCAGGGCGCGGGAGGAGGAGAGCTCGGGGCCGGACGCCTGGGTTCCCTCCGAGGGGGGGCGGAGGAGGAGAGCTCGGGGCCGGACACCTGGGTTCCCTCCGAGGGGGGGGGCGGAGGAGGAGAGCTCGGGGCCGGACGCCTGGGTTCCCTCCGAGGGGGGGGCGGAGGAGGAGAGCTCGGGGCTGGACACCTGGGTTCCCTCCGAGGGGGGGGGCGGAGGAGGAGAGCTCGGGGCTGGACACCTGGGTTCCCTCCGAGGGGGGGGGCGGAGGAGGAGAGCTCGGGGCCGGACGCCTGGGTTCCCTCCGAGGGCGGGGCGGAGGAGGAGAGCTCGGGGCTGGACACCTGGGTTCCCTCTGAGGGGGGGCGGAGGAGGAGAGCTCGGGGCCGGACGCCTGGGTTCCCTCCGAGGGGGGGGCGGAGGAGGAGAGCTCGGGGCCGGACGCCTGGGTTCCCTCTGAGGGGGGGCGGAGGAGGAGAGCTCGGGGCCGGACGCCTGGGTTCCCTCCGGGGGGGGCGGAGGAGGAGAGCTCGGGGCCGGACGCCTGGGTCCCCCCCTCGCAGGGCGCGGGAGGAGGAGAGCTCGGGGCCGGACGCCTGGGTTCCCTCCGGGGGCGGAGGAGGAGGCGTCCCTCGCCCCCGTGGTCAGATTTCCTCCCCCTGCAAGGCAGAAACTCAGCGGGCGAGGAAGGGGCTGGCGGGGGAAACTTCTCCGGTGGGATTTCTGCCTGTCGCCAAGCGGGGCGGTGGGGGGAGGGTTTGGCCCGGGACAGTCCCTCCGCTTTCGCTTTCGCTTTCCTGGCCGAGTCCCGAATCCGGCCCCGTTGCTGCCCTGCTGCTCCTGCCATCTTCGCTTGCGTCCCAATGGAGCCTCCCTGGGCAAGGAGGGCTGAGGGGACCCCCTGGGTGTGGGGGGAGGGAAGGGATATAGTCATATAGTCCATCACTTTCATCTGCCATTCTTCCAGAGTGGGTAGATCTTGTGTCTTCCAATACTTTGCGATGAGTATTCTTGCTGCTGTTGTAGCATACATCAAAAAAGTTCTATCCCTCTTTGACACCAATTGGCCGACAATGCCGAAGAGAAAGGCCTCTGGTTTTTTAGGAAATGTACATTTAAGTACCTTTTTCATTTCATTATAAATCATTTCCCAGAAAGCCTTAATCTTCGGGCATGTCCACCAAAGGTGATAGAAGGTACCTTCAGTCTCTTTACATTTCCAACACTTGTTATCGGGCATATGATAAATTTTTGCCAGCTTGACTGGGGTCATGTACCACCTATAGACCATTTTCATAATGTTTTCCTTTAAGGCATTACATGCCGTAAATTTAATACCAGTGTTCCATAACCATTCCCAGTCAGCAGACATAATGTTATGACCAACGTCCTGTGCCCACTTAATCATAGCCGATTTAACTGTTTCATCCTGTGTATTCCATTTCAGCAGCAAGTTATACATTCTTGATAAATTCTTAGTATTGGGTTCTAGCAGTTCAGTCTCTAGTTTTGATTTTTCCACCTGAAAGCCAATTTTCCTATCCTGTTTGAAAAACTCCATTATTTGGTGATATTGAAACCAGTTTTGTACCTTATGTTTCATTTTCTCGTGACTTTGTAATTTCAATTTATCTCCCTCCTGTTCCAAAATTTCCCAATACTTCGGCCATCCGACCTCCATATTGAGTTTCTTCACTGCCTTGGCCTCCACAGGAGACACCCATCTAGGGGTTTTGTTTTCCAACAGATCTTTATATCTTATCCAAACATTAAACAATGCTTTTCTGACAATATGATTTTTAAAGGCACTATGCAGCTTAATTTTATCATACCATAGATATGCATGCCAACCAAATGCGTTATTGAAGCCTTCCAGATCCAAAATGTCTATGTTCTCGAGGAGCATCCACTCTTTCAGCCAGCAAAACGCTGCTGCCTCATAGTACAATTTTAAGTCCGGCAGGGCAAAACCCCCTCTTTCCTTAGCATCTGTCAGTATTTTAAATTTAATTCTGGGCTTTTTGCCCTGCCAAACAAATTTCGAAATATCTTTCTGCCACCTCTTGAAACATTCCATCTTGTCAAGAATCTGCAAGGTCTGAAACAAGAATAACATCCTAGGCAATACATTCATTTTAATCACTGCAATTCGGCCTAACATTGACAATTTCAAATTTGACCATATTTCTAGATCTTTTTTGATTTCTGACCAACATTTTTCATAATTATCCTTATACAAAATCACATTTTTAGACGTCAAATAAACCCCTAGGTATTTCACCTTCTTAACCACCGTCAACCCTGTCTCCTCTTGGAATTTCTCCTTTCCCATATCTGTTAAGTTTTCCCCTAAAACTTTAGTTTTTTGTTTGTTCAATTTGAAGCCGGCTACCTGGCCGAATTGTTGAATTATCTCCAAGACCCTTTTGGTACTAGTGTTTGGCTCTTGTAAAGTCAGTACTAAGTCATCTGCAAATGCCTTTAACTTGTAATGTTTAGCTCCGACCTGTACACCTTTAACCTGCTGGTCATTTCTAATCATATTCAGCAACACCTCCAGAACCGTAATAAAGAGCAATGGGGAAATTGGGCACCCCTGTCGTGTTCCTTTTTCTATCTTTAGTTCCTCAGTTATTACATTGTTTACAATCAGCTTAGCTTTTTGTTCAGAGTATATCGCACCCATACCATTCTCAAACCCTTGGCCTACCCCCATCCCATGAAGATTCTTTTTCATAAAACTCCAAGAAATGTTGTCAAAGGCTTTCTCCGCGTCCACAAAAATCAGCACTGCTTTGGTGTTTATATTCACCTCTAACAATTCCAAAATGTCTATTATATTCCTTACATTGTCTGATAGATGCCTTTTAGGGAGAAAGCCTGCTTGGTCCTTATGAATCTTCTCCATCAACACTCTTTTAAATCTTTTTGCCAAAATGTCTGCAAAAATTTTGTAATCCACATTAAGTAATGATATTGGGCGGTAGTTCTTAAGTTGAGTCTTTTCAGTCTCTGTCTTTGGTATGAGTGTAATATAAGCTTCTTTCCACGACTCTGGTGCCTTTCCCCCCGTCTAAAATCTCGTTGCAGACTTCCTTTAACGGTTGAACCAACCACTCCTTCAAAGCTTTGTAATATCTGGAAGTCAGTCCGTCTGGTCCTGGAGATTTGCCCAGTTGCATGTCCTGAATGGCTCCCTCTATCTCTTGTTCTGTTATTCTCTGGTTTAAATCCACCTTGCTTTGATGAGAGATTTTTTGTAATCCATATTTACTAAGGAATTCATCTATGTCCTCTTCAATTTGTGGCCCTTGAGAGTATAGTTTTTTAAAACAGCTCAAAAAACAGTTTCTAATCTCGTTAGGTTTAGATATATTCTTTCCATCCACTTCTAGGCTTGTAACTGTATTTAGTTTCTGCCTTTGCTTCAATTGCCAAGCCAGAAGTTTACCACATTTATCTGCCGATTCAAATGTCTTTTGTTTCATTTGCTTTATCTTCCATTCAATCTCTTGATTCATCAATTCCATATATTGTGTTTGATATAACTTAATCTCTCTCAAAATCTCCTGGGACTTTGGTTTTGATCTTAATTTTTTCTCTCCTTCTTTTATCTTTTCCAAAATCTTTTCCTTCTTCTCATTCTGCTTTCTCTTTTTTATTGAATTTTGTTGAATCAAAAATCCTCGCATCACAGCTTTACTTGCGTCCCAGATCACTCTTTTTTCCACATCGGCCTTTAGATTTATTTCAAAATAGTCCTTTAAAGTTTTTTGGGCCTTCATGTGGATCTCCTTATTTCGAAACAGGGTGTCATTCATCCTCCATCTAAATTGACCAGTTGTTGTAAGTTTCATTTCCATCTTCACGGCGTTATGGTCGGAGCAAGTTTTTGGGCAGATTTCTATCTTCTTAATCTTTGGAGCCATCCCACTAGTAATCCACATTTGATCAATTCTGGTCCAGGTCATCATTGCTTGAGAGAAAAAAGTTCCCTCTCTCTCAAGAGGGTTCCTTGTTCTCCATATGTCTATTAGGTCCATATTTTCAGTCATTTCAAAGAAGGTCTTCGGAAGTCTCCCTTCCTTGGAGATTGTCAGTCTTTGTGCCTTGTCCATGTTTGTAGAAACCACACCGTTCATATCTCCCATAATTATTACATTGTAATCCAAATACCGTATTTTTCGCCCCATAAGACGCACTTTTTCCCCTCCAAAAATGAAGGGAAAATCTGGGTGCGTCTTATGGGGCGAATGCAGACTTTCGCTGAAGCTTGAAGAGCGAGAGGGGTTGGTGCGCACCGACCCCTCTCGCTCTCCAGGCTTCAGGAAAATATCCGCCGCCCAGGCAGCCCTGTGGGAGGTCCCACAGGGTTGCCTAGGCTGCGGATAGCAGCCTGCTTCTCGGAGCGTCGGGCGCCCTGAAGGCAGAGCGCCCGACGCTTCGGGAACAATTCCGCCGCCCAGGCAGCCCTGTGGGAGGTCCCGCAGGGTTGCCTAGGCTGCGGATAGCAGCCTGCTTCTCGGAGCGTCGGGCGCCCTGAAGGCAGAGCGCCCGACGCTTCGGGAACAATTCCGCCGCCCAGGCAGCCCTGTGGGAGGTCCCGCAGGGTTGCCTAGGCTGCGGATAGCAGCCTGCTTCTCGGAGCGTCGAGCGCCCTGAAGGCAGAGCGCCCGACGCTTCGGGAACCATTCCGCAGCCCAGGCAGCCCTGTGGGAGGTCCCACAGGGCTGCCTAGGCTGCGGATAGCAGCCTGCTTCTCGCAGCGTCGAGCGCCCTGAAGGCAGAGCGCCCGACGCTTCGGGAACCATTCCGCAGCCCAGGCAGCCCTGTGGGAGGTCCCACAGGGCTGCCTAGGCTGCGGATAGCAGCCTGCTTCTCGCAGCGTCGAGCGCCCTGAAGGCAGAGCGCCCGACGCTTCGGGAACCATTCCGCAGCCCAGGCAGCCCTGTGGGAGGTCCCACAGGGCTGCCTAGGCTGCGGATAGCAGCCTGCTTCTCGCAGCGTCGAGCGCCCTGAAGGCAGAGCGCCCGACGCTTCGGGAACCATTCCGCAGCCCAGGCAGCCCTGTGGGAGGTCCCACAGGGCTGCCTAGGCTGCGGATAGCAGCCTGCTTCTCGCAGCGTCGAGCGCCCTGAAGGCAGAGCGCCCGACGCTTCGGGAACCATTCCGCAGCCCAGGCAGCCCTGTGGGAGGTCCCACAGGGCTGCCTAGGCTGCGGATAGCAGCCTGCTTCTCGCAGCGTCGAGCGCCCTGAAGGCAGGGTGCGCAAGGCTTGGGGCGGCAGCGGACTGCTTGCGCGCACCTAGAAGCTTGGGGCGTGCTGAGGTCAGCGCGCCCCAAGCTTCTGCATGCCGGCAAGCAGTCCGCTGCCGCCCCAAGCCTCCCGCACCCGGCAGGAGGTCCCGCCGGGTGCGGGAGGCTTGGGGCGGCAGCGGACTGCTTGCGCGCACCTAGAAGCTTGGGGCGTGCTGAGGTCAGCGCGCCCCAAGCTTCTGCATGCCGGCAAGCAGTCCGCTGCTGCCCCAAGCCTCCCGCACCCGGCAGGAGGTCCCGCCGGGTGCGCAAGGCTTGGGGCGGCAGCGGACTGCTTGCCGGCATGCAGAAGCTTGGGGCGCGCTGACCTCAGCACGCCCCAAGCTTCTGGATTAGCGCAGGGGTCCGCTAGCCCTGGGAGAGGCGCCGGCTCTCCCACGCTAGCGGAGACCTTGCCGGCACGCAGAAGCTTGGGGCGCGCTGAGCTCCGCACGCCCCAAGCTCCTGGTGTAGCGCAGCGCACCTGGGGGGGGAAATAAAAATTTTTTCCTTCATTTCCCCCCCTAAAATCTAGGTGCGTCTTATGGGCCGGTGCGTCTTATGGGGCGAAAAATACGGTAATCCATCAGAGTTTCATGGAGCTTCTTAAAGAATTCCGCCTTGCCTTCATTTGGTGCATAAACTCCAACTATTAAAAATTTTTCTCCTTGTGCTTGTATTTCAACTGCCAGGTATCTTCCTTGTTCATCTTTAAACATCATTTTTGGAGCCCATTTCTCTTTTACGTAAATCACAACTCCTCTTTTCTTGACTTTGTCTGATGAAATAAATTCTTGTCCTAGTCTTTTATTTATAAATAGTTTCCTGTGTACCCTGGTTACATGGGTTTCTTGTAAGCAAATGAAGTTCAATTGTTCTCTTTTCAAGATATGAAACACTTGGCGTCTCTTCAAAGGCATGTTCAGCCCATTGCAATTCCAACTAAGGAATTGCAGGGCCATCTTGTTATTTTTCTGTTACTCCTCCAACCGCTCCAAGTTGTTGCTCTTCCTCTGATGGTGGTGGGTTGAGTCCAAACGGTAGGTTCAGAATGTCTAGTGCTCTCCTTTGTTCTGCAATTGGATCCACCGTTCCCTTCTGTAGATCCTCTTGGTTTCTCTCCAAAAACTTCTCTTTATCTTGAATTGTCTTTATTTTCACCTTCTTTCCCTTGTAGTTAAAGGACAATCCTTGTGGGAACTCCCACCTAAAGAGGATGTTGTTCTTCTTCAGCAGGTAGACCAGATCCTTGTAGAAGGTTCTCACCTCCAAGATATATTTAGGGATGTCTTTAAAAATTTGTATAGGTGAATTTTCAATTTCCAAGGCCTTTTGATAATGTAGTTTTAATATTTTGTCTCTTTCTTCCTTGGATCTAAGGGTAATCAGACAATCCCTCGGAGTCTTTTTGTTCAGTCTCCTGCCCAGTCTAAATGCTGTTGTTATCTTAAATTCTTCCTCCTCCAAATCTTCCCAAAAGTCAGCAAACTTTTGTGTTAGGAACTCCACCAGGCTGTCCCCTTCGCTCTCGGGAATTAATCTTAATTTCAAATTTCTTTCCTTTCTCTGTAATTCCATCAAAGACAAAGTTGCATCATGTTCATAAACCTTTTTAGCAATCGGTTCTAGCTTCTCCTGTGTCTCTCCGGCAACACTTCTGGCTTCCTCTGCGATTTTACGTGTTGCAGAATTTTCTTCAATCAACCTGTTTATAGATTCTGTATTGCTTGTCACACTTTTTGTGTTCAAGTCCAATCTTGCTGTTAGTTCTGTTAATTTCTGTGTATTTTCTGTACTCTGCTTTGTCAAAGTCTCCAAAGATTGATTTATCTTGAGTAACGCCTGTGTCACTGACTCCATGGAAGCAGCTGTCACTTTTTCTTGTCCTGCTGTTCCTGTAGGAGTTAAACCTGTAATTGAGCCTCTTTTCTTTTGTTGCTGTTGTTGCTGTTGTTGCTGCTTAGCTTTGGCTCTGGTGGTTATCTCTTCTGCTGGACCACTCATGTCCCAAGGACGTTCCCACAAAAACAGTCCGCTGATGGAAAATTCCACTGTCTTAAACTGTTACAACCGTTACTTTAAGCCCTCTAGGGGGAGCAAAACAAAATGTCCAAGTGAGGAAACAAAGAAGTTAAAAACAAGTATATCAGGAGGCTTGAAAATATATGCTGCGACACTTTTTCCAGTAGATACTCTTTCAACACACTCCAATATACTGTAGCAATAAAGTCTTAAAACTTTGTATCAAACGAAACTTCAACCATGTAACTTTCCCAGAAGTTTAAAGACAGTTCAGTGCCCTAATGTCTTATTTGGCAGTCCGTTTCAGGGTGTTAAGGCAGCAGAAGATTTTTTTCTTTTAAATAAATCATGCAGTTCTTAATGTCCTTTTTTCCTCCCCTCTGCCCTGCTTGCTAGAGGGGAGATCTAGATCCAATGTCAGGTTTAAGTAGTCAAAGGATGTTTCATACGGATGCAGCTTTAAATTTCCGTTGCTTTAGCTGTCATGCAGTCGGGGGAAGGCAGACTTCCTTAATTTTCACCTTCCCCATTTTCAGCCAGATTTCCAATTTTAAAATTTTTCAAAATAACGTTCAGTCTTACTCACAGGCTTTTCAGTCCCAAATTTACAGGAAGAAATCGGCGCTCTCCGTTCATGGCGACGCGGCTTCACTCTGCGGGCTGGGTAGTGACTCTCAGCACCGCGCTCTCCTGATGCCGTTCCGGAGCCTTTAAAAAGGCTCTTTCTGCAGTAAGGGGGGCGCTTCTGGTGCCCACCGAGTCTCCTTGTTCACAGGCTTCAGCGCCTGTGATTTTAGGGGTCCCCCGCTTGCCGTAGCGGGTCAGACCCAAACTCGCAGAGCATTCCTCCTCCGGAGCTCGGAAAGAGGACCGCCATTAACGCTGGCGCCGACCGGAAGCCCCTGCCGGCCTTCCTGGACCTCTTCTGAAGGCCGGAGGGGGGGGAAAGGCTTTGCTCCCCACCACCAGCATTTAAAAGAGGTCCCCGGAGATTTCCCTATGGGCTTTCGTCTTGCGAAGCAAGCCCATAGGGAAATTCGTCTTACGAAGCGCCTCCAAAACAGAAAACCCTTTCGTCTTGCGGGTTTTCCGTCTTGCGAGGCATTCGTCTTGTGGGGTACCACTGTATATCACTATATATGCAAACAACTACAGTTCCGTACATTCTTCTCTGGTATATAGGTTCAGTGCTTTTTTTCTAAGAAACGTTCAGGGTTACTCTCATTTTGACTCAAGAAAATCACCATTTCATAGTTCCAATTGGGAAAAATAAATACAGTGAAAGGACAAAAGAAATCATCTCAGGAACTCAGGAGTCCTATTGTTGTGGATTAATTTCATCTAGTTATGCTTATTCTGAATGTACTTCAAATTGTTTTCCAACCTCAGCATTTACACGATTCAGAGGTATCTGAACCAAGCAAACTGCTTGGTTGCTTTGGTTTATTAACTGGCGTTTAAATCCCATTAAATAGACAAAACAAATCCTCCTTAGAGGGCATCTTGTTTTCGCTGAGATTCCTGCATCGCAGGGGGTTGGACTAGATGACCCTCGGGGGTCCCTTCCAATTCTGTGATTCTGCGAGTTGAACTGAACTGGCTGACACAGAACGGTGGAGTTGGGAACCCCAAAGGTCATCCACTCCAACCCCCTGCGATGTAGGTTGGGGGGGTCCGGCAGTGGAGAGACAAGGCTCATCATTCCCCCCCCAGACACTGGTTCACCTCCCCCCGCTTTGTCCCCCCGGCAGACCCCTCAGGGGCCCTGTGGGGCGGTCAGGCCTCGGCCACCCCCCCCGCCCTGGCTGAGTCCGGATGCCAGCGAGGCGGAATCCTCCTGCGAGATCAACGCTTACGCGCCGCAAGAGTCCCACTTTGTCGCCTGGGCGGAGGGGCTGGTGGGCGGAGGGGGCTGCCCCCGCGCCCTGGAGAGGGGCAAGTGGCTCATCGCCAGCATGCAGGCCCCCGAGGCCGAGTTCGGGGTCAGCAGCGTCCTGCACACGGAGGAGGCCCCGCCTTGGAAGCAGCAGGATGGGGTCAGCAGCGTCACCACCACCGCAGGTCCCACCTGGCGAGCGGAAGGGGAGCAGCCGAGCGGCCTAGCGGTCAGAGCCCTGCGCCAGCAGCCTGGGAGAGAGGGACCGAGGGCCAGTCGGTGCTTCTCAGGCAGGCCGGCCTGGCAGGGTCAGCGCGGGGGAAGGGGAGGGGAAGGGGAGGGAGGCCGCCTTCAGCCCCTGGGAGGAGAAGGCGGGGCAGAAAGGCCATGATTTAAATGAGGAATGTCCAATGTCATTGGTTCCACCCTCCTGGGGGGCGGGAGATAGGGGGCACCGTGGGGCAAGCGGAAAGCAGAAATCCCTGGATCAAAGGCATCTGCTGGGTTGAACTACTTGGAGTAGTTTGAAGTGGATTTTGAGTCATTTGGCAAGTAATTGTTGCTCTTTCAAATCTTGCTTTCATCTTACTGGGTCGTTCAAACAGTTGTTCCAAACCATGCCTCTTTTAGGGCACTGGCTGAAAGGGAGAGCGTTCATGGGGGTCCCCCCAAATTTGAGAACCACGAAATTAAATGAATAAATCAAATAGATGGTGGGCTTGTTCAGAGCGGTCTTTCCCATAGGGCGCTGGCCTCTCGGGGGATCGCTCTCCTGCATTGGCATGAGGGAGAGTTGCGCCCCCCACAATGGCTGGCAGTGCGCAGCTACGGCCACCCCAACACTATCGGGCGGACATTTGCAGCCTGGCGCCGCATCTGCTAAACACAGCCCTGGGTTTGTTGTTTTTCCCTTCTGGGATTCCTCCCTTGCACGGGGGTGGGTCTAGATGACCGCTGGGGATCTCTCCCGCTCACCTCGCCCTCCTCCCTCCTTGCGCAGCGGTGCTGTCGGTCTTCACGCGGACGCCGCGCCTGGAGTCCCGCCTCGGGCGCCCGGCAGTCCTGCACTGCGGCTTCTCAGCGCCGGCCTCGGCCTTCTCGGTGGAGTGGCGCCATCAGTTCCGGGGGGCCGGGAAGGTGGTGCTGGCCTTCGACGGAGCCACGCGGGGGGTGTCGGTGGCCGAGGAGGGGGATGAGCTGCTGCTGGACGCCGAGGGCGGCGGTGCCTCCCTGCGCCTGTGGAGCGTGGCCGTCCGCCACGAGGGCACCTACATCTGCACCGTCTACCTGCCCCACCTGCACGCCCAGCAGGCGCTCGAGTTCAAGGTGGTGGGTGAGTGAGCGACCGGGGGGGTCTCCCTTGCAGGGAGGGCGGAGGGAAGGAAGGGGAAAGGGGGTCCACTGCCCAAAGGGACCCCCATGGAGCCAGCATCTTGCATTCTCACAGTGGCCAAATGCCGGCCAGGCCCTAGGGATCCAGATAGACTGCTCCTGGGCCTGGAGGCGCCAAAAGAACATAGGGAGAGTGCTTCAACCTCGCAGTGGCCCAATTGCCCTGAGATCCCTGCCTGGCAGGGGTTGGGCTAGATGACCCTTGGGGATCCCTTCCACCTGTCTGATTCTACGCTTCTAAGAACCAAGCGATCCAGAGAGACTGCCCCTGGGTTGGGAGGCTCCTGAAGAAGCGCCTGGCCACTTGGTCAAGCCAACGGGGACCCTGTCTTCCTCAGGATTCGAATCCAAGAGCCCCCCTCTCCCCTCCCGGCAGCTGGGAGCCTGCAGTGCTCCTGGTTGTCAGCAGGGGGCGCTCTGCTCACTCCCTCTCGCCCTGCAGAGCCCCCCCAGGTGACGCTGCGCCCCACGACGCTCTCCGTGCCCCCCAGTGCCCGGCCCCAGCTGGCCTGCGAGGTCTCCGGCTTCTTCCCTCTGGGTGCCTCGGTCAGCTGGAAGCGGAGGGGGTCCGGCGCCCCCCAGGACGCCTTCCTGGACATCGGGGACTCGGGGCACCGCCAGGCTCCTGACGGCACCTTCAGCTTCACCAGCTTCGCCCGCCTGCTGCCCGTCCCGACCGAGGACCACGGGGTCTCCTACGTCTGCCATGTAGGCCATGCAGGGCTGGGCGAGGCGGGGGTCAAGAAGGCGGTCGTGCTCCATGTGGCAGGTGGGGGTCTGCACTTGGGGGTCTGTGCCGGGGTCCCCTGGGGGCTGGGTAGCAAGGCCCAGAAGATTGGCTGCGGGTGCGATTCCTGACTGGCGGAGGTTGGGAGGTCGCCTGTCCTGGGTGATTTAGCTGGGATTCCTCCCTTGAAGGGGGTTGGGCTGGATGACCGCTGGGGTGCCCTCCCAACTAGGATTCTGTGAATTGGCACTGATCAAGTCGGGCATGGGGTGGAGGATATGGGGGGTGGGGCGAAGGTGCAGCTTTGGGACCTGCACTGGGTGGCCAAGGCAGGGTGGGGGTCTGACATCGCCCCCCTTCTCCCTCTCTGACGCCCCCCTTCTGCCTCTGCCCCTTCTCCCCCCACCCAGGGTCCCTGGGCCCCTCCCTGGAGGACGCCATCGGCTTGTTCCTGGTCGCCATTGTGCTCCTGGGGGTCTTGCGGTCCTTCTTCCGATGGGGTAAGGTTGTTCCCACCCACCCCTTCTGTACTGTTATTTTTGTTATCAATATGGTCCTATTTTACCATTTGGTCAATATTTTAGGGGATACTTTAGCTGAGATTCCTGGGGTCCCTTCTGATTCTACAATTCTAGGATTCTATAAATGTACACAGCATCCTCCTTTTCTGGATCTCCGGGCAGTTTGTGGCATAAAAATGCACGATGAAAACACAACGTACATGATAAAAATGAGAACCAAAACAAATAACCCAGCCTCCCTCAAGTCTAATTATTATAATGAAAAATAGAAATATTTTCCTGGGGGAGACTATTCAGAATCTATTAAGACCATGCAAATATTGACAGTAAAAGCAGTTGAGAAATCTCTCCTCCACCACCTGACCCCTTTGAATGGCGGAACTGGCACTGGCCAATTGACTCCCCTTTCCCACATTTGCCAGTACAAGAAGCTCAGCCGGGAGAGCCTGAGACTCTTGATATCAGCGTTGTGGGTTCAAGATTCCTGCCTTGCGGGGGGTTGGACTAGATGACCCTCGGGGTCCCTCCCGGCTCCAAGGCTCTTTGGAACTCCCTGCCTCTTGATACCAACCAGGCGCCTTGGCCAGACTCTCTTTGGTCGCCTGCTAAAAACATCCCTGCCCAGCGGCTCAGAAATGTTGATTTCCTTTTTAGCTTTCTGCATGCTTTCAAGTATTCCTGTCCATTTCCCTGGGTTTTCTGGTCATTAACCTTTCCCTGCTTCATTATCCTCCTTTTCAGCTTCTGAAGAAAAACCCAAATCGGAGAAGCCCAAATCCGAGGTCAGTGTCCAAGATACGCCCAAGACTGCCAAGTTCTCTCGATTCTTCATTTTTATATTCTTTTAAAAAAAACATCTCTGTGCCACCCACTGAGAGGCAGTGCGGTGCAGTGGTGAGAGGGCCAGACTAGGCCCTGGCAGAGAGATCTGGGTTCGAATCCCCAGTCCCTGGCCATGATAAAGCTCTCAGGGGTCCCGGGGGGCAGGATCCAGTCTGCCTGCTTCACAGGGTTGTTGTGGAGCAATTCCTGCAATTGCAACCCCCAGCCAGCTAATGTTTCCTCTCTGAATCGGGTCAGTATCTCACGGATTTCTCTTCTTTCTGCAGTAACGGACTCTGGGCAACCCTGCTCCCGGCTTGGTTTGTTGCCTGTCTCCGGATCCCGTTGAAAGAGCAAAGTGGATCGTAGGCCCCCGGACTCCTGGGTCCCTCCTCTTTGGCTGCCCAGTCTTGCCCCACTGGTCCCTTGTGGGAAGCCCCCTTCCCCTGCCTTTTTGGGGTCAGGGGTCTGCTTGGCTTCGCATCCTGCAGATTCACAGCTCTGATTTTAAGGGGGGGGGCAGATCTCTGCATAGCAAAAGCCCCCCTTTCTGACAGTCCCTGCCCCTCCTCACTTCCGTGCTGTGAAATTATTTAAGTGTAGAATTGGGAGGGGGCCCTGAGGGTCATGTAGTCCAACCTTCCGCAAGACAGGAATCGCAACAAAAGCATCTCTGAACTCTGCACATGCTCTGGGAGACTCTTGAGGGGGGCCTGTGTTGTCTTTGGGATTGTGGGAGAGAACCTTTTTGGAGGAGGGGAGGCTGACTTGAGCAAGATTGGCATATCCCTCCCCCCCCCCAAATAAATCAATCAGGGATCCTCCACTTACAGAATGTGGGTCATTGGGTGTCCCTTTACCTCCCCCTCTGGGGGACCTGAAGTGGTACAGTCCAGACCCAGGTTTATCCCCTCTAGAGACCTGGGTGCAAAAGGAGCCCGTTTCCCCGCAACATCCCTGCAGAGACGGCCAGGCAGAGCAGCTTTCGTTCCCCTCGGCCCTCTCTCTCGATACGGACTAGGACCTGCCCCCCTTCCCTCCCCCAGAGCCCAGAACTCGCCCCCCTCCCCATTCTGTGTAGATTCTGCTGTAGACTGTGTTAACGGAAAAATCTGAGGGCTCCCTTGGACAAAACAAAGACACCAACCAGGATAACTTGGAGCAAAACAGCAGCCTGTAGGCTTGGCCTTTATTGAACTGATGCATCAGGGTGTTCCCCTCACTTGCAGGAGAGAGGAAAGACCCAGAACAATGGGCCGCAAGACCTTATAAAAACTTTTGAAATTCCCCTCCTCTAGGTCAAGCCCACCCCCAGAAACATCATGCATACATTACAGAAAGGAGGGGTTGACATCATGCATACGTTACAGAAAGGGTTGACATCATGCATTCATTACAGAAAGGAGGGGTTGAGGGAGGAGTTGTGGTGGTAACCTGAGTGTCCTGTCACCTGGCTGGTTCCTCCTTTCCCCCTCCCCATGAGTACTTTCCAGGTGACAATGGGGAGTTTGCAGTTTCCTGCCCCCAGAGGGAAGATCTGATCATTGTCCTTTGTTTCAGCCCGTGGTGAATCCACTGTTCTTTGTGATTTTGATTGTCTTCTGTCTGGGATTATCAGGGTTGACATAGCAACTGGGCAGGGCTCCTGTGGATGTGCTGGTATGCTGAAGAGATTATGGCTGACCAGAAACCAAGCACCCCCCTTTGATCCTTTGATAGTCTTTGTCACATGGAGTAAAAAATGGAACAGTGCAAATCCGATGTATGGTTGATTTTCTATGAATTTATAACAGAAATGTGGCGTATGTAGTGTGTGAGTGTGAGTGTGTGTGAAGTTTGTGCAAACAGAATGATTGGGGTGGGGGGGTTCCTGCTACAGTTCCCCCCTTCGGAGATAAGATTGCAAAGGTGGCTACTTTGCAATCCTTTTCTCCGCACAATTTAAGGTGGTAAATAATAACCTGGTATTCTCCGTCCCAGATGTGTGTGTCCATGTGAACCTGAAAGGGACTTGGATATCATGCTACTTTAAGGATATTTGCATGGAAATATAATGGTGTAACAGTGCACTGCTCAGTTACTTGTGGTATTCTAGCACCTTGGAAGAAATATTTTCTCAATAGTGATCTATGCTTTACATTTAGGCAGGAAGGTCCACTAATGACTGAAAAGTGCAGTTTGCTTCCCCCCCGCCATTTGTGTGTTCTCAGGTGTCAAGGTAGCTCTTCTGTGGTCTCACATCGGCATGGTGTCGCAGTAGTGGCAATCCCTGGTGAATCCACTTAGGGCTTTCATATTCATCATGTAGCCTGGCACCCACCACAGCTGGCACAGGTTTCGGACACGTCCTGAGAGAAATGTCTTCGCCTTGGCCAAAATCCATGGGATTTCTTATTATTATTACAGGCTCTGGTCTCGCAGATCACTTGCACTTTAAGGACCAAAAAGCTAATTGCAGCCTGGATACACTTGCCCAATTCAAACTGAGTCCAATTTGAATTTATGTGCCCATGGTTCTCAACCTTTCAAACCAGTCTGTAAAGGAAAACCGTTCTTAAAAGGGCACTTTGTCCAAATAAGTCAATTTAACTCTATAAGGGATCATTCCTGCTAAACCAAAGCATGTGCATCTTCATGTATCTTATAAGCTTCTCCTTGGTAAAGCAAGTTTTTGCACATTTTAAAATGGATAGGGAAAGTTGGCAGAGTGCCAGGTGGGACAATGAAATGTGGTTATCTAAACATTGGACTACACAATAGTGTGAGCTATCAGAAAGTATAAAATGCATGAGAATTGGTGTGCAAGCAATAAGACATTAAACATAAAAATTACACACAAAAATACCCCCCTTGTGGAAGTAACACACTGTCAGACACATTTCAACATTCCTACATAATAACACTTAATACAAAACAAACTAATTAAATATCAGTTGCATATCTTGACACAATTGTGATCTTTTACGCATGTATCTTTTGAATCCTGGAGCACAGAGGCTTGAGGTTCAAGTGAAAAGATGTCCTTGCAAGTCAACTCCACCCCCCTTTGTCAGGCCCACTCCCCATCAGTCTATATCCTTTGAAAGAGATAGCTGTGGGCACTTTGAAAACTCTGGCGTTGCAGGTCTTGTGATGGCGAAGGGGTTGGGTTGTTGCTGCTTTTCATCATTGCACATCTGTAGAAGTGATATCCTGTAAGGGGCAGGGTTTTGGGGCGACTTAAAAACACAGTTAGACAAGAAGGATGTCCTCCATTTTTCATGGGAAGCTGCAAATAATAAAAAATCTTAGCACATTAAGCGTTTCATTCATTCCAATATTATTATCACATTTTCCTATAACTACTGTTATTATCTGCCAAGTTCGTTTGCTTTCCTTCACTTTGGAGAGAAAGAGAACTGTAAAAAATACAAGGTTAAAATAATAATGAAACACACACAATGACTTATGAGGAACGAAAAATAAATAAATGCTAAGACACACAATTTTAAGAAATCTGAAGTAACAATGAAAATAAAAGAGTGTTTCTTGAAGTGACAACATCGGCTATAGGACAATACTGGAAAATGACTTAATACCAAGGAAAAAAAATGAATGGCAATTTAAAGTTGTGCAAGTACCTTGCACTAGCCAAGATGACAGAATTAATAAGAAATGCTCAGGCAAAAAGGTAAACAAATACCATTCCACAAACAATGTTTGGTTGTGCTTCGATTAACTTCATAGACATCATGGAGAGACAGATTAAATAAATGAAAACAGATTATTTGTAACTTTAAAAAAAAGTGTCAAAGCCACAAAGAGATGGAAGTCAAACTGTAGCAGGGATTCAGACTTGTTTCACAGAACAGAAAGAAAGTTGCTGTGGGAGGAAAAAGGGACAAACACTTTGTTATCGGGGTTCACATATCCTGTTAAAAGGGAAAATTATTTCATGTGAGAAGTCTGTCAGGAAATGCTGTTCCTAAAATTCCCATTGAGGGGGGGAATGCTTTGATATTTACCTGTGAAAAGAATTTGGCATGTTAAGATTTGGAACCTGGAAAGCTCTTGACTTTTTGATGGGCTAGTTTTTTTTGTTTTTTTTTGTTTGTTTTTTTAGCCTTTTGTCTTAAATAGCCCCTGGAGCAAAGACAGATTAAGGGTGATTTCCCTCAATGGTTCCTCAATGGTTCCGAGTTTTCTTTTACATTTGGAAGAAACCTCCTCTCCCCCCTTACAGTTCCCCCCTTCCTCTCCCTCTCTTCTTTAGCTGATCTAGCCTCTGTGCATGTGCAGAGTTCATGTCTCAGCAAACCTTTTATACTATTGAAAATGTTGCATCCTTTGGCTAAATTACCATTTGAATAAGGGAAGGGAAGGGCAAGGAGTAGATTTTGAAAACAGGGTTTGATTTTAAACGAAAAAGAGGAACTCAGCAATTTAAGTATTCACCAAAACTAGCAATTTCAGCCCAAGCAAGAGACTGCTTCCTTTATGTACAGGAAAGGGCTAATATCCTTCTGGCCATTCGCGGAACAATCAACCGCTCTCTTATTTATGAGTAAAAATGGCCAGAGTTAGAATTCATAGGATTTTTTTTTTTTTTTAACATTCTCAGCCATTTCAGCCTTACCATTTGCAGACAAATTCTACTGCCCTTTATTTACAGGATGGATGGTCAAGGCGTCTATGTATTGAGCTGACTTTGAGGTCTGATTTTTTAATAGTAGACAAAATGATAAACACTGTAATCACCCAAATGCTTGATGTTACCAGTTGTGCTTCAAAACATCATGGCTTCATCTCGCACCTTTTAAAACTAAAAAGCAAAGCTAGGCTGAATTTCAACTCCATTACCACACCAGAATTTAAGAATTACCCTCCAATGCTTGCAGACACATGGTCTTCCACACAGCCACAAATTGGGAGAGTTGAAAGGGACCCTGGGGTCATCTAGTCCAACCCTCCAAAATATAGGGTTCACAGCAAGATTTCGCAGCAAGATTTGTACTACCAAAGAGGCATACACCATTTAAGTACAGATTTCCAGCTGGGAAAGGAAACATCTATGCTCATATCATGTACTAAGGAAGAGGAAAATAAAAGTACATAACTTTACACAGAACCCTTTTTGCAGATCTTGAGATAGTTTGAGTGAGTTTGAAATGATATTTAAGGAAGAAGTGAACAGTTTTCGTAAGATAGGGAGAGGATCTCTTATAAAGCACAGTTAAAGCAGCCCTAGATTTGATTTTTTTTAAAGGGAATACACAAGTGTTGCCCCCTCCCCCCTTTGCAGTTTCCTTTAAAGGAAGCTTACTCGGGAGTAAATTTACCTAGCACAGAAGTAAGAAGGGAGAAACCAACTGAAATAGGCAGGGTGAAACAAGGGGGAGGGGGGCATTTTCTAACAAAAGAGGCCATGAAGCCTTATAGAGACTGATATCAGGAGCCTTACAATAACTCTTCTGTCCAACCAAATCAAAGTTAAAACTGGACTCAAATATTTTTTTTCTTAGAATGAACACCATACTTTTATAGGCATACGCTTAATGAAATACATACACTGCATTTTAGTTTGAGAGAGCAGTTGTGCTCAACTAGGCTTTTGCAGCAGAAACATTAGGTTAACTTCACCTTCTCACAAACTCAAAAGTTACAACAAACATCATTTGCCATTAGACTTAGAATCACCCTCCTCACTTAAAACTAGAAGAAAGAGGTGGGGTAATCCCCCTTTCAGAACACAAGTAGCACGTATACAGGATTTCACCACTTGGGAGGGAAACTCTCTTTTAGAGCCTCTCTCAAATAACAAACATTTGCACACTCCATTCTCCATTTTGTTTTGTTTTAAGATTGATAAGGCGCAACATGGCTTTCTTAGATTTAAAATTTTGAAGCAAGCTTGCAATTTAAAACTATGTGCATTTAAGAACAGTCTGTGGATGCCAAGGCCAATGTAAATACAAACCCTTGAAATATTTCTAAATCTTTGAGTACATCTCTTATTCATTTTTTTTAATTTTATTCTTCTTTTTTTTTTTTAAGAGAAACTAAGATCTCTAATGCTGGGCTGTTATTATATCTACTGCCTTCTGAGCACCATTAAGTTTACAGTTTCATGTTCCAGCTCTAGGCTACAGTTTAACAACACAAACTTAACCATTTTTGCCCCTTTATTTTATTTCTATTTTTCTCTAATTGGAAATGACAAGCTGGAGGGGCATATTAGAGTCCTCTCTGGGGCAAAAAGGCTTCATGGAAGCTTTGTTGCCAGGAGGAGTCCAGCTAGGGTGTTTAGCGAGCTCCCATTCTCTCATATGTTATTATTGGGCTTTTTTCGTTAACGAAGTACGCTAAAGACAGAAAGAGTGGAAACACACACACAAGGGAGGAAAGGCAATGGGAAAGAAAGGGGGGACAGATAGAAGATCCTTTCAGTACTCAAAGTACCATTGACTAACACAATTCCTACTTATCTTCAAGCTACAAACTCATTTCAATAAATCTTATACATGAACTTAAACTTCATCCACGGGACACCTGGCCTGAAAACTTCTACCTCGGGACACCTGGCCCGAAAACTTCTACCACGGGACACCTGGCCCGAAAACTTCTACCTCGGGACACCTGGCCCGAAAACTTCTACCTCGGGACACCTGGCCCGAAAACTTCTACCTCGGGACACCTGGCCCGAAAACTTCTACCACGGGACACCTGGCCCGAAAACTTCTACCTCGGGACACCTGGCCCGAAAACTTCTACCTTCTACCCTCCACAACAGCCTCCTGCCTAGCCTTTTGGACTAAGTTCGGGCTCCCTACTGGACGCCTGTGCAGTGCAGTGCCAGATCGGGGGTCGAGAAAACAAATTGTAGGGACGCCTCCGAGGGAAGACGTCAGAGAAACAGTAAAGGAGCCACGCTTTCCCGGACTCAATTCCAAGACGGAAAACGGGGGAGAAAAGGAGAGAGAGATTAAGACGTTCCTGGACGACCCCGAGGGGGAACATCGGAAAACAGTAATAGTACCACAATTTCCCCGGTCACATTCCGCGTAAGGAATTGGGGAAGAGAAAGGGAAAGGATTTGACGTTCCTAGACGACCCCGAGAGATAACGTCAGACAGAAAAGTTCCGCGATTTCCCTGGCCACCCTCCGAGGGGGAGAATCGGGGGAAAAAAGGAGAGAGAGAGAGAGAGAACGTACCCGGCCGACTCCGAAGGATACCGTCAGAAATGAAAGAAGGAAAGTCTGGCTGTCGTGGGGACGTTACTTTTCCACCCCCCTCCCAATGTATTTGACTTCAAACCATACTCACGTTCGAAGATGTCCCCCGCAAATCTCAGGATCCTTTTCTTTTTAGCCGGCTTGACCTTGCCTTTGCTCCCCTGGTTGAGCTTTTGGTGACGATTGATTACCGCCCGCAAAGAGGAGGCAGGGAGAGGAAGAAGGATCCCTGGGCTAAGGTTGCCCAGTGGCGCCCGATCCCTTCTATCTCCCCTCTCACCTTTACAGGAGAACCAAGTGTCCCTGAGTCGCGGTCGCCAACTGTTAACGGAAAAATCTGAGGGCTCCCTTGGACAAAACAAAGACACCAACCAGGATAACTTGGAGCAAAACAGCAGCCTGTAGGCTTGGCCTTTATTGAACTGATGCATCAGGGTGTTCCCCTCACTTGCAGGAGAGAGGAAAGACCCAGAACAATGGGCTGCAAGACCTTATAAAAACTTTTGAAATTCCCCTCCTCTAGGTCAAGCCCACCCCCAGAAACATCATGCATACATTACAGAAAGGAGGGGTTGACATCATGCATACGTTACAGAAAGGGTTGACATCATGCATTCATTACAGAAAGGAGGGGTTGAGGGAGGAGTTGTGGTGGTAACCTGAGTGTCCTGTCACCTGGCTGGTTCCTCCTTTCCCCCTCCCCATGAGTACTTTTCCAGGTGACAATGGGGAGTTTGCAGTTTCCTGCCCCCAGAGGGAAGATCTGATCATTGTCCTTTGTTTCAGCCCGTGGTGAATCCACTGTTCTTTGTGATTTTGATTGTCTTCTGTCTGGGATTATCAGGGTTGACATAGCAACTGGGCAGGGCTCCTGTGGATGTGCTGGTATGCTGAAGAGATTATGGCTGACCAGAAACCAAGCACCCCCCTTTGATCCTTTGATAGTCTTTGTCACATGGAGTAAAAAATGGAACAGTGCAAATCCGATGTATGGTTGATTTTCTATGAATTTATAACAGAAATGTGGCGTATGTAGTGTGTGAGTGTGAGTGTGTGTGAAGTTTGTGCAAACAGAATGATTGGGGTGGGGGGGTTCCTGCTACAACTGTAAGCCCCGTGGGGCAGAGCCAACCTGGAGAATAAACACGCCTTGAAAAGAACTGCATGCTGTGGGTCTGTTTGGTGAGGGTGGCCAAGTTTGATAAACAGTAGCAATAAATGGTTGGAGGAGAAGTCTGGGAAGGGGCAAGAGCCCCTCTCTGCCCCCCTCAAGGCTCCTCTCAGGCTCATCCAGGGTCCAAGGCCTCCTCCATTTTTGGAGGGCCAGGAAGTGAGTGGTCCCTGCAGCTTCGCCTGCTGGAAAGGGGGCGACATGCCAGAGGCCAGCCTGGCAGGGTTGTTGTGGAAGGGGGAGCTCCTGGGACCGCCTCCTGGGCCTCCTCCGCAGCTTCACTTCCAGACCGGTCAGGAATTGGAGGGGAGCAGGGTGCTCTGTGCATGGCGATTGGGTGAGGGCAAGAGAGAACCCGGAAGTGGGTGGATTGAGCCGGGAAGAGAGGAGAGCAGCAGCCGGGGGGGGGAGGGAGGGAGTGGGGGGGTGTTTTTCTCTGCCAGGTTGAGAGGGGCTCCAAGCCCTCTTTGAACCGCCCCCCATCTATTGATTTTGGCTGACTAACCCTCCCCCCCCCAAAGAAGGCATCCTTTTGGAGCCCATCCTCTCCTCCGCCTCACGAAAAGGATTCTGGGACGCTTAGTTTATCCTCCCCAGCCAAAGACACCTTTGTCACCCCAAGAGTCAGCGCTAGGAGAAGGGCTCCACCTGCAGGAACAGGGGAAAGGCCAGGCTGGAGACTCCCCTTCTGGCCCCTCGGGGTCCCAGGAGCCCTTTCTGGATGGCCCTCGCTTGCCCCCCCAAATGGGCCAAGACCTCTGTTCCTCCCCCTCAGGCGGAACAGGAGAAGTCGCTCCCACTCCGGATCCCTGCGGGTCTCAGGAGGCAGTGGGGGGGGGGACTCTAGGGAAATTGCCCAGGGCCCTGGGGAACAAGCAGAGTCTGCCTCAGTTTCCTTCCCCAAGGCCTTGGAGGAACCTTGGGGTGCGGAAGGAGGGACCCCAAATGGAGCTCAGGCTCCTGGCAAGTGGGGAAAGGAACTTTATATCTGCCCTGGCTTCCTCCTCGGAGGTCCCTTCCGAAGGAGAAGGGGTCCCAGGTCTCCACGGGGGAAACTGGGGAAGCATCCCTGAGACCTGCATTCGAGGCCTAGGCTTTCGCCTTTCAGGCTCCGGCCACCTTCTCTGTGGTGTTTATGGGAGCTGTAGAGATGGGGTCACATGCAGACAGTCCCAAGTTTAAGAAGTGTTATGGGAAAATCTATGTGCAAGGCTGCTCAGTCCCCCAGCTGGTTGGGCAGAGCCAGAATAAAGGAAGGAGTCCAGCCACCAACTGGAGCAAATTGCTGTAGACCAAAGTTTATTGCGCAACAGGGTCAAAGAGGAATTTTGAATCCCAAGGATGGGGTGACAAGGACTTTTCAAAGGTTCCATCTTATCCCAGCATACAGTTCATTAAGCATCATCGCTACATCATTCCTACATCAGAAAAGGGGAGGGTTATACATGATCAACTAGGAGGAATGTGTTGGGGCAACAGGCGGATACAGGATATGTGTTGGGAAGTACATTCTAAGCACCTGCTACAAAGGGACAATAGAACTTGGGTCTGCATAGTCTGCCACCTGGGCAAGTCCGGAGGAGTGCCTTTGCCCAGCGATTGACACCTATGAGTACCTTCCTTTGCATATGTGACCTCCCGCTTGAGGGATTATGGTGGGGACCGAGTGCTTTCCAAGTCCTTGGCCAGTGAAGCAAATTGGCAGTGGAATGAAGGAAAATGGCAAAGGAGTTGATTTTATATGATTTTTAAGCTAGGTAACATCCCTGAGCTGTTAAGTCGAAAGTATACCTTTATGCATAATATTTGTAACATTTAACAACTTTAAAGATGTGCCCCCCCCCATAATTTCTGTAACAGTTGGATCCCGTGAAAAAGATGGGCTCTGCTTTGGAATATCCCCCCCCCCCATCTGTAAACTGAACTTCACAGTAGAGTTGTTTCTACCAATATTTATAGTGTTTCAGTCTCATATATGTAGGATAAATTCAAAAAGAGTTTCCTAGACTGGAGGTTACCCACAGAAACCCCCCCAAAAAGGAGGAAGTCTCCAAGTGGAAAGATAGGCCTTTATTGAAATACAAATGGGCCTGCAAAGAACCACATCCCAAAAAGCGTTGCCACAGAAACGAGGGAGCTAGAGGTGCTTTTCTGGCAGTGGGACAAAATGTCACGGCTAAAGTCTTGAGGGCAGGAACCGGAAAATACTGCTTCCTTCCACTGAGCCAGCTGGATATATTATGATTTCTAACATTATCTTTTAACTGCCAGCCGGGGATGCATTCAATCATTCATAACTTTTTAAGGTCTGTTTGCTTATATTGCTGCAAGCAGTTGATAGTCGCAGTTTAATAATGAAATCGGTCGGACATTTCTAGGATTTGCTATGTCCTTATCTTGTCTGGGTATCAAAGTAATGTTTGCCACTTTTCAGGTTTCTGGGGTTTGTCCCGTTTCACTCGGTTCATAATATCCAAAAAAGGTCGCAAACCGAGGCACGCACTTCTGGGTTTGAGTTGGTCGTAATCCAAAATGGTCGTAAACTAGTCTGGTCTTAAACCAAGGTACCACTGTACAAATAATAAAAGCAGTTAAACATTCTGAATGATATAAAGAGACTTCCCATGTTTTGGCTTGTCAGGAGAAATTTTTTGTTTCTTGTTCCTGCTTTTCTCTCTCTTATGTATTCCCAATATCATACCAATCTTAATCCTTTAAGATGTCACACCTTTAAGATGTCACACCTCGCCACGTAGTCCGCGACTTCCCCTCTCATTCCGGGCCACCAGAAGTCTCTGGCGACTAATTCCACCGTCTTCTCCTTGCCAAAGTGCCCGGCCGTGGGCGCGTCGTGCAGCTGCTGCAGTACCTTGGCGCGAAGTTCGTTTCCCGGCACGTAGAACGCCCCTTTATGGAGGAGCAATCCATCTCGCAGTTGGAACTCGTCGGTCGCCGCCGTGCCCCTGTGCACCTCTGCCATTTTTGCTTGCGCGAAGGAGTCATCCTGCAACGCTCGTCGCACCGCCTCCAGGTCAACTGTCGCCGCAGCGCACGCCCACACTGTCGGTGCGAAGATGTGCATGGCGGCCGCTGGCGTTGCCTCCTCCAGATACTGTGGCTTACGGGAGAGAGCATCCGCCATGATGTTGGTGTCCCCCGGGACATACTCTATTCGGAAGTCGAAGTTCGCAAAGAACTCAGCCCAACGTATCTGCCTCTGATTCAGGAACTGTGCCGTGCGCCAGTGCTCTAGATTCTTGTGGTCCGTGCAAACCTGCACCGTGTGCTTGGCGCCGATCAGAAAGTGCCTCCACGCCTTGAACGCTGCGTGAATGGCCAGCAACTCCCTGTCCCAGATGGTGTAGTTCTGCTCGGACTTGCTGAGCTTCCTGGAGTAAAACGCTCCCGGTCGCCACACCCCCTGCGGGTCTTTCTGCAGCAGGACCGCCCCCACGGCTCTGTCCGAAGCGTCTGTCTCCACCCTCATCGGCTTGCTGGGGTTGACATGAAGCAGCTGCTCTTCCGACGCGAAGAGACGCTTGAGTGCCTGAAAGGACTGCTCCGCCTGCTCTGTCCAAATGAACTTCTTTTTCTTGGAGCTAAGCGTGTCAGTGATGGCCGCCGTCTGCATCGCGAAGCCCTTGATAAACTTGCGATAGAAGTTCGCAAAGCCGACAAACCGTTGGACCTCCTTCCGGTTGCGCGGGCTCTTCCAATCCAGCACCGCTCGAACCTTGGCGCTGTCCATGGCGAGCCCCTTGTCAGACAGCTTGTAGCCCAGAAAATCCACCTCCGTCACATCAAATTGGCACTTCTCCAGCTTGGCGTAGAGCCTATGTTGCTTTAGCCTGCTCAGCACTTCCTTGACGTGCTTGTCATGCTCCTGCTGCGACTCCGAAAAGATCAGGATGTCATCTAAGAAACAGACGCACGTCTTGTAGAGAAGTCCCGCCAACACGTGATGCATAAATGCTTGAAAAACGTGGGAGCCATTTTGCAATCCAAAAGGCATAACTCTATATTCGTAGGTCCCCAGTGGCGTGAACATGGCTGTCTTCCACTCATCACCCTCCCGCACGCGAATGAGGTTGTACGCCCCCCGCAGGTCCAACTTGGTGAACACTCTGCCCTTCCGTACCTTCGCGAGGAGGTCGTCAATTCGGGGCATGGGGAAGTCCGATGGCCTAGTCACACTGTTCAAAATCCTGTAATCCACTACGAGTCTCTTTTGGGGCGTGTCCCGCTTCTTAACAAAGAATACGGGACTGCCCCCCACTGCCTTGGACTCCCGGATGAAGCCGCGCTGCAAATTATGATCAATGAACTCCTTGAGTTCTTGCAGTTCGTCCTCTGACATGGAATACAGTTTCCCTTTAGGCAGCGCCGCCCCCGGCAGCAGGTCAATTTTGCAGTCATATGGTCTGTGAGGGGGTAGCCTGTCTGCCTCCTTCTCGCAGAAAACTTCCAAAAATTCAGCGTACTTGTGGGGAATCGCTTGCAGCGTGCCTAGCAGCAGCTGTGACTCCTCTTCCTCTCCTTCCTGCCTGGGCACGATGCAGTGTTCAGCACAAAAGGAAGAGCCGAAGGTCAGCTGCCTCTGGTACCAAGCCATCGTTGGGCTGTGCTTGTCCAGCCAACTCATGCCCAATACAACGGGCGTGTCAGATAGTTGAGTGACGTTGAAGCTGATGATTTCTCTGTGATTCCCAAGTCGCATCACCATTGGTGGCGTCTGCTTCACCACTTGCCCCCCGAGCAGCTCCCTGCCATCCACCGTGACAACCTGCAGGGGCAGTGTGGCTGGCAGCAACTGCACAGCGTGCCTGTCGACAAAGTCCTGCCCTATAAAGTCCGCATTGCTGCCTGAGTCGATGGTGATTGGCACGTCTATGGTGATTCCATTGGGCAGCTGGAGAGATGCTGTGAGCCGCACTACTGGTTTGGGCGGGAGGGGGTTCACGGGCTGCAAAATTTCTGGGGACTGCGTCACTAACACGTCTGGCTGGGCCCCAGTGCCTCTTCCTCCAGCCAGACTGCGTCGTTTCCCTGCTGTGGTCCTCCTTGCTGCGTTGCTGCAGTCACCATTGCTGAGGCTGCAGTGAGCTTGTGGGGCCTCTGGGGACACTCTTTTGCCATATGCCCTGGTTCCTCACAGACGTAACACTTCCTGTTCCCTCTAGGAGGCTTCGCTTTCACTGCTGCCGGTGCTAGGGCTCTGGTTGCTGACTGAGCCCTTGCACCTCCAACCTCCATAGGTTCGGCTCCTCCTCCTGGCGGAGGCGTGGATTGCGCCCGCGCTGCTTCTCTGGGAAGGAAGGAGGGGCCCCCGGCTGGTTCGCGCCCTCCACGCCCTTCGTCCCTGCTCCACGGACGTCCTTCCAGCCTCACCCCCACTGCCAGTGCCCTCTGAACGACCTCCTGGGTGGTTCGGGGTCTCTCCCCCCTCGCGATCTCATCTTTAATCGAGTTGTGCAGCCCCTCCCAAAAGAGGTCTCTTACAGGGGTCGAATCTCTGTCCCATTCCAGGGCACTGACCAAGGCGAAAAAGCGGGCATGATACTGCCTGACGCTGGCCCTCCCTTGTCTCAGCCCATGCACCTCCTTCCGTGCAAGATCCACGTCAATACTTGATAAAAAGCACCCATCCATCGCTTTAATAAAGGCATCCGCATTCTGGAGCGCCGGATCCTTATCTCTCCATAAATTGCGTAGCCATGCTTTCGCATCCCCATGCAGATGGGACATGATGAACCCCACTCTCTCTTGTTCATCTCTAAAGTCTTTATGCAGCAGTTGCAGTGCGCACAGTACGTCGGCTCTAAAGTTGGGATACTGTTGCAGGTTCCCATCGAAGTGAGAGACTAGCCCGCCTGCCCGTCTCGCCAACCCAATTCCCTCCTGCCGGGGTGTCTGCTTTGTCAGCACGTCTAACCTGACCTGGAGATCCCTGCAGGCGGCAGCTGCCTCCTCCTCTCTCTTCCTGGATGCGAGAACCTCGGCGTTCAGTTGTGCCACTGCTTTTCTGAGGTCCTCTATCTGCTGCTCAGCCGTCATGTCGTCTGCCGTTCGTGAGCTCGCTAGTAGGCACCTGTTTCTCTCCCCTCCTCGAGGCTGTAGATGCCCACAATGAGGAGACGGAGCTTACTGTCAGAGCTGCTTGAAAATCCTAGCTCACAGAGGATCACGCTAGCCAGCGATCATTAAGTAAAAGTCTTTATTGAATTACAGTTTCCATTCTCACGCTGCTGCGCGCAAACTCTACGTCTAGTAGCTAGATCGGCGAAGCTCCGTCTGAGTCTCCGCCCCGTGAGCACCAACTTAATATCCTAGCCTTGCTCCACCTTTTCCGCCTGACTGTCCTCCTCTGGGTCCCTCTACCCCCCGCGGCCTCCTCCTTCCGGGATTCTTCTGACGCTGACCCGGACCCTCCTGCCTCCTTGCGCCGGGCTTTAGGACCTGGTTCCCTCTCGGGGCTGCTTACTGCGCCGCCTTCCTCTGCATTTGAACTTGGCGCGCGCGCCCAACCTTCCACCTTCCTCTTAACCGTTTCTTCGCTCCCCGATGGAGGTGTGGCCACTCCTGACTCATGCCCTCCCTCCTGTGGTGAGCTGCCAGCGCTTCCCCCCTGGCTCCCTTCCTCTTCCCTGCTTCCTGGCGGTGACGCTGGTCCCGATTTCCAGCTGCTCCCCCCTGAGTCCCTTCTGGCTCTATCTTCCTGGGGTGCCCCCCTTGCCCTGGCCACTGGTGCTCCTTTCTGTGAATCCTCTGATTCACTGGAAAGACTAGGAGATCTCGGGTCGTCGTCATCACTCATCTTTTCTTCTGCCTCCTCCCCTTCGCTCTCTGTTTCCTCCCTTGCCCGTGCCTCTGCTCCTAAACCCCTGACAACGGTGTTGTGTTATTTTGGTTTCATCACACACACTTTGCGATTTCTGGGTCAATGTGCATTAACACCAAAGAAAACGACTTGAAATAAGTGAAATCCAATATTCTTCTTTCTATGTAGCTGGAACACAAAACAACCTGTTTGGCTTTGTTTAGGCTTATTACACTTCGCTTTGCTAGGGCTTGGGTTAGGTTTAGGGTTAGGGTTAGGGTTGGGGTTAGGGTTAGGGTTAGGGTTAGGGTTGGGGTTGGGGTTGGGGTTGGGGTTGGGGTTGGGGTTGGGGTTAGAGTTAGGGTTAGGGTTAGGGTTAGGGTTAGGGTGAGAGTGAGGGTTAGGGTTAGGGTTAGGGTTGGGGTTGGGGTTGGGGTTGGGGTTGGGGTTGGGGTTGGGGTTGGGGTTGGGGTTAGGGTTAGGGTTAGGGTTGGGGTTGGGGTTGGGGTTGGGGTTGGGGTTGGGGTTGGGGTTGGTGTTGGTGTTGGGGTTGGGGTTGGGGTTAGGGTTAGGGTTAGGGTGAGAGTGAGAGTGAGAGTGAGAGTGAGAGTGAGAGTGAGGGTTAGGGTGAGGGTGAGGGTGAGGGTTAGGGTGAATGACCACCGAAAGAACAATCCAAGCTTATTTGTCCTCTTTCTATTGAGATGGAACCAAAACACCTATCCTTTATTTGGGCTGATAACGACAATGTCACTCTGCGATTTTTGGGTGAATGTGCATTCTAACCCACAAAACATCAATTTGAAATAAACCCAATCAGAGCTTTATCATCTTTTTTTTATGTAGATGGCACCCAAAACACCCTTTTGCTTAGGTCGGTGGTGATTCCCGTGCACACCCACAAAACACCATGCGAATTGAAATAAGACCAAGCAAAGCTTATTCGTCTTCTTTCTACGCATATGGAAGCATTATTTTAGTCTCATTACACACTGCGATGTCTGGGTCAATTTGCATTAACACCAAAGAACAAGACTTGAAATAAACGAAATCCAAGATGCTTCTTTCTATGTAGCTGGAACCGAAAACAACCTGTTTGGCTTTGTTTAGGCTTATTACATTTCTCTTTGCTAGGGTTAGGGTTAGGGTTAGTGTGAGGGTTAGGGTTAGGTTTAGGATTAGGATTAGGGTTAGGGTTAGGGTTAGGGTTAGGGTTAGGGTTAGGGTTAGGGTAAGGGTTAGGGTTAGGCTGAGGGTTGGGGTTAAGGTTAGGGTTAGGGTTAAGGTTAGGGTTAGGGTTAGGGTTAGGGTTAGGGTTAGGGTTTGGGTTTGGGTTAGGGTTAGGGTTAGGGTTAGGGTTAGGGTTAGGGTTAGGGTTAGGTTAGGGTTAGGGTTAGGGTTAGGGTTAGGGTTAGGGTTAGGGTTAGGGTTAGGGTTAGGGTTAGGGTTAGGGTTAGGGTTAGGGTTAGGGTTAGGGTTAGGGTTAGGGTTTATGACCACGAAAGAACAATCCAAGTTTATTCGTCCTCCTTCTATTGACATAGAACCGAAACAACTATGTTTGATCTCGGCTGATAACAATCATGTCACTCTGTGATTTTTGAGTGAATGTGCATTCTAACCGCAAAAGCACCAATTTCAAATAAACCCAATCAGGGCTTTATCATCTTTTTCTGTAGAATCATAGAATCATAGAATCATAGAATCATAGAATCATAGAGTTGGAAGAGACCACAAGGGCCATCAAGTCCAACCCCCTGCCAAGCAGGAAACACCATCAGAGCACTCCTGACATATTGTTGTCAAGCCTCTGCTTAAAGACCTCCAAAGTAGGAGACTCCATCACACTCCTTGGCAGCAAATTCCACTGTCGAACAGCTCTTACTGTCAGGAAGTTCTTCCTAATGTTTAGGTGGAATCTTCTTTCTTGTAGTTTGGATCCATTGCTCCGTGTCCGCTTCTCTGGAGCAGCAGAAAACAACCTTTCTCCCTCCTCTATGTGACATCCTTTTATATATTTGAACATGGCTATCATATCACCCCTTAACCTCCTCTTCTCCAGGCTAAACATGCCCAGCTCCCTTAGCCGTTCCTCATAAGGCATCGTTTCCAGGCCTTTGACCATTTTGGTTGCCCTCCTCTGGACACGTTCCAGTTTGTCAGTGTCCTTCTTGAACTGTGGTGCCCAGAACTGGACACAGTACTCCATGTGAGGTCTGACCAGAGCAGAATACAGTGGCACTATTACTTCCCTTGATCTAGATGCTATACTCCTATTGATGCAGCCCAGAATTGCATTGGCTTTTTTAGCTGCCGCGTCACACTGTTGGCTCATGTCAAGTTTGTGGTCAACCAAGACTCCTAGATCCTTTTCACATGTACTGCTCTCAAGCAAGGTGTCACCCATCTTGTATTTGTGCCTCTCATTTTTTTTGCCCAAGTGCAATACTTTACATTTCTCCCTGTTAAAGTTCATCTTGTTTGTTTTGGCCCAGTTCTCTAATCTGTCAAGGTCGTTTTGAAGTGTGATCCTGTCCTCTGGGGTGTTAGCCACCCCTCCCAGTTTGGTGTGATCTTCAAATTTGATCAGGATGCCCTTGAGTCCATCATCCAAGTCGTTGATAAAGATGTTGAATAAGACCGGTCCCAAGACAGAACCCTGTGGCACCCCACTAGTCACTCTTCTCCAGGATGAAGAGGAACCATTGATGAGCACTCTTTGGGTTCGGTCAGTCAGCCAGTTACAAATCCACTGAGTGGTAGCACAGTCAAGACCGCATTTTACCAGCTTCTTTACAAGAATATCATGGGGCACCTTGTCAAATGCCTTGCTGAAATCAAGGTAAATGAAATGAAGGGAATGCAGTGGATGTAGCCTACCTTGATTTCAGCAAGGCATTTGACAAGGTGCCCCATGATATTCTTGTAAAGAAACTGGTAAAATGCGGTCTTGACTATGCTACGACTCAGTGGATTTGTAACTGGCTGACTGACCGAACCCAAAGAGTGCTCATCAATGGTTCCTCTTCATCCTGGAGAAGAGTGACTAGTGGGGTGCCACAGGGTTCTGTCTTGGGCCCGGTCTTATTCAACATCTTTATCAACGACTTGGATGATGGACTCAAGGGCATCCTAATCAAATTTGCAGATGACACCAAACTGGGAGGGGTGGCTAACACCCCAGAGGACAGGATCACACTTCAAAACGACCTTGACAGATTAGAGAACTGGGCCAAAACAAACAAGATGAATTTTAACAGGGAGAAATGTAAAGTATTGCACTTGGGCAAAAAAAATGAGAGGCACAAATACAAGATGGGTGACACCTGGCTTGAGAGCAGTACATGTGAAAAGGATCTAGGAGTCTTGGTTGACCACAAACTTGACATGAGCCAACAGTGTGACGCGGCAGCTAAAAAAGCCAATGCAATTCTGGGCTGCATCAATAGGAGTATAGCATCTAGATCAAGGGAAGTAATAGTGCCACTGTATTCTGCTCTGGTCAGACCTCACCTGGAGTACTGTGTCCAGTTCTGGGCACCACAATTCAAGAAGGACACTGACAAACTGGAACGTGTCCAGAGGAGGGCAACCAAAATGGTCAAAGGCCTGGAAACGATGCCTTATGAGGAACGGCTAAGGGAGCTGGGCATGTTTAGCCTGGAGAAGAGGAGGTTAAGGGGTGATATGATAGCCATGTTCAAATATATAAAAGGATGTCACATAGAGGAGGGAGAAAGGTTGTTTTCTGCTGCTCCAGAGAAGCGGACACGGAGCAATGGATCCAAACTACAAGAAAGAAGATTCCACCTAAACATTAGGAAGAACTTCCTGACAGTAAGAGCTGTTCGACAGTGGAATTTGCTGCCAAGGAGTGTGGTGGAGTCTCCTACTTTGGAGGTCTTTAAGCAGAGGCTTGACAACCATATGTCAGGAGTGCTCTGATGGTGTTTCCTGCTTGGCAGGGGGTTGGACTCGATGGCCCTTGTGGTCTCTTCCAACTCTATGATTCTATGATTCTATTCTATGATTCTAGGTAGGCTACATCCACTGCGTTCCCTTCATCTACCAGGCTTGTAATTCTGTCAAAAAACGAGATCAGGTTAGTCTGACATGACTTATTTTTCAGAAATCCATGCTGACTATTGGTGATCACAGCATTCCTTTCTAGGTGCTCACAGACTGTTTGCTTCATGATCTGCTCCAGAATCTTCCCAGGTATTGATGTCAGACTGACTGGGCGGTAATTATTTGGGTCCTCTCTTTTCTTCTTTTTGAAAATAGGGACAACATTTGCCCTCCTCCAGTCTCCCGGGACTTCGCCTGTTCTCCAGGAATTCTCAAAGATGACTGCCAGTGGTTCTGAGATCACATCTGCCAGTTCTTTTAATACTCTTGGATGCAGTTCATCTGGCCCTGGAGACTTCAATACATCTAAACTAGCCAAGTATTCTTGTACTATCTCCTTAGTTATTCTGGGCTGTGTTTCCTTTGCTGAATCATTTGCTCCAAATTCTTCAGGTCGGGCATTGTTTTCTTTATCGGAGAAGACTGAGGCAAAGAAGGCATTGAGGAGTTCAGCCCTTTCTGTGTCCCCTGTTTGCATTTCACCATCTTCTCCTCTGAGTCACCCCACTGTTTCTTTGTTCTTCCTTTTGCTAGGAACATACCCATAAAAGCCTTTTTTGTTGCTTTTAACCTCTCTAGCCAGCCTGAGTTCATTCTGTGCTTTAGCTTTTCTGACTTTGTGTCTACACATGCTGGCTATTTGTTTGAATTCCTCTTTGGTGGTTTCCCCCCTTTTCCATTTTTTGTACACATCCTTTTTAAATCTTAACTCAGTTAAAAGTTCTTTAGATAGCCACCCTGGCTTCTTTAGGCACCTTCCATGTTTCCGTCTCATTGGTATTGCCTGACGTTGTGCTTTTACTATCTCCCTCTTAACAAACTCCCAGCCATCATGAACTCCCTTTCCTTTTAGTATTACTGTCCATGGGATCTCACCCAGCACTTCCCTAAGTTTTATGAAGTCGGCTTTCTTAAAGTCAAGAAATTGAGTCCTAGTATGCTTGGCTGCTCCTTTCCGCTGTATAGTAAACTTCAGAAGAGCATGATCACTCGCGCCTAATGATCCTTCCACTTCTACCCCACTAACCAGGTCATCAACATTGGTTAGGACCAGATCTAAAATGGCTGTTCCTCTTGTTGCTTCTCCCACTTTCTGGACAATGAAGTTGTCTGCAAGGCCAGTGAGGAATCTGTTGACCTTATGCTCTTGGCTGAGTTTGACATCCAACAAATATCCGGGTAATTGAAGTCCCCCATTACTACTATCTCCCTTCCTTTTGCATGCTTGGCCATCTGTTCCAGGAAGGCATCATCTATGTCCTCCGTTTGGCTTGGGGATCTATAGTAAACTCCCACAATGAGATCTCTGTTATTCTTCTCTCCCTTAATTTTGACCCAAATGCTCTCACTTTGGCTTTGAGGATCTAAATCTTGGATCTCTTCACAGGTATATACATCCCTGACATATAACGCCACTCCTCCTCCTTTCTTGTCTGGTCTGTTTCTCTGAAATAGATTGTATCCCCCCATTATTACATTCCAATCGTGGGACTTATCCCACCAGGTTTCAGTGATACCTATTATGTCATATTTAGTTTGCTGTACCAAGAGCTCAAGCTCATCTTGTTTATTTCCCATGCTTTGCGCATTAGTGTACAGACATTGAAGTCCATTAATCATTCCCCCGTGTCTCTTATTTAAGGATTTTTTCCTCCCACCACTAGGTCTGCGTGCTGTTTGCTCCATTTGGTCTATGACATTTGGATGATCATCTTCATCAATTGATAGACTCCTACCTTCAGGAGCACTGTCTCCCTCCCCCACATTAGTCAGTTTAAAGCCCTCCTGATGAGGTTTCTGAGATTTTTGGCAAAAACATTTCTCCCAACCGTTGTGAGGTGCAGCCCATCGCTTGCCAGAAGTCCATCTTCAAGAAACTGCAGTCTGTGATCTAAGAATCCAAACCGTTCCTGTTTACACCATTTACGAAGCCAGCTGTTCACTTCCACTATTTTTCCCTCTCTCCCTGGGCCACGTCTTTCAACTGGGAGGACAGATGAGATGACAATTTGTGCATTTAGTTGCTTCAATTTCCTGCCGAGAGCCTCCTAGTCTCTTTTGATCTTCTGGAGGCTATTGCTTGCAGTGTCATTGGTTCCCACATGAACCAAGAGGAAGGGGTATTTGTCAGTGGGTTTTATGATTCCTTGCAGTCGTTCAGTTACATCTTGGATCTTAGCCCCGGGGAGACAGCACAGTTCCCGTGACATCTTGTCAGGCCCACAGATCACTGCTTCTGTTCCCCTCAGTAGGGAATCCCCTATCACCACTACACGCCTCCTCTTGGGTTTGGTCGGGGTTCTTCCGTGAGCTGTCCGTTCCAAGGTCGCCTGCACATTCCCTGAGGACTGACTTTGCTGCTCGTCTTCATATACCTGATCGACTGTAATGAGGGAGAGATCCTCAAATGGAGTCTGCTCTTCGTCTTCCATGCTAGGGGAGAGGACCTCAAAGCGATTGTGTATTTCTAAACAATCAGAGCGAACCCTGGGCCTCCTACTTCTTTGAGTCACGTTTCTCCATATATCTGGCTCCTGTGTTGGTGAACTAGCCTCCTTCTCAGGGGAGTCCCCTGTCTCTTCCTTGGTGGGGACGGTGTGCTCTGTTGCTTCCAAGAAGAGCTCCAGCTCTCTAATTCTTTGGAGCGTAGCTACACGTTCCTCCAGTTGCTGGACTTTGTCTTTTAAGAGGGCAATCAACATGCAATTGCTGCAGGTAAAGCTGCCTGCAACCTTTGGCAAGATGGCAAACATTGTGCAGGAACTGCAGGCGACTGCAGCTGTTCCCTCCCCCTCCATCCTGAGAACGTGTCGTTGGGGGTGGCTACAGCGGTCCTCCATCATAAAAAGCGTGAACACAGGACAAATAACTCCCCCCACAAGAAAAAAAATAACCTAGGTCTCCCCCAAAAAACGTTTGAGACTAGCTCCCCTAAATCTAAAAGCTAATCAGCCACAAAGAAACACACACACACACACACACACACACACACACGAAAACCTTTTTTGCTCCGTCTTCAACTGCTGCCCTGCTAGGTCTGATAAGCTCCTCCCACAGCTAATCCCCTGCCTCAACAGAAACCCTGCCCCCTCTTACCTTTGCACAGGAAGAACAGCTAATCAGCCACAAAGAAACACACACACACACAAGAAAACCTTTTTTGCTCCTTCTTCAACTGCTGCCCTGCTAGGTCTGATAAGCTCCTCCCACAGCTAATCCCCTGCCTCAACAGAAACCCTGCCCCCTCTGACCTTTGCACAGGGAGAACAGCTAATCAGCCACAAAGAAACACACACACACAAGAAAACCTTTTTTGCTTCTTCTTCAACTGCTGAGATTCAGACGGAGCTTCAGTGGTCTAGAGTTTCAGACGTAGAGCTGTGCGCTGCGGTTGTGAAAGCAAAACTGAACTTCAATAAAGACTTTTGTATATAACAATGAACCGGCGTTGGTCCTTTGTGAGCTGGGACCTCGGGCAGCTCTGACACTTACGGTTAGGGTTAGGGTTAGGGTTAGGGCTAGGGTTAAGGTTAAGGTTAAGGTTAAGGTTAAGGTTAGGGTTAGGGTTCGGGTTCGGGTGAATGACCACGAAAGAACAATCCAAGTTTATTCGTCCTCCTTCTATTGACATAGAACCGAAACACTTATGCTTGATTTGGGCTGATAACAAAAATGTCACTCTGCTATTTTTGAGTGAACGTGCTTTCTAATCCCCAAAACACCAATTTGAAATAAAACCGATCAGAGCTTTATCATCTTTTTTTTATGTAGATGGCACCCAAAACACCCTTTGGCTTAGGTCGGTGGTGATTCCGGTGCACATCCAAAAAACACCATGCGAATTGTAATAAGCCCAATCAAAGCTTATTCGTCTTCTTTCAACGCATATGGAAACAAAAAGACGGTTGTCAGAGCTGCCCGAGGTCCCAGCTCACAAAGGACCAACGCCAGTTCGTTGTTATATACAAAAGTCTTTATTGAAGTTCAGTTTCACCTTCACAACCGTAGCGCGCAGCTCTACGTCTGAAACTCTAGACCGTCGAAGCTCCGTCTGAATCTCCTCCCCCCAGACACCAGTTTAAGACTCTAGCCTTGCTCCACCTCGTCCTTTGCTCTTTCCACAGCGTGCCTGTCGACAAAGTCCTGCCCTATAAAGTCCGCATTGCTGCCTGAGTCGATGGTGATTGGCACGTCTATGGTGATTCCATTGGGCAGCTGGAGAGATGCTGTGAGCCGCACTACTGGTTTGGGCGGGAGGGGGTTCACGGGCTGCAAAATTTCTGGGGACTGCGTCACTAACACGTCTGGCTGGGCCCCAGTGCCTCTTCCTCCAGCCAGACTGCGTCGTTTCCCTGCTGTGGTCCTCCTTGCTGCGTTGCTGCAGTCACCATTGCTGAGGCTGCAGTGAGCTTGTGGGGCCTCTGGGGACACTCTTTTGCCATATGCCCTGGTTCCTCACAGACGTAACACTTCCTGTTCCCTCTAGGAGGCTTCGCTTTCACTGCTGCCGGTGCTAGGGCTCTGGTTGCTGACTGAGCCCTTGCACCTCCAACCTCCATAGGTTCGGCTCCTCCTCCTGGCGGAGGCGTGGATTGCGCCCGCGCTGCTTCTCTGGGAAGGAAGGAGGGGCCCCCGGCTGGTTCGCGCCCTCCACGCCCTTCGTCCCTGCTCCACGGACGTCCTTCCAGCCTCACCCCCACTGCCAGTGCCCTCTGAACGACCTCCTGGGTGGTTCGGGGTCTCTCCCCCCTCGCGATCTCATCTTTAATCGAGTTGTGCAGCCCCTCCCAAAAGAGGTCTCTTACAGGGGTCGAATCTCTGTCCCATTCCAGGGCACTGACCAAGGCGAAAAAGCGGGCATGATACTGCCTGACGCTGGCCCTCCCTTGTCTCAGCCCATGCACCTCCTTCCGTGCAAGATCCACGTCAATACTTGATAAAAAGCACCCATCCATCGCTTTAATAAAGGCATCCGCATTCTGGAGCGCCGGATCCTTATCTCTCCATAAATTGCGTAGCCATGCTTTCGCATCCCCATGCAGATGGGACATGATGAACCCCACTCTCTCTTGTTCATCTCTAAAGTCTTTATGCAGCAGTTGCAGTGCGCACAGTACGTCGGCTCTAAAGTTGGGATACTGTTGCAGGTTCCCATCGAAGTGAGAGACTAGCCCGCCTGCCCGTCTCGCCAACCCAATTCCCTCCTGCCGGGGTGTCTGCTTTGTCAGCACGTCTAACCTGACCTGGAGATCCCTGCAGGCGGCAGCTGCCTCCTCCTCTCTCTTCCTGGATGCGAGAACCTCGGCGTTCAGTTGTGCCACTGCTTTTCTGAGGTCCTCTATCTGCTGCTCAGCCGTCATGTCGTCTGCCGTTCGTGAGCTCGCTAGTAGGCACCTGTTTCTCTCCCCTCCTCGAGGCTGTAGATGCCCACAATGAGGAGACGGAGCTTACTGTCAGAGCTGCTTGAAAATCCTAGCTCACAGAGGATCACGCTAGCCAGCGATCATTAAGTAAAAGTCTTTATTGAATTACAGTTTCCATTCTCACGCTGCTGCGCGCAAACTCTACGTCTAGTAGCTAGATCGGCGAAGCTCCGTCTGAGTCTCCGCCCCGTGAGCACCAACTTAATATCCTAGCCTTGCTCCACCTTTTCCGCCTGACTGTCCTCCTCTGGGTCCCTCTACCCCCCGCGGCCTCCTCCTTCCGGGATTCTTCTGACGCTGACCCGGACCCTCCTGCCTCCTTGCGCCGGGCTTTAGGACCTGGTTCCCTCTCGGGGCTGCTTACTGCGCCGCCTTCCTCTGCATTTGAACTTGGCGCGCGCGCCCAACCTTCCACC
Source organism: Podarcis bocagei (assembly GCF_964188305.1). Lineage (NCBI taxonomy): Eukaryota > Metazoa > Chordata > Lepidosauria > Squamata > Lacertidae > Podarcis > Podarcis bocagei. Next base: position 81,339,479 of record NC_138131.1, read on the forward strand.
TTCCTCTTAACCGTTTCTTCGCTCCCCGATGGAGGTGTGGCCACTCCTGACTCATGCCCTCCCTCCTGTGGTGAGCTGCCAGCGCTTCCCCCCTGGCTCCCTTCCTCTTCCCTGCTTCCTGGCGGTGACGCTGGTCCCGATTTCCAGCTGCTCCCCCCTGAGTCCCTTCTGGCTCTATCTTCCTGGGGTGCCCCCCTTGCCCTGGCCACTGGTGCTCCTTTCTGTGAATCCTCTGATTCACTGGAAAGACTAGGAGATCTCGGGTCGTCGTCATCACTCATCTTTTCTTCTGCCTCCTCCCCTTCGCTCTCTGTTTCCTCCCTTGCCCGTGCCTCTGCTCCTAAACCCCTGACAACGGTGTTGTGTTATTTTGGTTTCATCACACACACTTTGCGATTTCTGGGTCAATGTGCATTAACACCAAAGAAAACGACTTGAAATAAGTGAAATCCAATATTCTTCTTTCTATGTAGCTGGAACACAAAACAACCTGTTTGGCTTTGTTTAGGCTTATTACACTTCGCTTTGCTAGGGCTTGGGTTAGGTTTAGGGTTAGGGTTAGGGTTGGGGTTAGGGTTAGGGTTAGGGTTAGGGTTGGGGTTGGGGTTGGGGTTGGGGTTGGGGTTGGGGTTGGGGTTAGAGTTAGGGTTAGGGTTAGGGTTAGGGTTAGGGTGAGAGTGAGGGTTAGGGTTAGGGTTAGGGTTAGGGTTGGGGTTGGGGTTGGGGTTGGGGTTGGGGTTGGGGTTGGGGTTGGGGTTGGGGTTAGGGTTAGGGTTAGGGTTGGGGTTGGGGTTGGGGTTGGGGTTGGGGTTGGGGTTGGGGTTGGGGTTGGGGTTGGGGTTGGTGTTGGTGTTGGGGTTGGGGTTGGGGTTAGGGTTAGGGTTAGGGTGAGAGTGAGAGTGAGAGTGAGAGTGAGAGTGAGAGTGAGGGTTAGGGTGAGGGTGAGGGTGAGGGTTAGGGTGAATGACCACCGAAAGAACAATCCAAGCTTATTTGTCCTCTTTCTATTGAGATGGAACCAAAACACCTATCCTTTATTTGGGCTGATAACGACAATGTCACTCTGCGATTTTTGGGTGAATGTGCATTCTAACCCACAAAACATCAATTTGAAATAAACCCAATCAGAGCTTTATCATCTTTTTTTTATGTAGATGGCACCCAAAACACCCTTTTGCTTAGGTCGGTGGTGATTCCCGTGCACACCCACAAAACACCATGCGAATTGAAATAAGACCAAGCAAAGCTTATTCGTCTTCTTTCTACGCATATGGAAGCATTATTTTAGTCTCATTACACACTGCGATGTCTGGGTCAATTTGCATTAACACCAAAGAACAAGACTTGAAATAAACGAAATCCAAGATGCTTCTTTCTATGTAGCTGGAACCGAAAACAACCTGTTTGGCTTTGTTTAGGCTTATTACATTTCTCTTTGCTAGGGTTAGGGTTAGGGTTAGTGTGAGGGTTAGGGTTAGGTTTAGGATTAGGATTAGGGTTAGGGTTAGGGTTAGGGTTAGGGTTAGGGTTAGGGTTAGGGTTAGGGTTAGGGTAAGGGTTAGGGTTAGGCTGAGGGTTGGGGTTAAGGTTAGGGTTAGGGTTAAGGTTAGGGTTAGGGTTAGGGTTAGGGTTAGGGTTTGGGTTTGGGTTAGGGTTAGGGTTAGGGTTAGGGTTAGGGTTAGGGTTAGGGTTAGGGTTAGGGTTAGGTTAGGGTTAGGGTTAGGGTTAGGGTTAGGGTTAGGGTTAGGGTTAGGGTTAGGGTTAGGGTTAGGGTTAGGGTTATATGACCACGAAAGAACAATCCAAGTTTATTCGTCCTCCTTCTATTGACATAGAACCGAAACAACTATGTTTGATCTCGGCTGATAACAATCATGTCACTCTGTGATTTTTGAGTGAATGTGCATTCTAACCGCAAAAGCACCAATTTCAAATAAACCCAATCAGGGCTTTATCATCTTTTTCTGTAGAATCATAGAATCATAGAATCATAGAATCATAGAATCATAGAGTTGGAAGAGACCACAAGGGCCATCAAGTCCAACCCCCTGCCAAGCAGGAAACACCATCAGAGCACTCCTGACATATTGTTGTCAAGCCTCTGCTTAAAGACCTCCAAAGTAGGAGACTCCATCACACTCCTTGGCAGCAAATTCCACTGTCGAACAGCTCTTACTGTCAGGAAGTTCTTCCTAATGTTTAGGTGGAATCTTCTTTCTTGTAGTTTGGATCCATTGCTCCGTGTCCGCTTCTCTGGAGCAGCAGAAAACAACCTTTCTCCCTCCTCTATGTGACATCCTTTTATATATTTGAACATGGCTATCATATCACCCCTTAACCTCCTCTTCTCCAGGCTAAACATGCCCAGCTCCCTTAGCCGTTCCTCATAAGGCATCGTTTCCAGGCCTTTGACCATTTTGGTTGCCCTCCTCTGGACACGTTCCAGTTTGTCAGTGTCCTTCTTGAACTGTGGTGCCCAGAACTGGACACAGTACTCCATGTGAGGTCTGACCAGAGCAGAATACAGTGGCACTATTACTTCCCTTGATCTAGATGCTATACTCCTATTGATGCAGCCCAGAATTGCATTGGCTTTTTTAGCTGCCGCGTCACACTGTTGGCTCATGTCAAGTTTGTGGTCAACCAAGACTCCTAGATCCTTTTCACATGTACTGCTCTCAAGCAAGGTGTCACCCATCTTGTATTTGTGCCTCTCATTTTTTTTGCCCAAGTGCAATACTTTACATTTCTCCCTGTTAAAGTTCATCTTGTTTGTTTTGGCCCAGTTCTCTAATCTGTCAAGGTCGTTTTGAAGTGTGATCCTGTCCTCTGGGGTGTTAGCCACCCCTCCCAGTTTGGTGTGATCTTCAAATTTGATCAGGATGCCCTTGAGTCCATCATCCAAGTCGTTGATAAAGATGTTGAATAAGACCGGTCCCAAGACAGAACCCTGTGGCACCCCACTAGTCACTCTTCTCCAGGATGAAGAGGAACCATTGATGAGCACTCTTTGGGTTCGGTCAGTCAGCCAGTTACAAATCCACTGAGTGGTAGCACAGTCAAGACCGCATTTTACCAGCTTCTTTACAAGAATATCATGGGGCACCTTGTCAAATGCCTTGCTGAAATCAAGGTAGGCTACATCCACTGCGTTCCCTTCATCTACCAGGCTTGTAATTCTGTCAAAAAACGAGATCAGGTTAGTCTGACATGACTTATTTTTCAGAAATCCATGCTGACTATTGGTGATCACAGCATTCCTTTCTAGGTGCTCACAGACTGTTTGCTTCATGATCTGCTCCAGAATCTTCCCAGGTATTGATGTCAGACTGACTGGGCGGTAATTATTTGGGTCCTCTCTTTTCTTCTTTTTGAAAATAGGGACAACATTTGCCCTCCTCCAGTCTCCCGGGACTTCGCCTGTTCTCCAGGAATTCTCAAAGATGACTGCCAGTGGTTCTGAGATCACATCTGCCAGTTCTTTTAATACTCTTGGATGCAGTTCATCTGGCCCTGGAGACTTCAATACATCTAAACTAGCCAAGTATTCTTGTACTATCTCCTTAGTTATTCTGGGCTGTGTTTCCTTTGCTGAATCATTTGCTCCAAATTCTTCAGGTCGGGCATTGTTTTCTTTATCGGAGAAGACTGAGGCAAAGAAGGCATTGAGGAGTTCAGCCCTTTCTGTGTCCCCTGTTTGCATTTCACCATCTTCTCCTCTGAGTCACCCCACTGTTTCTTTGTTCTTCCTTTTGCTAGGAACATACCCATAAAAGCCTTTTTTGTTGCTTTTAACCTCTCTAGCCAGCCTGAGTTCATTCTGTGCTTTAGCTTTTCTGACTTTGTGTCTACACATGCTGGCTATTTGTTTGAATTCCTCTTTGGTGGTTTCCCCCCTTTTCCATTTTTTGTACACATCCTTTTTAAATCTTAACTCAGTTAAAAGTTCTTTAGATAGCCACCCTGGCTTCTTTAGGCACCTTCCATGTTTCCGTCTCATTGGTATTGCCTGACGTTGTGCTTTTACTATCTCCCTCTTAACAAACTCCCAGCCATCATGAACTCCCTTTCCTTTTAGTATTACTGTCCATGGGATCTCACCCAGCACTTCCCTAAGTTTTATGAAGTCGGCTTTCTTAAAGTCAAGAAATTGAGTCCTAGTATGCTTGGCTGCTCCTTTCCGCTGTATAGTAAACTTCAGAAGAGCATGATCACTCGCGCCTAATGATCCTTCCACTTCTACCCCACTAACCAGGTCATCAACATTGGTTAGGACCAGATCTAAAATGGCTGTTCCTCTTGTTGCTTCTCCCACTTTCTGGACAATGAAGTTGTCTGCAAGGCCAGTGAGGAATCTGTTGACCTTATGCTCTTGGCTGAGTTTGACATCCAACAAATATCCGGGTAATTGAAGTCCCCCATTACTACTATCTCCCTTCCTTTTGCATGCTTGGCCATCTGTTCCAGGAAGGCATCATCTATGTCCTCCGTTTGGCTTGGGGATCTATAGTAAACTCCCACAATGAGATCTCTGTTATTCTTCTCTCCCTTAATTTTGACCCAAATGCTCTCACTTTGGCTTTGAGGATCTAAATCTTGGATCTCTTCACAGGTATATACATCCCTGACATATAACGCCACTCCTCCTCCTTTCTTGTCTGGTCTGTTTCTCTGAAATAGATTGTATCCCCCCATTATTACATTCCAATCGTGGGACTTATCCCACCAGGTTTCAGTGATACCTATTATGTCATATTTAGTTTGCTGTACCAAGAGCTCAAGCTCATCTTGTTTATTTCCCATGCTTTGCGCATTAGTGTACAGACATTGAAGTCCATTAATCATTCCCCCGTGTCTCTTATTTAAGGATTTTTTCCTCCCACCACTAGGTCTGCGTGCTGTTTGCTCCATTTGGTCTATGACATTTGGATGATCATCTTCATCAATTGATAGACTCCTACCTTCAGGAGCACTGTCTCCCTCCCCCACATTAGTCAGTTTAAAGCCCTCCTGATGAGGTTTCTGAGATTTTTGGCAAAAACATTTCTCCCAACCGTTGTGAGGTGCAGCCCATCGCTTGCCAGAAGTCCATCTTCAAGAAACTGCAGTCTGTGATCTAAGAATCCAAACCGTTCCTGTTTACACCATTTACGAAGCCAGCTGTTCACTTCCACTATTTTTCCCTCTCTCCCTGGGCCACGTCTTTCAACTGGGAGGACAGATGAGATGACAATTTGTGCATTTAGTTGCTTCAATTTCCTGCCGAGAGCCTCCTAGTCTCTTTTGATCTTCTGGAGGCTATTGCTTGCAGTGTCATTGGTTCCCACATGAACCAAGAGGAAGGGGTATTTGTCAGTGGGTTTTATGATTCCTTGCAGTCGTTCAGTTACATCTTGGATCTTAGCCCCGGGGAGACAGCACAGTTCCCGTGACATCTTGTCAGGCCCACAGATCACTGCTTCTGTTCCCCTCAGTAGGGAATCCCCTATCACCACTACACGCCTCCTCTTGGGTTTGGTCGGGGTTCTTCCGTGAGCTGTCCGTTCCAAGGTCGCCTGCACATTCCCTGAGGACTGACTTTGCTGCTCGTCTTCATATACCTGATCGACTGTAATGAGGGAGAGATCCTCAAATGGAGTCTGCTCTTCGTCTTCCATGCTAGGGGAGAGGACCTCAAAGCGATTGTGTATTTCTAAACAATCAGAGCGAACCCTGGGCCTCCTACTTCTTTGAGTCACGTTTCTCCATATATCTGGCTCCTGTGTTGGTGAACTAGCCTCCTTCTCAGGGGAGTCCCCTGTCTCTTCCTTGGTGGGGACGGTGTGCTCTGTTGCTTCCAAGAAGAGCTCCAGCTCTCTAATTCTTTGGAGCGTAGCTACACGTTCCTCCAGTTGCTGGACTTTGTCTTTTAAGAGGGCAATCAACATGCAATTGCTGCAGGTAAAGCTGCCTGCAACCTTTGGCAAGATGGCAAACATTGTGCAGGAACTGCAGGCGACTGCAGCTGTTCCCTCCCCCTCCATCCTGAGAACGTGTCGTTGGGGGTGGCTACAGCGGTCCTCCATCATAAAAAGCGTGAACACAGGACAAATAACTCCCCCCACAAGAAAAAAAATAACCTAGGTCTCCCCCAAAAAACGTTTGAGACTAGCTCCCCTAAATCTAAAAGCTAATCAGCCACAAAGAAACACACACACACACACACACACACACACACACACGAAAACCTTTTTTGCTCCGTCTTCAACTGCTGCCCTGCTAGGTCTGATAAGCTCCTCCCACAGCTAATCCCCTGCCTCAACAGAAACCCTGCCCCCTCTTACCTTTGCACAGGAAGAACAGCTAATCAGCCACAAAGAAACACACACACACACAAGAAAACCTTTTTTGCTCCTTCTTCAACTGCTGCCCTGCTAGGTCTGATAAGCTCCTCCCACAGCTAATCCCCTGCCTCAACAGAAACCCTGCCCCCTCTGACCTTTGCACAGGGAGAACAGCTAATCAGCCACAAAGAAACACACACACACAAGAAAACCTTTTTTGCTTCTTCTTCAACTGCTGAGATTCAGACGGAGCTTCAGTGGTCTAGAGTTTCAGACGTAGAGCTGTGCGCTGCGGTTGTGAAAGCAAAACTGAACTTCAATAAAGACTTTTGTATATAACAATGAACCGGCGTTGGTCCTTTGTGAGCTGGGACCTCGGGCAGCTCTGACACTTACGGTTAGGGTTAGGGTTAGGGTTAGGGCTAGGGTTAAGGTTAAGGTTAAGGTTAAGGTTAAGGTTAAGGTTAAGGTTAAGGTTAGGGTTAGGGTTCGGGTTCGGGTGAATGACCACGAAAGAACAATCCAAGTTTATTCGTCCTCCTTCTATTGACATAGAACCGAAACACTTATGCTTGATTTGGGCTGATAACAAAAATGTCACTCTGCTATTTTTGAGTGAACGTGCTTTCTAATCCCCAAAACACCAATTTGAAATAAAACCGATCAGAGCTTTATCATCTTTTTGTAGATGGCACCCAAAACACCCTTTGGCTTAGGTCGGTGGTGATTCCGGTGCACATCCAAAAAACACCATGCGAATTGTAATAAGCCCAATCAAAGCTTATTCGTCTTCTTTCAACGCATATGGAAACAAAAAGACGGTTGTCAGAGCTGCCCGAGGTCCCAGCTCACAAAGGACCAACGCCAGTTCGTTGTTATATACAAAAGTCTTTATTGAAGTTCAGTTTCACCTTCACAACCGTAGCGCGCAGCTCTACGTCTGAAACTCTAGACCGTCGAAGCTCCGTCTGAATCTCCTCCCCCCAGACACCAGTTTAAGACTCTAGCCTTGCTCCACCTCGTCCTTTGCTCTTTCCTCCTCTGGCTCCGCCTGTCAGCTGGGGTCTCGCCCTTCCTAGACTCATCTGACGCTGAGTCCCCTGAGTCTTCCCCCTGTCTCCGGCGGGCTTTAGGACCTGCCTCCCAATCCGGGTTTTCTGCTGTCCCCCGCGCCTGTACATTCGAACTTGGCGCGAGCGCCCAGCCGGCAACCTTCCTCCTGACCGTTACACTGCTCCTGTCACTGCTTCCCCCTTCTGGGAGGCTAGCTGGACCTGACCTCCCCTCCGTTCCCCCACTCTCCAATAGAGGCGTGGTCAGCCCTGACTCATCTTCTCTCCCTTCTGGAGGAGACGCTGGTCCTGACACCTGAGACTCTTCCCCCCCACTACGCTCTGGTTGGGAAGCTGGTCCTGATCTCCCGCTGCTGCTTTGGGAGTCCCCGCTGGCCCCTTGTTTCTGGTGTGTTCCCCCTGGGACCCTCTTGCCCTGACCATCGGCGCCTCCTTCTGGGAATCTTCTGATTCGCTGGAGAAGCTCATGAAATCTCTCGGGTTGCTGTCATACTCCCCTACGCTGCCCTCAGATTCTTCCCCTTCGCTCTCCATTTCCTCTCTCCCCTGTACCTCTGTTCCTGAGCCCCTGACAACAGTGTTGTGTTATTTTGGTTTCATTACACACACTTTGCGATTTCTGGGTCAATGTGCATTAACACCAAAGAAAACGATTTGAAATAAGTGAAAACCAAGATTTTTCTTTCTATGTAGCTGTAACACAAAACAACCTGTTTGGCTTTGTTTAGGCTTATTAAACTTTGGTTAGGGTTAGGTTTAGGATTGGGGTTCGGGTTAGGGTTCGGGTTCGGGTTCGGGTTAGCGTTAGGGTTAGGGTTAGGGTTAGGGTTAGGGTTAGGGTTAGGGTTAGCGTTAGGGTTAGGGTTAGGGTTAGGATCAGGGTGAATGACCACCGAAAGAACAATCCAAGCTTATTTGTCCTCCTTTCTATTGAAATGGAAACAAAACACCTATGCTTGATTTGGGCTGATAACAAAAATGTCACTCTGCGATTTTTGAGTGAACGTGCTTTCTAACCCCCAAAACACCAATTTGAAATATGCTTGGCAGGGGGTTGGACTCGATGGACCTTGTGGTCTCTTCCAACTCTATGATTCTATGAAATAAACCCAATCAGATCTTTATCATCTCTTTTTTATGTAGATGGCACCCAAAACACCCTTTTGCTTAGGTCGGGGGTGATTCCGGTGCACACCCACAAAACACCATGCGAATTGAAATAAGACCAAGCAAAGCTTATTCGTCTTCTTTCTACGCATATGTAAGCGTTATTTTAGTCTCATTACACACTTTGCGATTTCTGGGTCAATGCACATTAACACCGAAGAAAACGACTTGAAATAAGGGAAATCCAAGATTCTTCTTTCTATGTACAGTGGTACCCCGCAAGACGAACGCCTCGCGAGACGAAAAACTCGCAAAACGAAAGGTTTTTTCGTTTTCGAGTTGCCTCGCAAGACAAATTTCCCTATGGGCTTGCTTCGCAAAACGAAGCTTGCCCCGGGGACAGCGGGTCTTCTCTTTTGAAGCAAGGGGCTGCGGGGAGATCGCTTCTCCCCACCGCCCCTTGCTTCAAAAGAGGTCCGGGGGGCAGCGGGGAAGAAGCGCTTCGCTTCCCGCTTCCCCCGACGTCTTTTGCAGCAAGGGGCTGCAGGGAGATCGCTATCTCCCCGCAGCCCCTTGCTTCAAAAGAGGTCCGGGGGCAGCGGGAAGCGAAGCTCCGATGCCCGGCGGGGGGGGGGGACGTCTCCTCCCGCCACCGGGCATCCGAACGAAGCTCTGATGCCCGGCGGGGGGGGAACGTCTCCTCCCGCCGCCAGGCATCGGAACGAAGCTCCGATGCCCTGCGGGGGGGGGGGACGTCTCCTCCCGCCGCCGGGCATCAGATGGCTTTCCTGAAGACTTGGGGTGGGAGGAGGGTTTTCCTCTTCCCACCACCAACATTCAGAATGCTGTTCTGAATGTTGGCGGTGGGGAGGAAAAACCCTCCTCCCACCGCAAGCCCCGGGAACAGAGGAGAAGCGCTGCTCCCCCCCGCCTGCCTCTCCCCCCCCCCCGCCTGCCCCGGGCGATCTTAAAATGCTGGCGGGCGGGAGCGAAGCGTTCGCTGCCGACCCCCAGCATTTTAAAATCTCCAAGGGACAGCAGAGAAGTCTCTGTCCCGGGGAGATTTTAAAATGCTGGGGGTCGGGAGCGAAGCGTTAGCTGCCGACCCCCAGCATTTTAAAATCTCCCTCTGTCCCGGGGAGGTTTTAAAATGCTGGGGGTCGGCAGCGCTTCGCTCCCCACCCCCAGCATTTTAAAATCTTCCCGGGACACGGGGAGATTTTAAAATGCTGGGGGTCGGCAGCGCTTCGCTCCCGACCCCCAGCATTTTAAAACGCTGTTCCGAAGGGGGGGCGGGGACACCTGCCCCCGCCGCCCCACTTCGGAAAGCTGTTCCGAAGTGGGGGGGGCGGGGACACCTGCCCCAGCCGCCCCACTTCGGAAAGCTGTTCCGAAGTGGGGAGGGGGGGCGGGGACACCTGCCCCCGCCGCCCCACTTCGGAAAGCTGTTCCGAAGTGGGGCGGGGGGGCGGGGACACCTGCCCCATCCGCCCCACTTCGGAAAGCTGTTCCGAAGTGGGGCGGGGGGGCGGGGACACCTTCTGAAGGCGGGCAGGGGGTGAAAGTCTTTGTCCCCCCTGCCTGCCTTCCCAGGGGCTTTTAAATCGCCCCGGACAGCGGAGAAGTCCTCCGCTGTCCCAGGGTTTTTTAAAATGCTGGGGGTGGGAAGAAAAGCCCTTGTCCCCCCCCCAGCCTTCAGAAGAGGTCCGGGGACAGAGTGTCCCCGGACCTGGTCTGAAGGCGGTTTCCCTAGGAACGCATTAATTGATTTTCAATGCATTCCTATGGGAAACCGTGCATCGCAAGACGAAAAAACCGCAAGACGAAGAGACTTGCGGAACGAATTAATTTCGTCTTGCGAGGCACCACTGTAGCTGTAACACAAAACAACCTGTTTGGCTTTGTTTAGGCTTATTACACTTTGCTTTGCTGTGATTAGGGTTAAGGTTAGGGTTAGGGTGACAGTTAGGGTTAGGGTTCGGGTTATGGTTAGGGTTGGGGTTAGGGTTAGGGTTAGGGTTAGGGTTAGGGTTAGGGTTAGGGTTAGGGTTAGGGTTAGGGTTAGGGTTAGGGTTTGGGTTTGGGTTAGGGTGAATGACCACCGAAAGAACAATCCAAGTTGCTGTGCTTAGGGTTAAAGTTAGGGTTAGCGTTGGGGTTAGGATTAGGATTAGGATTAGGGTTAGGGTTAGGGTTAGGGTTAGGGTTAGGGTTAGGGTTAGGGTTAGGATTAGGGTTAGGGTTAGGGTTAGGGTTAGGGTTAGCGTTAGGGTAGGTTTAGGGTTAGGGTTAGCGTTTGGGTTAGCGTTAGTGTTAGGTTTTGGGTTCGGGTTCGGCTTAGGGTTAGGGTTAGGGTTTAGGTTAGGATTAGGGTTAGGGTTAGGGTTAGGGTTAGGGTTAGCGTTTGGGTTAGGGTTAGCGTTAGGTTTTGGGTTCGGGTTCGGGTTCGGGTTCGGCTTAGGGTTAGGGTTTAGGTTAGGATTAGGGTTGGGGTTAGGGTTAGGGTTAGGGTTAGCGTTAGGGTTAGGGTTGGGGTTGGGGTTAGGGTTAGGGTTAGGGTTAGGGTGAATGACCACCGAAAGAACAATCCAAGTTGCTGTGCTTAGGGTTAAGGTTAGGGTTAGGGTGACAGTTAGGGTTAGTGTTGGGGCTAGGGTTAAGGTTAGGGTTAGGGTTAGGGTTAGGGTTAGGGTTAGGGTTAGGGTTAGGGTTAGGATTAGGATTAGGATTAGGATTAGGATTAGGATTAGGATTAGGATTAGGGTTAGGGTTAGGGTTAGGGTTAGCGTTAGGGTAGGTTTAGGGTTAGGGTTAGCGTTTGGGTTAGGGTTAGCATTAGGTTTTGGGTTCGGGTTCGGGTTCGGCTTAGGGTTAGGGTTAGGGTTTAGGTTAGGATTAGGGTTAGGGTTAGGGTTAGGGTTAGCGTTTGGGTTAGGGTTAGCGTTAGGTTTTGGGTTCGGGTTCGGGTTCGGGTTCGGCTTAGCGTTAGGGTTTAGGTTAGGATTAGGGTTAGGGTTAGGGTTAGGGTTAGGGTTAGGGTTAGGGTTCTTGTGATTGACCACTGAAAGAACAATAGAAATTTTTTCAACCTCTATTTATTCAGATAGAACCATATCCTATGCATATGGAAGTGAAAAGACGGTGTTGCGTTATTTTCGTTTCATTACACACATTTTGCAATTTCTGGGTCAAAGTGAATTAACACCAAAGAACAAGACTTGAAATAAGCGAAATCCAAGATTCTTCTTTCTATGTAGCTCGAACACAAAAAAACCTTTTTGGCTTTGTTTAGGCTTATTACACTTCGCTTTGCTATGGTTAGGGTTAGGGTTAGGGTTAGGGTTAGGGTTAGGGTTAGGGTTAGGATTAGGATTAGGATTAGGATTAGGATTAGGATTAGGATTAGGATTAGGATTAGGATTAAGATTAAGATTAAGATTAAGATTAAGATTAAGATTAAGATTAAGATTAGGATTAGGATTAGGATTAGGATTAGGGTTAGGGTTAGGGATAGGGTTAGCGTTAGGGTAGGGTTAGCGTTTGGGTTCGGGTTCGGGTTCGGGTTCGGGTTCGGGTTCGGGTTAGGGTTAGGGTTAGGGTGAATGACAACCAAAAGAACAATCCAAGTTTATTCGTCCTCTTTCTATTGAGATCTAACCAAAACACCTATGCTTGATTTCGGCTGATAATAAACATGTCACTCTGCGATTTCTCAGTGAATGTGCATTCTAACCCCAAAAACACCAATTTGAAATAAGCCCAATCAGAGCTTTATCATCTTCTTTTTATGTAGATGGAACCCAAAAAACCTTTTTGCTTTGGTCGGGGGTGATTCCGGTGCACACCCAAAAAACACCATGCGAATTGAAATAAGCCCAATCAAAGCTTATTCGTCTTCTTTCTACGCACATTGAAGCGAAAAGAGGGTGTTGTGTTATTTTCGTTTCATTACACACACTTTGCGATTTCTGGGTCAATGTGAATTAACACCAAAGAACACGACTTGAAATAAGCGAAAACCAAAATTCTTCTTTCTAAGTAGCTGGAACACAAAACAACCTGTTTGGCTTTGTTTAGGCTTATTACACTACGCTTTGCTGGGGTTAAGGTTAGGGTTAGGATAGGGTGAGGGTGAGGGTGAGGGTGAGGGTGAGGGTTAGGGTTAGGGTTAGGGTTAGGGTTAGGGTTAGGGTTAGGGTTAGGGTTAGGGTTAGGGTTAGGGTTAGGGTTGAATGACCACCGAAAGAACAATCCAAGCTTATTCGTCCTCTTTCTATTCAGATGGAACCAAAACACCTATGCTTGATTTGCGCTGATAAAAAACATGTCACTCTGCGATTTTGGGTGAATGTGCATTCTAACCCCAAAAACATCAATTTGAAATTACCCCAATCAGAGCTTTATCATCTTTTTTTTATGTTGATGGAACCCAAAACACCTTTTTGCTTTGGTTGCGGGTGATTCTGGTGCACACCTAAAAAACACCATGCGAATTGAAATAAGTCCAATCAAAGCTTACTCGTCTTCTTTGTATGCATATGGAAGCGAGAAGACGGTGTTGTGTTATATTGGTCTCATTACACACACTTTGCGATTTCTGGGTCAATGTGCATGAACACCATAGAAGATGACATGAAATAAGCACAATCCAAGATTCTTCTTTCTATATAGCTGGAACCCAAAACAACCTGTTTGGCTTTGTTTAGGCTTATTACACCGCTTTGCTATTTGTGGGTGAATGAACACCGAAAGAGCAAGCGAAGCTTATTCGTCCTTTTTCTACTGAGAGTGAAGCAAAACACCTATGCTTGATGTGGGCTGGTAACAAACATTTCTGAGATTTTGGGGTGAATGTGCATTCTATCCCCGAAAACACCAATTCGAAATAAGCACAATCAGAGCTTTATCATCTTCTTTTTATGTAGATGGAACCCAAAATACCTTTTTGCTTTGGTTTTTGGTGATTCTGCCGCACACCCAAATAACACCATGTGAATTGAAAAAAACCCAATCAAAGCTTATATGTCTTCTTTCTATGCATATGGAAGCGAAAAGATGGAGAAGAGTGACTAGTGGGGTGCCACAGGGTTCTGTCTTGGGCCCGGTCTTATTCAACATCTTTATCAACGACTTGGATGATGGACTCAAGGGCATCCTGATCAAATTTGCAGATCACACCAAACTGGGAGGGGTGGCTAACACCCCAGAGGACAGGATCACACTTCAAAACGACCTTGACAGATTAGAGAACTGGGCAAAAACAAACAAGATGAATTTTAACAGGGAGAAATGTAAAGTATTGCACTTGGGCAAAAAAAATGAGAGGCACAAATACAAGATGGGTGACACCTGGCTTGAGAGCAGTACATGTGAAAAGGATCTAGGAGTCTTCGTTGACCACAAACTTGACATGAGCCAACAGTGTGACGCGGCAGCTAAAAAAGCCAATGCAATTCTGGGCTGCATCAATAGGAGTATAGCATCTAGATCAAGGGAAGTAATAGTGCCACTGTATTCTGCTCTGGTCAGACCACACCTGGAGTACTGTGTCCAGTTCTGGGCACCACAGTTCAAGAAGGACACTGACAAACTGGAACGTGTTCAGAGGAGGGCAACCAAAATGGTCAAAGGCCTGGAAACGATGCCTTATGAGGAACGGCACCCATCACCGATTGTCTCAGTAGCAAAAGGAAGTTCGTCTGGACAGAAGAGGCACAGCAATCTTTCGAAAAGCTAAAAAAGGTGTTTGCTCCGGAAGAGCACCTATTGCACGTGGATCTGCAGAAGCCAATGAGGTTGGAGACAGACGCGTCAGACAGAGCGGTAGGGGCGGTGCTTCTCCAGCCGGGAGACAAGTCCAGCTAGAGGTCGTGCGCATTCTTCTCGAGGAAGCTGAGCAGGTCTGAGCAAAACTACACAGTGTATGATCAAGAACTGCTGGCTATTTATGAAGCCTTTAGGCGCTGGAGACATTTGTTAATAGGGGCGCAGCACAAGATCCAGGTGTGCACGGACCATAAGAACCTAGAGTACTGGAGGACTGCACGAGTACTCAACCAAGGACAGGTGCGGTGGGCTCAAGAATTCTCCAAGTTTTTCTTCAAGATTCGATACGTGCCGGGAGAGGAAAACGTCAGAGCAGACGCCCTCTCCCGGAAGCCGGAGTATCTGGAAGGAAAAGGACCTCCAGAAGCACGACATGTGATTCCCGAGAACCGATGGGTGTGGGGGGGAGTGTTAGTTGAGACACGAGAACTAGTAGGACTGACGAGGGACGACGAGTTCGCCCAAACGAAAATCCGGGAACTCAGAGGCACAGGGGGAAACCATGGGGGGTTTGAGGAGAAAGATGGGGTACTATATTACAGGGGAGCACTATATGTACCAGGGGATGACTTGAGGAGAAGGGTACTCAAACAACTCCATGATAACCCGACGGCGGGGCATTTCGGTCAACACAAGACCATGTTGCTGGTCACCAGGCAGTTCTGGTGGCCAAGGGTGAGGGAAGATGTACGGGAGTACGTACGAGGGTGTGACTGCTACCAGCGAGCAAAGGGGGAGAGGGGGGCGCCCGCAGGACTACTGGAACCTTAGAATCATAGAATCATAGAATCATAGAATCATAGAATCATAGAGTTGGAAGAGACCACAAGGGCCATCGAGTCCAACCCCCTGCCAAGCAGGAAACACCATCAGAGCACTCCTGACATATGGTTGTCAAGCCTCTGCCCACACCGGGAAAACCATGGGAGGTGGTGTCCATAGATTTTATGACAGATTTGCCCAAATCGAGAAGGAAAACAGCTGTCATGATGGTTGTTGACCTGTTAACAAAAATGTGCCATTTTATCGCTTGCTCGCATGCGGTGACGGCAGAGGAAACTGCCCGGCTGTTTGTGGATCACATCTTCAGACTGCATGGTGCCCCCTTGAGGGTTTTGTCCGACCGAGGGAAGCAATTTACTTCCCAGTTCTGGAGGAAGCTCATGAGCTTGCTGGAAGTCGAGGTGAGCTTCTTGACGGCCAGACACCCAGAGACCAACGGGCAAGCGGAAAGAGCGAACGGTATACTCCAACAATATCTACGCTGCTATGTCAGCGAGAGGCAGAACGACTGGGTGGATAAACTGGGGCTGGCAGAATTTGTGTACAATAACGCGGAACACGTGTCCACGGGGATGAGCCCGTTCATGGCCAATTACGGGTGTCATCCCAGGGCTTTCCCAGGGGGTGGGGAGGAGAGGTGGAGTGTGCCAGCAGCAGAGCAGTTTGTGGAAGAAATGGAAGCCTTACACCAACAACTTAAAATGAACTTGGAAAGGGCCAAGGAAGTGTATAAGAGGCAGGCAGACAAGCACCGCAGGGAAGGAGAAACCAGGTGTGGTTGTCAACCCAGGGGTTACCTTTCAAGGGAGGGTGCAAGAAGGTGCAAGAAGTTGCGGCCCAGGCGGCTGGTACCTTTCGAGGTAACCCAGCAGGTCAATCAAGCTCAAGTTGCCGACCAGTATGAAACTACACCCGGTGTTCCATAGGTCCCTACTCTCTCTGTACAGGGAGGGGCTGGAATTTCCGGGGCGAGAGAGAGAGGTCCCCACTCACCCACGCATAGAGGAGAGGGAACTCAGCAGTCAAGCCACGGAAATACTTGATTCAAGATTGAGAGGAGGGGAAGTGGAGTATTTGGTGGCTTGGGAGGGGGAACCTGAGTCGGAAAACACGTGGGTTCCTGCGGAGACCATCAGGGATGAGGATCTCAGGGGAGAGTTTCACAGCAGGTTCCCAAGGAAGCCCAAACCAGTAGCGAGGTTCTGGGAGGAGCAATTTGGCACTACAGATGAGGAAGAAAAGTTTGTGGGGTTTCCGGCCTCCGACAAGGAGGAAGGAGAGGAATCGGAGGGTGAGGAATCGGACTGGGAGGGTGATCTGGTACGAAGAGATAGCAGCAGGTGGAGAGCTATGTTTGAATCTTCAGAGGATGGGGGTAGCTCCTTCCGGGGATTTCCCACATCGCCGTCAGAGGGAAGGGAGGAACTTAGGCCAAAGGAACGGGACGGAGGTGAGGGGGGTTCGGGGGGGGGAGGTGGATGTCAGGGAACTGCCATCGGAGCCTAGAGTGGAGGTAAGGCTCCCCGACCATGCAGGAGAAGGGACCAGCAGAGGGAGAGAGAACACTCCCTTTGGGGAAGGTTATCAGCGTGACACTGGGGAGGAAGGGGACCAGGGAAGGACTTCGGAGAGAGGGCTCCAAGACTCTTCCACAGAGACCAGCGGGGAGAGTCCAGTACCTCCTCTGGCTATGCCTACTCTGCGCAGAAATCTTCCGCGCAGGGAGGCTAGGCGGAGACTGGGCGTCAAGGAATTTTTATGTTGGAAGAAATTCAGGAAACGCCCACTGACGGATTCTGCCAGCGACTGACAAAGCCATGGAGGAAGGGCTGTCCAGCCAGGGAAAGGTTTAGCCAGGCAACGTTGCCTAGAACTTCAACATCCTTTACGCACGAGCAACCCCAATTCCCATTACACACACACTTTGCGATTTCTGTGTCAATGTGCATTAACAGCAAAGAACACGACATGAAGTAAGCGCAATCCAAGATTCTTCTTTCTATGTAGTTGGAAACCAAAACAACCTGTTCAGCTTTCTTTAGGCTTATTACACTTCGCTTTGCTATTTGTGAAGAGAATCAGAACTTACAGGGTTAAACAGTTCTGAGTGACGTCTCACATTCTGAGGCGTGGTTATGTTCACATACGGGAGTGGTTTCTCTGTGTGTGATTCTTGTTTTGGTTTGACCGAGAGTCGAAAGATATGCCCTCTTTCGCCTGGCTGATTTATGATGTTTTTGCTACACGATTAAAGACTGTTGGAGATAAGCAACAAGGCTGCGTACAGTCTGATTTATTACACACACATTGCAACAGTTTTCTACCACTGCGGAGACTCTGCTGAAGGAAACTGACAGTGAGCTACCCACGGGAGTCCAGTGTGGCGCAGGGAAACGTGCCGGACTCCATCATCAAGCCACAGGTTATGGAAGTCAGCCAAGCTTTTGAAGCTGTTGCCAGGTCGTGCTGGTGTGTGTGAAAGCCAGCTAGAGTCCTGCCTAACGTTTGAGGCAGATCGGAGGAGGCTGATGGAGTGGGAGCTGAGGAGCCACGTCGTCCGGAGTGCCCAGTTTGGCTGCTGAGTGAGTACCTTTGGAAAAGCCAACAGAAGGGAGGCAATGTCTCAGTTCCAGGAACATGGCTTTGAGCTTAAGCTGCCATGTCAGAAACTGACTAGCCAAACTTGGTTGGAGTGGAGCTTTCAAGCAGAGCTGCTGTTAGTTGGGGAGCGGCTGTGGGATGTTGTCCAGCCGATACCGAAGGCAGCTGGGAAAGCAGAGGCTAAGAGAGCTGCAAAGCAAAGTGAAGTTGAGAAGAGTGTGCTTGCTTTTTTGGCAGAAAATGTGGATGCTCATCTGGTGCCTGTTGTCCTGGGTGCAAGAAGGCCAGAGGCCGCTTGGCTAGCACTCCAAGAAGCTTGTGGAGCTGGAGTGGGAAGCAAGGGCCGAGAAGTGGCTGCATCCGGAGGGGAGAGGCAAGATGGCGCCGGCCATTTTCTTGAGAGCCGATACACAGCTGGGAGGAGCTGGGAGGCCCCACAGGGGGGCGAAGGGACTGTTACTGTTACTGTTGCTGCTGTTGCTGCTGCTGCTACTGTTGCTTTTGCAGAGTCTGGGGGCTGTGTGGATGCTGCAACGTGTCTGTGTGAGGAGCCTGGAAAGAGGCCAAGTGCTGGGAGCCCTTTACCCACCAGAGGGGGTGCAGGAAAGCGTCCTGGGAGTCCCGTGAGAAGAGAGGGCCAAACTGGCACAGAGAGCCCTGCAAGTTGTAAGAGAAGGGGGGCCAAGCCAGCAGAAGACACGGTTCAGGCTTTTCCCATTCGTCGATGTTTTGTCTGTGAGTCTGTTGACCATCTGCGTCGTTCCTGTCCGCAGAGAGCCAGAGAGGCCGGGCAGGATGTCTCCAAGGTCGTTTCCCATGGCAGTCAGCCAGGTTTCCATGGCAGCCAGTCCAGGAGAGGAGGCCAGCGTGGGAAAGCGAAGGGAGGACGTGACTCAGGGAGTGAAGACGGTTCTTATCACCTAACTGCCTCCATGGCAACGCTATGGAACAACTCCAGTGAGGACAAAGTGATGCGCTGGGTCATCGACTCAGGAGCCAGCCATCACCTGAAGCCACCACCTAGTGGCGGAATGCGGAACTGCAGAGCTGTTTCAGCTGGGAAAACTGTTATTTTTGCTGATGGGTCACAGAGGCCTTTGTCTAACGTGGGAAATGTTTTTGTTTCTTTTTTACAGGCGGAGCTGGAAGTCTACGTTGTGCCAGAGATGCATTGTTGTCTTTTATCTGTACCTGCTCTTGTAAAGGAGGGTTATAAGGTTTGCTTTGAAAATGATGTCTGTTCCATTTCCAGGGGTGGGAGACAACTGGTCAGTGTTGCATGTCAGAACAACCTATTTGTTCTGGAGACACCTCTGGAGGGTAAGGGAGACGCCGAGACAGCACAGGCGAAGTGTGCTAGTGTTCCCATTCATGATTCTTGTGTTCACTTGTGGCACAGGAGAATGTCGCACAGCAGTTTGGAAGATGTCCAGAAGTTGCTCAGATGCACGAAAGGTTGCAAACTGAAAGCATGTGGTAAATCCCTAGATTGTAGGGCATGCAGAAGGGAAAGGTACAAAGGTGCAGTTATCTCAGAAGTAAGAGGGTAACCACAAAACCTTTTGAGCTTGTGCACATAGACCTTTGTGGTCCCATGCAAAGTCTGAGTCTGGGCGGGGCCAGGTTTGTGCTGACGCTGACAGATGATTTTAGCCAAAATGGCTGGTCTTTCTCGTTGAAGCGGCATGGCGAGGCAGCGCAACTGATTAAAGACTGGGTTGCGGAAGTGGAACTACGGTTCTCCAACAAGGTTCAGGGGTTCAAGAGCGACCGAGGGGAAGAGTTTACTGGGTCTGCTCTGCAGAGGTTTTTCAGCCAGAAGGGAATACGTCACAGGGTGACGGGTGCTACTTCTCCCAAGGAGAGGGGCGTGGCAGTGCACAAGAGTAGAGCTCTCGCTCAAGCTGCTGAGGTTCTACTGTGTGACTCCGGTTTGCCTCAGAGCTTTTGGAGCGAGGCTTGGAGGGCTGCCAACTTTACGATGAATAGGTCCTATAACTCGGTTATAGGTGACACACCGTTTTTCTTGTTGCACCGGAAAAAACCGCAGGTGCATTTCTTCCGTGTGTTTGGTTGCGAAGCCTGGGTGCTTGTGCCAAAGGCCCAACAGAAGGAAGGTGATCCGAGGTTCCAGAAAATGATCTTCTGTGGATATGAGCCTGCGACAAAGGGGTGGAGGTTTGCATATCAAGAAGGTGATCAGACCAAGCTTCTGATCAGCAAACATGCTGAGTTCTGTGAACAGAATGGTTGGTCAAGACTCAATGAGGGTCCTGATGTTCTCTCAGAATGTCTGTCTGATTCTGAGGAGGAGGGAGAGCCAGAGGCTGAACCTGTTGCTGAGGACCAGGTCTCTGAACAGAGTCAAGAACAGGGTTGGGTTTCTCCACAGGTTGTTAATAGAGAGCCCAAGAGTGAGCCTTCATCTCCTGTTAGCAAAGTGCAGAAGGCCCGAAGACGCAGTAAGTCAGAGGGGGAGTCTTCAGATGTAGAAGACACACTTGCTGGCCCCAGTGGGTCAGGAGGAGCACCTGAGACTGTGCTCAGACGATCCGCACGCACAACAAAGGGGGTGCCACCTGAGAGGTTTCAGGTCACCAGCGCATGGGTTGGTTTCGCGCAGTGCGAACCTGGGAGTTTTGAGGAGGTTCAACAGTTGCCTGAGACAGATGCCAGAAGGGGGCAAGAGGCAATGGGAAGGGAGTTGAACTCAAAGAGGTCTGTAGATGTGTGTTCACAGTTTCCCTCAGGATGCGAGACGAGAGGGGGTGTGAAGAGAATCAGAACTTACAGGGTTAAACAGTTCTGAGTGACGTCTCACATTCTGAGGCGTGGTTATGTTCACATACGGGAGTGGTTTCTCTGTGTGTGATTCTTGTTTCAGGAGTCCAGTGTGGCGCAGGGAAACGTGCCGGACTGCATCATCAAGCCACACTATTTGTGGGTGAATGAACACCGAAAGAGCAATCGAAGCTTATTCATCCTTTTTCTATTGAGATGTTACCATATGTTTACCTATGCTTGATTTGGGCTGGTAACAAACATTTCTGCGATTTTTGGTTGAATGTGCATTCTAATCCCCAAAACACCAATTTGAAATAAGGACAACCAGAGCTTTATCATCTTCTTTTTATGTAGATGGAACCCAAAACACCTATTTGCTTTCGTTTGGGGTGATTCTGGCGCACACCCAAATAACACCATGCGAATTGAAAAAAGCCCAGTCAAACCTTATTCGTCGTCTTCCTACGCATATGGAAGCGAAAAAATGGTGTTATGTTATTTTGGTCTCATTGCACACACTTTGCGATTTCTGTGTCAATGAGCATTAACAGCAAAGAACACAACATGAAGTAAGCGCAATCCAAGATTCTTCTTTCTATGTAGTTGGAAACCAAAACAACCTGTTTGGCTTTCTTTAGGCTTATTACACTTCGCTTTGCTATTTGTGGGTGAATGAACACCGAAAGAGCAATCGAAGCTTATTCGTCCTTTTTCTATTGAGATGGAACCAAAACACCTATGCTTGATTTGGGCTGATAATAAACATGTCACTCTGCGATTTTTGGGTGAATGTGCATTCTAACCCCAAAAACACCAATTTGAAATAAGCCCAATCAGAGCTTTATCATCTTCTTTTTATGTAGATGGAACCCAAAATACCTATTTGCTTTCGTTTGGGCTGATTCTGGCGTACACCCAAATAACACCATGCGAATTGAAAAACGCCCAATCAAAGCTTATTCGACTTCTTTCTACGCATATGGAAGCGAAAAGATGGTGTTGTGTTATTTTGGTCTCATTGCACACACTGCGATTTCTGTGTCAATGTGCATTAACAGCAAAGAACACGACATGAAGTAAGCACAATCCAAGATTCTTCTTTCTATGTAGTTCGAAACCAAAACAACCTGTTTGGCTTTGTTTAGGCTTATTACACCGCTTTGCTATTTGTGGGTGAATGAACACCGAAAGAGCAATCGAAGCTTATTCGTCCTTTTTCTATTGAGAGGGAACCAAAACACCTATGCTTGATTTGGGCTGGTAACAAACATTTCTGCGATTTTTGTGTGAATGTGCATTCTAACCCCAAAAACACCAATTTGAAATAAGCCCAATCAGAGCTTTATCATCTTCTTTTTATGTAGATGGAAACAAAAGGCATTTTTGCTTTGGTTGGGGGTGATTCTGGTGCACACCGAAATAACACCATGCGAATTGAAAAAAGCCCAATCAAAGCTTATTCGTTGTCACGGGATTTGGGGTTGCTTGTGTGTAAACCTCTAGCTGTTCCAAACTGCTTAGTGTCGGTTGTGTCTTTCCCTGACTGAGCAGCCTTGGCGCTGCTGCTCAGTCGCTAGCAGAATCCGTGAGTGGGTGTCTCCTAAATTTCCTCCAGCATAAGAATTCCTTAACGGACAACCTCCGTCTCGCATCTCTGCGCGGAAGCCTTATGCGCAGAGTGGGCGTTCCGAGTGGTGGTCCTCCACCCTCCTCACTGACTTCACTGGAAGAGTCTCGGAGCCTCACCTCCGAGCTGCTCTCCGCCTCTCCCTTCTTCCTGGTGTCCCCTGGACTTCCTTCCCCAGATGACGTTCTCTCTCTTCCCTTACTCGTCCCCTCTCCTGCAGAGTCCCGGAGCCTCGCTTCTCCCCTCTGCTCTGATGTCAGTTCCCTGACATCCACCTCCCTCCCAGGGCCCTCCCCCTCCCCCGTCCTTTCCTCGGACGGTGATGCAGGAAACCCCCGGAAGGAACTCTCCCCTCCATCTGATGATTCAAACACCCCTCTCCATTTGCTGCTGTCTCTTCTCTCTCCCCAATCTCCCCAGTCGGATTCTTCTTCTGACACTTCCCCTTCCTCCTCTTCGGAGGCGGGAAAACCCTCAAAATCTTCCTCTTCATCGGTGGTGCCAAATTGCTCCCCCCAGAACCTCTCGGAAACCTTTCTCGGAAACCTGCTATGAAACTCCTCCTGCAGATACTCATTCCTAATCTCTTCTGCTGGGACCCATGCATTTTCCTCTGCTGGCTCCCCCTCCCACGCCACCAAATACTCCACTCGCCCCCCTTTCCACCTGGAATCGAGAATTTCAGCTGCATGGTCACTGAGTTCCCTTTCCTCCATCTGTGGATGCAAGGGTGTTTCACTTCGCTGACCCAGAAATTCCCTCCCTTCCCTGAACGGTGAGAGTAAGGACCTGTGGAACACGGGGTGCAGTTTCATGTGAGATGGCAATTTGAGTCTAAAGGCCACCGGGTTAACTTGCTGGGCTACTTCGAACGGTCCCAGTCTCTTTGGCCGTAGCTTCTTGCACCCTCCTTTGAACGGTAACCCTTTGGTAGACAAGCACACCTGGTCTCCCACTCTTATGGTTTCTCCCTCCCTGCGGTGCTTGTCAGCCTGCCTCTTGTACTCTTCCTTGGCCCTTTCCAGGTTTAACTTAAGATGTTGGTGTAAAGCCTCCATCTCTTCCACAAATTTTTCAGCTGTGGGAACACTCCAACTTCCCTCCCCTTCCCCGGGGAAAGCCCTGGGGTGACACCCGTAATTCGCCATAAACGGACTCATCCCTGTAGACACATGTTCTGCGTTATTGTATGCAAACTCAGCCAACGCTAAGTTGTCCACCCAATCCTTCTCCCTCTCGCTGACGTAGCAGCGTAGATATTGTTGAAGTACGCTGTTCGCTCTCTCTGCTTGTCCGTTGGTTTCGGGATGTCTGGCCGTTGAGAACCCAACCTCGACGTCCAGCAGACTCATAAGCTTCCTCCAGAATCTGGTCGTGAATTGCCGTCCTCTGTCGGATAAAATCCTCAAGGGGGCGCCATGCAACCTGAAAACATGCTCTACAAACAGCTTTGCTGTTTCTTCTGCAGTCACCGCATGCGAGCACGCAATAAAATGGCACATTTTGGTCATCAAGTCAACTACCACCATTACTGCCGTTTTCCCCCTGGCTTTTGGTAAATCCGTCATAAAGTCAATTGATACCACCTCCCATGGCCTCTCTGGTGTGGGTAAGGGCTCCAGTAACCCCGCAGGTGCTGTCCTCTCCCCCTTCGCTCTCTGGCAGCACTGGCACCCACGTACGTACTCCTTCACATCTTCCCTCACCCGTGGCCACCAAAACTGCCTGGTGACCAGTAGCATTGTCTTATGTTGTCCAAAATGTCCTGCCGTGGGGTTGTCATGCAATTGCTTGAGTATTCTGCTCCTCAAATCCCCCTCAGGTATGTACAATGCACCCTTATAGTACAGTGCCCCATCCTTTACTTCGAACCCCCCCCCCCTGAGTTTCCCCAGTGATACCAATTTCCCGGATCTTGGTTTGTGCATACTGATCATCCCTCGTCAGACCGGCCAGCTCTTGCCTCCCTACGAACACTCCCCCCCACACACACCTGTCCTCGGGTATGACATAACGTGCTTCTGGTCCTCCCTCCCCTTCCTCGTATTCAGGCTTGCGAGAGAGGGCATCTGCTCTGACATTTTCCTTCCCAGGCACGTACCTAATTTCAAAATTAAACTTGGAAAACTCTTGAGCCCCCCGCACCTGTCGTTGGTTGAGCACTCTTGCCGTTCTCCAATACTCCAGGTTCTTGTGGTCAGTACACACCTGGACTTTGTGCTGTGCGCCTATGAGAAAATGTCGCCACCGTCGAAAAGCCTCGTGAATTGCCAGCAGTTCTCGATCGTACACTGTGTAGTTTTGCTCCGACTTGTTAAGCTTCCTGGAAAAGAAGGCACACGGTTTCCACTCCCCATTTCCCTGCTGAAGCAATATCCCCCCTACAGCTCTGTCTGGCGCATCCGTCTCTAGCCTTATCGGCTTCCGCAGATCCACGTGCAGGAGCTGCTCTTCCGATGCGAACGCCCTCTTAAGCTTTTCAAAGGAACGCTGGGCCTCCTCCGTCCATTCGAACTTCTTCTTGCTGCTGAGACAATCCGTTATGGGTGCCGTTAGATGGGCGAAGTTATTGATGAACTTCCTGTAGAAATTTGCAAACCCCAAGAACCTCTGCACGTCCTTCCGGTTCTTGGGAGGCTTCCATTCTAGCACGGCCTGCACCTTGCCTGGGTCCATTGCCAGACCTTTGTCTGACAACCTGTAGCCCAGGAACTCCACCTCTCGTGCATGGAATTGGCATTTCTCCAGTTTGACCCACAGCTGATGCTCCTGCAGCCTTTTCAGCACTTCCCTGACATCTTTCACATGCTGCTCCTCGTTCTCTGAGTAGATAAGTACGTCGTCCAGGAAGGCCACACAATTCTTGTACAGCAGGGACCCCAGCACCTGGTGCATGGAAGCTTGAAATGTGCTGGATCCCGATTGTCATCCGAAGGGCATAACGAGATACTCAAAGGCCCCCAGAGGGGTGAACATGGTGGTTTTCCATTCATCCCCCTCCCTCATCCTTATCAAATTATACGCCCCCCGAAGGTCCAACTTGGTAAAAACCTTCCCTTTCCTTACCCTGGCCAAAATGTCATCAATCCTGGGCATTGGGAAGGTCACCGGTTCCGACACCCGGTTCACGGACCTGTAATCTACGACCAAGCGGGGCTCTTTGGAGTCTCTTTTGTCCACAAAGAACACTGGACTGCCCCCACCGCCCTTGATTCACGTATAAAGCCCCTCTTCAGATTCTTGTCAATGAACTTCCGCAACTCCTGCATCTCCCTGTCTGACATGGCGTACAGCTTACCCACTGGTAACTGAGCCCCTGGGAGTAGGTTGATCTGACAGTCAAAGGGCCAGTGAGGGGGTAGTCTATCCGCCTCTCTCTCGCTGAAGACTTCTTCCAGGTCTGCATACTGAGGTGGTAGCCTCCCCTTTTCTCCCACCACCATCCCTGCCACCCTGGCTACTGCCATCCTCGGGGTTTCCCCTCCGTGGCAATGCTCTACGCAGTGAGCTGACCCAAAGGTGACTGTCCGCTGGTGCCACCCTACTACTGGGTCGTGCAGTGCCAGCCAACTCATTCCCAGTATGATGGGTGGTCCTGCTAAGGTGGCTACGTGAAAGGCAATGGTCTCAGTGTGTCTGGGAACTGTCATTTTCATGGGAGGGGTCTGGTTGGTTACTTCCCCTCCCAAAAGTTCTCTCCCATCAATCGTGGTTACTTGCAGGGGATGTTCTAGAGGCACCACCTGTAGCTGGTGTTCTAGCGCAAAATCCTTGCTAAAGAAGTTGCAAGAGCTGCCTGAATCCAGCAGCGCCTTCACTTTGATGGGGTGTCCGTTTGGGAGTTCTAGCACCACCTCTATGATGATGGCTGCTCGGGGAGGGTCTGGTTTGGGCACTTCTACTGGTTGCTCGCCTGGCTGCTGTGCCCTCCTTCCTGCAGCCAAGCACGGCCGTTTCCCGGTGCCTCTTTTTTTCCCGCCTCACTCCCCACTGCCCCCACCATTCCTTGCCACGCCTTCCTCTGAGGGCAGGCTCTGGCAAAATGTCCCGGCTGCTGCCATAGGAAACACCTCTTACTGGTTTTCTTTTCTTTTTTCTTTTTTATAAAATTTTTATTTGGTTTTCTGCTTTTATATAGACAAAACATACACAAAGAAAAAACAAAAGACCAAAAACATGTATAGAATCAGCAAATCCCCGTTTCATAACCTTGTTCCCTGACTTCCCCCCACCTCCCCTCGTGCATCCCAGTTTCAAGATTATATCAGCAAGTTGATATTTCTCCTCTTAACAATCTTATTCATCTTATTACCTTTTTTATAATAAAAATTGATTTTCATAAGTTGGACTTAAGTTCTCTTCCATCGATTTTCATTTTATCTTAGATTAAGAGTCATCTTAACCAAACCTAAAAGTCTTAAGAGTTTTTAAGAATCTCTTCTTCCCTCCCTCCCATCCCCGGTTTTTGTCCCTTCCCAATAAAAATCCAAATTCGAGATTCTCAGCCTGGGTTCCTCACGTCCGAGGCTTTCAAATCTCTTTCCGTCCCTCTCCGCCTGTCCTGTTGGTAGTCCTTTATGTCAGTCGTCGGATCTGGGAAAAGTTCTTTCACCATCAAAATATATCCTCTTCCCACAAGAAGATTCAAAGGTAGCTGCTGAAGAATTTCCACAAAGTCTATCTCTTCAAAGTCTAAGTCCAAACGGAGGCCCCAATCATATTTCTTTGTTTTAAATTCCTGTATTCCATTTTGTCTTGGGACCTCCTCCTTCTTCTTCTGTATCTTTCGCAGACTTGTGGTGGATATGTTCCCAGCGTCTCCTTGCTTGTATTCCACAGATGTCAACTTTTGGTTGTTGCTTCCCAGGATTACTTCTTCTTTTTCTTGTTGTTTAGTCTCTTCCAGCTCTGTAGATATTGTTTCCCAATCAGCTGTGGATTCTTTCTCATTGAGGTCCTCAATACAAAGAGCAGAGTTGCCTGTTCCCAAGGTCATAGTCTCAAGTTGTTTATTCATGGCCAAGCTCTGCTCCTGTAAGATTCCCACCAATTGAAACATCCTTTCGATTTCCACTAGTAACTTTCCTTCCACAGCCATTGTATCCATTGTAGTTTCACAGAATTCCCCCTAGGGGGAATCTGGTTACTTAGTTGCCTTTTCACCAACAATCCTTTAACTGATTGTTATTACTTTGTTTCCAACAGTTTTAGCTCAATTATAACTCGTCTTAGTCCAGAGGGATCTTAAATGACAATTTCTCACTTTAAACCGCCCGTTTGGCAGCTTTGACAGCTGTCAAACTCCGCAGCTCTTACACAGGCACAAAGGCAGGACGTTCCCGAGCCCGGGAGGGGGGGTTGTTTAAAGCAAAAGGAGGGTTTCCAAAACTCCACTCTCCAGCCCAAAATTTCCTTTAGTTAAATCTTGGAAGTTAATGTCCTTTTTAACTCACCCCACCAAGGGTAGGCTCTCCAGCTTAGCTCTTATGTCGTTGCTTAGATCTTCTGCAAGGGGGGGGGGTGCGGACTTCCTTTTAACACACCCCCCGGTCGTCTCTAATTCAAGGTAAAAATTTTTAAAGTCCCAATCCGTCTTACTCACGGGTAGTTCTTTCAGTCCAGATTTTCAAGGAAGGAAGTCGGCGCTCTCTGGTTATGGCTCGCGGCTTCGCTCTACCAAGGTAGCGATCGACTCTCAGTGCCACGCCACCCCCGTATCCCCTCCGCAGCCTTTAAAAAGGCTCTTTGCGAATCAGGGGGGGCGCTTAAGGCACCCGCCGAGTCTTCAGTCCGCAGGCTTCCGCGCCTGCGGTTTTTAAGGGTCCCCGCGTCGCCGGCGCAGCAAAGACCCATCCTCGGTAGAGCCGATTCCCTCCGCAGCTCGGAGGGAATCCGCCATTTCCAGATCGCGTCAACCCGGAAGTCCGCGGAAACACCTCTTACTGGTTTTCCCCTCCTTCTTACGCGCCTCGCTGGAGTTTGAAAACCCGCGCACGCTCGCTTCTCCAATCTCCATTGGCTCCTCGGGTGGCACAGTAGACGCTGGCATGTCTGGAATGCAGTTGTCATGCCAACGCTCTGCTCTCCCTTCCCGCCTTTCCAGAGCGCGCGTCTCTTGTCGGACTCCTACAGCGAGCGCCAACTTGGTCAGCTGGTCCATCGATTCCGGGCAGGGTGAGCGGGAAAGTTCGTCTCTCACCCAAGGGGATAAGCCCTCCTCAAACAACATTTGAATAGGTTCCGAACTCAGATCCCACCCAAGTTTATGGATCAGCATAGCAAATCTCAACCAGTACTCTCTCACTGACTGGTTTCCTTGTTTGCACCCCATCAGTTCTTTGCGCGTCACGCTCAGTTCAACATCGCTCGAGAACATGTGATCCATCGCGCTAAAAAACTTTCTCAGGTCCTTCAAGGCCGCGTTCTCCGCTGCCATTAAGGGTCGAACCCAATCTCTGGCCCGCCCCTCCAGGTGCCCCACCACGAAAGCGACTCTTCCCCCATCGTGGGCAAAGTCATCGTACTACAGCTCCAGCGCATACTGCACTTCTGTCTTAAAAGCGTTATAATCTCTGGGGTTGCCCCCAAACTTCTGCACAAGTCCCGGTACCTTTCTTGAGATGGGGGTAATCTTCCCCTGGGCATCATGTGTCCTCCTTTCATCCAGCCGCGCCGCTAGTAGAGCCAGTTGCTGCTCCAAGTCTCAGTTTCTCTCCTCCAGACTCTGTCCGCCTTTGGCCCCCTCTCCTGCGCCGGCTCCTCCGGTTTGACTCATGATTGTACCCCGGTCCTCTTGCACACAAGCAACGTAAGGGACTCACGAATTGCTGTCACGGGAATTGGGGTTGCTTGTGTGTAAACCTCTAGCTGTTCCAAACTGCTTAGGGTCGGTTGTGTCTTTCCCTGACTGAGCAGCCTTGGCGCTGCTGCTCAGTCGCTAGCAGAATCCGTGAGTGGGCGTCTCCTAAATTTCCTCCAGCATAAGAATTCCTTAACGGACAACCTTCGCCTCACCTCTCTGCGCGGAAGCCTTCTGCGCAGAGTGGGCGTGCCGAGTGGTGGTCCTCCACCCTCCCCACTGACTTCACTGGAAGAGTCTCGGAGCCTCCCCTCCAAACTGCTCTCTGCCTCTCCCTTCTTCCTGGTGTCACCTGGACTTCTTTCCCCAGAGGACGTTCTCTCTCTTCCCTTACTAGTCCCCTCTCCTGCAGAATCTGGGAGCCTCGCCTCTCCACTATGCTCTGATGTCAGTTCCCTGACATCCACTTCACTCCCAGGGCCCTCCCCCTCCCCCTCCCCCGTCCTTTCCTCGGACGGTGATGCAGGAAGCCCCCGGAAGGAACTCTCCCGTCCATCTGATGATTCAAACATCCCTCTCCATTTGCTGCTGTCTCTCCTCTCTCCCCAATCTCCCCAGTCGGATTCTTCTTCGGATAATTCCCCTTCCTCCTGGTCGGAGGCGGGAAAACCCTCAAACTCTTCCTCTTCATCGGTGGTGCCAAATTGCTCCCCCCAGAATCTCTCTGGTGGTTTGGGCTTTCTCGGATACCTGCTATGAAACTCCTCCTGCAGATACTCATCCCTAATCTCTTCTGCTGTGACCCATGTGTTTTCCGCTTCTGACTCCCCCTCCCACGCCACCAAATATTCCACTCGCCCCCCTCTCCACCTGGAATCGAGAATTTCAGCTGCATGGCCACTGAGTTCCCTTTCCTCCATCTGTGGATGCAAGGGTGTTTCACTTTGCTGACCCAGAAATTCCCTCCCCTCCCTGAACAGTGAGAGTAAGGACCTATGGAACACGGGGTGCAGTTTCATGTGAGATGGCAATTTGAGCCTAAAGGCCACCGGGTTAACTTGCTGGGCTACTTCGAACGGTCCCAGTCTCTTTGGCCGTAGTTTCTTGCACCCTCCTTTGAAAGGTAACCCTTTGGTAGACAACCACAACCGGTCCCCCACTCTAATGGTTTCTCCCTCTCTGCGGTGCTTGTCTGCCTGCCTCTTGTACTCTTCCTTGGCCCTTTCCAGGTTTAGCTTAAGCTGTTGGTGTAAAGCCTCCATCTCTTCCACAAATTTTTCAGCTGCAGGAACACTCCAACTTCCCTCCCCTTCCCCTGGGAAAGCCCTGGGGTGACACCCGTAATTCGCCATAAACGGACTCATCCCTGTGGACACATGTTCTGCGTTATTGTATGCAAACTCAGCCAGCGCTAAGTTGTCCACCCAATCATTCTCCCTCTCGTTGACGTAGCAGTGTAGATATTGTTGAAGTATGCTGTTAGCTCTCTCTGCTTGTCCGTGGTTTCTGGATGTCTGGCCGTCGAGAAACTAACCTCGACATCCAGCAGGCGCATAGAATCATAGAATCATAGAGTTGGAAGAGACCACAAGGGCCATCGAGTCCAACCCCCTGCCAAGCAGGAAACACCATCAGAGCACTCCTGACATATGGTTGTCAAGCCTCTGCTTAAAGACCTCCAAAGTAGGAGACTCCACCACACTCCTTGGCAGCAAATTCCACTGTCGAACAGCTCTTACTGTCAGGAAGTTCTTCCTAATGTTTAGGTGGAATCTTCTTTCTTGTAGTTTGGCTCCATTGCTCCGTGTCCGCTTCTCTGGAGCAGCAGAAAACAACCTTTCTCCCTCCTCTATGTGACATCCTTTTATATATTTGAACATGGCTATCATATCACCCCTTAACCTCCTCTTCTCCAGGCTAAACATGCCCAGCTCCCTTAGCCGTTCCTCATAAGGCATCGTTTCCAGGCCTTTGACCATTTTGGTTGCCCTCCTCTGGACACGTTCCAGTTTGTCAGTGTCCTTCTTGAATTGTGGTGCCCAGAACTGGACACAGTACTCCAGGTGAGGTCTGACCAGAGCAGAATACAGTGGCACTATTACTTCCCTTGATCTAGATGCTATACTCCTATTGATGAGGCCCAGAATTGCATTGGCTTTTTTAGCTGCCGTGTCACACTGTTGGCTCATGTCAAGTTTGTGGTCAACCAAGACTCCTAGATCCTTTTCACATGTACTGCTCTCAAGCCAGGTGTCACCCATCTTGTATTTGTGCCTCTCATTTTTTTTGCCCAAGTGCAATACTTTACATTTATCCCTGTTAAAATTCATCTTGTTTGTTTTGGCCCAGTTTTCTAATCTGTCAAGGTCGTTTTGAAGTGTGATCCTGTCCTCTGGGGTGTTAGCCACCCCTCCCAGTTTGGTGTTGTCAGGGCTGCCTCAGGTCTCAGCTCACAAAAGACCAACGCCAAGCTCTTCTTATATACAAGGGTGTTTATTGCAGTTCATTATGGGTTCCACAACCGAGGCGTGCAGCCCCGCGTCTCTTTCTCCTAGACATTAGAAGTCCCCTCTGAATCGGTCCCACCCCTACACCAGTTTAATAAGCTAACGCTGCCCCACCTCTTTCTCTCTTTCCTTTTCCGCAGGGTCTTTCTGCCCGTCGGGGTTCCTCCCCTCCTGCTTTCTCCTGAAGCGGAGTCTCCAGACTGCTCCTGCCCCCTCCTGCGGGCTTTGGGTCCTGGCCCCTCCTCCTCCGGGCTCCCTGTTCTCCCGCGCGCCTCCTCATTTGAACTTGGCGCGCGCGCCCAACTTCTGACCTTCCTTTTGACAGTTATGCTACTCCCCTCACTGCTTTCCTCCCCTTCTGGGAGAACGGCTTGCTCTGATCCCTCCCCTTTCTCTGTCGCCGGAGCTGCTCCCTCTGACACACTGGACCCTCCCCCTCCCTCGCTGCGCTCTGGTGGGGAGGCTGGCCCTGATTCCCAGCTGCCGCTTTGGGGTCCCCTGCTGGCCCCCCGCTCCTGACACTTTCCCCCCGGGGCTCCCCTTGCCCTTACCACAGGCGCCCCTTTCTGGGAATCCTCTGATTTGCTGGAGAGACTCATGGAATCCCCTGCGTCATTGCTATCCTCTTCCTCGCTCTCCTGGGATTCCTCTCCATCGCTCTCCATTTCCTGCCTTCCCTGTGCCTCTGTCCCTGTACCCCTGACATCCATCCCCCCCTCGAAGCCCCCCCTTCCCCCCTCCCGCTGCTCGGGTGCAGGTTCCGGAAGCTCCTCAGTCGCTGGGGTAGATCTTGGATAAAGTTCGTCGACGTCAATCGTCTCTGCTTCCAGCTCATTGCTTGTGTGCTCGAAACCAAGGTCCTCTCCTAACACGTCCATGTCCTCCCCTCCCCCTGTCTCTTCGGACGTTGCTGTCTGCCAGGGCCCCCTCAGCAATCTCCTGCGCCACTCATCCTCTGGTTGGTCGTCCCACCAGTAAGAGCGATCCGTGTCCACCCCCGAGCACGATCCCCTTGGAGGACTCAATTTTGGCGTGGTCTCCTCTGCTGAGGAGAACCCCCGGAAGGTGCTGCCTGAAAGTGTAGGCGTAAAAAGCCAGTCGTCGAAAAATTCCGCTGGCATGGGCCTGTGTGGGAAGAGTGCATGGAACTCGTCCTTAAGAAGGGGCTCCTCCAGAGCATAGCCCGGCACCCAACTGTTGGCACTGGCCGGGGTACCCTCTCTGGCGAGGAGGTATTCTACTCCCTCCTCCCCCCATCTCGAGTCCAGAATTTCTGTGACCTCGTTGAGTGTCTCGGCCTTCGGTGACTTCCCCCCCCCTTGGGGACTCCCTGCGTGGGTCCGGTGCCGTCCCTGGCTCCTGAAACCTGTGTGGGGCTTTGTAGGGCGTAAGCACCGACCTATGAAAGACCGGGTGCATTCGGGAACCTTCTGGGAGGGTCAACCGATAAGCTACGGTGTTGATCTTGGCCTCAACTTGGTATGGCCCCAGCTGTCTGTGTCCTAGCTTCTTCTTGGCTAACGACTTGGTAGGCGCCGCCTGGGCTGCCAACCATACCCAGTCCCCCACCTGTATGTCTTCCCCTGCCCTCCTGTGCCTGTCTGCCTGCACCTTGTAGGCGTGTTTAGCCAGCTCTAAGTGCCGTCGGAGCTCCTCGTGGACCTCCTGCAATTCTGCGGCCAAATGCTCCGCTCCCTGCGTCGCTCCCTGCACCGTCGTCTCCACTCCCGGAAAGGTTCTGGGATGCCGCCCATTGTTGGCGAAGAACGGCGTCACCCCCGTGGACGCCTGCTTCGTGTTGTTGTAGGCAAACTCGGCCATCGGCAAGTAGTCCACCCAAGTCGCAGGCTTCTGATTGGCGTAACAGCGCAGGTACTGCTGCATGATGGCGTTGACCCTTTCCGCTTGGCCGTTGGTCTGCGGGTGTCTCGCCGACGCTAAGTTGATCTTGACGTTCAGGATACCCAGGAGCTTCTGCCAAAAACTGGAAACGAACTGGCGACCGCGGTCGGACAGGATGGATCGCGGCAAGCCGTGCACCCTGAACACGTGGTCTATGAACAGTTTGGCGGTCTGCTCCGCAGTCGCCACCTTCGCGCAAGGAATGAAATGCGCCATCTTGGTGAACAGGTCTACAACCACAAGCACCGCCGTCTTGCCTCGCGAACTGGGCAGATCAGTGACAAAGTCCAGCGCCACCCTCTGCCACGGTTGCAGTGGCGTCTCCAACGGTTCCATCAGTCCCGCTGGTTTCTGGTGCACTGGCTTGGACCTTTGGCAAGTGTCACACCTGGCGACGTAGTCCGCGACCTCCCCTCGCATCTGGGGCCACCAAAAGTCTCTGGCCACTAATTCCGCCGTCTTTTCCTTGCCGAAGTGGCCAGCGCTGGGTGGTCGTGCAACTGCTGCAGAACCTTTGCGTGGAGATCGTCTCCCGGAACATAGAGAGCACCTTTACGGGTTAGCAGGCCGTCGCGTATCTGGAACTCGTCGTCCCTCGCTGTGCCTCTCCGCACCTCTTCCATCTTGGACTGTGCGAACGGATCCGTCTGCAAAGCGCGACGCACCGCCCACACCTGTGGTGCAAAAATGTGCTTGGCTCCCACAGGTGCCGCTTCCTCGAGATACTGCGGTTTCCTGGAGAGCGCATCTGCTATGACATTGTTGTCGCCTGGGATGTACTCAATCCTGAAATCGAAGTCCGCAAAGAACTCTGCCCAGCGTCTGTGCCTCTGGCTCTGTAGCTTCGCCGTGCGCCAGTACTCTAGGTTCTTGTGGTCCGTGCGGACCTGCACGGTGTGCTTGGCTCCAATGAGGAAGTGCCTCCACGCCTTGAAAGCCGCGTGGATGGCCAGCAACTCCCTGTCCCAGATGGTGTAGTTCTGTTCCGACTTGCTGAGCTTCCGGGAGTAGAAAGCGCAGGGCCTCCAGTTCCCCTGCGGGTCTTCCTGTAAAAGGACGGCCCCCACCGCTCTGTCAGATGCGTCAGTCTCAACCCTCATGGGCCTGCCGGGATTCACGTGTAGCAGCTGTTCTTCGGACGCGAAGAGACTCTTAAGTCTCCTGAAGGACTGCTCCGCCTGGTCCGTCCAGGTGAACTTCTTCTTCTTGGAGCTGAGAGTGTCCGTGATAGCTGCCGTCTCCCTGGCGAAACCCCTGATGAACTTGCGGTAAAAGTTGGCGAAGCCGACGAACCTCTGGACCTCCTTCCGATTTCGCGGGCTTTTCCAGTCCAACACCGCGCGGACCTTGGCGCTGTCCATGGCTAGTCCCCCATGGCTGCCCCTCCTCTTGGCCCTCCTCCTCCTGACCGGTCTGGATGCAATGCTGCGCGCAATAGGACGAGCCGAAAGTGAGCTGCCGCTGGTACCACGCCATGGTTGGGCTGTGCCTATCCAGCCAACTCATGCCTAACACTATAGGTGTGTCTGACAGGCGGGTGACGTTGAAACTGATGACTTCTCGGTGATTGCCAATCTGCATTACCATGGGTGGCGTCTGTTGTACCACCTGCCCACCCAGCAGCTTCCTGCCATCCACTGTGACGACGTTCAATGGCAGCGTGGCTGGTAGGAGCTCTATGCGATGCTGCTTGACGAAGTGCACCCCCACGAAGTCTGCGTTGCTCCCACTGTCAATTGTAATGGGGACTTCCAGGGTGCGTCCATTAGGTAGCTGGAGAGTTGCAGTGAGCTGCACCACTGGCTTGGGTTGCAGGGGGTTTGTATGCTTCAAAAGCGCTGGGGACTGTCCTACTGACTCGCCTGGCTGTGCCCCAGCATTTCTGCTTCCAGCCAGGCATTGTCGTTTCCCTGAAATTGCTCTTCAGGTAGTGCTGCTGCAGTTACTGTTGCTAAGGCTGCAGTGTGCTTTTGGAGCCTCTGGGGACACTCTTTGGCCATGTGCATCGCACTGTCACAGATGTAACACTTCCTGTTCCCTCTAGGAGGCTTCGTCTTGACTGCTCCGGACGCTGGGGCTCCGGCAGCTGACTGAGCCTGTGCACCACCAAGTTCCATTGGTTCCTCCCCTGCCTGCAGCTGAGGTGAGGGACGCGTACGTCCTAGATCCCTGGGAAGGAAAGGAGGCGCTCTAGAGGGTGTGTGAAGCTGGCGACCCTCCTCATTGCGCCAAGGGCGTTCTTCGTGGCGCACTCCAATGGCGAGCGCCCGCTGCACAAGTTCTGCTAGGGTTTGAGGTCTGACCCCCCTTGCCAATTCATCTTTTACAGGGCCAGACAACCCCTCCCAAAACAAGTCTCTTACTGCCAGGGAATCTTTCTCCCATTTCAGTACATTCAGCAAGGCAAAAAACCTAGCATGATACTGACGTACTGTAGCCTTGCCTTGCCTTAAACCATGCAGCTCCTTGCGTGCTATATCCACATCCACGGTAGATTGGAAGCAAGCGTCCATGGCTTTGATAAATTCATCTGAGTCCCTTCGAGCAGGACAATCTTCGCGCCACAGATTGCGCAGCCAAGCCCTCGCTTCCCCATGCAAGTGGGACACAATGAACCCCACCTTCTCCTCCTCATCTTTAAAGTCGTCGCGAAGCAAATGCAACGCATATTCGACGTCTGCTCAAAAACTGGGGTACTGCTTCAGGTTCCCATCAAAGTGGGCTACCAAGTTGCCTCCCCTTCTGCCCAGTCCTACGCCTGCAGATCTGGACCCCGGGAATCCCACTTGGCATGCATGATCCCACCTGGCTTGCAGATCCTGGCATCGCTTTTCCGCCTCTTCCCCCTTCTTCTGGGAGACCACTACCGCAGTGGTAAGCTGGGAGACTGCGTTGCGTAGATCAGCTATCTGCTCCTCCATACTCATGGCCGCCAAACTTCGTGAGCTTCGCAAAAAAAATTTTGCGTACTTTTGGGAGGGGACTTACTGTCAGGGCTGCCTCAGGTCTCAGCTCACAAAAGACCAACGCCAAGCTCTTCTTATATACAAGGGTGTTTATTGCAGTTCATTATGGGTTCCACAACCGAGGCGTGCAGCCCCGCGTCTCTTAGCCTAGACGTTTGAAGTCCCCTCTGAATCGGTCCCACCCCTACACCAGTTTAATAAGCTAACGCTGCCCCACCTCTTTCTCTCTTTCCTTTTCCGCAGGGTCTTTCTGCCCGTCGGGGTTCCTCCCCTCCTGCTTTCTCCTGAAGCGGAGTCTCCAGACTGCTCCTGCCCCCTCCTGTGGGCTTTGGGTCCTGGCCCCTCCTCCTCCGGGCTCCCTGTTCTCCCGCGCGCCTCCTCATTTGAACTTGGCGCGCGCGCCCAACTTCTGACCTTCCTTTTGACAGTTATGCTACTCCCCTCACTGCTTTCCTCCCCTTCCGGGAGAACGGCTTGCTCTGATCCCTCCCCTTTCTCTGTCGCCGGAGCTGCTCCCTCTGACACACTGGACCCTCCCCCTCCCTCGCTGCCCCATGATATTCTTGTAAAGAAGCTGGTAAAATGCGGTCTTGACTATGCTACCACTCAGTGGATTTGTAACTGGCTGACTGACCGATCCCAAAGAGTGCTCATCAATGGTTCCTCTTCATCCTGGAGAAGAGTGACTAGTGGGGTGCCACAGGGTTCTGTCTTGGGCCCGGTCTTATTCAACATCTTTATCAACGACTTGGATGATGGACTCAAGGGCATCCTGATCAAATTTGCAGATGACACCAAACTGGGAGGGGTGGCTAACACCCCAGAGGACAGGATCACACTTCAAAATGACCTTGACAGATTAGAGAACTGGGCCAAAACAAACAAGATGAATTTTAACAGGGAGAAATGTAAAGTATTGCACTTGGGCAAAAAAATGAGAGGCACAAATACAAGATGGGGGACACCTGGCTTGAGAGCAGTACATGTGAAAAGGATCTAGGAGTCTTGGTTGACCACAAACTTGACATGAGCCAACAGTGTGACGCGGCAGCTAAAAAAGCCAATGCAATTCTGGGCTGCATCAATAGGAGTATAGCATCTAGATCAAGGGAAGTAATAGTGCCACTGTATTCTGCTCTGGTCAGACCTCACCTGGAGTACTGTGTCCAGTTCTGGGCACCACAGTTCAAGAAGGACACTGACAAACTGGAACGTGTCCAGAGGAGGGCAACCAAAATGGTCAAAGGCCTGGAAACGATGCCTTATGAGGAACGGCTAAGGGAGCTGGGCATGTTTAGCCTGGAGAAGAGGAGGTTAAGGGGTGATATGATAGCCATGTTCAAATATATAAAAGGATGTCACATAGAGGAGGGAGAAAGGTTGTTTTCTGCTGCTCCAGAGAAGCGGACACGGAGCAATGGATCCAAACTACAAGAAAGAAGATTCCACCTAAACATTAGGAAGAACTTCCTGACAGTAAGAGCTGTTCGACAGTGGAATTTGCTGCCAAGGAGTGTGGTGGAGTCTCCTACTTTGGAGGTCTTTAAGCAGAGGCTTGACAACCATATGTCAGGAGTGCTCTGATGGTGTTTCCTGCTTGGCAGGGGGTTGGACTCGATGGCCCTTGTGGTCTCTTCCAACTCTATGATTCTATGATTCTATGAGTCTATGATTCTAAAAGGGGAAAAGAGGCGGTCCTATGGTAAGCGGAGGTACAGGACGCCTAGGGCAGAGCGCACCTTTGAGAATTGGTTGGATGGGTACCAGGTTTTCATGGGAGTTGTGTGTGCAGCTTATCCTCGGCGCTCCATGGATTTGGTTGCTTATCTGGCTCACGTGAGGAGGGCACATGCTCTCGCGGGAGAAAATGCCGCTTTAACGTACAATGAGAATTTCCGTAGAAACGCTTCTCTCCTGCCTTCCACCCACTGGGATCTAACGGATCCTAATTACTGGGGCGAGGACGTCAATCCCTACATCGAAAAGAAAAATCAGGACTCATCCAAGGCGGGTAAGACAGAGGTGAAGCGGCGCCGTCAGTGCTGGGAGTACAACAGGGGTGTATGCTCGCGACCCTCCTGTAAGTATCTGCATGAATGTGAGCGGTGCTGGGGTAACCACCCCGCCTCTGCCTGCTTCAAGAACAAACAGTAGCCCTTTCGGGGGGCGGGGGTTCTTCCACAACAATAACAGGGGTGCCCCCGGATCCACCCGCCAGGGGCCTGGTAACCGCCAGTAACTTGCACCTGGGTTTAGCCTCCTCCCCCATCAAACTTCAGCCCCTCAAAACCTTACTGGACCAGTATCCCAATCGAACAGCTGCACAATACCTTTGGGAGGGGTTC
This sequence comes from Podarcis bocagei, assembly GCF_964188305.1. NCBI lineage: Eukaryota > Metazoa > Chordata > Lepidosauria > Squamata > Lacertidae > Podarcis > Podarcis bocagei. Next base: position 81,378,122 of record NC_138131.1, read on the forward strand.
TCCAAGGGGTTCAGAATCCCCGTGGCTTCCCCCCCAACACCGGGAACCCACAAAATCAAAAGTCTGTTAAGGAAAGACCAGAGATAGTTAGAAAAAAGATAGAGAAGGAAATCAAGGCAGGGAGGGTGGCAGGCCCCTTTGCCGAACCCCCCTTTGAAGGACTTCACCTATCCCCTCTGGGCATTGTACTAAAGAAGACCCCAGGGGAATTCCGCATGATACACAACCTTTCCCACCCAAGGGGAGGCTCTGTCAATGATGCGATCCCCCAGGAGCTTTGTACAGTAAAATACGCCTCCTTTGACCAAGCAGTGAAAATGATTCGGCGATTTGGGCAGGGGGCACTTCTAGCCAAATGCATCATCGAGTCGGCATTCCGCCTCCTTCCCGTCCACCCGGCTGATTTCCGTTGGTTGGGCTTTAGATTTGACGGAGCGTATTTCATTGACAAAACAATGCCGATGGGTTGTTCCGTGGCTTGCTCAGCCTTTGAGTCGTTTAGTACGTTTTTGGACTGGGCCCTACGCTTCAGGACAGGGTCGTTGGGCGTGTCGCATTGTCTTGATGATTTTATTTTGGTGGCAGATAACAGGCAGCGATGCTCCGCCCTCTTGGAGGCCTTCACGGCTTTAGCTGGTGAGCTAGGGGTGCCGCTAGCCGCCGAAAAGACGGAGGGTCCAGCCACCTCTATTGTCTACTTGGGCATCGAGTTAGATACCGTGGCCCAGACCTCTAGACTGCCCGAGAATAAATTGATCGCTCTTAAAGCACTGATACAGCAGCTGCTACCCCTGAGGAAGGTTACCTTAAGGCAAGTTCAGTCCCTGCTAGGCCACCTAAATTTCGCCTGTAGGGTAGTGGCGCCGGGCCGCCCCTTTTGTGGCCGCCTGGCCAGATTGGCCACTGGTCTCAGGGCACCACAGCATAGGGTGCGCCTCTCCAAAGAAGTTAAGGCAGATCTGGGAGTTTGGTTACAGTTCCTCGACAAGTACAACGGTATATCCTTGTGGCAAGACTCCATGGCGCTCAACGCTGATTTCCAAGTTCAGCAGGTTCCTTGGGTTTCGGGGTTTACTTCAGGGGCCAGTGGCGTGCCAAAAAGTGGCCTGCAGACTGGCAGGGCCAGCCCATTACTCGGGACCTTACATTCTTGGAATTTTTCCCTATCGTGGTGGCAGTACATCTTTGGTCGGAGCAGTTCCGCAACCATAGGGTTTGTTTCAACACAGATAACCAGGCAGTGGTAGCGGTTCTTTCTCAGCAGTCCGCGCGCTCCACCAGGGTGGGTAACTTGTTACGGTCCTTCGTCCTCCTGTGTTTGGAGCAGAATATATATTTTTCAGCCAAATTCGTACCTGGCATTAATAATGACATCATGGATGCTCTGTCTCGTTTTCAGATGGAGCGCTTTCGCTCATTAGCGCCGGAAGCGGAACAATCATCAATGCCTTTCCCGGAGCATCTCTGGAGCCTTGGGAGCAGGAAATGATGAAGGGAGTATTCGGTGCAGTTGCCCCTTCCACAATGAGATCATACAAGAAGGCTTGGGCTGACTTTTTAAAGTTCCGCAGCAGTATACCCAGCGCAAAGCAGAATTCCATTCCCTCAACAAGGGAGGTCCTCCACTACTTAACCCATCTGAAGGAGCTGGGCAGGGCACCAAAGACTCTCAATATTCAGTCCGCGGGGATTTCCTATTTTTGTAAAGCCTTTTTCGCCATCGACCCGTGCGCACAATTTATCGTGCGTAAGACCTTAGAGGGCTGGCGCCAGCTACAGCCCCCCAGCTCTGACAAGAGGAGGCCCATAACGTATGATATTTTGACTCAGATACACAAAAAAATACGAGAAATATGCTGGTCAAAATATGAAGCGCGCCTATTCTCTGCCGCTTATTCCGTAGCCTTCTTTGGTGCCCTGCGCATAGGTGAGGTAGTCTGCGAGGGAGGGGTTGCCCACGGCCAGAGGGGCATCCTGTTAAGTGATCTGACCCTATCAGAGACTGACCTGATGGTTCAAGTACGGAGCTCTAAGACGGACCAACAGGGCAGAGGGGCCCTCCTTCGGCTACCAGCTGCACAGGCTAGTGGTCCCTGCCCGGTGAGGGATACGAGGCGTTTCCTCTACTTAAGACCCAGTAGCCCCGGCCCCCTATTTATTCACGCGGATGGATCGCTCTTGGCCAGGCATCAGTTTACGCGGGTGATGCGCTTGGCATTGTCAGCTTGCGGTCTGTCCGCGGCCGAATTTGCGGCTCACTCCTTTCGGATAGGGGCAGCAACCACTGCAGTGCACCTTGGGCTCTCAGCAGACAGGATAAAGGACTTGGGGCGGTGGAGATCTAATGCATACAGAGCTTATGTGAGAAAGAATTTATGACTAGCTGTGGGGTTTCCTGACCGTGGTTTTCTGCCTGTTTGCTTTTCAGAATACAAGAGGGTGCGCATTTGGCTGGTGGGCCACAGCGTCGTGCATTGGGCCAAGAATCGTGCCATGAACACCGGTTTGGGTATAAATCTGAGCTTGCCTGCAAATGTAGAGCTGGCGTGGATAGCGCATAGAGGGATGCGCTGGAGCGAATTCAAGCCAGCCGTGATGGCGAGAGCTGCCTCGGAGGGCCCACCTGATGCCCTGGTTGTCCAGTTGGGGGGAAACGACTTAGCGTATCGCAAAGCTATTGACTTGAGATGAAACATTTTTGACGATTTTGCTGATCTGATGGCGACTTACCCAAACATTACGATCTTGTGGTCCTCGCTGCTTGAGAGGAGGACGTGGAGGGATTGTGTGAGCCCGGTTGGAATCAACAAGGCAAGAAAGGTCTTGGAACGGGCTGTGGAACGTAGAGTGGTGGCTCTGGACGGGTGCGTCATTAGGCACCCAGGCATCCAGTACAGCAACAAGGCCCTCTACAGACGGGATGGCGTGCATCTGTCAGATGCTGGAAATGATATTTGGTTGGGGGACATCATAGCAGGGATTACGGATTGGTTACAGGCTTGAAGGTATTGGCGGCGAGCTTTGCTTGATTGGCGGTTAGGCATTGGCAGGGGTAATTGTTATGCAAATGAGGGGGGAAGGAAGCGCCATCACCTTCCCCCAATGAAAATGGGTATTCCGGTAGAGGACTCCGGGGGGCGTTGCCTTGTCCGAAACCTAGGGAGGTAAGGGCCTCCGGCACGCCCCCGAGCGGTGACACCCGTGGGATCCTAGTTGGCGTACTTCAACAGGACTCCCACGGCTTGTGGACAACCCTTCCCGGTCTCCATGCCGGTTAGTCGATAGGAGCCAATGCCTAAGGCCAATACCTTCCAATTCTGTAATCAATACAGTTGTGGCCTTTTTATGCCCATTAACCTTAAATAATGTGTCCCGTGTCTTTATTTCACATGGGGGAGGGGACTTGCCACGCAAAGCCATTTCCGAGCTAGAGAGGAGAGGGGGTTGCGGGCTAACCCCTCCCACACACTCCACTCGCGGGGACTGGCCTTTTGCCCCCGCGAGAACAGGGGAATCCCCGGGCATGCCGGCAACCCTGCCCGCCAATTGGTGGGGCCGGGGCGGCGGGGCCTAGCCCATTTAAGGCCAGGCACGTCCGGGGACCGCCCTCTTTGCCCCGTTCCAGCTCACCGGTTATCCCATCCCAACCACCCTTTAGGCTTAGCTAGATATGACCTTGCTATGGACTTCGGTTGGTCGCCGCAAGGGGCCTGGTAGGAATTTTTCCAACTTGGCGCACTTCCAGCCTTTTGGTTTTTTCGCCTACCTCGTAGCAAACGTCACAACTTCTCAGTATTGGCGGTTAGGCATTGGCAGGGGTAATTGTTATGCAAATGAGGGGGGAAGGAAGCGCCATCACCTTCCCCCAATGAAAATGGGTAGTCCGGTAGAGGACGCCGGGGGGCGTTGCCTTGTCCGAAACCTAGGAAGGTAAGGGCCTCCGGCACGCCCCCGAGCGGTGACACCCGTGGGATCTTAGTTGGTGTACTTCAACAGGACTCCCACGGCTGGTGGTTAACCCTTCCCGGTCTCCATGCCGGGTAGTCGATAGGAGCCAATGCCTAAGGCCAATACCTTTCAATTGTGTAATCAATAAAGTTGTGGCCTTTTTTATGCTCATTAACCCAGTGTTTCCCAACCTTTTTTGGGCAAAGGCACACTTGTTTCATGAAAAAAATCTCGAGGCACACCACCATTACAGCCCCGTGACGTCAGCGCGCAGCGTCACGCCGGGAGGGACATGAATTGCTAGCAAATTACATAATCACCTCCTTGAGGGCTGGCTCATCTTCTCCGAAGGCAGAACCCCATTAATTAACAGCACAGACTCACACCATAGCCAAGACGAGGGGGAAAAACCTCAGTCATGCACAGTCATGCACATGTGGGGGCTAAATGAGGACGAAGACCGGGCAGAGAGCAGGGTTCAAATCACCCCACCTGGCCAGGACAATCCCTGGGTGCTCCCTTGGGCCACTCGCCTGACCCACCTCGCAGGGCTGTTGTTGCGAGGATAACACGGGGAGAACCACGCGCGCCCCCGGGAGCTCCTTGGAGGAGAAAGCGGGCGATGAATGCAATGCACGAAATATATGAGAGGCGACCAGGTTTTGCAGATGAGGGGCCCCCGCCAGCCTCCGCTTCCAACACCCGGCGCAACGACGCCGAAGTTTCTCCCCGGGCTCGGCTCGGGGAGCAGCGCTGCTCCCCCCGGCTCCCCTTTGCCCTCCCGGCTCTCTCTGCCGCCCACTGGGGACCCCCCTCACCTGCCAAGTCCGGAGCGCCGGTGGAAGTTGCATGCATGCATGCAGGGCGCCGCGTTGCCATTGCATTGTACTGCACTCCATGCAACGCCTGCACACATGCATTGCCTTGCACGCACGCCAAGGGGTCTCCCCGCGGTCCGATGCGTCCCCTCCGGCGCGGATACAGCATTGCAAAAATAACCCCCCCCCCCGACGCAGCCCTACCTGGGGGGCAGCCTCCGCCTCCGCCGCTCCGCCTCCGCGGGGATCCCCGGGCTCCATCCTGCCGCCCGATCTCCGCGGGGGCGCAGGCAGGCTGCGTGGGGTCCACGCGGAAGAGCCCCTGCCCGCCCAGCCGCCGCCACCACGCTCATTCCATGGCCGGGAGAAGAGCGCTTCAAACAAAACGCCCGGCCCGCCAGGCCACGCTGGGAAACGTAGTTTGTGCACCCCGCGCGGGCGCGGAGCCCAAGGGCGAGGGGACTACGGATCCCGGCAGCCCCCGCGCCGGGGACGGAGGGGGAGAGGCCGGGTGCAGGGATGGAGGGACGGGTGGGCGAGCGAGTGAGTGAGTGGCAGCCGCCAAGCCTTGGTCGAGAGCCAGGAAGGGCCTCCCCGGAGGAGGAGGAGGAGGAGGAGGAGGGAGGCGCAGAGCGGGAGGGAGGGAGGGAACCCCAGGGGTCATCTAGTGAGGGCGCCCCAATCGAAAATTTGACTTAAAAAAAAAATCTTTCGAATTTTTTAATTTTTCCCACGGCACACCAGGCAACATCTCGCGGCACACTAGTGTGCCGCGGAACAGTGGTTGGGAAACACTGCATTAACCTTAAATATTGTGTCCCGTGTCTTTATTTCACAAGGGGGAGGGGACTTGCCACGCAATCCAAGATTCTTCTTTCTATGTAGTTGGAAACCAAAATAACCTGTTTGGCTTTCTTTAGGCTTATTACACTTCGCTTTGCTATTTGTGGGTGAATGAACACCGAAAGAGCAATCAAAGCTTATTCGTCCTTTTTCTATTGAGATGGAACCAAAACACCTATGCTTGATTTGGACTTATAACAAACATGTCATCTGCGATTTTTGGTTGAATGTGCATTCTAACCCCAAAAACACCAATTTGAAATAAGCCCAATTAGAGCTTTATCATCTTCTTTTTATGTAGATGGAACCCAAAACACCTTTTTGCTTTCGTTTGGGGTGATTCTGGCGCACACCCAAATAACACCATGCGAATTGAAAAAAGCCCAATCAAAGCATTCGTCTTCTTTCTACGCATATGGAAGCGAAAAGAAGGTGTTGTGTTATTTTGGTCTCATTACACACACTTTGCGATTTCTGTGTCAATGTGCATTAAAAGCAATGAACACGACATGAAGTAAGCGCAATCCAAGATTCTTCTTTCTATGTAGTTGGAAACCAAAACAACCTGTTTGGCTTTGTTTAGGCTTATTACACCGCTTTGCTATTTGTGAGTGAAGGAACACCGAAAGAGCAATCGAAACTTATTCGTCCTTTTTCTATTGAGAGGGAACCAAAACACCTGGGCTTGATTTGGGCTGGTAACAAACATTTCTGCGATTTTGGGTTGAATGTGCATTCTAACCCCAAAAATACCAATTTGAAATAAGCCCAATCAGAGCTTTATCATCTTCTTTTTATGTAGATGGAACCCAAAACACCTTTTTGCTTTCGTTTGGGGTGATTCTGGTGCACACCGAAATAACACCATGCGAATTGAAAAAAGCCCAATCAAAGTGTCAGGGAACTGACATCGGAGCAGAGGGGAGAGGCGGTGCTTCCCGATTCTGCAGAAGAAGGAACGAGTAAGGGTAGAGAGAGAAGGTCATCTGGGGAAGAATGTCCCGGTGACACCAGGAAGAAGGAAGAGGGAGGAAGCACCTCGGAGGATAGGCTCCGAGATGCTGGCACTGAAGGTAGTGAAGAGAGTGGAGGGGCACCTCTGGGCATGCCCACTCTGCGCAGAAGGGTTACGCGCAGAGAGGCGAGGCGAAGGGTGTCTGTCAATGAGCTTTTATGTTGGAGGAAATTTAGGAAACACCCACTCACGGATACGTCCAGCGACTGAGCAGCAGCAGCACCTAGGCTGCTCAGTCAGGGAAAGACACCACCAACTTCTAAGCAGTTTGGAATAGCTGGAGGTTTACACACAAGCAACCCCATTCCCGTGACAGCAATCCGTGAGTCCCTTACCTTGCTTGTGTGTAAGAGCACTGGGGAACAGTCATGAGTCAAACAGAAGGAGCAGGCGCAGGAGAGGGAGCCAGAGGCGGACAGAGTCTTGAGGAGAGAAACCGAGATCTGGAGAGGCAACTGGCTCTACTAGCGGCGCAGCTGGATGAAAGGAGGACGCATGACGCCCAGGGCAAGATTACCCCCATCGCAAGAAAGGTACCGGGACTTGTGCAGAAGTTTGGGGGCAACCCCAGAGATTACAACGCTTTTAAAACAGAAGTGCAGTATGCGTTGGACCTCCAGTACGATGACTTTGCCGACGATGGGGGAAGAGTTGCTTTCGTGGTGGGGCACCTGGAGGGGCGAGCTAGAGATTGGGTTCGACCCTTAATGGCAGCGGAGAACGCTGCCTTAAAGGACCTGAGAAAGTTCTTCTCCGCAATGGATCACATGTTTTCGAGCGATGTGGAATTGAGTGTGACGCGCAAAGAACTGATGGGGTGCAAACAGGGGAACCAGTCAGTGAGAGAGTACTGGTCGAGATTTGCTATGCTGATCCATAAACTTGGGTGGGATCTGAGTTCGGAACCTATTCAAATGTTGTTTGAGGAGGGCTTATCCCCTTGGGTGAGAAACGAACTTTCCCGCTCGCCCCGCCCTCAATCGATGGACCAGCTGACCAAGTTGGCGCTCACTGTGGGAGTCAGACAAGAGACACGCGCACTGGAAAGGCGGGAAGGGAGAGCTGAGCGTTGGCAGGAGAACCGGATTCCAGACATGCCAGCGTCGGCAGTGCCGCCCAAGGAGCCAATGGAGATTGGAGGAGTGAGCGCGCGCGGATTTTCAAACTCCAGCGAGGTGCGTAAGAAGGAGGGGAAAACCAATAAGAGGTGTTTCCTATGCCAGCAGCCGGGACATTTTGCCAGAGCATGCCCTCAGAAGAAGGCGTGGCAAGGAATGGTGGGGGCAGTGGGGAGTGAGGAGGAAAAGAAGGAGGCACCGGGAAACGGCAAGGCTTGGCTGCAGGAAAAAGGGCACAGCAGCCAGGCGGGCAACCAGTAGTAGTGCCCAAACCAGACCCCCCCCCCCGAGCAGCCATCGCAATAGAGGTGGTGCTAGAACTCCCAAACGGACACCCCATCAAAGTGAAGGCGCTGCTGGATTCAGGCAGCTCTTGCAACTTCTTTAGCAAGGATTTTGCGCTAGAACACCAGCTACAGGTGGTGCCTTTAGAACATCCCCTGCAAGTAACCACGATAGATGGGAGAGAACTTTTGGGAGGGGATGTAACCCACCAGACCCCTCCCATGAAAATGACGGTTTCCAGACACACTGAGACCATTGCCTTCCACGTAGCCACCCTGGCAGGACCACCCATCATACTGGGAATGAGTTGGCTGGCACTGCACGACCCAGTAGTAGGGTGGCACCAGCGGACAGTCAACTTTGGGTCAGCTCACTGCGTAGAGCATTGCCACGGAGGGGAAACCTCGAGGATGGCAGTAGCCAGGGTGGCAGGGATGGTGGTGGGGGGAAAAGGGAGAGTACCACCTCAGTATGCGGACTTGGAAGAAGTCTTCAGCGAGAAGGAGGCGGATCGGCTACCCCCCCACAGGCCCTTTGACTGCCAGATCAACTTGCTCCCAGACGCTCAGCTGCCAGTGGGCAAGCTGTACGCCATGTCAGATAGGGAGATGCAGGAATTGCGGAAGTTTATTGACAAGAACCTGAAGCGAGGGTTCATAAGGGAATCGAGGGCGGTGGGGGGTAGTCCAGTGTTCTTTGTGGACAAGAGAGACTCTCATGAGCCCAGGCTCGTAGTGGACTACCGTGGATTGAACAGGGTGTCGGAACCAGTGACCTTCCCAATGCCCAGAATTGATGACATTTTGGCCAGGGTAAGGAAGGGGAAGATTTTTGCCAAGTAGGACCTTCGGGGGGCGTACAACTTGATAAGGATGAAGGAGGGGGATGAATGGAAAACCACCATGTTCACCCCTCTGGGAGCCTTTGAGTACTTAGTTATGCCCTTCGGATTACAATCGGGATCGAGCACCTTTCAAGCTTTCATGCACCACGTGCTGGGGTCCCTGCTGTACAAGAATTGTGTGGCTTTTCTGGACGACGTACTCATCTACTCAGAGAATGAGGAGCAGCATGTGAAAGACGCCAGAGAAGTGCTGAAAAGGCTGCAGGAGCATCAGCTGTGGGTCAAACTGGAGAAATGCCAATTCTATGCACGAGAGGTGGAGTTCCTGGGCTACAGGTTGTCAGCGAAGGGTCTGGCCATGGACCCAGGCAAGGTGCAGGCCGTGCTAGAATGGAAGCCTCCCAAGAACCGGAAGGATGTACAGAGGTTTTTGGGGTTTGAAAATTTTTACCGGAAGTTTATCCAGAACTTCGCTCATTTAACAGCACCCATAACAGATTGTCTCAGCAGCAAGAAGAAGTTCGTATGGACGGAGGAGGCCCAAAGTTCCTTTGAAAAGCTCAAGAAGGCGTTTGCGTCGGAAGAGCAGCTCCTGCACGTGGATCTGCGGAAGCCGATAAGGCTAGAGACGGACGCATCAGACAGAGCTGTAGGGGGGATATTGCTTCAGCAGGCAAATGGGGAGTGGAAACCGTGTGCCTTCTTTTCCAGGAAGCTTAACAAGTCGGAGCAAAACTACACAGTGTACGATCGAGAACTGCTGGCAATTCACGAGGCTTTTCGACGGTGGTGACATTTTCTCATAGGCGCACAGCACAAGGTCCAGGTGTGTACTGACCACAAGAACCTGGAATATTGGAGAACGGCAAGAGTGCTCAACCAACGACAGGTGCGGGGGGCTCAAGAGTTTTCCAAGTTTAATTTTGAAATTAGGTACGTGCCCGGGAAGGAAAATGTCAGAGCAGATGCCCTCTCTCGCAAGCCTGAATACGAGGAAGGGGAGGGAGGACCAGAAGCACGACATGTCATTCCCGAGGACAAATGGGTGTGTGGGGGAGTGTTCGTCGGGAGGCAAGAGCTAGCCGGGTTGACGAGGGATGATCAATATGCACAAACCAAAATGCGAGAAATTGATATCACTGGGGAAACTCGGGGGGGGGGTTCGAAGTAAAGGACGGAGCATTGTACTATAGAGGGGTCTTGTACATACCTGAGGGGGAATTGAGAAACAGAATACTCAAACAGATGCATGACAACCCCACGGCAGGACATTTTGGACAACATAAAACTATGTTACTAGTCACCAGGCAGTTTTGGTGGCCACGGATGAGAGAGGATGTGAAGCAGTATGTACGAGGGTGCCAGGTTTGCCAGAGAGCGAAGGGGGAGAGGTCGGCACCTGCGGGGTTACTGGAACCCTTACCTACACCAGAGAGACCATGGGAGGTGGTATCAATTGACTTTATGACTGATCTACCCAAAGCCAGGGGGAAAACGGCAGTTATGGTGGTAGTTGATTTGATGACAAAAATGTGCCATTTTATTGCGTGCTCGCATGCGGTGACTGCAGAAGAAACGGCCAAGTTGTTTGTAGAGCATGTTTTCAGGTTGCATGGCGCCCCCTTGAGGATTTTATCCGACAGAGGCCAGCAATTCACGTCCCGATTCTGGAGAAAGCTTATGAGTCTGCTGGACGTGGAGGTGGTGTTCTCAACGGCCAGGCATCCGGAGACCAATGGACAGGCAGAGAGAGCGAACAGCGTGCTGCAACAATATCTACGCTGCTACGTCAACGAGAGGGAGAATGATTGGGTGGACAAATTAGCGTTGGCTGAGTTTGCATACAATAACGCAGAACATGTGTCTACAGGGATGAGTCCGTTTATGGCAAATTACGGGTGCCACCCCAGGGCTTTCCCAGGGGAAGGGGAGGGAAGTTGGAGTGTTCCCGCAGCGGAGGAGTTTGTGGAAGAGATGCAGGCTTTACACCAACAGCTTAAGTTAAACCTGGAGAGAGCCAAAGAAGTGTATAAGCGGCAGGCAGACTGGCACCGCAGGGAGGGGGAAAACATAGGAGTGGGGGACCAGGTGTGGTTGTCCACCAAAGGGTTACCGTTCAAAGGAGGGTGCAAGAAGCCAAAGAGGCTGGGACCATTCCAAGTAGTTCAGCAAGTTAATCCGGTGACCTTTAGGCTCAAATTGCCATCTCACATGAAACTGCACCCTGTGTTTCACAGGTCCTTACTTTCACCTTTCAGGGAAGGGAGGGAGTGTCTGGGTCAGCAAAATGAAGCACCCTTGCATCCACAGATGGAGGAAAGGGAACTCAGTGGACATTCAGCTGAGATTCTCGATTCCAGGTGGAAAGGGGGGAGGGTGGAGTATTTGGTGGCATGGGAGGGGGAGCCAGATGAGGAAAACGCATGGGTCCCAGCAGAAGAAATGAGGGATGAGTACCTGCAGGAGGAGTTTCATAGCAGGTACCCGAGAAAGCCCAAACCACCAGAGAGATTTTGGAGGGAGCAATTTGGCACCACCAATGAGGAGGAAGAGTTTGAGGGTTTTCCCACCTCCGAAGAGGAGGTAGGGGGTTGGCCAGAAGAAGAATCCGATTGGGAAGAGGGGAGAGACAGCAGCAAATGGAGAGGGGTGTTTGAATCGTCAGATGGAGAGGAGAGTTCTTTCCGCGGGTTTCCTGCGTCACCGTCAGAGGGAAGGACGGGGGGAGGGGAGGGCCCTGGGAGGGAGGTGGATGTCAGGGAACTGACATCGGAGCAGAGGGGAGAGGCGGTGCTTCCCGATTCTGCGGAAGAAAGAACGAGTAAGGGTAGAGAGAGAAGGTCATCTGGGGAAGAATGTCCCGGTGACACCAGGAAGAAGGAAGAGGGAGGAAGAATCTCGGAGGAGAGGCTCCGAGATGCTGGCACTGAAGGTAGTGAAGAGAGTGGAGGGGCACCTCTGGGCACGCCCACTCTGCGCAGAAGGGTTACGCGCAGAGAGGCGAGGCGAAGGGTGTCTGTCAAGGAGCTTTTATGTTGGAGGAAATTTAGGAAACACCCACTCACGGATACGTCCAGCGACTGAGCAGCAGCAGCACCCAGGCTGCTCAGTCAGGGAAAGACACCACCAACTTCTAAGCAGTTTGGAACAGCTGGAGGTTTACACACAAGCAACCCCATTTCCCGTGACACAAAGCTTATTCGTCTTCTTTCTACGCATATGGAAGCGAAAAGATGGTGTTGTGTTATTTTGGTCTCATTGCACACACATTGTGATTTCTGTGTCAATGTGCATTAACAGCAAAGAACACAACATGAAGTAAGCGCAATCCAAGATTCTTCTTTCTATGTAGTTGGAAACCAAAACAACCTGTTTGCCTTTGTTTAGGCTTATTGCACTTCGCTTTGCTATTTGTGGGTGAATGAACACCGAAAGAGCAATCAAAACTTATTCGTCCTTTTCCTATTGAGAGGGAACCAAAACACCTGGGCTTGATTTGGGCTGGTAACAAACATTTTTGCGATTTTTGGTTGAATGTGCATTCTAACCCCAAAAACTGTTGTAATTGCAGAGTCCTGTGCACAACGGAATGATGAGCAGTACGTGCCACATGCTTAATGTTGCTTTATTTTCAGTTCAATGTAGAGAAATTACAAACATGCATCTTGCCTCTGCGGGAGCAGAGAAGCAACCGTCCTTCTCCTCGGAATGAAGAACACCGAGAGAGTCAGTGAAAAACAGGAAACCAGTGTACGTCACATCCAGTTTCCCATTCCCGTGGGAAAACCCGACAGTACTCTGACTGTGGAATGTAAACATTGTCTTGTGACAAGCACTTCGCTGCACAGTGAAGAGAGCAGAAACCAACATCCTCCCCCTTTCTGTGAACATCACTGGGCAGCGTGTTCGTACAACATCAGTACAAAGCCAACTTCTGTACATAGGTACAGTGTTGATCCCTTGATACAATCTTGGACAATACATCAGCAGGAATTTCATTACCTGGCATATAGGACACCGTTACGAGTCCCTTCTGAATATGTTCCCTAGCATGTTGCACCTTCAATTGCAAGTGCTTCGTGCTTTGCTTACAACCTTCCGAATTCAGCAAAGCCAAACATGCTTTGTTGTCCTGGTAAACCTGGATTGGACATTTGACAGGAATTCTCATGTCTTTGCACAATTGTAACAACCATTCACAATCCTTAAGTGAATAAGACAGTGCATTCAGTTCAGCTTCACAAGTACTTAAGCTAATTGTTGTTTGCTTCTTGCAAGACCAATCAAATAGACCCTGATTGTACATGTAGCAAACTCCAGACGTACTTTTCCTGTCTGCAGTGTCACTTCCAAAACTTGCATCTGCAAAAATCTCAAGACCACCAGACTTCTGATTGTTAAATCTCAGTCTGTAATGCATAGTGCCTTTTAAATAGCGTGCTATGCGTTTCAGAGCTTTCCAATCCTTAACAGTAGGATTGTTAACTTGTCTGCTTAGCAAATTACAGCTAGCAGCAATGTCAGGTCTTGAACATCTGGCAATGAAGTTTAGCTTGCCTAGCACACTTCTGTACAGTGTAGTGTCAGAAAATGCTTCTTCAGTGTCTTCTACCTGATAACCTGTTGTCATGGGTGTGTCTACAGGGTTAGCATCCATCAGGTTCAGTTTGCTTAACACATCAGCAATTTTTCGTGACTGGTGTACTAGAATGTTACCACTTTGATCTCTTTCTATTTCCAGAGATAGGTAGTTGTTTACCTCACCGAGATCTTTCATGTCAAAGTGCTCTTTGAGCTGAGCTAGGGCGTTATTGTACATTGTGACATCTTTCCAAAAGAATAAAATATCATCAACATAAAACAAACAATACAGCTTCTTTTGCCCCTCCTCTTTGACAAATACACATGGATCAGCTTTTCCTTGCTGAAAACCTAGAGAAAACAATGCTTCAGTGAGTTTTGTGTGCCAACACCGTGCACTTTGTTTGAGACCATAAAGGGACTTCTTTAGAGCACAAACAAATCCCTGTTTTACCTGTACGCCATCAGGTGGAAGCATATAAAGTGATTCACCTAGAGATCCGTACAAAAACGCTGTATTCACATCGTGGTGACTAATGTGTAGATTTTCCTCTGCAGCTAGCTTGAGCATAAGCCTAATGCTCTCATATCTCACAGTGGGTGAGTAGGTCTCGTGATAGTCTTCACCTGGTACCTGTGCAAAACCTCTGGCTACCAATCTGGCTTTGTGTCTGACTATCTTGCCATTTTGATCAGTCTTCGCTTTGAAGACCCATTTGCTTCCAAGCAGTTTCATTCCTGGAACTACTGGAACTAGCTCCCATGTTTTGTTCCTTTCTAAGGAATCAAGCTCAGCCTTCATGGCATTTAACCATGGCTCAGCTTCCTTAGAATCCAAATCCTGGATTTCTTGGAAACTTGAAGGTTCAAATACCTTCTTGGAGCTTTTAACAGCTGCTACTGCTGTCTTAGCAAATTCATCAGCAAATCTCTTTGGAGGTCTGCCTTTTGTGGTTCTTTGTGACCTGCGAATTAGCCTTTGGTCTTCAACACTTTCCTCTTCCTTCTTAGGAGAAAAGTGGCCTATTGTGAACAATGGTTCTTCCAATTCCTGATCAGAGCTTTCAGAGGGTCGCATAGAGGCTTTCGCACTCTTGAAATCCTCTGAAGTATCCGATTCAGATTCAGACTCAGAATCAGAACCTTCATCAGTGGGTGTGGGTTGCTGTCGCTGCTTTTGCTGTTGCTTATCCTCAGTCTCATCACTGTCATCAGGATAACATTGAAAAATTCCCACATTCTCCCCCCACTTGGCATTGTACTCAACACTTCTTGTGAGCTTAATTGTCTTAGAGTCAGTCATCATTATTCTGTAAGAACCTTTCTGATAACCTAGAAAGATACCATGCAATCCACGCTTGCCTAACTTGGAGCTTTGTGGTGAGTGAACCCACATGTCAGAACCAAAAATTTTCATGTGCTTGATGTATGGTTTCTTGCCAAACATTTTCTCATAGGGGGTACAACCAATCGCTGAAGATAATCTGCGATTGTAACTGTAAACAAAACACGAGAGAGATTCGGCCCAATAACTCTCTGGAAGATTGGCATCATGCAGCAAGGTTTTTAACCCTTGAAGCAATGTCTGATTTGCCCTTTCGCAAAGTCCATTCTGCCATGGCGAGCGAGGACTGGACAAATCGTGTTGAATTCCTTTCTCAGTCAGAAAAGCTTCAAACTGCTGAGAAGTGAATTCTCCCCCGCGATCAGTGAAAAGAGTTTTTATCTTTTTACCATGCACATTTTCCAACCAAGCACAGAATTCCTTAAACCTTTGAAAAGCCTCTGATTTCTGCTTGAGATTGTACACATAAATATACCTGGAAAATGCATCAATGAGAACCATGAAGAACCTATTTCCACCCAAAGAGGGCGATAGTGGACCAACTAAATCAGCATGAACAACCTGGTATGGTTCTGTAGCTTGCCTACTAGACACCTTACCTTTCGCAGCCATTTTCACCTTGTTTGCTGCGCATGCTTTGCACTTCACGTGGTACCTGCAGGGTTTAATAGTCATACCTTCAACCAAGGCAGGAATTTTAGATACTGCCTCAAAATGCAAATGACCAAATTTTCGGTGAAAATCATGAATACATCCTGCATGCAAACTTTTGTTAGAACCTGCAATGCAACAAGTATCATTCTGCACAACATCATCATAATACAATACAAACAAACGATCAACATTTTCAGCATGCAATACATAATCGTCTTTCTTTGTGATGGTGCATTTCTTGTTCTTGAAGGAAACGTCAATGTTCCGTTCATTCAGCTGCATCACACTTAGAAGATTGTGTGTGGCATCTGGAACGTACAGTACATCCTGTATCGATAAGTCCAAACTGTGAAGTACAACAGTTCCGTAGCCTTGACTGGGGATCGTGTGGTCATCCGCCTGGTGAATCGCACCTTCCTGCGGTGTAAAAGACACGAACAGTCGCTTATCGTTGCACAGGTGGTGGGTAGCTGCTGAATCAACAACGAAGAAAGATCTAGACGTCTTCTGGACCTTTGCAACCTTTGGAGTGAAGCGTGAGACCATTGCCTTGTGCTGCGTTGTCCTGGACACCGGACCTTTGCCTTTGCTTTGGCCTTTTCCACGCGATGAACTTCCGCTGCGCTGCTCTGTCTTGGCCCTGGGATATTTGCATTCCCTCTTCATATGGCCTAGACGTCCACACGAGTAGCATTTCACTGCCTTCAAAGCTTTGGCGCCCTCTGGTGGTTCCACTGCACTCTGGGATGACGTCTGTGAAGACTCCCCCATACCCATGCAGCTAGCACCCCGGCGATCTGCTTCATTCTGGATCACGGCAGTAACATAGGCTACTGTGAGCTGAGCAGTTGGCTGAACAGCAATCTGAGTGGCAACGGACTCCCAACTTGGACCCAAAGAATGTAGTATCATAAAGGAATACACAGCCTCTGGAAAGTCGAGTCCTCTCTGTTGCAACTCATGTCTCAGATTTTGCATCTCCATCAGGTGTGTACTCACATCTCCACCTTCAGCAAGAGCCATACCATGCAGCTTGGCATAGTAGTACATTGAGGAACCAGCCTCTGTCCTCAAGTGAGCTTCTCTTAAAGTGTCCCAAATTTCTCTGGCTGTGGTCTTTCCACGCAACAGACAGAGCTCTTCTGGGGATACTATCAACGTAAGCGTTCCCCTTGCTTTGGAATCCTTTGTAGCCCATTCATCTGTAATTGGAGCTGGGGGGTTGTCTGTAATAACATTAAACAGACCTTCCTTCCGCAGAACAGCCTCTGCATAAAGTACCCAGTCCGTATAATTTTTCTTATTGAGCTTAGGAATCCCAAAAGCATCAGCCAGCTTTGCATTAGCCATCATTGCTACTTTAATCAAGCTGCGTCACAGTACAGCTGCTTCCAAAAGCACTTGTGAAAAGTACTTTCGCTTTCCCAGCCACCAAGCCTGTGAGCCTGTGACTTAGTGCCTTTGCCTGTATCGCGGCAAAAACGGCTTCAAAAGTTCAAAATCCAGCCATAAAACCATAAACTAGAAGCTGGCAGGCTGCCCGCAGCATGAGCACATACCTCCATCAATCAAACTTGACGCGCAGAGCAGATAACGCCGATCCGTTTGTCTGTTCCTCTGCCGGCATTCCGACTCGACTTCTGGAGTCTCCATTCTTCAGTTTGATTGCGTCTTTCTGGGCCCGGAACCAAAAATGTTGTAATTGCAGAGTCCTGTGCACAACGGAATGATGAGCCGTACGTGCCACATGCTTAATGTTGCTTTATTTTCAGTTCAATGTAGAGAAATTACAAACATGCATCTTGCCTCTGCGGGAGCAGAGAAGCAACCGTCCTTCTCCTCGGAATGAAGAACACCGAGAGAGTCAGTGAAAAACAGGAAACCAGTGTACGTCACATCCAGTTTCCCATTCCCGTGGGAAAACCCGACAGTACTCTGACTGTGGAATGTAAACATTGTCTTGTGACAAGCACTTCGCTGCACAGTGAAGAGAGCAGAAACCAACAAAAACACCAATTTGAAATAAGCCCAATCAGAGCTTTATCATCTTCTTTTTATGTAGATGGAACCCAAAAAACCTTTTTGCTTTCGTTTGGGGTGATTCTGGTGCACACCCAAATAACACCATGCGAATTGAAAAAAGCCCAATCAAAGCTTATTCGTCTTCTTTCTACGCATATGGAAGCGAAAAAATGGTGCTGTGTTATTTTGGTCTCATTACACACACTTTGCAATTTCTGTGTCAATGTGCATTAACAGCAAAGAACATGAAATGAAGTAAGCGCAACCCAAGATTCTTCTTTCTATGTAGTTGGAAACCCAAACAACCTGTTTGGCTTTCTTTAGGCTTACTACACTTCGCTTTGCTATTTCTGGGTGAATGAACACCTGTAATGGTTGGGAGTTACTCGTGCGTAATCCTGCTCCGTTTGAGCATCGGATTGCCTGGTTAAACCCTCCGGGCTACGCAGCCCATATTAGCGTGGCTGCACTTAGTCACTTGTAGAATCTGACTGTGGGCGTTTCTTAAAGCGTTGCCGACATAAGAGTTGTTTGACGCCCAATCGTTTCCGCCTCTCACTGCGCGGGAGTCTCCTGCGCAGGGTGGGCGTGGGCAGCGGGGTGCTTGGGCTCTCCTCGCTAACTTCCAATGAAGAGTCTTGGAGCCCCTGCACCTCCCTGTCCTGTTGCTCTCCTGGATCCCTGGTGTTACACTCATTCTCTTCCCCTTCTTCCCGGCTAAGTCTCCCTCTAGTGCTAGGACCTTCCCCTGCAGAATCCGAGACCCTCTCCTTCTCCCGTGCCTCTGATGGCAGTTCCCTGACAACACCGAAAGAGCAAACGAAGCTTATTCGTCCTTTTTCTATTGAGAGGGAACCAAAACACCTATGCTTGATTTGGGCTGGTAACAAACATTTCTGCGATTTTTGGGTGAATGTGCATTCTAACCCCCAAAACACCAATTTGAAATAAGCCCAATCAGAGCTTTATCATCTCCTTTTTATGTAAATGGAACCCAAAACACCTTTTTCCTTTCGTTTGGGGTGATTCTGGCGCATACCCAAATAACACCATGCGAATTGAAAAAAGCCCAATCAAAGCTTATTCGTCTTCTTTCTACGCATATGGAAGCGAAAAAATGGTGTTGTGTTATTTTGGTCTCATTACACACACTTTGCGATTTCTGTGTCAATGTGCATTAACAGCAAAGAACACGACATGAAGTAAGCGCAATCCAAGATTCTTCTTTCTATGTAGTTGGAAACCAAAACAACCTGTTTGGCTTTGTTTAGGCTTATTACACTTCGCTTTGCTATTTCTGGGTGAATGAACACCGAAAGAGCAAACGAAGCTTATTCGTCCTTTTTCTATTGAGATGTTACCATATGTTTACGTATGCTTGATTTTGTCAGTATCTCAGCTCACAGTCAGAGGTAAACTGGCCTTCACGGGCAAACTGAGTGAGATACTTGTTTACCTTCCGTCTGCTACTCCCGGCAGGCTAGGTCGTAAACCGGCGATTCTCCTCGTTAGATGTGAGGAGAACACACCCTCTGCTTCTCTCTCCTTGCTTCCCCCCCCCCAGGGAGGGGAAATGAGACAGACAGGAGTCCTATTTACATATCTTTTATTCCTGTCATTCAGCAGTACAAAGAAACGTGACTGCACCCTTCAGACTCCATCAGAAGAGTCATAACTCCTCCCCTGTGCTTCCAGCACAGGTCAGATGACACTCTGAGCTAACATCCGGTGCTCAGTACAGAGAATAGACTCCCCCTTTTCCCCAACAGTACAGTTTGAAACAACAACATCCTGTAACACCTGCAGCTGGCTTTTGCCTTGGTGCTTTTTCCCAACATCCTCCCCCAAAAGCATCAATAGGCAAAACATGATTAGAAAACAAACAGTTGTTATACATATAACAGTCCCCTGTTGTTTCAGTTCCACCCTTGGAACTCCCCACCACTGGTTTCACCAGTGTACCTCTTGTCAGGAAAAAGCACCAACGCAAAAGCCAGCTCCAGATGGCTGGAATGCAAAACAGGATGTTATGTTTTGCAGATGTACTGTTGGGGAAAAGGTGGAGCCTATTCTCTGTACTGAGCACCGGATGTTAGCTCAGAGTGTCATGTGACCTGTGCTGGAAGTACAGGGGAGGAGTGTGTGTCTCTTCTGATGGGGTCTGAAGGGAACAGTCGCATTTCTATGTATTGCTGAGTGACAGGAATAAAACATGTAAAAGGGCTCCTGTCTGTCTCATTTCCCCTCCCTGGGGAGAATGCAGGGAGGGAGGGAGAAGCAGAGAAGCAGAGGGTGTGTTCTTCACGTCTGATTGATGAGAAGAATCGCCGGGTTTGTTTACCTAGCCTGTCGGGGTCGCAGACGGAAGGTAAACACAGTATCTCGCTCAATTGCCACGGGGGAGGCCAGGTACCTCTGACTGTGAGCGAAGATACTAACATATGGTAGCAGAGGATGGTTGTGATTCATCGGACATCTGCATGAGAGGCTGGTGGATTGTCCTCCTCTGCTCCAAGGCAGAAGGCAAGCGTCTGAGAGAAGCCAGAGGCTCAACAGACGGCTGGTGGAAAGAAGAGGTGTTTTCCACAGCAACAAAACTCAAGGTGTGCTGCATATCGGGCTAAAAGTGTGAACGCAGGTTGATTAATTCCCTGGTTCACGGGGGAGTTGCGTTGGAAAAATACAGCTCCGGGAGAAAGGCCTGCAGCTTGGAAGCTGAAGCCTGCATTCCACAAATTCCTGTGGTTAAGATAAGAAGTCCTGAATGCACTCTTGAGTGGAAAGTTACTGGCTACGCAGCTGCATTGTGAGGCTGGGAAAGCGAAACTAAGCCATGGAGTGTTTTGGCTACAAGCTTTACGTGCTCTTGGAAAGGGACTTTCCGTAGCACCCAGCGTTTTGCTGCCAGGTGCTAAAAGCATAAACAACCTGCAGTTTCCCTGCTTGAGAAAGAAAAAAACAACTGTTGGATTTTACAGCTTGCTTGACAGTGTGAGCTAAAGACTTGGCTTCAAGATGGATGCCAAGAAGGGAGCGCTGCCTTGCCCACCTCCCTTAACCAATGACAATTATTCATCTTGGTCTGTAAAGATGAAGGCCCTGCTGCAGAATCAGAGGCTTTTTGATGTAATTGAAAACCCCATCCCTGCAGCAGCAACCAGAGGTTGGGAATCACAGAACATGAGGGCCAGGACTGCTATAATTCTGTGTGTCTCAGATCAGCAGCTTGTGCATATCCAGCATTTAGAAAATGTGAAAGAGGTTTGGGACACGCTGCGTACAACGCATCAGAGAGATGCTGGTTCTTCAGCGTTGCTGTATTTTGAGAAGTTGACCAATCTGAGACTTGCGCCTGATGGAGATGTTCAAGCGCACCTGACAGAAATGAAGTTTCTGCGTCAACAGATGGTGGAACGCAATTTCCGTCTACAGGAGGAAGTGTTTTGCTTCATGATGATAAACAGCCTTAATCGCACCTACAAGGTTGTTGCCAGTCAGCTTGGTTCCCTACCGGCTCAAGACCTAACCGCGGAAAGAGTGTGTGCCGTGGTCCTGAATGAACATGACAGACTTGCTGCACTGGAAGTGAAGGACAGGGGGAGGGAAGAACAGAGTTCTAATTCCCCCACTGTTGAATCTACTGGAGAGCATGGTGTAGCATTGAGTGCTGTCCGATGCTACAATTGTGGACAGACTGGGCATCTACAGCGAAACTGTAGGCAGCCGCGCCAGTCAAAAGGAGCGAAGAACAGCTCTACGAAGCCTGAGGCGTCAGGCAAAAGCCGTACCAAGTGTCAGGTGAAACCTGCAAAGGCTATGATGGCGAAAGGAACCACGCCAGTTGTTGGGAACGCCTTTATAATCGACACTGGATGTACAAAACATTTATGCCCACACAGACAACTGTTTTCGACGTTGAAGAAGCAAAGCTTCACTGTGAAACAGGCCAACGGTCAAGAGTTGGAAGCGACCGGAATTGGAACTGTGTATCTTGAGAGTCTGAACTTGACTATAAGCGATGTTTACCTGGTTCCAGAACTGAAATTTAATCTGCTGAGCATGTCGCAGATTGCAAAGAAAGGACTGAAACTGTCCTATGATGCTAAAAGCTGCAAGATCTACAAAGATGGAGAACTGTTTCTTACTGCCAAAGAGAAAGATGGACTGTATTTGTTGTCTTTTGATCAAAGTGATTACATGAAATGTAATTCTTCTGATTCTAACGAAATCTCTCTTGCAGGTGTGACCAGTGTGAGCACCAGGAAGGTGACCAAGAAGGTCGACAGAGCATTTCAGCGGGTGTATGCTGATGTGATTGGTCCTCTAGAACCATCTAGGGGCAATGCAAAATATTACCTTTTGTGTGTGGATTGTTTCACTAATTATTCTTGGGTTTATATGATGGAGAAACCGCAGGAAACTTTAGAAAAGTTTCAGGAGTTTTGTGACAAGGTTAAGAATATGCATGATGCTAACATTGATTGTCTTTTCACAGATGAGCAGCAAATTTTTCTGTTACAGAAGTTTCAGAAGTTCCTGGATGGAAAAGGGATAGACCACAAAATTGCTGTTTCAGCCGAAGCATGGAACAGAGGGGTCTGTGTTAGAGTGAACAAAGAATTGCAAAAGGGGATGCATGCGCAATTGCTTAGTTCACATTTGCCACATGAATATTGGGCCGAATCTCTAGCGTCCTATCTTCATGTGTGGTTGAGAAAAGTCTCAACAGAGTTGGGATGTTCTCCTTTTGAGAAGCTGTTCAATAGAAAACCTTCTGTTGCCTATTTTAAGGTTTTTGGGTCTCATGTGAGAACAGAAGCTCCAGGTGGAGTAAAGAGTGCCAGAGGCATTTTTGTGGGATATGAAAAGGGTCTCTACAGAGTAATTTTGTCTGAATCTGGTCAGGTGATTCTCACAAAGTTTCTAGAAAGTGCTCCTGAACAAGAGCGGGTTGTACAACACACATTTCCCACAGGAAACGATTCAGATGATGATGATTTTTCTGATGTCACAGATTACAGTGGTACTGATGATGACACTGATAGCTCAGAGAGTTCAGTTGTAACAGTCATTGAGAGAAAATCTCACACAATGGATAGACCTTCACAGGTGAAGGAAGAACCACTGAATGCTACTGGTTCTCAACAAAGTCCAGAGGTTGAACCAGTAAGCACAGAGGATCAGAACCTCGTACGCAGGTCTGAGAGAGTTACAAAGGGTGTACCACCAAAGAGGTACTCAAAAGAGTTTGCTAACTTAGCTGTTGCATGTGTTGCTATTGTTAACAACTCAAAGCAGGTTAAAGCAGTGTCTAAGTCAGAGACAAAGACACAACAGAGAGTAGCTAGCCAATGTAATGCAGAAGCACTCATTCCTTGGAAGCCAGACAACCAGAGAGGTACACTGGTGAAACCAGTGGTGGGGAGTTCCAAGGGTGGAACTGAAACAACAGGGGACTGTTATATGTATAACAACTGTTTGTTCTCTTCTCTGGATCATGTTTTGCCTATTGATGCTTTTGGGGGAGGATGTCGGGAAAAAGCACCAAGGCAAAAGCCAGCTCCAGATGGCTGGAATGTAAAACAGGATGTTGTGTTTTGCAGATGTACTGTTGGGGAAAAGGTGGAGCCTATTCTCTGTACTGAGCACCGGATGTTAGCTCAGAGTGTCATGTGACCTGTGCTGGAAGTACAGGGGAGGAGTGTGTGTCTCTTCTGATGGGGTCTGAAGGGAACAGTCGCATTTCTATGTATTGCTGAGTGACAGGAATAAAACATGTAAAAGGGCTCCTGTCTGTCTCATTTCCCCTCCCTGGGGAGAATGCAGGGAGGGAGAGAGAAGCAGAGAAGCAGAGAAGCAGAGAAGCAGAGGGTGTGTTCTTCACATCTGATTGATGAGAAGAATCGCCGGGTTTGTTCCTAGCCTGTCGGGGTCGCAGACGGAAGGTAAACACAGTATCTCGCTCAATTGCCACGGGGGAGGCCAGGTACCTCTGACTGTGAGCGAAGATACTAACACCTCTCTGGTTGTCTGGCTTCCAAGGAATGAGTGCTTCTGCATTACCTTGGTTAGCTACTCTCTGTTGTGTCTTTGTTTTTTTTTTTTATAAAATTTTTTATTGCGTTTCTTTCCATAGGTTAACAGATTTGTTTACATAGCAACATGCAAGAAACATTTTTTATATATGAAGAAAAATAAAAAAAAAAGAAAGAAGAAAAAGTTAAGAAACTTTCACAACGTCCTTCAACAGTTCGCTTTCTTTTTGGACCTCCTCACATCCTCTCAGCATTGCATTCATTATTCTAGCCAGTTCAGCAATTTGTTATCTTGTTTCCCATCTTATTATACCTTTGAGTTTATTATGTTACCAATTTCGAAAATTTGTAATTTAGTTTTAACACTCTTAATAAACATAATATTTTGTTTCTAATTTGTCTCGTTTTTTTCCATCAATACTTACTTTATCATTTACTTAGATAAATTGCAGAAGCATA
The DNA here is from genome assembly GCF_964188305.1 of Podarcis bocagei. NCBI lineage: Eukaryota > Metazoa > Chordata > Lepidosauria > Squamata > Lacertidae > Podarcis > Podarcis bocagei. Next base: position 81,402,089 of record NC_138131.1, read on the forward strand.
ACGTTTCTTAATCGTGCACAATCTTAACATTCAAACAACTTATAATATTTTTGCAAATAGTCCTTAAATTTTTTCCAGTCCTCCTCCATTGTTTCTTCGCTCAGATCTCGAATTCTGCCAGTCATTTCTGCCAACTCCATATAGTCCATCAGCTGCGTCTGCCAGTCCTCCAGTGTGGGTAAATCTGGTGTCTTCCAGAACTTTGCAATAAGAATCCTAGCTGCTGTGGTTGCATACATAAACAAGGTTCTGTCCTTCTTTGGCACCTTCCGGTCCACCATGCCCAGGAGAAAGGCCTCTGGTTTCTTAGAAAAGGTATATCTGAATACCTTTTTCAGCTCATTATGTATCATTTCCCAAAAGGCCTTTACTTTCGGGCAGGTCCACCAGAGGTGAAAGAATGTCCCTTCTGCCTCCTTGCATTTCCAACACTTATTATCAGAAAGATGATATATTTTAGCCAACTTGACTGGGGTCATGTACCACCGGTATACCATTTTCATAATGTTCTCTTTCAAGGCACTACATGCCGTGAATTTCATACCGGTGTTCCATAACCTTTCCCAGTCCTCAGACATAATGTTGTGTCCTACATCCTGTGCCCATTTTATCATAGCAGATTTAACTGTTTCATCCTGTGTGTTCCATTTAAGCAGCAAGTCATACATCCTCGAAAGTACCTTAGTCTTTGGTTCTAGTAACTCCGTCTCCAGTTTCGATTTCTCCAACTGAAAACCCGCTTTTTTATCCATTTTGAATACCTCTTGAATTTGAGCATAATGTAACCAATCTCGCACCTTGCCTTTTAGTTTGTCCTGGCTTTGGAGCTTCCAATTATCTCCAACTCTTTCAATCAATTCCCAATATTTTGGCCAGTAGGCCTCCATATTGGGCCTTTTTTTAGAAATCTTGGCTTCCACAGGTGATAACCACCTCGGGGTCTTACTTTCTAATAAATCCTTGTACTTCATCCAGACGGCAAAAATTGATTTTCTGACAATATGGTTTTTAAACAGTTTGTGAACCTTCGCCTTGTCATACCACAAGTATGCATGCCAACCATACACATTATCAAACCCTTCCAGATCTAGGACATCGGTGTTTTCCAACAGAAACCAATCCTTCAACCAGCAGAAGGCTGCAGCTTCGTAGTACAACCTTAAATCCGGCAGGGCAAACCCCCCTCTTTCTTTTGAGTCAGTTAGTATTTTAAATTTTATTCGGGGCTTTTTGCCCTGCCAGACAAACTTAGAGATATCCTTCTGCCATTTTCCAAAACATTCCATTCTGTCCACGACCTGAAGGGTTTGAAATAAGAATAACATTTTTGGCAAAACACACATCTTTATAGCTGCGATTCGGCCTGACAAGGCAAGTTTCAATCTTGACCAAATATCCAAGTCTTTTTTAATTTCCAGCCAACATTTTTCATAGTTATCTTTGAAAAGGTTTAAATTTTTAGTGGACAAGGATACCCCCAGGTATTTCACTTTTTTAACCACACTTAGCTCTGTCTCTTTCTGGTACCCCTCTATCTCTGTAGGTGTCAGATTTTTGACCAAAACCTTAGTTTTTTGTTTGTTTAGCTTAAATCCCGCCACCCGACCAAACTCCAAGATAAGTTCCAAAACTCTTTTTGTACTAGATTCTGGCTCCTGTACTGTCAAGACTAAGTCATCTGCGAAAGCTTTCAGTTTGTATTGTTTCGCTCCGACCACTATACCTTGCACCAACTGGTCCTCCCTGATCATATTCAGCAATACCTCCAGAACAGAAATAAATAGCAGAGGGGATAGAGGGCACCCCTGTCGTGTCCCTTTTTCAATTTGGAGTTCCTCCGATACCACATTGTTCACTATCAGCTTAGCTTTTTGCTCTGAATAAATTGCTTCTAGTCCATTTTCAAACCCCCGTCCCACTCCCATCCCTTTCAAGTTTTTCTTCATAAACATCCAAGAAATGTTGTCAAATGCTTTCTCCGCATCAATAAAGATTAAAGCAGCCCTTGTGTTTCTAATTCGCAACAACTCCAATATATCAATAATGTTCCTGGTGTTGTCAAACATGTGTCTACCAGGGAGAAAGCCTGCTTGGTCCTTGTGAATTACTTCATTTAGTACATTTTTAAGTCTATTTGCTAAAATGTCTGCAAATATTTTGTAATCCACATTCAGGAGTGAGATGGGACGGTAGTTCTTAAGCTGAGTCTTTTCCCTTTCTGACTTGGGAATCAATGTGATGAATGCTTCTTTCCACGTTTCCGGTGCCTTCCTCCCCTCCATGATCTGGTTACAAACCTCCAGCAACGGTTGTATCAAGAAGTCCTTCAAAGTCTTATAATATTTGGAGGTGAGTCCATCCGGGCCTGGAGATTTGCCCAGCTGCATATTTTGGATGGCACCTTCAATTTCCTGTTGAGTTATTTTGCTGTTAAGAATTGATCTTTTATCTTGGCTTATTTTAGGTAATCCATTTGTCCTCAAAAATTGATCTATTTCCGATTCTTTCTGGGGCCCCTGTGCGTAAAGCTCTTTGAAGTATCTGTGGAAGCACTTTCTTATTTCTTCTGGTTTCTGAACTATTTTTCCTTGAATCTCCAAGTTTGTAACCGTATTTAACTTTTGTCTTTTTTTCAACTGCCAAGCTAGCAACTTTCCACATTTATTTGCTGATTCAAACGATCTCTGCTTCATTTGTTTGATTTTCCACTCAATCTCTTGATTGATCAATTTCGAATATTGTGCTTGATGGAATTTGATCTCTCTTAGCACCTCTTTTGACTTCGGTTTGGTTCTCAACTTTTTCTCTCCTTCACTTATTTTCTCTAAATTTTTTTCCTTTTTTCCATTCCAAAATTTTCTCTTTATTGTATTCTGTTGTATCAGAAACCCTCTCATTACAGCTTTACTTGCATCCCAGATTGTTCTTTTCTCCACCGTAGTGTTCAAGTTTATTTCAAAGTAGTCCTTTAGCGTTTTTTGGGCCTTCTTAACAATCTCTTGATCTCTTAGCAAGGTGTCATTCATTCTCCATCTGAAGGATCCAGTTGGGAAAAGTCTCAATTCCATTTTTAAGGCATTATGGTCGGAGCAGGTTTTTGGGCAGATTTCCACTTTTCTTGTTTTCGGGGCCAGCCCTCTAGATATCCAAATTTGGTCAATTCGTGTCCATGACAAGTGGGCCTCAGAGAAGAAGGTTCCTTCTTTACCCAAGGGGTTCCTTGTCCTCCAAATGTCAATCAAGTCCATATTGTCTGTCATTTCAAAGAAGGTTTTAGGGAGTCTGCCGTCTGTTGTTAAGTTTTGATTTTGGGATTTGTCCATATTTGTAGACACCACCCCATTCATATCTCCCATCACAATAATGTTAGAATAGTCCAAATAGTCCATCATTGTCTCATGCAGCTTCTTATAGAATTCTGATTTTCCATCATTTGGCGCATAAACTCCTAATATCAAAATCTTTTCCCCTTGTGTTTGGATTTCAATTGCGAGAATTCTTCCATGATCATCTTTGAATAAAAATTTTGGTGACAGGTTCTCCTTTGCATAAATTACAACGCCTCTTTTTTTAACTTTGTCTGATGAGATAAATTCTTGGCCAAGTCTTTTATTGATTAATACTTTCCTGTGGAGCCTAGTCACATGTGTTTCTTGAAGGCATATTACATCCAATTGTTCTTTTTTTAGGATATGAAATATCCTCCTTCTTTTTTCCGGAGAATTCCCGCCATTTATGTTCCAACTAAGTAGCTGCAGAGACATCCTGTTCTATTTAAGATGTTCTTAGGATGGGGTGCCTTCCTTTTGCTCAGATCCCGAGGGTGCAGGCGTTGGCCCGCTTCCAGGCAATATTGGTGCTGGTAAAACTGGAAGCCAGTCCACTCCTTTTTGGAGATCTTCTCCGTGGTCGTGAAGGAACTTTTGGTTATCTTCAGGTGTTCTAATTTTAACCTTCCTTTCTTTGTAGGTGAAGGATAATCCTTGTGGAAACTCCCACCTATAGGGAATTGCGTTGTGTCTCAGCAATTTTGCTAGTTCTGTATAGGTGGCTCTGAGGTCCAGCAACTGTCTCGGAGTATCTCTATAAATTTCCACCCTTTTGTCTTGTATTTCAATTGCTTTTTTGAAGTGAAGACCTAGGATCTTGTCTCTCTCTTCCTTTGATCTTAAAATTATCAAACAGTCTCTGGATCTGTCTTTCCTTACCAATCTTCCCAGTCTATATGCCGAGACAATCCTGAAATCTGTATCTTCCTTTAAACCCCAGAACTTCGAGAATTCCTGTGTCAAGTATCCAATCAAGTCTCCTTGCTCGAGTTCCGGGGTGCCTCTCAATTTGATGTTACTCTCGCGATTTTTCAGTTCCACCATTGACAGATAAACTTGTTGTTCACCCACCTGTTTGTGCAGGGGCTTAACTTCTCCTTTTATTTCTTCAACTTCTTTTTGTAAAGCTCCCACTTTCTGGATTGCTTCTCCAGCTAATTCCCGATTTTCCGCTGTTGCTCCTTGCAAATTCTCTATGGCTTGCGTGTGCTGGGAAACTTGATCAGTCAATTTTTGAATCGAGGAAGTTGCTTTATCTATCTTCAAAGACTGGTCGTCCACCTTCTGGTTTAAACTTGATAGTTGCTCCAATATTTGTTTTAATAGTGTATCTGACCCACCTGCTGCCATATCTTCCTCAGTGGACTTCTCAGTTGTTTCCCCTTGTTCCCTTTGGGTCACCAGTACAGCTGGAACCGACGATCGGCGTCCTTGGGTCAGTGTTGTTTGTACAAATTGTGCTGGTTTTCTTTCCTTTTCTTTTTCCTTGGCCTCTTTAGATTCCTTAGCTTTAGATGCTCTTGTTCTCCCTGCACCACTCATTACACATCTGTCAGTGTTCAAGGTCAGATTGTCTATTGTTCCATGGGAGAGACAAATTCAGTTATAAACAACCAGTGAAGTGGAATTCAAAACAAAAGTCAATTCCCAGGATTTTATAATCCGAAAGCCCTGTAGGGGGAGTGCCACCAAGTTTCAAAGACAAAGAAGGAAGTAATCCGCCATTAAAGTTCCAAATTGTTTCAACTCAGTAAATTCGATAATCCAACAGTCCCTTCAAAGACTCAAAATTCCCCAAAGCACCTTTTAAAGTTCAGCAAAGTTTCACAAGAGGTGCTTGCAACAGTATCACGTCCAGTCTTTTCTGCTCAAATGTATCAGTTATGCTCCAACAAAGTTTTTACAAATTTTTGCAACTGTTTCCGCAGTTTGACACAGTCTCCCTCTCCGGCAGCCCGACGATCTGGCTCTTTAAAAATACGACCCAAAGAAAAGGGGAGGTAGGAGGGAAGCCCCCGTTACTCCTTCTTTTGATCAAAGTCCCTTTCCACCTTCAGTTCAGCAGGAAAAAGAGCAGGTTTAATAGCACGAAAAAGTTAGAACTTCCCACAGTCCCGTTTCAAGCGCTTTCCGCTTTTTAAAGCTTTGCTTTGATCTTGTCAGCAATGTCGGAAGACGGACTTCCCTTTTCTCGTCTCCCGTTTTCAGCCAAATTTAACAAATTCTTTGCCAATTTTAAACCCTTTACTCACGGGTATGTTACTTGCAGTTTGGTGTTGGTTTTAGGAAGAAGGATCAGCGCTCATCTGCAACGGCCGCGCGGCTTCACTTCCGCGGAAAGAGCGATGAACTCACAGCACCGCTACCCCTCCTTCACTCCGGGTCTCCTTACGGGGTCCCTTCTGTGTTTTCGGAGCAGCTTCTGGTGCCCGCCGAGTCCCACGGCCACGGGCTCACTCTACCCGTGGTTTATCTTGATGGGTCGTCGCTATGCCGCAGCGAGCGACCCTTTTCCGCGGAGCCCCTCTTCAGAGCTCGAAGAGGACCGCCATTACAGTTTCGCGCCGCCCCCGGAAGTCCTCTGTTGTGTCTTTGTCTCTGACTTAGACACTGCTTTAACCTGCTTTGAGTTGTTAACAATAGCAACACATGCAACAGCTAAGTTAGCAAACTCTTTTGAGTACCTCTTTGGTGGTACACCCTTTGTGACTCTCTCAGACCTGCGTATGAGGTTCTGATCCTCTGTGCTCACTGGTTCAACCTCTGGACTTTGTTGAGAACCAGTAGCAATGGCAAACAGTGGTTCCTCCTTCACCTGTGAAGGTCTATCCATTGTGTGAGATTTTCTCTCAATGACTGTTACAACTGAACTCTCTGAGCTATCACTGTCATCATCAGTACCACTGTAATCTGTGTAATCAGAAAAATCATCATCTGAATTGTCACCTGTGGGAAATGTGTGCACAACTACCCGCTCTTGTACTGGAGCACTCTCAAGAAACTTTGTGAGAATCATCTGACCACATTCAGACAAAATTACTCTGTAGAGACCCTTTTCATTACCCACAAAAATGCCTCTGGCATTCTTTACTCCACCTGGAGCTTCTGTTCTCACATGAGACCCGAAAACCTTAAAATAGTCAACAGAAGGTTTTCTATGGAACAGCTTCTCAAAAGGAGAACATCCCAACTCTGTTGAGACCTTTCTCACCCACATGTGAACATAGGACGCTAGCGACTCGGCCCAATATTCATGTGGCAAATGTGAACTCAGCAATTGTGCATGCATCCCCTTTTGCAATTCTTTGTTCACCCTCACACAGACCCCCCTGTTCCATGCTTCGGTTGAAACAGCAACTTTGTGGTCTATCCCTTTTCCATCCAGGAACTTCTGAAACTTCTGTAACAGAAAAACTTGTTTCTCATCTGTGAAGAGACAATCAATGTTAGCATCATGCATATTTTTAACCTTGTCACAAAACTCCTGAAACCTTTCTAAGGTCTCTTGCGGTTTTTCCATCACAAAAACCCAAGAATAATTAGTAAAACAATCCACACACACAAGGTAATATTTTGCACCGCCTCTAGATGGTTCTAGAGGACCAATCACATCAGCATACACCCGCTGAAATGCTCTGTCGACCTTCTTGGTCACCTTCCTGGTGCTCACACTGGTCACACCTGCAAGAGAGATTTCGTTAGAACCAGAAAAATTACATTTCATGTAATCACTTTGATCAAAAGTCAACAAATACAGTCCATCCTTCTCTCTGGCAGTAAGAAACAGTTCTCCATCTTTGTAGATCTTGCAGCTTTTAGCATCATAGGACAGTTTCAGTCCTTTCTTTGCAATCTGCGACACACTCAGCAGATTAAATCTCAGTTCTGGAACCAGGTAAACATTGTTTATAGTCAAGTTCAGACTCTCAAGATACACAGTCCCAATCCCGGTCGCTTTCAGCTCCTGACCGTTGGCCTGTTTCACAGTGAAGCTTTGCTTCTTCAACGTTGAAAACAGTTCTCTGTGCGGGCACATGTGTTTTGTACAGCCAGTGTCGATTATGAACGCGTTCCCAACATCTGGCGTGGTTCCTTTCGCCATCATAGCCTTTGCAGGTTTCACCTGGCACTTGGTACGGCTTTTGCCTGACGCCTCAGGCTTCGTAGAGCTGCTCTTCGCTCCTCTTGACTGGCGCGGCTTCCTACAGTTTCGCTGTAGATGCCCAGTCTGTCCACAATTGTAACATCGGACAGCGCTCAATGCTACAACTCGCTCCTCAGTAGCTTCAGCAGCGGGGAGATTTGAACTCTGTTCTTCCCTCCCCCTGTCCTTCACTTCCAGTGCAGCTGGAACAGTTCCTTCGCTCCCCCATCTAGGGTCAAAGCTCTCCTCAGTTTTCGATGAGCTCTTAGGAACTTGGCCAGCATCATCCTTGCTCACCCCTTCTGGGGTAGTCGTCTTTCCAGACCATGATGAATAACTGCCACTGGTCAGGGGAGATGAATAAGGCAGGGCTCCCCCCTTCTTGGCATCCATCTTGAAGCCAAGCCTCTGTCTCACTTTCCAGCCTTGCTAAAACTCCAATAGCCTCTGCTGGACTTGTTTACTGCCTTTCCAGGCAAGCTGCAAGCTGTTTCTCAGACCTTGCACAGCATCGAAGACATAGTCAAAACAAAACTTTCGCTTCCCAGGCCCTCTCTCAGAGCCATCTGCGCAGCCAGTAAATTTCCACGTCTCTGACGAGCGTCGCTTAGCAACTGTGCATACTTGAAAGCTTATCTCTAACTTTTAGCCCGAAATGCAGCATACCTTGAGCTCCGTTGCTTGGAAAACATTTTCCTCTGGGTCCAGCCGTCTGTTCAGCTTCTGGCTGCTCTCAGACGCTATTTTCTCCCTTGGAGCAGAGGAGGACAATCCACCAGCCTCTCATGCAGATGTTCGATGAATCGCAACCACCGAAAGCTGCCATACGTCAGTATCTCAGCTCACAGTCAGAGGTAAACTGGCCTTCACGGGCAAACTGAGCGAGATACTTGTTTACCTTCCATCTGCTACTCCCGGCAGGCTAGGTCGTAAACCGGTGATTCTCCTCGTTAGATGTGAGGAGAACACACCCTCTGCTTCTCTCTCCTTGCTTTCCCCCCCAGGGAGGGGAAATGAGACAGACAGGAGTCCTATTTACATGTCTTTTATTCCTGTCATTCAGCAGTACAAAGAAACGTGACTGCACCCTTCAGACTCCATCAGAAGAGTCATAACTCCTCCCCTGTGCTTCTAGCACAGGTCAGATGACACTCTGAGCTAACATCCGGTGCTCAGTACAGAGAATAGACTCCCACTTTTTCCCAACAGTACAGTTTGAAACAACAACATCCTGTTTTGCATTCCAGCCACCTGCAGCTGGCTTTATCATTGGTGCTTTTTCCCAGCAGATTTGAGCTGGTAACAAACATTTCTGCGATTTTTGGGTGAATGTGCATTCTAACCCGCAAAACACCAATTTGAAATGAGCCCAATCAGAGCTTTATCATCTTCTTTTTATGTAGATGGAACCCAAAAAAACTTTTTTGCTTTCGTTTGGGGTGATGCTGGCGCACACCCAAATAACACCATGCGAATTGAAAAAAGCCCAATCAAAGCCTATTCGTCTTCTTTCTACGCATATGGAAGCGAAAAGATGGTGTTGTGTTATTTTGGTCTCATTACACACACTTTGCGATTTCTGTGTCAATGTGCATTAACAGCAAAGAACACGACTTGAAGTAAGCGAAATCCAAGATTCTTCTCTCTATGTAGTTGGAAACCAAAACAACTTGTTTGGCTTTGTTTAGGCTTATTACACCGTGTCAGGGAACTGCCATCAGAGGCACGGGAGAAGGAGAGGGTCTCGGATTCTGCAGGGGAAGGTCCTAGCACTAGAGGGAGACTTAGCCGGGAAGAAGGGGAAGAGAATGAGTGTAACACCAGGGATCCAGGAGAGCAACGGGACAGGGAGGTGCAGGGGCTCCAGGACTCTTCGTTGGAAGTTAGTGAGGAGAGCCCAAGCACCCTGCTGCCCACGCCCACCCTGCGCAGGAAACTCCTGCGCAGTGAGAGGCGGAAACGATTGGGCGTCAAACAAATCTTATGTTGGCAACGCTTTAAGAAACGCCCACAGTCAGATTCTACAAGTGACTAAGAGCAGCCACGCTAATATGGGCTGCGTAGTCCGGAGGGTTTAACCAGGCAATCCGATGCTCAAACGGAGCAGGATTACGCACGAGTAACTCCCAACCATTACAGCATTCTGACTCACCCTGAAAGTTGCTCGTGCGCAACAAGCAGAAGGGGGCATCATGAGTAAGACCGGAGGAGCTGGAGCCAGGGGAGGGGCAGCTGGAGGCCAATCGCTGGAGGAGAGAAACCGCAATTTGGAAGAGCACATAGCCATCCTGACAGCGAGGCTGGAAGAACGACGGTCGCTGGATGCTCAGGGGAAACCCACCCCCATAGTGATGAAGGAGTTACGGGACTTTATCGACAAGAACCTAAAGAGAGGGTTTATAAGAGAGTCAAAAGCAGTGGGGGGCAGTCCAGTATTTTTTGTGGACAAAAAGGACACTGATAAACCGAGGCTGGTCGTGGACTTCAGGGGGGTAAATTTGGTGTCAGAACCTGTGACTTTCCCGATGCCCAGAATCGATGACAATCTGACAAGAGTGAGGAAGGGAAAGAATTTCACCAAGCTAGATCTGAGGGGGGCTTACAACTTAATCCGGATGAGAGAGGGGGATGAATGGAAGACCACCATGTTCACACCCCTGGGGGCCTTTGAATATCTCGTTATGCCTTTCGGATTACAGTCAGGCTCCGCCTGTTTTCAAGCGTTCATGCACCACGTGTTGGGGTCTCTGCTTTACAAGAACTGTGTAGCATTCCTGGACGACGTCTTGATTTATTCGGAAAATGAGGAGCAACATGTGAGAGATGTCAGGGAAGTGCTACAACATTTGCAGAAACACCAGTTGTGGGTCAAGCTAGAGAAATGTCAGTTTCATGCCCGAGAGGTGGAGTTCCTGGGGTACATGCTATCTGACAAAGGCTTAGCGATGGACCCAAGCAAGGTGCAAGCAGTATTGGAGTGGAAGACCCCAAAGACACGAAAGGATGTGCAGAGATTCCTAGGTTTTGGCAATTTCTACCGGACGTTCATCAAGAACTTCGCACACTTGACGGCCCCAATCACGGACTGTCTCAGTAGTAAGAGAAAGTTTGTGTGGACGGAGGAAGCCCAGCAATCCTTTGAAAGATTGAAGAAGGCATTCGCGTTGGAGGAACAATTACTACATGTGGATTTGGAGAAACCTATGAGGTTGGAGACGGACGCGTCAGAAAGAGCCATCGGGGCGGTTCTGTTGCAGCCAGGACTGAGCCAGCAAGAATGGAAACCGTGCGCCTTCTTCTCGAGGAAGCTGAGCAAGTCGGAACAAAACTACACTGTGTACGACCGAGAACTGCTAGCAATTTATGCCGCCTTTCGTCGGTGGCGCCATCTGCTGATAGGGGCGCAGCATAAGATCCAGGTCTGCACAGATCACAAGAACTTGGAATATTGGCGGACAGCACAGGTGCTCAACCAGAGACAGATTCGCTGGGCGCAGGAGTTTTCCAAGTTTTCTTTCGAAATCCAGTATGTGCCCGGCCAGCAAAACGTGAGAGCAAACGCTCTTTCGCGGAAACCAGAGTACTTCGAAGGAGAAGGGCCGCCGGAGACCCGCCACGTCATACCTGAGGACCGATGGGTGTGTGGGGGTACTCTAGTGGGCACGAGAGAACTGGCAGGACTCACTAGGGACGATGAATTCGCCCGGACTAAAATCAGGGAACTCCAAGAGGGGAGGGGAGCACCAGAGGGGTTTGAGGAGAAGGAAGGGGTGTTGTACTACAGGGGGGTGATGTACGTACCGGGGGAGGCTCTAAGAAGAAGGGTACTCAAACAACTACATGACACCCCCACAGCGGGACATTTTGGGCAACACAAAACCATGATGCTGGTGACCCGACAATTTTGGTGGCCACGGGTGAGGGAAGGTGTACGTGAATATGTAAGAGGGTGTGACCGCTGCCAGAGGGCCAAAGGGGAACGCACGATGCCAGCAGGTTTGCTGGAACCCTTACCCACGCCAAACAAACCCTGGGAGGTGGTGTCAATTGATTTCATGACGGATTTGCCCAAATCAAGGGGAAAAACAGCAGTGATGGTAGTAGTAGACTTGCTAACCAAAATGTGCCACTTTATCGCCTGCTCCCATGCGGTGACGGCGGAAGAAACGGCACGGTTGTTTGTAGAACACATTTTTAGGCTGCATGGCGCCCCCTTGAGGGTTTTATCTGACCGCAGAAAACAATTTACTTCCCGGTTCTGGAGGAAGCTCATGAGCCTACTGCAAGTCGAGGTAAGCTTCTCGACAGCGAGACACCCAGAAACCAATGGGCAGGCGGAAAGGGCAAACAGTGTACTCCAGCAATACTTACGCTGCTTCGTTAGCGAAAGGCAGAATGATTGGGTAGAGAAACTAGCGCTAGCAGAATTTGCGTACAATAATGCTGAACATGTGTCCACCAGTATGAGCCCCTTCTTGGCCAATTATGGGTGTCATCCCAGGGCGTTCCCGGGCAATGAGGAACAGAGCTGGAGTGTACCTGCTGCTGAACAGTTTGTGGAAGAAATGGAAGCGTTACATCAACAGCTCAAGATGAACCTAGAAAGGGCTAAAGCCAGTTACAAGAAGCAAGCAGATAAACACCGGAGGGAAGGGGAAACCATTAGGGTGGGGGATCGCGTGTGGTTGTCCACTCAAGGGTTACCCTTTAAGGGAGGGTGCAAGAAGTTGCAGCCCAGAAGACTGGGCCCGTTTGAAGTTATACAACAGATAAACCCAGTGGCGTTCAAGCTCAGGTTGCCCAACAACATGAAAATACATCCCGTGTTCCACAGGTCCTTGCTCTCACCGCACAGAGAGGGGCAGGAATTAGAGGGGCGGGAGGTAGAAGTCTTGCCACAACCACAGGTAGAAGAGAGGGAACACCAGAGCTCGGCCGCAGAGATAGTGGATTCAAGGTGGCGAGGGCGGCAGGTGCAGTACTTGGTGGCGTGGGAAGGAGAGCCCTGGTCGGAAAACACGTGGGTGCCGGCAGAGGCAGTTGGCGACGAGCATATGGTGGAAGTGTTCCACCGACGGTTCCCAGATAAACCCAAGCCCTTAGAGCGATTCTGGGAAGAACAGTTCGGCACGACGGAGGAGGAAGAGAGTTTCGAAGGGTTTTCAGAATCCGAAGAAGAATCGGATTGGGAGAGTCATTCCTTGGGTGGGAACCTTAGCAGGTGGGAAGAGGTGTTCACACCCACAGATGAGGAGGACAGCTCTTTCAGGGGTTTCCTTGGCTCGCCGACCAGAGAAGAGGCTGCAACAGAGCCCCCGGGTCGGAGGGGGAGTGAAGGGGGCCCTGGGAGGGAGGTGGATGTCAGGGAACTGCCATCAGAGGCACGGGAGAAGGAGAGGGTCTCTGATTCTGCAGGGGAAGGTCCAAGCGCTAGAGGGAGACTTAGCCAGGAAGAAGGGGAAGAGAATGAGTGTAACACCAGGGATCCAGGAGAGCAACGGGACAGGGAGGTGCAGGGGCTCCAGGACTCTTCGTTGGAAGTTAGTGAGGAGAGCCCAAGCACCCCGCTGCCCACGCCCACCCTGCGCAGGAGACTCCCGCGCAGTGAGAGGCGGAAACGATTGGGCGTCAAACAACTCTTATGTTGGCAACGCTTTAAGAAACGCCCACAGTCAGATTCTACAAGTGACTAAGAGCAGCCACGCTACCATGGGCTGCGTAGTCCGGAGGGTTTAACCAGGCAACCCGATGCTCAAACAGAGCAGGATTACGCACGAGTAACTCCCAACCATTACACACCGCTTTGCTATTTGTGGGTGAATGAACACCGAAAGAGCAATCAAAGCTTATTCGTCCTTTTTCTATTGACATGTTACCATATGTTTACCTATGGTTGATTTGGGCTGGTAACAAACATTTCTGCGATTTTGGGGTGAATGTGCATTCTAACCCCAAAAACACCAATTTGAGGACCACTGGTGTGAAATTTACGGCATGTAATGCCCTGAAAGAAAATATTATGAAAATGATTTACAGGTGGTACATGACCCTAATCAAGCTTGCAAAAATATATCATTTGCCAGACAATAAGTGTTGGAATTGTAAAGAAACTGAAGGAAAATTCTTTCACCTATGGTGGACGTGCCCAAGGGTTAAGGCTTTCTGGGAAATGAAATATAATTGTCAGGGGCTCAGGAGCAGAGGTACAGGGGAGAGAGGTGATGGAGAGCGAAGGGGAGACTTTAGAGATGAGGAGGAGAAAGTAGGCTTCATAATAACTCATCTGCATGGGGAAGCTAAATCGTGGCTGCGCAATTTATGGCGCTGTCAGGGGTTCAGGAGCAGAGGCACATGGGAGGCAGGAGAGGGAGGACTATTGGGAAGAGTCCGAGGACAGCGAGGAAGAGGAGGACGGTGGCCCGAGGGATTCCATGAGCCTTTCCAGCGAATCGGGGGATTCCCAGGAGGGGGCGCCTGTAGCCAAGACAAGAGGAGCCCCAGGGGGGACTCATCAGGGGGAAGGAGCAAATAGGGAATCCCGAAGCAGCAGCAGGAGATCGGGACCGGCTTCCCCTCCAGAGCGTAGCGGAGGGGGGGGGAGGTTCCAGTGTGTCAGGGGAAGCAGCTCCACCAGCAACAGCAGCTCCACCAGCAACAACACCAGCAACAGCAACAAAAGAAAAGAGGCTCAATTACAGGCGTAACTCCTACAGGAATAACAGGACAAGAAAAAGTGACAGCTGCCTCTATGGAGTCAGTGACACAAGCGTTACTCAAGATAAATCAATCTTTGGAGACCTTGACAAAGCAGAGTACAGAAAATACACAGAAATTAACAGAACTAACAGCAAGATTGGACTTGAATACAGAATCTATAAACAGGCTGGTTCAAGAAAATTCTGCAACACGTAAAATTGCAGAGGAAGCTAGAACTATTGCTGGAGAGACTCAAGAGAACTTAGAACCGATTGCTAAAAAGGTTCATGAACATGATGTAACTCTGGCTTTGTGGGAATTACAGAGAAAGGAAAGAAATCTGAAATTAAGACTGATTCCCGAGAGCGAAGGAGACAACCTGGTGGAGTTTTTAACACAAGAGTTTGCTGGTTTCTGGGAAGACTTGGAGGAGGAAGAATTTAAGATTACAACAGCATTTAAACGGGGCAGAAGACAGAACAGAAAGACCCCGAGGGACTGTTTGATTACCCTTAGATCTAAGGAAGAAAGAGATAAAATATTAAAATTACACTACCAAAAGGCCTTGCAAATTGAAAATTCATCCATACAGATTTTTAAAGACATCCCTAAACATATCTTGGAGTTGAGAACATTCTATAAGGATTTGGTTTACCTGCTGAAGAAGAACATCATCCCTTTCAGGTGGGAGTTCCCACAAGGACTGTCTTTTGACTATAAGGGAAAGAAGGTGAAAATAAAGACAATACAAGACAAAGAGAGATTCTTGGAAAGAAACCAAGAGGACTTACAGAAGGGAACTGTGGATCCAATTGCAGAACAAAGGAGAGCACTAGACATTCTGAACCTATCGTTTGGACTTAACCCATCACCATCAGAGGACGAGCAACAACTTGGAACGGTTGGAGGAGTAACAGAAAAATAACAAGACGGCTCTGCAATTCCTTAGCTGGACTTGTAATGGGCTGAACATGCCTTTGAAGAGACGTCAAGTGTTTCATATTTTGAAAAGAGAACAATTGGACTTGATTTGTTTACAAGAAACCCATGTAACCAGAGCACACAGGAAACTACTCATAAATAAAAGATTAGGACAAGAATTCATTTCATCGGATAAAGTTAAGAAAAGAGGAGTCGTGATCTATGTAAAAGAGAAATGGGTTCCAAAAATGATGTTTAAAGATGAACAAGGAAGATATCTGGCAGTTGAAATACAAGTACAAGGAGAAAAATTCTTAATAGTTGGAATTTATGCACCAAATGAAGGCAAGGCGGAATTCTTCAAGAAACTTCATGAAACTCTGATGGACTATTTGGATTACAATATGATAATTATGGGAGACATGAACGGTGTAGTTTCTACAAATATGGACAAGGCACAAAGACTGACAATCTCCAAGGAAGGGAGACTTCCGAAGACCTTTGAAATGACGGAAAATATGGACCTAATAGACATATGGAGAACAAGGAACCCTCTTGAGAGAGAGGGAACTTTTTTCTCTCAAGCAATGATGACCTGGACCAGAATTGATCAAATTTGGATCACTAGTGGGATGGCTCCAAAGATTAGGAGGGTAGAAATCTGCCCAAAAACTTGCTCCGACCATAACGCCGTGAAGATGGAAATGAAACTTACAACAACTGGTCAATTTAGATGGAGGATGAATGACACCCTGTTTCGAGATAAGGAGATCCACATGAAGGCCCAAAAAACTTTAAAGGACTATTTTGAAATAAATCTAAAGGCCGATGTGGAAAAAAGAGTGATCTGGGACGCAAGTAAAGCTGTGATGCGAGGATTCTTGATTCAACAAAATTCAATAAAAAAGAGAAAGCAGAATGAGAAGAAGGAAAAGATTTTGGAAAAGATAAAAGAAGGAGAGAAAAAATTAAGATCAAAACCAAAGTCCCAGGAGATTTTGAGAGAGATTAAGTTATATCAAACACAATATATGGAATTGATGAATCAAGAGATTGAATGGAAGATAAAGCAAATGAAACAAAAAACATTCGAATCGGCAGATAAATGTGGCAAACTTCTGGCATGGCAATTGAAGAAAAGGCAGAAACTAAATACAGTTACAAGCCTAGAAGTGGATGGAAAGAACATATCTAAACCCAATGAGATTAGAAACTGTTTTCTGAGTTATTTCAAAAAACTTTATTCTCAAGGACCACAAAATGAAGAGGACATAGATAAATTCCTTAAAAAATATGGATTACAAAAAATCTCTCATCAAAGCAAGGTGGATTTAAACCAGAGAATAACAGAACAAGAGATAGAGGGTGCCATTCAAGACATGCAATTGGGCAAGTCTCCAGGGCCAGATGGACTGACTTCCAGATACTATAAATCTTTGAAGGAGTGGTTGGTTCAACCGTTAAAGGAAGTCTGCAATGAGATTTCAGAGGGGGGAAAGGCACCAGAATCGTGGAAAGAAGCGTATATTTCACTCATACCAAAGACAGAGACTGAAAAGACTCAACTTAAGAACTACCGCCCAATATCATTACTTAATGTGGATTATAATTTTTTTGCAGACATTTTGGCAAAAAGACTTAAAAGAGTGTTGATGGAGAAGATTCATAAGGACCAAGCAGGCTTTCTCCCAAAAAGGCACTTATCGGACAATGTAAGGAATATAATAGACATTCTGGAATTGCTAGAGGTGAACATAAACACTAAAGCAGTGCTGATTTTTGTGGACGCGGAGAAAGCCTTTGACAATATTTCTTGGAGTTTTATGAAAAAGAATCTTCATGGGATGGGGGTAGGCCAAGGTTTTGAGAATGGTATGGGTGCAATATATTCTGAACAAAAAGCTAAGCTGATTGTAAATAATGTGATAACGGAGGAACTTAAGATAGAAAAAGGAACACGACAGGGGTGCCCAATTTCTCCATTGCTTTTCATTTCTGTTCTGGAGGTGTTGCTGAATATGATTAGAAATGACCAGCAGGTTAAAGGTGTACAGGTCGGAGCTAAACATTACAAGTTAAGGGCATTCGCAGATGACTTAGTATTGACCTTACAAGAGCCAAACACTAGTACGAAAAGAGTGTTGGAGATAATTCAACAATTTGGCCAGGTAGCCAGACTTAAACTGAACAAACAAAAAACTAAAGTCTTAGAAAAAAATTTGACAGTCATGGAGAAGGAGAAATTTCAAGAAGAGACAGGTTTGACAGTGGTTAAGAAGGTGACATACCTAGGGGTTCATTTGACATCTAAAAATTTGAACTTGTATAAGGACAACTATGAAAAATGTTGGTCAGAAATTAAAAAAGATCTAGAAATATGGTCAAATCTAAAATTGTCAATGTTAGGCCGAATTGCAGTTATTAAGATGAATGTATTGCCTAGAATGCTATTTTTGTTTCAAACTTTGCAGATTCTTGACAAGATGGACTGTTTCAAGAGGTGGCAGAAAGACATTGCGAGATTTGTCTGGCAGGGCAAAAAGCCCAGAATAAAATTTAAAATACTTACAGATGCAAAAGAAAGAGGGGGATTTGCCCTGCCGGACTTAAAACTGTACTGTGATGGGATGATGAGCTGCTTGTGCGTAAAATCGTAGTCCCTCAGAGTTTGTGCAACTCCACAAACCTCTGTGTGTGACAGAGCTCCTCAGACATGTCTGCTCTAGTCACTTGCAGATTCCGACAGTGGTTGTTTTCGGAAGCGCTTCCAGCATAAAAGCTCCTTAACGGAAACACGTCTTCGGGACTCACGGCGTGACAGCTTCCGGCGAGGAATAGGTCTCCCTATGGGAGCTTCTGACACCTCCCCACTGTTCTCACTGGACGTGTCCCTGAGCCCTCCCTCTTGCTCGCTTTCCCTCAGAGATCCTCCCCTTTCCCTGCTAGTTCCTGCTTTAGCTGCTGCGTCTCTCTCAGCCTTTGTGAGACTCTCCTCCAGAGACCCATCTCTCCCCCTGCTGGTCCCTGCTTCAACTGTTGAGTCCCTCCCAGCCTCCGTGAGCCCTTTCCCCACCTGTTCCTCCGATGGCAGTTCCCTGACATCCACCTCCCCTCCAGGACCCCCTTCACCCCCGCCCGTTCCCTCTCCTCTGGGCGGTGAGGAGGTAAAACTCCGAAAAGAATCCTCTTCATCTTCAGACGTCTCGAACATTTCCCTCCATCGGTCGCTGTTCCGGCTCGCTGAATCCTCCTCCTCCTCGGAATCTGTGAACCCCTCCAACTCCTCTTCCTCATCTGTGGTGGCAAAGTATTCCCTCCGGAACCTCGCCACTGGCTGAGGTTTACGTGGGAACCTCTGATGAAAAGTTTCTATTAAAACCTCGTCCTTGACATCCTCTGCCATGACCCAGGTGTTTTTGTTATTGGTTTCAGAACTCACAGGGTTAAAGAGTTCTGTGTGACGTCTCTTCCCTGAGGCGTGGTTAGAAACACATACGGGGAGTGGTTTGACGCCGAGTGTTTCAGTCTGCTTTTGGGACGCTACGCGAAAGGGAGAATGGGCGAGCTTTCGCCAGGTTTAATTTACGATGTTATTCTACTTGATTAAAGGCTAGAGAAGATAAGGAACGCTTTGTGTCTGTTCTGAATTATTCACCCACACGCTGCAATTGCTTCTATCTGCTGCGATCGCTCTGCTGACAGCCAGGGAGCCAGAGGACTTTTGGATCGGCACAAACAGTCTGCAAGCCGCGCAAGGGAAGCGCGCTGGACTCCATGTTTGTTTTTCTTGGCACTCATGGCAACTTTGGCTTATCAGTTGCCATAGTTTTCCGACTCCGGTTCCCCTTCCCACGTTACCAAATACTCTACTTGATCTCCCTTCCACCTGGAATCGAGGATCTCCGCTACATGGTAGCTGTGTTCCCTTTCCTCCATTGCTGGTCCCCGAGTGACCCTCCCTTCTCTGTCCCCTTTATACGGTGACAGCAACGACCTGTGGAAAACTGGGTGCAGCTTCATGTGGTTCGGTAACCGGAGTCTGAAAGCCACTGGGTTGACCTGTTGTGTGACTTCAAATGGGCCCAGTCTTTTGGGTCTTAACTTCTTACAACCTCCTTTGAATGGTAACCCTTGGGTTGACAGCCACACCTGATCCCCCACCCTAATTGTTTCACCTTCTCTTCTGTTTTTGTCTGCCTGCCTCTTATATTCCTCCTTGGCCCTGTCTAAGTTAAGTTGGAGCTGGCGATGGATCACTTCCATTTCTTCTACGAACTGTTCGGCAGCTGGAACGCACCAGTTCTCCCCTCCCCCCCCCCCGGGAAAGCCCGGGGATGGCACCCGTAATTAGCCAAAAAGGGGCTCATCCTCGTGGACACGTTCTCCGCATTGTTGTAGGCAAATTCCGCCAACGCCAGCTTCTCCACCCAATCATTCTCTCTGTCATTGACATAACACCTCAAATATTGCTGGAGGATGCCATTGGCTCTTTCCGCCTGCCCGTTGGTTTCAGGATGCCGGGCAGTCGAAAAATTGACCTCTACATGCAGTAAGCTCATGAGCTTCCTCCAGAACCTGGAAGTAAATTGTTTCCCTCGGTCTGAAACCACCCTCAAGGGGGCGCCATGCAACCTAAACACATTTTCTACAAACAATTTAGCGGTTTCTTCTGCCGTGACAGCATGTGAGCATGCTATAAAGTGGGCCATTTTGGTTAACAGGTCTACCACAACCATGATGGCTGTTTTCCCTCTGGACTTTGGCAGATCAGTCATGAAATCTATTGCCACTGCTTCCCATGGTCTTTCAGGTGTGGGTAGCGGTTCTAATAACCCTGCCGGTGCCCGCCTCTCCCCCTTGGCTCGCTGGCATTGGTCACACCCTCTCACATACTCCCGCACATCTTCCCTGACCTTGGGCCACCAAAATTCCCTGGTAACCAGCCACATGGTTTTGTGTTGCCCAAAATGCCCTGCTGTGGGGCTATCGTGCAGTTGCTTGAGTACCTTCTCCCTCAAATCACCTTCAGGTATATATAACGCTCCCTTGTAATACAACGCCCCGTTTCTCTCCTCAAAACCCCCGGGTTTATCTCCCTCCCTCCTGAGACCCCTGAGTTTCTCCTGGGCGTATTCATCATGCACCGTTCCCTCTACCAGTTCCCTTTGCCCCACCAATGCCGCCCCACACACCCAGCGGTCCTCTGGAATGACATGTCTTTCTTCGGGTGCTCTCTCCCCCTCCAAATATTCAGGTTTGCGTGAGAGAGCGTCCGCCCTAACGTTCTCTGGGCCTGGCACGTAACAAATCTCAAAGTTAAATTTGGAGAACTCCTGGGCCCATCTCAACTGCCGTTGGTTGAGCACTCGTGCCGTTCTCCAATACTCTAGGTTCTTGTGGTCAGTGCACACTTGCACCTTATGTTGTGCGCCAATTAGCAGATGCCTCCATCTCCGGAAAGCCTCATGAATAGCAAGAAGTTCTCGGTCGTACACCGTGTAGTTCCTCTCGGATTTGTTCAGCTTTCGCGAAAAAAAGGCACACGGTCTCCACTCTGACTCCTCCTTCCCTGGCTGCAGAAGAAGCACCGCCCCTATGGCTCTATCTGATGCGTCTGTTTCGACTCTCATCTTTTTTTGTAAATCCACATGCAGAAGTTGTCCTTCAGAGGCGAAGGCCCTTTTCAGTTCCTCAAAAGCTCGCTCCGCCTCCTCAGTCCAAACAAATTTCTTCTTACTGCTGAGACAGTCCGTAATGGGCGCCGTCAGGTGTGCAAAGTTTCGGATGAACTTACGATAAAAGTTCCCAAACCCTAGGAACCTCTGCACATCCTTCTTGGTTTTGGGTGCTTTCCATTCCAGCACTGCCTGGACCTTGCCGGGATCCATGGCCAATCCCTTGTCTGACAGGCGGTACCCCAGGAATTCCACCTCCTTGGTATGAAACTGACACTTCTCCAGTTTCACCCACAGCCGGTTGGCTTGCAGCCTGCTCAACACTTCTCTGACGTCTCTCACATGCTGCTCCTCATTCTCAGAATACACCAACACGTCATCTAGGAAGGCCACACAATTCTTGTAAAGCAAAGGCCCCAGTACGTGGTTCATAAACGATTGGAAGCACGCCGAGCCTGCTTGTAAGCCAAATGGCATAACGAGATATTCAAATGCCCCCAAAGGGGTGAACATGGTGGTTTTCCATTCATCCCCTTTCCTTATACGTATCAGGTTGTACGCCCCCCTTAGGTCCAGCTTTGTAAAAATATTTCCCTTCCGCACCCTGGTCAAAATGTCGTCAATCCGGGGCATAGGGAAAGCCACGGGTTCTGACACTGCGTTTAACGCCCTGAAGTCACACACCAGTCTCGGCTTGTCCATGTGTTTTTTATCCACAAAAAACACTGGGCTACCTCCCACTGCTTTGGACTCTCTGATGAAGCCTCTCTTCAGGTTCTTGTCAATGAACTCTTTTAGCTCCTGCATTTCTCTGTCTGACATGGCATACAACTTGCTTACAGGAAGCTGTGCCCCAGGGAGTAAATTGATTTGACAATCAAAGGGTCTATGCGGGGGTAGTTGGTCAGCTTCCTTCTCGCTGAACACGTCGCTGAGATCTGCGTATTGTGGTGGTACCTTCACTTTCTCCATTACTTCCGTCCCTGCTAGGGTGGCTTGGGCCCCTGCTGAACCCTTTCCCCCTTTGCAGTGTTCTAAGCAATGTGCTGAACCAAAGGAAACCACTCTCTGATGCCAGCCCACCAGCGGATCATGTAACGCTAGCCAGCTCATCTCCAAAATAATAGGAGCTCCTCCCAAGGTGGCCACATTAAACGCTATCAGTTCTGTGTGCCTTGCCACCTTCATTATCATTGGGACGGTCTGCAAGCTGACTTCTCCTCCCAACAACTCCCTGCCATCGATCGTGGTCACCTGCAGGGGGTTGCTTAAAGGGATAGTCTGTATTTGGTGTTCAGCTGCAAACTCTTTGCTCATGAAATTGCAGGAGCTGCCTGAGTCCAACAGCGCCTTTATCTTTAGGGGGTGTCCATTTTGCAGCTCTAGCGACACTTCTATCACTAGGGCAGGTTGAGGAGCTTCTGGCATGGGCACTTTCACTGCTCTTTGGCCTGGCTGCTGTGCCCCGACTGTGGCAACCAGGCGTTGGCTTTTACCTGCTCCGGTTTTTCCTCCTCTCTTCCCTCAACAGCTCCCATCATCCCTTGCTATTCCTTCCTCTAGGGGCAGACTCTGGCAAAGTGACCTGGCTGTTGGCAGAGATAGCATTTCCGGGCGCCTTTTCCCTCCTTCTTTCCCCCCTCACTGGGCTTTGAAACTGCGTGCGCGCGCGCTGTTCCGATTTCCATCGGCTCTGCCGGCGGGAAAGTTGTCTCTGGAATGTCTGGAATGCGGAACTCCTTCCAACGTTCCCCCTTCCCTTCCCGCCTCTCCAAAGCTCTCGCCTCCTGGCGCGCTCCTATGGTCAGCGCAGATTTAGTCAGCTGATCCATAGAATCCGCCCTAGGACCCCGGGAAAGTTCGTCTTTCACAGCCGAAGCAAGGCCTTCTTCAAATAGCATTTGAATGGGTGCCGCCGATAAGTCCCACCCCAATCTGTGAACCAGCATGGTGAACTCAGTCCAGTACTCACGGACAGATCGGCTTCCCTGCTTGCAAGCCATTAGCTGTCTGCGCACCACTCCCTGCTCAATATCGCTGGAAAACATGAGATCCATTGCACGAAAGAACTTCATGGTGTCCTTTAGGACGTCATTATGCGTTGCCATCAGGGGTCTAACCCAGTCCCTCGCCCCCCTTTCAAGATGCCCAATCACGAAAGCCACTCGCGATTCCTCGTCAGGGAATTCATCAAACTGCACATTGAGGGCATATTGCATCTCTGTTCTAAAGGCATGGTAGTCCTTGGGGTCCCCCCCAAACTTCTGCACCAATCCTGGTACCTTTCTGGTGAACTGGGTGGCTCTCCCCTTCTTGTCTGCATCCTGAGCCCTTCTCTCCTCAAGCCTCGCCGTCTGCAGCGCCAGTTGGATTTCCAACACTCGGTACCTTTCTTCCAAGCTTGGACCCGCTCCAACTCCTGCTTCTCCGGTTCCGGCTGGGTCACTCATGATGCCTTCTCCTGCACAAACAGCTTACAAAGACTGTCGGAATGCTGTGATGGGATGATGAGCTGCTTGTGCGTAAAATCGTAGTCCCTCAGAGTTTGTGCAACTCCACAAACCTCTGTGTGTGACAGAGCTCCTCAGACATGTCTGCTCTAGTCACTTGCAGATTCCGACAGTGGTTGTTTTCGGAAGCGCTTCCAGCATAAAAGCTCCTTAACGGAAACACGTCTTCGGGATTCGCGGCGTGACAGCTTCCGGCGAGGAATAGGTCTCCCTATGGGAGCTTCTGACACCTCCCCACTGTTCTCGCTGGACGTGTCCCTGAGCCCTCCCTCTTGCTCGCTTTCCCTCAGAGATCCTCCCCTTTCCCTGCTAGTTCCTGCTTTAGCTGCTGCGTCTCTCTCAGCCTTTGTGAGACTCTCCTCCAGAGACCCATCTCTCCCCCTGCTGGTCCCTGCTTCAACTGTTGAGTCCCTCCCAGCCTCCGTGAGCCCTTTCCCCACCTGTTCCTCCGATGGCAGTTCCCTGACATGTACTATGAAGCAGCAGCGTTTTGCTGGCTGAAAGAGTGGATGCTCCTCGAGAATACAGATATCTTGGATTTAGAAGGCTTTAATAATACATTTGGTTGGCATGCATATCTATGGTATGATAAAATCAAAGTGCATAAGGCCTTTAAAAATCACATTGTCAGAAAAGCGTTGTTTAATGTTTGGATAAGATATAAAGATTTGTTGGAAAACAAAACCCCTAGATGGTTGTCACCCTTGGAGGCTAAGGCACTGAAGAAACTTAATATGGAGGTCGGATGGCCAAAGTATTGGGAAATTTTGGAACAGGATGGAGATAAATTGAAATTACAAAGTCATGAGAAATTGAAACCTAAAGTACGAGATTGGCTCCAATATTACCAAATAATGGAGGTTTACAAACAGGACAGGAAAATTGGCTTCCAGGTGGAGAAATCAAAATTAGAAACTGAATTGTTAGAACCCAATACTAAGAACTTATCAAGAATGTATAATTTGCTGCTGAAATGGAATACACAAGATGAAACAGTTAAATCAGCTATGATTAAGTGGGCACAGGACATTGGCCATAATATTATGTTTGCTGACTGGGAATGGTTGTGGAACACCGGTATTAAATTTACGGCATGTAATGCCTTAAAGGAAAACATTATGAAAATGATCTATAGGTGGTACATGACCCCAGTCAAGCTAGCAAAAATCTACCATTTGCCTGATAACAAGTGTTGGAAATGTAAAGAAACTGAAGGTACTTTCTATCACCTTTGGTGGACATGCCCGAAGATTAAGGCTTTCTGGGAAATGATATATAATGAAATGAAAAAGGTACTTAAATGTACTTTCCCTAAGAAACCAGAGGCCTTTCTCTTGGGCATTGTCGGCCAATTGGTGTCAAAGAAAGATAGAACTTTCTTTATGTATGCTACAACAGCAGCAAGAATACTTATCGCAAAGTATTGGAAGACACAAGATCTACCCACCCTGGAAGAATGGCAGATGAAAGTGATGGACTACATGACATTGGCTGAGATGACTGGCAGAATCCGTGACCAGGGAAAGGAGACGGCGGAAGAAGAATGGAAGAAATTTAAAATCTATCTTAAGGACTATTATAAACTTGATGAATGTTAGAATGTCGAGGTTTTGAGAAAGAAAGGGTTACAGTGATATAAGATTAGACTGAAGGAAAGATTAAGAGGACAGAGGCTTGAGAGAAATAATTAGAAGTTGCTAAAAATTTTGGACATCGGGATGCAGAAAGGGGAGGTATGGGGGAGTCTGAGAAACAAGGTTTATGAAAAAAAGATTATGAAACTATACGTGTTTGTATGTCTTTTTATATGTTTGTATTGTTTTTTAAAAAATTGTAAAACCAATAAAAAAAATTATAATAAAAAAAAGGGGGAAGCAGCTCCGTCGGCAGGAACGGAGGGGAGGTCAGAACAAGCTATCCTCCCGGAAGGGGAGGGGAGCAGTGAGAGGAGTGATGTAACGATCAGGAGAAAGGTTGGAAGCTGGGCGCGCGCGCCAAGTTCAAATGTGCAAGCGCGCGGGGAAACGGAGAGCCCGGGGGAGGAGCCAGGTCCCAAAGCCCGCAGGAGAGCCATCTGTGGATTCAGCGTCAGAGGAATCCAGGAGGGGTGAAACTCCAGCGGGCAGAAAGACCCTGCGGAAAAGGAAAGGCAGGAGGAGGTGGAGCAAAGCAAGCATCTTAAACTGGTGCAGGGGAGGGACTGATTCAGAGGGGACTTCAGCGGTCTAGCGTTACGGACGTGGGGCTGCGTGCCTCGGCTGTGAAACGAAAAATGAACTGCAATAAAATTTCTGTATATAAAGAGAGACTGGCGTTGGTCCTTTGTGAGCTGGGACCTGAGGCAGCCCTGACAGTAAGTCCCCTCTCTGTACGCAAAAAAATTTTTTTTGCAAGCTCACGAAGGTTGGCAGAGATGACTGCGGAGGAGCAACTAACAGAACTGCGAAACGCAGTAGCGGAGCTTTCCACGGCAGTACTGATCTCCAAAAAGACAGGAGAGGAAGCAGAAGCGCGATGCCAGGATCTGCAAGCCAGGTGGGAGCGTGCATGCAAAGAAGGGTTCCCGGGGCCCAGGTCAGAGGGAATTGGACTCGGCTGGCAGGGGGGCAGTTTAGTAGCCCACTTCGATGGGAACCTGAAGCATTATCCCAGTTTCAGAGCTGACGTCGTATATGCGCTGCATTTGCTTCGGAAGGATTTTAGAGATGAGGAGGAGAGAGTAGGCTTCATTGTATCCCACTTGCATGGGGAAGCTAAAGCCTGGCTACGCAATTTATGGCGCGAAGATGGTCCTGCCCGCAGGGATTCTGACGCATTTATCGCGGCCATGGATGCTTGTTTCCAATCTACCGTGGACATTGATGTGGCAAGGCGCGAGATGCATGGATTGAGGCAAGGCAAGGCTACAGTACGACAGTACCATTCCCGCTTTTTTGCATTGCTGAATGTGCTGGGCTGGGAAAAGGACTCCGTGGCAGTGAGAGATTTGTTCTGGGATGGACTCAATGGCTCCGTAAAGGATGAGTTGGCAAGGGGGGACAGACCTCAAACCCTCGCAGACGTCGTGCAGAGAGCGCTCACGATAGGAGTGCGCCACGAAGAACGCCCTTGGCACAGTGATGAGGGTCGCCAGGTGCGTGCACCGGCTAGAGCGTCTCCTTTTCTTCCCAGGGACCTGGGACGTACGCATCCCTCGCCTCCGCTGAGGGAGGGGGAGGAACCGATGGAGCTTGGTGGTGCCAAGGCTCAGACAGCAGCCGGAGCCCCAGCGCCCGGAGCAGTCAAGACTAAGCCTCCTAGAGGGAGCAGGAAGTGCTACATCTGTGACAGTGCACAACACATGGCCAAAGAGTGTCCCCAGAGGCTCCAGAAGCACACTGCAGCCTTAGCAACAGTAACAGAGGCAGCTCACCACGGAGAGCAGTTTCAGGGAAATGACAGTGCCTGGCTGGAAGCAGAGATGCTGGGGCTCAGACAGGCAAGTCAGTAAAGCAGTCCCCAGCGATTTTGCAGCCTACAGACCCCCTACCACCCAAGCCAGTGGTGCAACTCACTGCAACTCTCCAGTTACCTAATGGACTCACCCTGGAAGTCCCTGTTAGCATTGACTCCGGTAGCAACGCAGACTTCATGGGGGTGCAGTTCATCAAGGAACATCACATAGCGCTTCTACCAGCCACGCTGCCCTTAAACGTTGTCACAGTCGATGGCAGGAAGCTGCTGGGCGGGCAGGTGGTACAACAGACACCACCCATGGTGATGCAGATTGGGAATCACCGCGAGGTCATCAGTTTCAACGTCACCCGCCTGTCAGACACGCCTATAGTGTTGGGCATGAGTTGGCTGGATAGACACAGCCCGTCATTAGCGTGGTACCAGCGACAACTCACCTTTGGTTCATCCTACTGCGCACAGCACTGCATCCAGCCCGGCCAGGAAGCGGAGGGCCAGGAGGAAGGGCAGCAGCTGCACCTGGGCATGGTGCAGTCGGTGCCCCACAAGTACAGGGGGTTTTTGGAGGTCTTCTGCGAAAAGGAAGCTGACCAGTTGCCCCCCCACCGGCCCTACGACTGCGCAATTTACCTCTTGCCAGGAGCGACGCTGCCGACTGCGAAGCTGTATTCCATGTCCGAGGACGAGATGCAGGAGCTCAGGGAGTTCATAGAGCACAATTTGAAGCGGGGATTCATCCAAGAATCCAAGGCAGTGGGGGGCAGTCCTGTGTTTTTCGTGAAGAAGAAGGACACGCCCCAAAAAAGGCTCATCGTAGACTTTAGGGCCATAAACTCGATGACAAAGCCCAAGGCATTTCCCATGCCTAAGATTGACGACTTGCTCGCGACGGTGCGAAAGGGGAAGATCTTCACCAAGCTGGATCTGCGCGGCGCGTACAATCTCATACGCATGAGGGAGGGTGATGAGTGGAAGACGGCCATGTTTACGCCGTTGGGCACCTATGAATACAAAGTTATGCCGTTTGGCCTCCAAAATGGCTCCCACTGTTTCCAAGCATTCATGCACCACGTGCTAGCGGGACTCCTTTACAAGAAGTGCGTATGCTTCCTCGACGACATCCTGATCTTCTCGGAATCGCCGGAGGCTCACGAGAGTGACGTAAAGGAGGTCCTGCAGAGGCTAAGGGAGCACAGACTCTACGCCAAACTGGAGAAGTGCCAGTTCGACGTGACGGAGGTGGATTTTCTGGGCTACAGGCTGTCCGACAAGGGACTCGCCATGGACAGCGCCAAGGTCCGCGCGGTGTTGGACTGGAAGAGCCCACACAATCGGAAGGAAGTCCAGAGGTTCGTCGGCTTCGCCAACTTTTACCGCAAGTTCATCAAAGGTTTCGCGAAAGAGACGGCGGCTATCACGGACACCCTCAGTTCCAAGAAGAAAAAGTTCATTTGGACGGACCAGGCGGAGCAGTCCTTTCGGAGACTTAAGAGCCTCTTCGTGTCCGAAGAACAGCTGCTACACGTGAATCCCAGCAGGCCCATGCGGGTTGAGACTGTCGCATCGGACAGAGCGGTGGGGGCGGTCCTCTTGCAGCAAGATCCGCAAGGGAACTGGAGGCCTTGCGCGTTCTACTCCAGAAAGCTCAGCAAGTCGGAGCAGAACTACACCATCTGGGACAGGGAGTTGCTGGCCATTCATGCAGCCTTCAAGGCGTGGAGGCACTTCCTCTTCGGAGCCAGACACACTGTGCAGGTCCGCACGGACCATAAGAACCTAGAGTATTGGCGCACGGCGAAGCTCCAGAGCCAGAGGCACATATGCTGGGCGGAGTTCTTTGCGGATTTCGACTTCAGGATAGAGTACATCCCAGGAGACAACAATGTCATAGCAGATGCGCTCTCCAGGAAACCCCAGTATCTCGAGGAAGCGGCACCAGTGGCGGCCAAGCACATTTTCGCACCGCAGGCATGGGCATGTGCTTCAGCCGCCGTGGACCTGGACGCGGTGCGTCGCACGCTGCAGACGGATCCGTTCGCGCAATCCAAGATGGAGGAACTGTGGAGGGGCACAGCAAAGGACGGCGATTTCCAGATACGCGACGGCCTGCTAACCCGCAAAGGTGCTCTCTACGTGCCGGGGGACGATCTCCGCGCGAAGGTCCTGCAGCAGTGGCACGACGCACCCAGCGCGGGTCACTTCGGCAAGGAGAAGACGGCGGACTTAGTAGCCAGGGACTTTTGGTGGCCCCAGATGCGAGGAGAGGTCGCGGATTACGTCGCCAGGTGTGACACTTGCCAGAGATCCAAACCAGTGCACAAGAAGCCAGCGGGACTACTGGAACCGCTGGAGACGCCACTACAGCCGTGGGAGAGGGTGGCGCTGGACTTTGTTACTGATCTACCCAGTTCGCGAGGCAAGACGGCGGTACTTGTGGTTGTAGACCTGTTCACCAAGATGGCGCATTTCATTCCTTGCGCGAAGGTGGCCACAGCGGAACAGACCGCCAAGCTGTTCATAGACCACGTGTTCAGGGTTCACGGCTTGCCACGGTCCATCCTGTCCGACCGGGGCCGCCAATTCATTTCCAGTTTCTGGCAGAAGTTCCTGGGTATCCTGAACGTCAAGATCAACTTAGCGTCGGCGAGGCATCCGCAGACCAACGGCCAAGCGGAGAGGGTCAACGCCATCATGCAGCAGTACCTGCGATGTTACGCCAATCAACAGCCTGCGACTTGGGTGGACTACCTACCGCTGGCCGAGTTTGCCTACAACAACATGAAGCACGCGTCAACGGGGGTGACACCGTTCTGCGCCAACAATGGGCGACATCCCAGAACCTTCCCGGGGTTGGAGACGACGGCACAGGGGGAGCCGCAGGGAGCTGAGCACTTAGCAGCAGAATTGCAGGAGGTCCACGAGGAACTCCGACGGCACTTGGAGCTAGCTAAACACGCCTACAAGGAGCAGGCAGACAGGCACAGGAGGGCAGGGGAAGACATCCAGGTGGGGGACTGGGTATGGTTAGCGGCCCAGGCAGTGCCGGCCAAGTCGTTAGCTAAGAAGAAGCTAGGACACAAACAGCTAGGGCCATACCAAGTTGAGGCCAGGATCAATCCTGTAGCTTTTTGGTTGACTCTCCCAGAAGGTTCCAGAATGCACCCGGTCTTTCATAGGTCGGTGCTCACACCCTACAAGGCCCCACACAGGTTTCAGGAGCCAGGGACAGCACCAGACCCACGCAGAAAGTCACCAGAGGGGGGGAAGTCACTGAGGGCTACGACATTCAACGAGGTCACGGAGATTCTGGACTCGAGATGGGGGGGAGGAGGGAGTAGAATATCTCCTCGCCAGGGAGGGTACCCCGGCCAGCGCCAACAGTTGGGTGCCGGATTATGCTCTGGAGGAACCGCTTCTCAAAGACGAGTTCCATGCACTCTTCCCACACAGGCCCATGCCAGCGGATTATTTCGACAGCTGGCTTTTTACGCCCACACTTTCCGCCAGCACGTTCCAGGGGTTCTCCTCCGCAGAGGAGACGACGCCGGAATCGAGCCCTCCAAGGGGATTGTGCTCTTTTTTTATATATATATAAATTTTTTATTGGTTTTACAGCATTTTTTAAACAATACAAACAAATAAAAGGACAAACAAACATGTATAATTTCCTAACCTTTTTTTCATTACCCTCATTTCTCAGACTCCTCCATACCTCCCCTTTCTGCATCCCAATTTCCAAGATTATTTCAGCAGCTTCTAAATAATTTTATCAAATATGTGTCCTCATAGTCTTTTCTTCAACTTATTCTTATGTCACTGTAATCCCTTTTTCTTTCTCAACACCTCGACATTTTAGCATTCATCAATTTTATAATAGTTCTTAAGATAAATTTTAAATTTCTTCCAATCCTCTTCCGCCGTCTCTTTCCTCTGATCACGGATTCTGCCAGTCATCTCAGCCAATGTCATATAGTCCATCACTTTCATCTGCCATTCTTCCAAGGTGGGTAGATCTTGTGTCTTCCAATACTTTGCGATAAGTATTCTTGCTGCTGTTGTAGCATACATAAAGAAAATTCTATCTTTCTTTAACACCAATTGGCCGACAATGCCCAAGAGAAAGGCCTCTGGTTTCTTAGGGAATGTACATTTAAGTACTTTTTTCATTTCATTATATATCATTTCCCAGAATGCCTTAATCTTTGGGCACGTCCACCAAAGGTGGTAGAAAGTACCTTCAGATTCTTTACATTTCCAGCACTTGTTATCAGGCAAATGATAAATCTTTGCTAGCTTGACTGGGGTCATGTACCACCTATAGATCATTTTCATAATATTTTCCTTTAAAGCATTACATGCCGTAAATTTTATCCCGGTGTTCCACAACCATTCCCAGTCAGCAAACATAATATTATGGCCAATGTCCTGTGCCCACTTAATCATAGCTGATTTAACTGTTTCATCTTGTGTATTCCATTTCAGCAGCAAATTATACATTCTTGATAAGTTCTTAGTATTGGGTTCTAACAATTCAGTTTCTAATTTTGATTTCTCCACCTGGAAGCCAATTTTCCTATCTTGTTTGTACACCTCCATTATTTGATAATAATGGAGCCAATCTCGTACTTTGGGTTTCAATTTCTCATGACTCTGTAACTTCAATTTATCTCCGTCTTGTTCCAAGATTTCCCAATACTTTGGCCATTCGGCCTCCATATTGAGCTTTTTCAATGCCTTAGCCTCCAAGGGTGACAACCATCTAGGGGTTTTGTTTTCCAGCAAGTTTTTATATCTTATCCAGACATTATATAATGCTTTTCTGACAATATGGTTTTTAAAGGCCCTATGCACTTTAATTTTATCATACCATAAGTATGCATGCCAACCAAATGCATTATTGAAACCTTCTAAATCCAAGATAATCCAAGACAGTAAGAGCTGTTCGACAGTGGAATTTGCTGCCAAGGAGTGTCGTGGAGTCTCCTACTTTGGAGGTCTTTAAGCAGAGGCTTGACAACCATATGTCAGGAGTGCTCTGATGGTGTTTCCTGCTTGGCAGGGGGTTGGACTCGATGGCCCTTGTGGTCTCTTCCAACTCTGATTCTATGATTCAAGATATCTGTATTCTCGAGGAGCATCCACTCTTTCAGCCAGCAAAACGCTGCTGCTTCATAATACAATTTTAAATCCGGCAGGGCAAATCCCCCTCTTTCTTTTGCATCTGTCAATATTTTAAATTTTATTCTGGGCTTTTTGCCCTGCCAGACAAATTTTGAAATGTCTTTCTGCCACCTCTTGAAACAGTCCATCTTGTCAAGAACCTGCAAAGTTTGAAACAAGAATAACATTCTAGGCAATACATTCATCTTAATAACTGCAATTCGGCCTAACATTGACAGTTTCAAATTTGACCATATTTCTAGATCTTTTTTGATTTCTGACCAACATTTTTCATAATTGTCTTTATACAAATTCAGATTTTTAGATGTCAGATGAACCCCTAGGTATTTCACCTTCTTAACCACTGTCAAACCTGTTTCATTCTGGAATTTCTCCCTCTCCATACCTGTTAAATTTTTCTCCAAAACTTTAGTCTTTTGTTTGTTCAGTTTGAATCCGGCCACCTGACCAAATTCTTGAATTATCTCCAACACCCTCTTTGTACTAGTATCTGGCTCTTGTAAAGTAAGTACCAAATCATCTGCAAAGACTCTTAACTTATAATGTTTTGCTCCGACCTGTACATCTTTAACCTGCTGGTCATCTCTAATCATATTTAGCAAAACCTCCAGGACTGATATAAAAAGCAATGGGGAAATTGGGCACCCTTGTCGTGTCCCTTTTTCTATCTTAAATTCTTCAGTTATCACATTATTTACAATCAACTTAGCTTTTTGTTCAGAATATATCGCACCCATACCATTCTCAAATCCTTGGCCTACCCCCATCCCATGAAGATTCTTTTTCATAAAACTCCAAGAAATATTGTCGAAGGCTTTCTCCGCATCCACAAATATCAGCACTGCTTTAGTGTTTATATTCACCTCCAATAGTTCCAAAATGTCTATTATGTTCCTCACGTTGTCTGATAAGTGCCTTTTTGGGAGAAAGCCTGCTTGGTCCTTGTGAATCTTCTCCATCAACACTCTTTTCAATCTTTTTGCCAAAATGTCTGCAAAGATTTTGTAATCCACATTGAGTAATGATATTGGGCGGTAGTTCTTAAGCTGAGTCTTTTCAGTCTCTGTCTTTGGTATGAGTGTAATATAAGCTTCTTTCCACGATTCTGGCGCCTTTTCCCCCTCTAGAATCTCGTTACAGACTTCCTTTAACGGTTGTACCAACCACTCCTTCAAAGCTTTATAGTATCTGGAAGTCAGTCCATCTGGTCCTGGAGATTTGCCCAGTTGCATGTTCTGAATGGCACCCTCTATCTCTTGTTCTGTTATTCTCTGGTTTAGATCCACCTTGCTTTGATGAGAGATTTTTTGTAGTCCATATTTTTTAAGGAATTCATCTATATCCTCTTCCTTCTGCGGTCCTTGTGAATATAATTTTTTAAAGTAGCTCAAAAAACAGTTTCTAATCTCATTGGGTTTGGATATATTCTTTCCATCCACTTCTAGGTTTGTAACTGTATTTAGTTTCTGTCTTTTCTTCAATTGCCAAGCCAGAAGCTTACCACATTTATCTGCAGATTCGAATGTCTTTTGTCTCATTTGCTTTATCTTCCATTCAATCTCTTGGTTCATCAGTTCCATATATTGTGTCTGGTATAACTTGATCTCTCTCAAAATCTCCTGGGACTTTGGTTTTGATCTCAATTTCTTCTCTCCTTCTTTTATCTTTTCCAGGATCTTTTCCTTCTTCTCATTTTGCTTTCTCTTTTTTACTGAATTTTGTTGGTTTAGGAATCCTCGCATCACAGCTTTACTTGCGTCCCAGATCACTCTTTTTTCTACATCAGTTTTTAGGTTTAATTCAAAATAGTCCTTTAAGGTTTTTTGGGCCTTTCTGTGGATCTCCTCATCTCGAAACAGGGTGTCATTCATCCTCCATCTAAATTGACCAGTTGTTATAAATTTCATTTCCATCTTCACGGCGTTATGGTCAGAGCAAGTCTTGGGGCAGATTTCTATATTCTTGATCTTTGGAGCCAGCCCACTAGTAATCCAGATTTGATCGATTCTGGTCCAGGTCATCATTGCTTGAGAAAAGAAAGTTCCCTCTCTTTCGAGTGGGTTCCTTGTTCTCCAAATATCTATCAAGTCCATATTTTCAGTCATTTCAAAGAAGGTCTTCGGAAGTCTCCCTTCCTTAGAGATTGTCTGTCTTTGTGCCTTGTCCATATTTGTAGAAACCACACCATTCATATCTCCCATGATTACTACATTATAGTCCAAATAGTCCATCAGAGTTCCATGCAGCTTCTTAAAAAATTCCGCCTTCCCTTCATTTGGTGCATAAATTCCAACAATTAACAGTTTTTCTCCTTGTATTTGTATTTCAATTGCCAAATATCTTCCTTGTTCGTCTTTAAACATCATTCTTGGGGCCAATTTCTCTTTTGCATAAATCACCACTCCTCTTTTCTTAACTTTATCCGATGAGATGAATTCTTGTCCTAGTCTTTTATTTATAAGTAATTTCCTGTGTACCCTTGTCACATGGGTTTCTTGTAAGCAAATCAAATCCAATTTTTCTCTTTTCAGAATATGAAAAAATTGACGTCTTTTCCTGGGCATGTTCAGCCCATTACAATTCCAGCTAAGGAATTGCAGGGCCATCTTGTTATTTGTCATTTACTCCTCCTACCGCTCCAAGTTGCTGCTCTTCCTCTGATGGTGGTTTAAGTCCAAACGATAGATTCAAGATATCTACCGCCCCTTTTACCTCTGGAATTGGGTCTACCGTTCCCTTCTGCAAATCCTCGTGGTTTTTCTCCAAAAACTTCTCTTTGTCTTGAATTGTTTTTATTTTCACCTTCTTTCCCTTGTAGTTAAAGGACAGTCCTTGTGGGAACTCCCACCTAAAAAGTATGTTGTTCCTTTTCAGCAGGTAGACCAGATCTTTATAGAAGGTTCTCACCTCAAGAATATATTTAGGGATGTCCTTGAAGATTTGTATATGAGAGTTTTCAATTTCCAAGGCCTTTTGGCAATGTAGTTTTAATATTTTGTCCCTTTCTTCCTTGGATCTAAAAGTAATCAGGCAATCCCTCGGAGTCTTTCTGTTCTGTCTCCTGCCCAATCTGAATGCTGTTGTTATCTTAAATTCTTCCTCCTGCAATTCTTCCTGCCAAAAGTCAGAAAACTCTTGTGTGAGGAACTCCACAAGGCTGTCCCCTTCACTTTCGGGAACTAGTCTTAATTTCAGGTTTCTCTCCTTTCTCTGTAATTCCAGCAAAGACAAGGTCGCATCATGTTCATACACTTTTCTGGAGATTGGTTCTAGTTTTTCCTGTGTCTCTTCAGCAATATGTCTGGCGTCCTCTGCGATTTTACGTGTTGCAGAGTTTTCTTCAATCAGCTTATTTATAGATTCTATGTTAGATGTCACACTTTTCGTATTCAAGTCCAACCTTGCTGTTAATTTTTGTGAATTTTCTGTACTCTGCTTTGTCAAAGCTTCTAAAGATTGATTTAACTTGAGTAACGCCTGTGTCATTGAATCCATTGAAACAGCTGTCACTTTTTCTTGCCCAGCTGCTCCTGTCGGTGTTAGGCTTGATATTGAGCCTCTTTTCTTTTGTTGTTGTTGTTTTGCTTTAGCTCTGGTAGTTATCTCATCTGCTGGGCCGCTCATGTCCCAAGGACGTTCTCACAGGAGCAGTTTCCTGATGGAAAATCCCACTGTCTTAATCCGTTGCTCTGCAACTGTTACTTCTCAACCCTCTAGAGGGAGCAAACCAAAATGTCCAAGTGAAGGAAACAAAGAACAAAGAGACCAGGATTCCTCAATATAAGTGCTGCAACACTTTTTCTATATAATTACTCTGTCCACACTATCCAAAGAGTTGTTGCAGCAAAGTCCCAACACTGTAACAAGCAGAGCTTCCACAGTATAACTTTGTAACAAGTTGTATCAAGTTCTAAATACAGTTCCTGGTATCTTATTTTGACAGTCCGTCTCAGGGGATTAAGGCAGCGGAAAACTTTTCTCTTTTAAAAAGTCATGCAGGTTATAAAGTCACTTTTTCTCCCCTCTGCCCCTGCCTGCTAGAGAGGAGATCATGTCCAATGCCAAGGTTAAGCAGTCATAAGATTATTTTCCTTCAGATGCAGCTTTGTGTTTTCGTTGCTTAATCTGTCATGCAGTTGGGGGAAGGCAGACTTCCTTATTTTTTGCCTTTCCCGTTTCCGGCTGAATTTTAAATTTTAGTTTTAAAGTCCCAAATAATCTTTCAGTCCTACTCACGGGTTTTTCAGTCGAATTTCAATTTACAGGAAGGAATCGGCGCTCTCCGTTCATGGCAACGCGGCTTCACTCCGCGGGCTGGGTTGCGACTCTCAGCACCATGCTCACTCCCGATGCCGTTCCGGAGCCTTTAAAAAGGCTCTTTCGCAGTAAAGGGGGGCGCTTCTGGTTCCCACCGAGTCTCCTTGTTCACAGGCTTCTGCGCCTGTGATTTTAGGGGTCCACCGCTTGCCGTAGCGGGTCAGACCCGAACTCACGGAGCAGTCCTTCTCCGGAGCTCGGAGAAAGGACAGCCATTAAACGCTGGCGCCGACTGGAAGTCTCCAAGGGGGGGATCGTGCTCGGGGGTGGACACGGACCGCTCTTACTGGTGGGACGATCAGCCAGAAGTGGGGTGGAGCAGGAGGTGGCTAAGGTGGCCTTGGCAAACAGCATCGCCCGAGGTAACAGGGGGAGAGGCGGACATGGACGTGTTGGGGGAGGAGCCCGGGTTCGAGCACACATACACTGAATTGGAAGCAGAGGAGATCGACGTAGATGAGGTCGTCAAGGACTGGCCGGATCCAGTTGGGGGGCGGCAGACCGGGGGAAATGAACTGTTTCCAGCATTACCCCCCATGGCAATGGAGCACCCGGAACCAGCACCCAAGCAGCGGGAGGGGGGAAGGGGGGGCTTCGAGGGGGGATGGATGTCAGGGGTTCAGGAGCAGAGGCACATGGGAGGCAGGAGAGGGAGGACTATTGGGAAGAGTCCGAGGACAGCGAGGAAGAGGAGGACGGTGGCCCGAGGGATTCCATGAGCCTTTCCAGCGAATCGGGGGATTCCCAGGAGGGGGCGCCTGTAGCCAAGACAAGAGGAGCCCCAGGGGGGACTCATCAGGGGGAAGGAGCAAATAGGGAATCCCGAAGCAGCAGCTGGAGATCGGGACCGGCTTCCCCTCCAGAGCATAGCGAAGGGGGGGAGGTTCCAGTGTGTCAGGGGAAGCAGCTCCGTCGGCAGGAACGGAGGGGAGGTCAGAATAAGCTATCCTCCCGGAAGGGGAGGGGAGCAGTGAGAGGAGTGATGTAACGATCAGGAGAAAGGTTGGAAGCTGGGCGCGCGCGCCAAGTTCAAATGTGCAAGCGCGAGGGGAAACGGAGAGCCCGGGGGAGGAGCCAAGTCCCAAAGCCCGCAGGAGGGAGGGAGAGCCATCTGGGGATTCAGTGTCAGAGGAATCCAGGAGGGGCGAAACTCCAGCGGGCAGAAAGACCCTGCGGAAAAGGAAAGACAGGAGGAGGTGGAGCAAAGCAAGCATCTTAAACTGGTGCAGGGGAGGGACTGATTCAGAGGGGACTTCAGCGGTCTAGCGTTACGGACGTGGGGCTGCGCGCCTCGGCTGTGAAACGAAAAATGAACTGCAATAAACGTTTCTGTATATAAAGAGAGACTGGCGTTGGTCCTTTGTGAGCTGGGACCTGAGGCAGCCCTGACAGGCGCGAAAATGATCCCGCCCTCCAGGATTCAAACGCATTTATCGAGGCTATGGACGCTTGTTTTAAATCAACGGTAGATGTGGATGTGGCCAGGAGGGAAACGCACGGGCTGCAGCAGGGCAAAGCCATGGTGAGACAATATCACTCCCACTTTTTTGCGTTGGTAAATGTGCTGGGCTGGGAGAAGGACTCTGATGCCGTGAGGGATCTGTTCTGGGAGGGGCTAAATGGACCCGTGAAAGATGAGCTGGCGAGGGGGGAGAGACCTACCACTACCACAGAAGTCGTCCAGAGAGCGCTGACGATAGGGGTACGCCTGGAAGAACGCCCTTGGGGCAGGGATGAGGGTCGTCTGGCACGCACACCGGCCAAAACACCTCCCTTCATACCCAGAGAAACAGGGCACGCGCACTCCACGCCTCCACTGGGGGAGGGAGAAGAGCCGATGGAGATCGGTGGTGCCAAGGCTCAGACAGCGACCAGAGCCCAAACACCAGGAGCAGTCAAGACGAAGGCTCCTAGAGGGAGCAGGAAGTGTTACATCTGCGACAGTGCACAGCACATGGCCAAAGAGTGTCCCCAGAGGATCCAGAAGCACACTGCAGCCTCAGCAACAGTAAGAGGAGCAGTTCAGCAGGGGGAACAGCTGCAGGGAAACGACGAAGCCTGGCTGCAGGCAGAGGCACTGGGGCCCAGCCAGGCGAGTCAGTGAAGCAGTCCCCAGAGATTTTGCAGCCCACAGACCCCCTCCCACCCAAACCAGTGGTGCAACTCACCGCATCACTCCAGCTGCCAAATAGATTCACCCTGGAAGTCCCTATTACCATTGACTCTGGTAGTAATGCAGACTTTGTGGGGGTGGACTTCATCAGGCGACATCGCATAGCGCTCCTACCAGCCACGATGCCCCTAAACGTTGTCACGGTCGATGGCAGGGAGCTACTGGGTGGACAGGTGGTACAGCAAACGCCGCCTATGGTACTGCAAATTGGAAATCACTGCAAAGTCATCAGCTTCAATGTCACCCACCTGTCGGACACGCCCATAGTGTTGGGCATGAGTTGGCTGGATAGGCACAGCCCGGCATTAGCATGGTACCAGCGGCAATTGACCTTCTGCTCCTTCTACTGCGCAGAACACTGCATCCGAACCGGCCAGGAAGAGGAGGGACAGGAAGATGAACAGCAGCTACACCTAGGCATGGTGCAGGCGGTGCCCAACAAGTACAAGGCAATTTTGGAGGTCTTCTGCGAGAAGGAAGCGGACAAGCTGCCTCCCCACCTGCCCTACAACTGCACGATTGACCTCCTACCGGGGGCGACACTGCCGACTGGAAAACTATATTCCATGTCTGAAGACGAACTGCAAGAACTCAGGGAGTTCATAGATCACAACTTGAATCCAAAGCAGTGGGGGGCAGTCCCCTGTTTTTCGTGAAGAAGAAAGACACGCCCCAACGGAGAATCGTAGTTGATTCCAGGATCATAAATTCCAGGACAAAGCCCACAGCATTCCCCATGCCCAAGATCGACGACCTGCTTGCGACGGTGAGGAAGGGACGGATCTTCACCAAGTTGGATCTACGAGGGGCGTACAACCTTATACGCATGCGGGAGGGCGATGAGTGGAAGACGGCCATGTTTACGCCTTTAGGCACCTATGAATATAGAGTTATGCCGTTTGGTCTGCAAAATGGCTCCCATTGTTTCCAAGCCTTCATGCACCACGTGTTAGCGGGCCTCCTCTACAAGAAGTGCGTATGCTTCCTAGACGACATCCTGATCTTCTCGGAATCGCAGGAGGCTCACGAGGGAGACGTCAAGGAGGTCCTGCAGAGACTACGGGAGCACAGACTTTACGCCAAACTGGAGAAGTGCCAGTTCGACGTGACGGAGGTGGATTTCCTGGGCTACAAGCTGTCCGACAAGGGACTCGCCATGGACAGCGCCAAGGTCCACTCGGTGTTGGACTGGAAGAGCCCGCGCAATCGGAAGGAGGTCCAGAAGTTCGTCGGCTTCGCCAACTTTTACCGCAAGTTCATCAAGGGGTTCGCGAAGGAGACGACGGCTATCACGGACACCCTCAGCTCCAAGAAGAAGAAGTTCACCTGGACGGACCAGGCGGAACAGTCTTTTCGGAGACTCAAGCATCTCTTCGCGTCCGAAGAACAGCTGCTACACGTAAACCCCAGC
This sequence comes from Podarcis bocagei, assembly GCF_964188305.1. Classification (NCBI taxonomy): domain Eukaryota; kingdom Metazoa; phylum Chordata; class Lepidosauria; order Squamata; family Lacertidae; genus Podarcis; species Podarcis bocagei. The sequence continues at coordinate 81,441,899 of NC_138131.1, forward strand.
AAACCAATGAGGCTTGAGACGGACGCATCGGACAGAGCGGTGGGGGCGGTCCTGTTGCAGCGAGATCCTCAAGGGAACTGGAGGCCCTGCGCATTCTACTCCAGGAAACTCAGGAAGTCGGAACAGAACTACACCATCTGGGACAGGGAGTTGCTGGCCATTCATGCAGCCTTCAAGGCGTGGCGGCACTTCCTCATCGGAGCCAGACACACTGTGCAGGTCCGCACGGACCATAAGAACCTGGAGTACTGGCGCACGGTACTGGTTCCTGAACCAGAGACACATCCGCTGGGCGAAGTTCTTTGCGGATTTCGACTTCCGGATAGAATACATCCCGGGAGACAACAACGTCATGGCAGATGCACTATCCAGGAAATCGCAGTATCTCGAGGAAGCGGCACTGGTGGCGGCCAAACACATTTTTGCACCGAAAGCGTGGGCATGCACTTCAGCCACCGTGGACCTGGACGCAGTGCGTCGCGCACTGCAGACGGATGCCTTCGCACAATCCAAGATGGAGGAGGTGCGAAGAGGCACAGCGAAGGACGACGAGTTCCAGATACGCGACGGACTGCTCACCTGCAAAGGAGCTCTCTACGTGCCTGGGGACGACCTCCGAGCTAAAGTCCTGCAGCAGTTACACGACGCGCCCAGTGCTGGGCACTTCGGCAAGGACAAGACGGCGGAATTGGTGGCCAGAGACTTTTGGTGGCCCCAGATGAGGGGAGAAGTCGCGGATTACGTCTCTAGGTGTGACACATGCCAAAGGGCCAAACCAGTGCACAAGAAGCTGGCGGGACTGCTGGAACCACTACAGACGCCGCTCGAACCGTGGGAGAAAGTGGCCCTGGACTTTGTCACAGATCTGCCCAGCTCGCGAGGCAAAACAGTGGTACTCGTTGTCGTAGACCTGTTCACCAAGATGGCGCACTTCATTCCTTGCGCGAAGGTGGCCACAGTGGAGCAGACTGCCAAACTGTTCATAGACCAGGTGTTCAAAGTTCACGGCTTACCACGGTCCATCCTGTCTGACCGGGGTCGCCAATTCGTCTCGAGCTTCTGGCAGAAGCTGCTGGGCATCCTGAACGTCAAGATCAACTTAGCGTCGGCACGACACCCGCAGACCAACGGACAAGCGGAGTGGGTCAACGCCATCATGCAGCAGTACCTGCGATGCTACGCGAATCAACAGCCCTCGACCTTGGTTGACTACCTACCGCTGGCCGAGTTTGCCTACAACAACATGAAGCATGGGTCTACAGGGGTGACACCGTTCTTCGCCAACAATGGGCGGCATCCCAGAACCTTCCCGGGGTTAGACACGAAGGGGGAGGGGGAGCCACGGGGAGCAGAGCACTTGGCAGCAGAGTTACAGGAGGTCCACGAGCAACTCCGAAGGACCTTGGAACTAGCAAAACACGCCTACAAAGTGCAGGCAGACAGGCACAGGAGAGTCGGGGAAGACATCCAGGTGGGGGACTGGGTCTGGTTAGCGGCCCAGGCAGTGCCGGCCAGAACGTTAGCTAAGAAGAAGCTCAAACACAAGCAGTTAGGGCCATACCAAGTCGAGGCACAAATCAACCCAGTGGCCTTCCGGTTGACACTCCCGGAGGGCTCCAGAATGCACCCGGTATTTCATAGGTCAGTCCTCACACCCTACAAGGAACCCCACAGGTTTCACGCGCCAGGGACCGCACCTCGCCCACTTAGAAAGTCGCCAACGGGGGAGGGGTCACCGAGGGCGGCACCACTCAACGAGGTCACGGAGATTTTAGACTCAAGATGGGGGAAAGAGGGAGTTGAATATCTCCTCGCCAGGGAAGGTACCCCGGCCAGCGCCAACAGGTGGGTGCCGGACTATGCCTTGGAGGAGCACTACCTCAAAGACGAGTTCCATGCACTCTTCCCGCACAGACCTATGCCGGCAGATTTTCACACCCACACTTTCAACCAGCACGTTCCAGGGGTTCTCATCTGCTGAGGAAACGGCGCCAGACACAAGCTCCCCGGAGGGATCACTCTTGGGGTCTGCCACAGACCGCTCTTATTGGTGGGACACTCAACCGGAGGTGGGGTGGAGCAGGGAACTGCTAAGGGGGCCCTGGCACGCAGCATCACCCGAGGTAACGGGGAGAGACGGACATGGACGTGTTGGGGGAGGACCTTGGGTTCGAACACGAATGCAGAGAGATGGAAGCAGAGGAGATCGACGTCGGCGAGCCCATTACGGGCTGGCCGGATCCAACTGGTCGGCTGCACGCCAGGGGGGAAGGAACTGTATCCCGCACTCACCCCCACAGCACTGGAGCACCAGGAACCCGCCCCAGAAGAGGGGAAGGGGGGAAGGGGGGCTTCGATGGCGGGATGGATGTCAGGGGCTCAGGAGCAGAGGTACAGGGGAGAGAGGAGATGGAGAGCGAAGGGGAAGGATCTGAGGGCAGCGTAGGGGGCAAGGGGGGTCCCAGGGGAGACACACCAGAAACAAGGGGCCAGCGGGGACTCCCAAAGCAGCAGCTGGAGATCAGGACCAGCTTCCCCACCAGAGCATAGTGGGGGGGAAGAGTCCCAGGTGTCAGGGGCAGCGTCTCCTCCAGCAGGGAGAGAAGAAGAGTCGGGACTGACCACGCCTCTGTCGGAGAGTGGGGGAACAGAGGGGAGGTCAGGTCCAGCTGGCCTCCCCGAAGGGGGAAGCAGTGACAGGAGCAGTGTAACGGTCAGGAGGAGGGTTGCCAGCTGGGCGCGCGCGCCAAGTTCGAATGTACAGGCGCGCGGGACAGCAGAAAACCCGGATGGGGAACCAGGTCCTAAAGCCCGCCGGAGGCAGGGGGAAGACTCAGGGGACTCAGCGTCAGAAGAGTCTAGGAAGGGCGAGACCCCAGCTGACAGGCGGACCCAGAGGAGGAAAGAGCAAAGGAAGAGGTGGAGCAAGGCTAGGGTCTTAAACTGGTGTCTGGAGGGAGGAAACTCAGACGGAGCTTCGGCGGTCTAGAGTCTCAGACGTAGAGCTGCACGCTCCTGATGTGAAAGACAAACTGAACTTCAATAAAGACTTTTGTATATAACAACGGACTGGCGTTGGTCCTTTGTGAGCTGGGACCCTGGGCAGCTCTGACAATAATGAACTAAAAAAGGTATTTAAATATACCTTCCCTAAGAAACCAGAGGCCTTCCTTTTGGGCATTGTTGGCCAGAGGGTGCTAAAGAAGGACAGAATTTTATTTATGTATGCGACAACAGCAGCAAGAATACTCATCGCAAAGTACTGGAAGACAGAAGATTTGCCCACTCTGGAAGAATGGCAGATGCAACTGATTGACTACGTGGAATTGGCAGAAATGACTGGCAGAATGCGAGACCTGGGAGAAGAGACAGTGGAAGAGGACTGGAAAAAATTTAAGGACTATTTGCAAAAGTACTGTAAAATGTATGAATGTTAGAATGATGCAGGATATAAAGACAACATGGCATTAGTAACCTAGTTGAACGAAATATGAAAATAACTGAACTATAAGAACAAAGATGAAATTTGAATAATATTATGTCAAGTTTAAATATCTAAATATTTGATAACAAAGGGTAAAATTGGAGACATAATAGCTGAAAAGTTTAATTTAAAACAAATTCTGAGAGAAGGTGAAGCATTGCTGAACATGATTTGGTAAATGGGAACACAGGAAAGGGAGAGGCGAGGGGGGTCAAGAAAGAGGGTTATGGAAGTTTGGTTTAACTATGTTGTATGTTTTATGTCTGTATTTTTGTATCGTATTGTTTTTTGTTTTGTGTGATTTCGTACTTTTTTTGTCTTTTACTGTGAAAATTTAATAAAATATCTTTAAAAAAAACATAAAAAACAAACAAAAACACCAATTTGAAATAAGCCCAATCAGAGCTTTATCATCTTCTTTTTATGTAGATGGAACCCAAAATACCCTTTTTCCATTGGTTTGGGGTGATTCTGGCGCACACCCAAATAACACCATGTGAATTGAAAAAAGCCCAATCAAAGCTTATATGTCTTCTCTCTATGCATATGGAAGCGAAAAGATGGTGTTGTGTTATTTTGGTCTCATTACACACACTTTGCGATTTCTGTGTCAATGTGCATTAAAAGCAAAAAACACGAAATGAAGTAAACGCAATCCAAAATTCTTTTTTCTATGTAGTTGGAAAACAAAACAACCTGTTTGGCTTTGTTTAGGCTTATTGCACAACTTTGCTATTTGTGGGTGAATGAACACCGAAAGAGCAATCGAAGCTTATTCGTCCTTTTACTATTGAGATGGAACCAAAACACCTATGCTTGATTTGGGCTGGTAACAAACATGTCACCTGCGATTTTTGGTTGAATGTGCATTCTAACCCCAAAAACACCAATTTGAAAAAAGCCCAATCAGAGCTTTATCATCTTTGAATCATAGAATCATAGAATCATAGAATTGGAAGAGACCACAAGGGCCATCGAGTCCAACCCCCTGCCAAGCAGGAAACACCATCAGAGCACTCCTGACATATGGTTGTCAAGCCTCTGCTTAAAGACCTCCAAAGTAGGAGACTCCACCACACTCCTTGGCAGCAAATTCCACTGTCGAACAGCTCTCACTGTCAGGAAGTTCTTCCTAATGTTTAGGTGGAATCTTCTTTCTTGTAGTTTGGATCCATTGCTCCATGTCCGCTTCTCTGGAGCAGCAGAAAACAACCTTTCTCTCTCCTCTATATGACATCCTTTTCTATATTTGAACATGGCTATCATATAACCCCTTAACCTCCTCTTCTCCAAGCTAAACATGCCCAGCTCCCTTAGCCGTTCCTCATAAGGCATCGTTTCCAGGCCTTTGACCATTTTGGTTGCCCTCCTCTGGACACGTTCCAGTTTGTCAGTGTCCTTCTTGTACTGTGGTGCCCAGAACTGGACACAGTACTCCAGGTGAGGTCTGACCAGAGCAGAATACAGTGGCACTATTACTTCCCTTGATCTAGATGCTATACTCCTATTGATGCAGCCCAGAATTGCATTGGCTTTTTTAGCTGCCGCGTCACACTGTTGGCTCATGTCAAGTTTGTGGTCAACCAAGACTCCTAGATCCTTTTCACATGTACTGCTCTCAAGCCAGGTGTCACCCATCTTGTATTTGTGCCTCTCATTTTTTTTGCCCAAGTGCAATACTTTACATTTCTCCCTGTTAAAATTCATCTTGTTTGTTTTGGCCCAGTTCTCTAATCTGTCAAGGTCGTTTTGAAGTGTGATCCTGTCCTCTGGGGTGTTAGCCACCCCTCCCACTTTGGTGTCATCTGCAAATTTGATCAGGATGCCCTTGAATCCATCATCCAAGTTGTTGATAAAGATGTTGAATAAGACCGGGCCCAAGACAGAACCCTGTGGCACCCCACTAGTCACTCTTCTCCAGGATGAAGAGGAAGCATTGATGAGCACCCTTTGGGTTCGGTCAGTCAGCCAGTTACAAATCCACTGAGTGGTAGCATAGTCAAGACCGCATTTTACCAGCTTCTTTATAAGAATAGCATGGGGCACCTTGTCAAATGCCTTGCTGAAATCAAGGTAGGCTACATCCACTGCGTTCCCTTCATCTACCAGGTTTGTAATTCTGTCAAAAAACGAGATCAGGTTAGTCTGACATGACTTATTTTTCAGAAATCCATGCTGACTATTGGTGATCACAGCTTTCCTTTCTAGGTGCTCACAGACTGTTTGCTTAATGATCTGCTCCAGAATCTTCCCTGGTATTGATGTCAGACTGACTGGGCTGTAATTATTTGGGTCCTCTCGTTTCCCCTTTTTGAAAATAGGGACAACATTTGCCCTCCACCAGTCTGCCGGGACTTCGCCTGTTCTCCAGGAATTCTCAAAGATGACTGCCAGTGGTTCTGAGATCACATCTGCCAGTTCTTTTAATACTCTTGGATGAAGTTCATCTGGCCCTGGAGACTTGAATACATCTAAACTAGCCAAGTATTCTTGTACTATCTCCTTAGTTATTCTGGGCTGTGTTTCCTTTGCTGAATCATTTGCTCCAAATTCTTCAGGTCGGGCATTGTTTTCTTTATCGGAGAAGACTGAGGCAAAGAAGGCATTGAGGAGTTCAGCCCTTTCTGTGTCACCATCTTCTCCTCTGAGTGACCCCACTGTTTCTTTGTTCTTCCTTTTGCTACGAACATACCCATAAAAGCCTTTTTTGTTGCTTTTAACCTCTCTAGCAAGCCTGAGTTCATTCTGTGCTTTAGCTTTTCTGACTTTGTGTCTACACGTGCTGGCTATTTGTTTGAATTCCTCTTTGGTGGTTTCCCCCCTTTTCCATTTTTTGTACACATCCTTTTTTAATCTTAACTCAGTTAAAAGTTATTTAGATAGCCACCCTGGCTTCTTTAGGTCACCTTCCATGTTTCCATCTCATTGGTATTGCCTGACGTTTTGCTTTTACTATCTCCCTCTTAACAAACTCCCAGCCATCATGAACTCCCTTTCCTTTTAGTATTACTGTCCATGGGATCTCACCCAGCACTTCCCTAAGTTTTATGAAGTCGGCTTTCTTAAAGTCAAGAAATTGAGTCCTAGTATGCTTGGCTGCTCCTTTCCGCTGTATAGAAAACTTCAGAAGAGCATGATCACTCGCGCCTAATGATCCTTCCACTTCTACCCCACTAACCAGGTCATCAACATTGGTTAGGACCAGATCTAAAATGGCTGTTCCTCTTGTTGCTTCTCCCACTTTCTGGACAATGAAGTTGTCTGCAAGGCCAGTGAGGAATCTGTTTGACCTTATGCTCTTGGCCGGGTTTGAAATCCAACAAATATCCGGGTAACTGAAGTCCCCCATTACTACTATCTCCCTTCCTTTTGCATGCTTGGCCATCTGTTCCAGGAAGGCATCATCTATGTCCTCCGTTTGGCTTGGGGATCTATACTAAACTCCCACAATGAGGTCTCTGTTATGTTTCTCTCCCTTAATTTTGACCCAAATGCTCTCACTTTGGCTTTGAGGTTCTAAATCTTGGATCTCTTCACAGGTATACACATCCCTGACATATAACGCTTCCAGTGAAATCAGCGGAGAGAGCACAGGACCTCCGCTTGGCACGCCCACGCTGCGCAGAAGGCTTCCACGCAGAGAATCTAGGAGGAGACTTGGAGTCAAGCAACTTTTATGTTGGAAGAAATTTAGGTCACACCCACTGACGGATTCTGCCAGTGACTAAGACAGTCGCGTTTCAAGGGCTGTCAAACCAGGGAAAGTTTTAGCTATACGACTAGCTTGCAGCAGTTTGCAGTTTACGCACAAGCAACCCCAATTCCCATTACAGCAATCCGTCAGTCCCTTGTTGCTTGTGCGGAGAGCAGCAGAGGCAGTGTCATGAGTCAAGCTGGAGGAGCAGGCGCCGGAGAGGGGCCAGGAAGGAACCAACGCTCGAAGAGAGAAACAGAGAGTTGGAGCAGCAACTGGCTATAGTAGCGGCGCGGCTGGATGAAAGGCGGACTCAGGATGCCCAGGGGAAGCCCAACCCCATCGCAAGGAAGGTACCGGGACTAGTGCAGAAGTTTTCAGGCAACCCCAGAGACTATAATGCTTTTAAGACAGATGTGCAATATGCGCTGGACCTGCAGTATGAGGACTTTGCAGACGATGGGGGGAGGGTCGCTTTTGTGATAGGGCACCTGGAAGGCGGGGCCAGAGAATGGATTAGGCCCTTAATGGCATCGGAGAATGCCGCCTTAAAGAACTTGAGGAAATTTTTTAGCGCCATGGACCATATGTTCTCAAGTGATGTGGAGCAAAGCGTGACACGCCAGCAGCTGATGGAGTGCAAACAAGGGAACCAATCAGTGAGAGAGTACTGGTCACGATTTGCAATGCTAATCCACAAACTCGGGTGGGAACTGGGTTCAGAACCAGTGCAAATGCTATTTGAGGAAGGCTTAGCCTCTTGGGTAAAAGATGAACTTTCCCGCTCGCCCCGCCCGCAATCGATGGACCAGCTGACTAAAATGGCGCTTGCTGTGGGAGTACGCCAAGAGGCGCGCGCTCTGGAAAGGCGGGAAGGGAGAGTGGAGCGTTGGCATGACAATCGCATTCCAGACGTGCCTGGGCCACCTGCACCACCCGTGCTGCCCGCGGAACCAATGGAAATTGGAGGAGCGCGCGTGCGCGGGGTTTCAAACTCCGGCGAGGTTCGCAAGAAAGAGGGGAAAACGACCAGGAAGTGTTTTCTCTGCCTACAGCCGGGACATTTTGCCAGAGTCTGCCCTCAGAGAAAAGCGTGGTAAGGAATGGTGGGGGCCGCGGGGGGAGAGCAGGAGCAGGGAAACGGCAAGGCTTGGCTGCAGGAGAGCGGGCACAGCAGCCAGGCGAGCAACCAGTGAAGGTGCCCAAACCAGACCCCCCCCGGGCAGCAATAGCCATAGAGGTGGTGTTAGAACTCCCCAACGGACACCCTATTAAGGTGAAGGCATTGCTGGATTCTGGCAGCTCTTGCAACTTCTTTAGCAGGGATTTTGCACTAGAACACCAACTCCAGGTGGTGCCTCTCGAACACCCCCTGCAAGTAACAACCATTGATGGGAGAGAACTCTTGGGGGGGGGAGTGACCCACTAGACCCCTCCCATGAAAACGAGGGTCTCCAGACACACTGAGACAATTGCCTTTCACGTTGCCACATTAGCAGGGCCACCAATCATACTGGGAATGAGCTGGCTGGCACTGCACGATCCAGTAGTGGGGTGGCACCAGCGGACAGTCACCTTTGGGTCAGCTCACTGCGTAGAGCACTGCCACGAAGGGGAAGCCCCGAGGATGGCAGTAGCCAGGATGGCAGGGATAGCGGTGGGAGAAAAGGTGAGAGTACTGTTATTGGTTTCAGAACTCACAGGGTTAAGGAGTTCTGTGTGACGTCTCTTACCTGAGGCGTGGTTAGAAACTCTTATGGGAGTGGATTGACTCTGAGAGTTTCAGTCTGGTTTCGCTTTTGCGGAGAGAGGACGCAAGATGGGTGGCTTTCACCAGGTTTGAAGTTATGCTGTTAAACTTCATGATTAAAGGCTAAGAAGATAAGGAACGCCTTTGTGTCTGAATTTATTACTGCAATTGCTTCACCGCTGTGTTTATCTCTGCTACCGGCAAGAGGGAGAGGCAGGAAGGATTTTTGGATCAGCACGGACAGACAGCAGAGCTGCGCAAAGGGAAGCGTGCTGGACTCCATGTTTGTTTTTCTTGGAACTCATGGCAACTTTGGCCTCTCCGTTGCCATAAGTACCACCTCAGTATGCAGACCTGGAAGAAGTTTTCAGTGAGAAAGAGGCGGATAGACTACCCCCTCACAGGCCCTTTGACTGTCAGATCAACCTACTCCCAGGGGCTCAGTTACCAGTGGGTAAGCTGTACGCCATGTCAGACAGGGAGATGCAGGAGTTGAGGAAGTTCATTGACAAGAACCTGAAGAGGGGCTTTATACGAGAATCAAGGGCGGTGGGGGGCAGTCCAGTGTTCTTTGTGGACAAAAGAGACTCCAAGGAGCCCCGCTTGGTCGTAGATTATAGGTCGGTCAACCGGGTATCGGAACCAGTGACCTTCCCTATGCCCAGAATTGATGACATTTTGGCCAGGGTAAGGAAAGGGAAGGTTTTTACCAAGTTGGACCTTCAAGGGGCGTACAATTTGATAAGGATGAGGGAGGGGGATGAATGGAAAACCACGATGTTCACCCCTCTGGGGGCCTTTGAGTACCTCGTGATGCCCTTCGGATTACAATCGGGTTCCAGCACATTTCAAGCTTTCATGAACCACGTGTTGGGGTCCCTGCTGTACAAGAATTGTGTGGCCTTCCTGGACGACGTACTTATCTACTCAGAGAACGAGGAGCAGCATCTGAAAGATGTCAAGAAAGTGCTGAAAAGGCTGCAGGAGCATCAGCTGTGGGTCAAACTGGAGAAATGCCAATTCCACGCCCGAGAGGTGGGGGGAGAGCTTCCAAGATGGCGCCGGCAAGGGCAGCCCTGCTCTAAGCTCCATGCTAGTCGTGCAGTTTTTTATTAGTTTTTAACAGTTTTATTAATTTCTTTTTACCTGTTTTAATTGCTAGCTAAGGCATTTAAACCTACAAGTGACACAGCAATTTGTCTCCCTTGTTGGAAGGACACTGAATCACCGGCTACACAAGGAACTAGAAGGCAAGCGTTGGTTAAAATTACTCCCGGGCACTGGATCACCGCTGCTGTAGCTGTAGCCTGGAGACAGGGTCTGAGCGGAGTCTCAATACTTGGGGAAGGGAAAGAAGCCAAGCCGAAGTTTTGAAGCCAGGCCAGGGGAGGACCAGAGGAGACCATAGGAGTCCTCAGGTGCCTGGACAAGCAGCTGAACCCGACGGGCTTGAGGACCCAGCCTCCCTCCCGAGCCGCTTTCTCCAGCTGCACTTCGTCATCCTACCAGCTAGTGTGGAAAGCTGTGAGGCTGTGAGGCTTCGGGTTGCTGAAATTACACTTTGAGAGGCGAAGAAGAAGTCTACGGCAGAGAGAGGTGAGAAGAAAGGAGACAGAAGTTCCAATTAAACAAAACAAAAGCCTGGAAGTTCGCAAAGCGGTGAGACCCTTCTGTTTTAAGTAAAGCCTGCCTTCACTTACCCCAGAGACCGAATAGGGGAGGGACGGGGGACCGGATAAAGATTTAAATTGAGAGCCCTTGACTTGTATAATTAACTGTGAAGAGGGCTGAGCTGGAGAAGATTTACTAGAGCCCTCAACAGGAGTAAATCTCTATCGGAATTTTACTCTTATTATAGCTCTTCAACGAACTGTGGAGAAATCCCTGGAGTTAAATACTCAGCTGCACAGCTAAATCACTGACTGTGGTAGGAAGTTCCCTTCTTCTCTCCTGTATTATTTATATTATTTAGTTCATATTTACTGTGGCTATGGGCAAGAGGAAACGCCTCAGAGAAGCAGAGGAATTACTGCTTCTCCCTAGCCCCAAGCTACAAGCTAAGGGAAGAAGAGTCCAGTCAAATCCTCAAGCAGCAGTTACTACACACAATAGATTTCTTCCACTAAGTGACTTGGATGTAGCCATTCCCAAGCCCCAAAATACCATCTTACACACTTGTAATCTAACGAGCACTCCCATTAAAGGTGGGTCCGACGTGGATGGAAAAAAGATCCAGGATAAAGAGAACCAGCTGGGAAATGAGTCCTCCCATTTACAATTAGTCATTAGGACACTGGACTGTATATTTAAAAAGATAGACTTTCTGACGTGCTCAATTTCCAAGCTAACTGAAAAAGTGATGGATATGGATGCCAAAATTGCCCTCAAAAATAACTACCAGAGGGGACCTCCACGGATAGCCCCACCAAAATCTGGGGCAAAGGGGATGAGAAAATACAAACTAAACAATCTCATGTGTAAGCAAAATCTAACACTGCAACCAAAGAAGGTGTGCCTAACGATAAGGTCAGAGATATGGGACTGGTCAAGCTTAGAAGGAGCTAAAATTGCCCTAAGTAAAATCCTGAGAATAAGCACAGTTCATATCGATCTTCGTGCTTTACTTCCGCTAACTCAATCAAATGGCCCTTACAAAGTTATTTTAGCCTTCCATTCGCTGAGATTACCCTTATTAATAATAAGAGAAAAATGGAAATTCATAAAAACAAAAATCATACCCACAAGGGTTTTTGCGGACAGCATAGTAAATCCACTACTTGTGGAAAAAGGGAAAGAGACATTAGATTCAGAAACAAGCTCTATAAAATCGCCAGACAAAGAGATCTTGCTCTCCCCACAGAGAACGGAGGAGATCGTCTGCAGCCCACAACTAGGAATGAATTTGGGTAGTTCCAGAATATCCAGTGGTGAAAGCGCCCTTATGAATTCATTTGATGAATTACAATCACAAGAAAAAGAAAAAATAATAAATAAATTAGACAAATTAAGAGAGAAGATGTTTCAGGCCAAAAGTAAAATAGGAAACAAAGAAATTCAAACAAACAGGGCCATTGAAGGCTCGGTGGACCTTCTCCAATTTAGCCCACAGCCCCAAAATAGGTCTATAAAATCCAAGGCAACGATACAGACAATCGTCCCGCCACCTTCATTAGTTAATTTGGAACCAGCTCATCCTGTACCAACCGGAATGGATATATCTACTAAAGAACAGCAAAATGTAAACAAAATTTCGACACATTCCTCAATGCCTGACCTGGAGTCATCATTATCGGACGGAGAATCCCTAGCTGATGATCTAGAAGTTCAATCTGTTATCGATACGGACTGGACAGAAGACCCCTTGGGCCATATAAATAAGATGATATACCCATGGAAGGAAAATCTAATAATAGCTAAAACTTGTACCGACCTAATCTCTGCCCCCCTAGGTGATAAGCTCTCTGATAAAACAAGGGATTTCAGAGAGGAGATCAGACCAAACCAGGACACTACCCCTATAGGACCGAGCGAGCAGAGCAAAATTATAAACAGCTCAAGAGGCACACCTGCGTCAAAAGGAGAGAAGTCATCTACTATTAGTCAAAGGAAAATTACTGACTTCTTTAAATCTGACAACCCAAGATCAGCGTTCCCCCCTTCTCCATTGTGACTACCCAAACCCCAGTCAAATCTCCCCCCCCCCCCCGTTCTCCTTTTTAAGCTGGAACATAGCAGGTTGGAAGGGGAAAAAATCTGACCCGGACCTTGTAAAACTAATAAACTTACACCAAGTAATTCTTTTACAAGAAACATGGGAAGAGGGGAGAGTAGATATTAATGGTTTTGATGTTACATCATTACCGGCATGCCCGTCTACTAAAGGAGGCCGGCCTAGTGGAGGATTAGTTATAGCAATTTCCTTGAAAATACAGGCAAAACTCACGCTTGTAAATGCTTCCACCTTTGCAATTACAGCCCTGATTACGGGGAAAAAATTTGAACTTGTTATAACAAATGTCTATCTTCCTCCTGGAGGCAACACTGCAGACTTATACAATAAATGGGGAATTTTGGAGGAACATCTTACTCTTTGTCTCTCCAAATACCCCAATATACCCAATGTTATAGCAGGGGACTTCAATGCTCGCATTGCAACAAACTGGGAGTCTTTAATCAAAGCCAAATGGTGGATAACTCCAGAATTCATTAATGACCTCGCCCTCCATACTCAAAGACTTTCCAAAGACAAAAGGGTAAATGAAGCAGGAACCCTTCTTTACCAATTGGTACTACGTCTAAACTTAGTGATTCTAAACGGGAACTGCCCACCAGACGTACCGGGTGATTTTACACACATAAGCTCCTCTGCAAACAGTGTCCTGGATTATATGTTAGTATCTCATGACATTTTCCCCAAATTTTCCCATTTTAAAGTTGAAAATATTCAACTGAGCGACCACCTACCGTTGGTCGCCACAATGACTATAGACTGGACCCCAGATGGAGACAGGCACCCAACACATCTGATTACGAACTCAGTATTGCAAATCAAAAGTGTTAAATGGTCCGAATTACAGGCCCAAAAATACTCAGCATATTTCCAACAAGGGCTAAAACAAGCATATTCAGGCTTAATTGAGGACTACTACGATTATGACCAAACTCTAAGACTATTCTCGAATCTGTCAGAAGATCTATCGTCCTTCTTCTCTGTTCCGACGCCTAAAATAAATCGAACACAAAGGAAGATAGGTGCATTGTGGTTCAATAGTGCTTGTAAACAGGCTAGACAACTTCTTGGTAACATCTACAAAGAATATAAAGCAACGGTCCTGCCAAAAGAATATTTCCAAGCAAAATCGGCCTACAAGCAAATTCAAAAGGGAGCTAGACAGGAATGGCAAGTGAATCAATGGCGGGCAATCATAGAAGCCTCATCATTACGGAACTCCAGACAATTTTGGCTCCTGGTAAATAAAAGAACTAAAAGATACCCTTTAACTATTATTCCTGCCCCGGTTTGGGAATCATACTTAAAAAATTATTTTGCCACAACTGACTGTACTGCTAACACAAGAGATGAATTTCAAGAACAGCTTCCCCTCTGGCCCCCCACTGATCCGGAGGACATCCATGATTTGATCGTTAAACTCAAAACAGGGAAAGCGCCTGGGCCAGACCTGATCCCGGCAGAAGCTATAAAATACCATGCGGACTGGTGGGCTTAAGTCCTGGCGACCATTTTTGATGCCGTTAACAACTCTGGAATGATCCCGGAAGTATGGAAGGACGCTATTATCGTTCCAATCCACAAAAAGGGCTCACCAGACGACCCAGGAAATTATAGAAATATCAGTCTGCTCTCAATAGTGGGGAAACTGTATGCCCGCTTCCTGTTGAACAGACTTACCCAATGGGCCGAAGAGAAAAAATTAATTGGGCCCGAACAAGCTGGATTTCGCCCAAAACAGTCAACAATTAATCATATTCTAATTTTACAGCATCTTGCCTGGAAATATTCCACCCCAAAGGGTGGCCAACTCTGTGTGGCATTCATTGATCTAAAGGCAGCATTCGATAGTATCCCCAGGAACATCCTCTGGGAAAAACTCACCCGCTGGGGCATCGACAGAAGGCTTCTCTGGCTAATAATTAAACTCCATGAGAACTCAGTGGCCAGAGTGAGACTCACTCCGGAGGGCGATCTCACCAATTCAATTCCCATTAACAGAGGTGTCCGACAGGGCTGTATATTGGCTCCATTCCTGTTTAATTTATTCATAAGCGACATGAGGACTCCCCTAACAGAGGCTCAAGAAAGGATTCACGCACCCCGCCTAGCACTTTATCGTTGCCCTCTGTTACTATATGCGGATGACGCAGTCATCCTCTCCTTTTCTAGAGTAGGTCTCAGGAGGGCCTTAAAATTTTTTGGATCATATTGTAACACAAATTCCCTTACAATTAATTATGGAAAATCTAAGATCCTAGTTTTCTCAAAGAGCCGGAAACTCCATAATTGGAGAATTGATGGGAGAGTCATCGAACCAGTTTATAGATTCCAATACTTGGGAGTTTGGTTACAACATAACCTTAGATGGAAGGCCCATGTAGCTTATGTTACAAACAGAGCCAAAGCTATCTCCTTGGCGATCTTGCGATTCTTCTTCACCGATGGAGCCCTCCACATCCCATCGGCGTTGAAAGTGTTCAAGGCCAAGGTGATCCCGACAATTGCTTATGCCATCTCAACTTGGGGGACTTTTGTCAACCTATCTCACCTACAGGTTATTCAAAATCAGTTTTTAAGAGGGATATTGAAACTGCCCAACTGTGTAAGTAATACAGCGTTACACATGGAACTTAATATTGTATCCCTGGAAAACGCCCTGTGGAAGCACATACTCTGTCACTGGTTATCTCTATGGCACAATCTCCCAAACTTGTATTTGATACAATGTATGTGGAGAGATGATTTCCAGAGCCCATGGGTAAAAAATTTACAACTGAAAATTACGGCAATGGGAATCTCCCCATCTAAATTACTAGAGCAGGACATAGTTCCAGCTAAAAGAACAGTAACCTGTAAACTAGAGGAGATGGACTTGCAGCAGAAAATGGTGTTGGGCAATGGTACCTGCTCACCTCAAAACCTTGGTTTATTACCCCTCTTAAGGCTCCCAAACTATTTGAATTCCTTAACTTCTTCGACTCATAGATATGCCTTTATAAAGGCAAGATTCAACGCCATCCCATCGAACATGCTGAGAAATAGATTTTCCAATGGACAGATATCGCTCTTATGTGATTGTAATTGTGGGGCACCGGAATCGTTGCATCACATAATCTTTGATTGTGCTTCTCACTCATCGGCCAGGAGCAAGTTTCTTGATCCATATCTAAAGGGAATCGCCGATGATTGGAATGAAGCCAAACTGAGATATCTACTAAATGATGAAGATCCCCTAAGATCACTCACGGTTGCCAGATTCTTGATCAGCGTCCTATCCCTAAAGAAGAAAAACGGACTCCTGTGCGGCTCAGATGACCCTTTTAAACCATGATATATGTTTTAGGATGTAACTAGGTGATATCACCACTGATGTCTTTTATTAATTTATGAGCAGAAGACGATGTCTATGTTGCAAATTTATTGTAATGTATGTTGTTGGGTCTTTTGCTTATTTTGCTTTGGTTCTTGTCTGTTCTTGTAAGTTTTTAGCTGTTTTAAATTTGGAGGTTTAAGTATATATATGTTGGTGGGAAACTGTCGTGTGACGGGCCAATGGCCGTAATAAATATCAATCAAGAATGGAAATAAAAAGTCCATTGTATAAAATACATTTGAGGGTCACTTGAGCAGGAAGCACGTGAGGCGCAGCAAAACACAGGCCGATAAACAGTAGACAAAGCCCATCTTTCCCAAACATCGCAGGAAAAGGCCAGAATTTACGAAGCGCATGAACCATCACAGCTTTCCTCAATGATGAAGCAATTGCTAATATATAATCATAGAACTAGGGAGTTTGAAAGGGCCACGAGGCTCATCTAGGCTTACCCCCTGCAATGTGGGAATCTTTGCCAAAGAGCTTCCCTCTTGTGGCTTATCCCCACAACAGATACTGACTTTGGGTTTTAGTCAAGCAAACAGTCTAATCCAGGCATTCCCAACCTGCGGCCCTCCAGATGTTTTTGTCCTACAACTCCCATGATCCCTACCTCACAGGACCAGTGGTCAGGGATGATGGGAATTGTAGTCCAAAACATCTGAAGGGCCGACGGCTGGGGATGCCTGGTCTAATCTGTCAGTGCCTAAATGATCTCAAGTGTCAGAACAACTTGACTGCTATCAGGAAATTTCCCACCGTCCCATTTCGACTCTCCAGCACCTGATCTGCATCACCAAGCAATCCCAAAATGCCGACAGCTTTGAACCTTGCAAGATCAAATGTCTCGCCCTGGACTGGACTCGAGGGACGATTCCGACAGATTCCACATGGGAAACGCTCATGTCCCATGTAGCACCAAATCAGTAGTGCATGTGCTTTATAAAAAGCCTTGAGGAGATGATTGTGTTGTTGTTTAGTCGTGTCCAACTCTTCGTGACCCCCTGGACCAGAGCATGCCAGGCACTTCTGTCTTCCACTGCCTCCCGCAGTTTGGTCCAACTCATGCTGGTAGCTTCGAGAACACTGTCCCACCATCTCGTCCTCCGTTGTCCCCTTCTCCTTGTGCCCTCCATCTTTCCCAACACCAGGGTCTTTTCCAGGAAATCCAGGAAATGCTGGGTGAGATCCCATGGACAGTAATACTAAAAGGAAAGGGAGTTCATGATGGCTGGGAGTTTGTTAAGAGGGAGATAGTAAAAGCACAACGTCAGGCAATACCAATGAGACTGAAACATGGAAGGTGCCTAAAGAAGCCAGGGTGGCTATCTAAAGAACTTTTAACTGAGTTAAGATTAAAAAAGGATGTGTACAAAAACTGGAAAAGGGGGGAAACCACCAAAGAGGAATTCAAACAAATAGCCAGCACGTGTAGACACAAAGTCAGAAAAGCTAAAGCACAGAATGAACTCAGGCTGGCTAGAGAGGTTAAAAGCAACAAAAAAGGCTTTTATGGGTATGTTCGTAGCAAAAGGAAGAACAAAGAAACAGTGGGGTCACTCAGAGGAGAAGATGGTGAAATGCAAACAGGGGACACAGAAAGGGCTGAACTCCTCAATGCCTTCTTTGCCTCAGTCTTCTCCGATAAAGAAAACAATGCCCGACCTGAAGAATTTGGAGCAAATGATTCAGCAAAGGAAACACAGCCCAGAATAACTAAGGAGATAGTACAAGAATACTTGGCTAGTTTAGATGTATTCAAGTCTCCAGGGCCAGATGAACTGCATCCAAGAGTATTAAAAGAACTGGCAGATGTGATCTCAGAACCACTGGCAGTCATCTTTGAGAATTCCTGGAGAACAGGCGAAGTCCCGGCAGACTGGAGGAGGGAAAATGTTGTCCCTATTTTCAAAAAGGGGAAAAGAGAGGACCCAAATAATTACCGCCCAGTCAGTCTGACATCAATACCAGGGAAGATTCTGGAGCAGATCATTAAGCAAACAGTCTGTGAGCACCTAGAAAGGAATGCTGTGATACCAATAGTCAGCATGGATTTCTGAAAAATAAGTCATGTCAGACTAACCTGATCTCCTTTTTTGACAGAATTACAAGCCTGGTAGATGAAGGGAACGCAGTGGATGTAGCCTACCTTGATTTCAGCAAGGCATTTGACAAGGTGCCCCATGATATTCTTGTAAAGAAGCTGGTAAAATGCGGTCTTGACTATGCTACCACTCAGTGGATTTGTAACTGGCTGACTGACCGAACCCAAAGGATTCTCATCAATGGTTCCTCTTCATCCTGGAGAAGAGCGACTAGTGGGGTGCCACAGGGTTCTGTCTTGGGCCCGGTCTTATTCAACATCTTTATCAACGACTTGGATGATGGATTCAAGGGCATCCTGATCAAATTTGCAGATGACACCAAAGTGGGAGGGGTGGCTAACACCCCAGAGGACAGGATCACACTTCAAAACGACCTTGACAGATTAGAGAACTGGGCAAAAACAAACAAGATGAATTTTAACAGGGAGAAATGTAAAGTATTACACTTGGGCAAAAAAAATGAGAGGCACAAAAACAAGATGGGGGACACCTGGCTTGAGAGCAGTACATGTGAAAAGGATCTAGGAGTCTTGGTTGACCATAAACTTGACATGAGCCAACAGTGTGACGCAGCAGCTAAAAAAGCCAATGCAATTCTGGGCTGCATCAATAGGAGTATGGCATCTAGATCAAGGGAAGTAATAGTGCCACTGTATTCTGCTCTGGTCAGACCTCACCTAGAGTATTGTGTCCAGTTCTGGGCACCACAATTCAAGAAGGACACTGACAAACTGGAACGTGTCCAGAGGAGGGCAACCAAAATGGTCAAAGGCCTGGAAACGATGCCTTATGAGGAATGTTTAGCCTGGAGAAGAGGAGGTTAAGGGGTGATATGATAGCCATGTTCAAATATATAAAAGGATGTCACATAGAGGAGGGAGAAAGGTTGTTTTCTGCTGCTCCAGAGAAGCGGACACGGAGCAATGGATCCAAACTACAAGAAAGAAGATTCCACCTAAACATTAGGAAGAACTTCCTGACAGTAAGAGCTGTTTGACAGTGGAATTTGCTGCCAAGGAGTGTGGTGGAGTCTCCTACTTTGGAGGTCTTTAAGCAGAGGCTTGACAACCATATGTCAGGAGTGCTCTGATGGTGTTTCCTGCTTGGCAGGGGGTTGGACTCGATGGCCCTTGTGGTCTATTCCAACTCTATGATTCTATGATTCTCTTCTCATGAGGTGGCCAAAGTCTTGGAGCCTCAGCTTCAGGATGTGTCCTTCCAGTGAGCACTCTGGGCTGATTTCCTTCAGAATGGATAGGTTTGATCTTCTTGCAGTCCATGGGACTCTCAAGAGTCTCCTCCAGCATCATAATTCAAAAGCATCAATTCTTCGGCGATCAGCCTTCTTTATGGTCCAGCTCTCACTTCCATACATCACTACTGGGAAAACATAGCTTTTACTATACTGACCTTGTTGGCAAGGTGGTGTCTCTGCTTTTTAAGATGCTGTCTAGGTTTGTCGTGAGATGATTACCCCTCCTTTATTGCCTGTTCCGGGTTGCCCAACCACTACCCCAGAGTCCTCTCTTGGCAGATCAAGAGGAGCAGGTGACGGCAAAGGCGGCCGGGTTTTGAGCTGGGGCAGTCAGAATAAGGTCCACTCTCGATTCAAAACCCTCAAATGTATTTGATATCATTGATTTTTCATTTCTATTCCTTGCAGATCATCTCGTTGTTTTATTGCTACAACCAAGGGCTGATGCAAATTAAGAGGATAATGATAATGATGATGATGATGATGATAATAATAATAATAATAATAATAATAATAATAATAATAATAATAATAATAAATAAAAAATAAAAAAAACTTTTATTTGTATCCTGCCCTCCCCGTCCGAAACCGGGCTCAAGGAGGCTAACACCAAATATGTAACACTGGTATAAAATCAAGCAATAACGAAATTACCTCCTGAAAACAAGCCAGGATCAAATTCAAATCCAATTAGATGGCTTTCCGCAGGATTAGGGTTGGGAACAGTAAACGCTCATCAGGCCCAACTCTTATATGGGCCTGTGAGAACACTGGGAGGCCTCTTTCATACTAGTCCTTACACAAAAAGAGAAGGGGAGTCAGGTTGAACCAAAGGCCCGGCGGAACAACTCCATCTTACAGGCCCTGCAGAAAGATGTCAGATCCCACAGGGTTCTGATCTCTTGTGGCAGAGAGTTCCACCAGGCCGGGGCCAAGGCTGAAAAGGCCCTGGCCCTGGTCGAGGCCAGCCTAATCTCCCTGAAGCCCAGGACCTCTAACATTTTTTTTATTTGCAGACTGTTAGATCCTCCGTGGAGAGGCGGTCCTAGGCTGTATTCATTCGTTTGGCCCAACGTGGGGCTCGTACCCATGACCCCAAGATTCAGAGTCTCAGCGCTCTGCCGCCTGAGCTACTCACACAGCTGCCCTCTTGTGCACCTCACCTCAAATTTGTCCGAATTGTGCATGCCTGGGATTCACTGCATGAGATGGGAGGTGGGGTGGTTCCCAAAGTCAGAGCTCAGGTAGTCAACGCGGAGCCGGCCCTCACTGCCTTTCAGGTCCTTGGGGTGCTCGTAAGGCGGCTTGTGGAGCACGTTGATCTAGCAAGGGGATTCAAGAAAGCCGGGTTACGGAAATGACATGGGGGTGGGGGACATGAGGCCACATCTTTGAAGTTGTTCCAATGTTACAAATATACATACCTTTGACTTGACAGCCCAAGAAAGACACGCAGAAAATCTATGCTTTAACCGACTCTCCTCATTCCGCCATTTGAACGAATTTGGGCTCCACCTCCCTCCATGAGCCAAGAAGCAGGAAGTCATGTAGGCAGCAGGAACAGGGCATCCCGCCAGAATTCCCCAAGCCTGAGAGCACATACACGGCACCCCACCGAGGGAGGGACCAAGGGGGCAACCATAGACATCTGCCAAGGCAGTTTAGCAAGGCAGGTGTTCTGAATGCCCATCTCCAGACAAGTCCAGTGGGAAAGGACGTGTCAAGAGTTTTATTGTTCTTTCAGTGATGGAGATTTAAGGGGTCTGATAAAGGGACCTCATAGTGAATGCATAACCCTTGTATACCCCTCCTCATTTGTGATGTGCTAGTGATGTAGTGATGATGTATCAACGATGCTGCTTGAAGTGTATTCTGGGGGGAAGAAGGAAGTTTTAAAAGTTGACATTGCCCCATGCTCGGGGTTCTTACTCCTGGGCAGACCTGTGGTGCAACAGTAAGAATCATGGTCTACTGACCACTGTTTTGCTCCAAATTACCGGGCTGGGACTTCCTCCTTTTACTGACAGCATGGACCCATGGGGGACAAGTGCCCCGGTGAGCTAGGCTGTCAAGGAGTCACTCACCCTGGAATTTTTTCGCTTAACAGCCATTGGCGCCAATACAGAGCAGGCTTCCTAAACCTTGGCCCTCCAGCTGTTTTCAAACTACAGTGCCCATCATCCCTGACCACTAGACCTGCTAGCTAGGGACCATGGAGCTGTAGGCCAAAAGCATCAGGAGGGCCAAGGTTGAGGAAGCCTGATAGAGAGCTCTACCTCTCTTTCAAATCAGAGCCGGCAAAGGCGGTGGAGTTCCTGCGCGGGTGCCTCGAGGCGGTTGGAGGATGGATGGCAGCTAACTGGTTGAGGTTGAATCCTGACAAGACTGAAGTTCTGTGGTGTGTGGGCGGGTGGGGGGGACTCCCTGGTCCTGAACGGGGCAACTGTGCCCCTGAAGGACCAGCTGCACAGTCTGGGGGTCATTTTGGACCCATGGAGGCACAGGTCTGTTCTGTGCCCAGGGCAGCTCTATCTGGGATGCAGGATAAGACCCTCCCTGCCCACGGACTCTCTTGCCAGAGTGGCGCATTGTCAGGGGTTCAGGAGCAGAGACGCAGAGAAGGGAGGAGACAGAGAGCGAGGGGGAGGAATACGAAGGAAAGATGAGTGGGGATGACGAACCGAGATCACCGAGCCTGTCCAGTGAGTCCGAGGATTCCCAGAAGGGAGCGCCAGCGGTCAGAGCAAGGGGGGAAAGCAGGGGGACACCCCAGGAAGAAGGGTCCAGAGAGGGATCAGAGAGCAGCAGTTGGAGATCGGGACCCACGTACCCAGCCGGGAGCAGCAGGGAGAAAGGGGACCAGATATCGGGTTCCGGAAGCTTTCAGAAGGAGGGAGGGCATGAGTCAGGAGTAGTCACGCCCACCTCGGGGAGCGACGAAACGATCAAGAGGAAGGTAGAGAGTTGGGCGCGCGCGCCAAGTTCAAATGTAGCGGAAGCTGGCGCAGTAAGCAGCCCAGAGAGTGAGCCAGGTCCCAAAGCCCGCCGCAAGGAGGCGGAAGGGTCAGGGGGGTCCGCGTCAGAAGAGAGTAGGAAAGAAGAGACCCCGGGGGGCAGAAGGACCCAGAGACGGAAGGAAAGGCGCAGGAGGTGGAGCAAGGCTAGGGTATTAAGCTGGTGTGCTAGAGGCGGAGACTCAGACGGGTCTTCGCCGGTCTGACCTAGAAGAAGTAGGGCTGCACATTGCAGTTTGGAAATGGAACCTGTAATCCAATAAAGACTCTTTTAACCTGAACGCTGGCTAACGTGGTCCTATGTGAGCTGGGACTGAGTGGCAGCCCTGACACGCATGCTCTTGTTATCTCCAGCTTGGACGACTGCAATGCGCTCTATGTGGGGCTACCTTACTGCAATTAATCCAGAATGTGGTAGCCAGACTGGGGGCCGTGAACAGCCGCAGAGACCACATAACACCAGTCTTGAAAGACCTGCATTGACTCCCAGTACGTTTCCGGGCACAATTCAAAGTGTTCGTGCTGACCTTGAAAGCCCTAAACAGCCCAGCAGATGAAACTTTCCTCTGGTTGTCAATATTAAGAGGATGCCAGCAAGATCAAACCTTTCTGTAAAATAAAGGATTTAAATCCAGTCTGACTGAGACCACATACCACCGGTCCCAAGAGATCTGCTTTGGCTCCCAGTACGTTTCCAAGCACAATTCATAGTGTCGGTGCTGACCTTGAAAGCCCTCAATGGCCTCGGCCCAGTAGACCTGAAGGAGCATCTCCACCCCGGACACCGGGGTCCCTCTCCCGAGGGCCTTCTGGCGCTTCCCTCCCTGCAAGAAGCCAAGTTACAGGGAAGCAGGCAGAGGGCCTTCTCGTGGTGACGGCCGCCCTGTGGAACGCCCTTCCATCAGATGTCAAAGAAATAAGCAATTATCTCACTTTTAAAAGACATCTGAAGGCAGCCCTGTTTAGGGAAGTTTTTAAATATTTAATGCTGTCTTGTGTTTTTAATATTTGGTTGGCAGCCACCCAGAGTGGCTGAGGATACCCAGACAGATGGGCAGGGTAGAAATAATAAATTATTATATATTATTATATATCCAAAGCCAACATGAAAGCATTCAAACTCTGACGGAACGGAGCGGCGCACACCTCTTCACAGCATAGACCCACCTTGTCCAGGCAAAGGTTCCCATGTCTCTCGGCAATAGCCTTTCGGAAGCCGTGAGACAGTGGATACAGCATGCTGTGATGCGGGTGCACCGAAGGGAGCCGGTTCTTCTCCAGCTGGTCAGCCACAATACTGACAAGCTTCTTCATTCTCTCGTCATAATCGGTCCAATCACAGACGATCTGAAAGGGGGCAAAGAAAACCAGGGTTCTAGATTCAGGTAGGTAGCCGTATTGGTCTGATGAAGTCAAAATATATTAAAATTGTCCAGTAGTGCCTTAGAGACCAACAAAGTTTGTTCTTGGTATAAGCCAGGCACCCCAAGCCTTCGGCCCTCCAGATGTTTTAGACTACAATTCCCATCATCCCCGACCACTGGTCCTGTTAGCTAGGGATCATGGGAGTTGTAGGCCAAAACATCGGGGGGGGGGGCGCAGGTTGGGGATGCCTGATATAAGCTTTTGTGTGCATGCACACTTCTTCAGATACACTGAAGCGGAAGTCCCCAGACCCTGATATACAGAGGGAGAAGTCCCCAGACCCTGCTATATAAGAGTAAGGAGAAGCCCCCAGACCCTGATATATAGTGGGAGGGTGAGTTGGGGTTTTTCTCCGAAGGGTAGTAGGAGTCAATGGGTATGGTCCACCTGCTGGCAACTGTGAATGACTGAAAAAACAAGGGATGGTACACAGATGACCTGAAATAGTTTTAGGATATGTAATGAGACACAGTCGTCCACAGGTTGACCATACCGATTGAGTCCTACTACCGTTCAGAGAAATACCCCGCCCCACCCTCCCTCTAAATATCAGGGTGTGGGGACTTCCGCTTCAGTGTATCTGAATAAGTCTGCCTGCACATGAAAGCTTAGACACAGAACAAACTGAGTTGGTCTCTAAAGTGACATTGGACAATTCCTGAATTAGGTGACGCTTTTACCATTACCGTGGTACCTTGGGACTCAAACGCCTCGGTTCCCAAATGCCGGAAACCCTGGGAGTGTTGGCCCTTAAAACTCTGCCTCACCTGCAAACAGTGCGCCAGGTTGCAGTAAGCGTCAGGAAAATCCGGCTTCAGTTTCAAGGCGGTGCGATACGAAGCAATTGCCTCTGGGATGTTTCCGGAATCCTAGAAAGGGAGGGATATTTCAGCAATTGCCACTAGCTTTTTTTCTCAACCATCAAAACCAAAGATGAAGAACAGACAGAAGGCACGATGATCCACACCTGGTAGACTTATAAAGTAACATTCAACAATCATTGGAATAGAACAGGGGTCGGCAAACTTTTTCAGCAGGGGGCCGTCCACTGTCCCTTAGACCTTGTGGGGGCCAGACTAGATTTTGGGGAGGGGGAAAAAGGAACGCATTCCTATGTCCCACAAATAACCCAGAGGTGCATTTTAAATAAAAGGACACATTATACTTGTGTCAAAACATGCCGACTCCCGGCTAGATTGAGAAGGCCATGGGGCCGTAGTTTGCCTCCCCATGCTATAGAATAATATTGAGTATCAGCATGTAAAAATTCAATAGAAACCTACTCTTAACAATTACAATAAATTGTAATTAATCGTACAATAAATGAATATTACAATGAATGATTATTGTAATTGATCATAGAATAAATGTTACAATAAATGGTTATAAAACAATGGCAAGTCACAGTGTCTACAATAGCCGCAGCGAGAATCTTAACAGACAAAGGATGGAAAGGAGAATCCCATCCCTACTAAGTTGGCGTAGCTAGCAAAAAGGCTAAAATACGCAGAATTAGCAAGATTATAATACAGGCAGAATTACGAGAGGTTTTGGAAGAAACATTTCATAGAGAACAGGACACTTGCAGAGTACAGTGGTACCTCTGGATGTGAATGGGATCCGTTCCGGAGCCCCGTTCGCATCCTGAAGCGAATGCAACCCGCATCTGCACGTCGCAATTCGCCGCTTCTGCGCATGACATCATTTTGAGGGTCTGTGCATGCGGCGAAACCCGCAAGTAACGTGCTCCGTTACTTCTGGGTCACTGCGGAGCGCAACCCAAAAATATTCATCCTGAAGCATATTTAACCCGAGATAGGACTGTATTGTCTAAATTTACAGGGGTGCCCAAATTTTCCCAAAGAGGGCCAGATTTGACATGAGGGCGGGGCAAATTTGTTGAGCTGTTTTAGGATTTAACCCCAAGGTTGTTGAGCTCTTTTTAGGATTGAAGTTGTTGAGCATTTGGGGGGGGGGGGTTGCCCCAGTAAGTAAACCAGGTTACGCTCCCCGGCCACACGCTGGACATGTGTGGTCTAAAAAAAAATGTTGGGAAAATTTAAATTCTTTGGCAGGTGTGGATTGACAAAGGACAGCAGGAAATATGACAAAACCAATGCATTTTGAGATCTAGGAGAGACGAGCAAAAGGGCGCCATCGGAAATGTGACGTAGGGGTGATTGGAAGTCACAATGAGATTTTTGGGTGTGGAACTCCACCATACTTTCCGTCTATATAAGCCACCCTCTATTTGGGGGGGCTCAAATTTAAGAAAATGAGCCATTCACCCACCCAATCACCCGTATAAGACCTCCCCCCCATTTTTATTTCAAAGTAAAAATAGCAATTTTTTCATTTTCCTTTTAAAAAAATTATTTACAAACAAACACATAGACACAAAACAAAATTCGTATTACCCTACCACCCAAAATTTCAGACATTAAAACCACCCTTGTGGCTTCCCTCCACCGCCCCTCACCCTCCTATATAATATTTCACATTGCCATTTTTATTTCCCCCCTATTTATTTATTTATTTATTTTTGATTTCATTTTACATGCTAGTTGCCGTACATTTTCAACACTATACATTACATATATGGATTCCCCACATCTAACCCTATACACAACTCAGCATTTACCCAAATACCCACGTGACTTCCTTCACTCACATTCACATTGCAATTTTTATCTAAATTTATATTTCTTAACTCTTTTAACTTACTATTTATTATTATTATAAACCAGATTTACAAACATTAAACCAAACATATCAACATGTTAGTTTTTGAGCAGTACTTGAACACATAATCTTCAAACCATTTCCATTATATTTTTATTTTCCAGTTTGATTGGTACCTTATTACTGCACTTGACCTTGCCAGTTCTATAAATTCAATTAGTTTCTTTATCCAGTCATCCTTTGTGGGTATATATTTCCTGTTCCAGTTTTGTGCAAGGAGTAGCCTTGCTGCAGCTGTCGCGTATAAGAATAATATCTTCCCATCTTGTGGTATTTCTTTACCTCTTATACTCAGTAAATATGCCTCTGGTTTTCCCCTCTAAATTAATTCTGATCATCTTTTTTATTTCCTCATGAATTTTTTAACGTTTCTGTAGCCCCACCATAAACGTATCGGTGTGCCCTCTGCCTCCTCACACTTCCAGCATAAATTCCAATTCTCCCCTTTTTCTTTTTGTGCCCCATCTCGGTTTGGGACGGCTTTTGCCAGTTGTTTTCCTTTTGTAAAAACTAAGATTCCCCTGCTGCCCCCCCCCCAGTTGTTTTTTTTAAATAGATTTAGCAGAGACACAAAGCTTACCTTATGGATGGAAGCGAGGTTGCTGTGGGCATCGGCAAACGCAGGATTTATCTGGATTGCTCTTGTGTAGCATTGCAGAGCTCCCTGGACGTCTTGCATTTCCTTCAAGGTGTTCCCCATGTTGGAATAGGCGTCTGCAAAAGTGGGGCTGATTCTGACATGGAGGGGGAGAGAAAAAGTGCCATTTTGGTACAAAAATACTCTGAAGTTACGCTGGAAATGTAAGGGTCAAGAAGGCTCTTTCTATCCTATACGGTGGTCTTTAGGGCAGTTCATTAAAAAAACTTTTTTTAAAAATGCCTTCTCCAAAGCCTTCACAAAATAGGAAAACGTCCAAGAAAACAGCTATTTTCATGGAGGGTTGAGATATTAACTGATATGCACAAAATTTCAGATATAGCTATATAATCCCTAGTGTAGTAAGATAAGACCTTGGGAGCAGGCATCTTCAAAAAAGTGTTTTTTTATGAACCACCCTAGTGGTCATGTGAGACAGTGAGACCTTGGTTCTCAAATGTTTTTTATACAGGTTTCTTTATACAGAAGGTTTTTTATACAGAAAGGTTCAGCATTGTGGCATCCTCTTCATACGGACAAGCAGCACTTTCCTTTTGGGAAATTCCATGCTCCTCAATTCTGGCAATTATTAATCACTCTCAATTCCACCCTAATAAT
The DNA here is from genome assembly GCF_964188305.1 of Podarcis bocagei. Classification (NCBI taxonomy): domain Eukaryota; kingdom Metazoa; phylum Chordata; class Lepidosauria; order Squamata; family Lacertidae; genus Podarcis; species Podarcis bocagei. The sequence continues at coordinate 81,469,729 of NC_138131.1, forward strand.
TGCCACCTGCCCGGATTTTAACTTGTCTGAATTAATTTTTATTTGAATTACTTGATGTCTGCTTTTAGGCTCGTTGTGTTGTTTTTATGATGTTAGCTGCTCTGAGCCCAGCCTTGGCCGGCGAGGGTGGGATACAAACAAAAACAAATTATTATTATTATTATTACTACTACTCAAACGCTTTGGTTCCCAAATGCCGAAAACCCAGAAAAAGTGTTCCAGTTTCCAGGCGTTTTTCGGAAGCCAAACATCAAATTTGGCTGTCAGCTATTCTTTCTGGGGCGCCTGCACCAATCAAACAGACTTCGGGAACAGATTAAGTTTGGTGCTTTGGTTTTTGCAATTTATGTGGTGTTTTTGTTTCGGAGGCTTTTTTGGTTCATTTGTTTTTGCGACTGTGCGGATCCCAGTTTAGTTACTGATTGATTGATTGATTGATTGATTGATTGTGTGATTGCAGAAACGGATAGAAGCCCCGGTCCCCATCCGAACAATGACTATCATCAGTGCAGGTGAGGAAAAAAAATAATTTTCATTTTTATCATTTACAAGACTGTTGTATTTATTTTAGAGTACAGTACATGGATGACTGCTTTCATTTTAGGGATCAGTGGTCTCGTTAGATAGTAAAATTCATGTTAAATGGCTGTTTTAGGGATTGTTTTTCAAAGTCTGGTACGGATTAATCCGTTTTGCATGACTTTCTATGGGAAAATGCACCTTGGTTTTGGAACACATTCAGTTTGAGAACCAAGGTACCACTGTATAATTAACTGGGGGGGGGGGGAGAGAACATTTGTGTAAAAACCAGAAGCCTTTCTAATAGGTTTAACGGGTGAAGAAATACCAAGAGACCTAAAAAGACAGTGTATTCTATTTATGCCAGAATGTTCTTAGCCCGGATGTGGAAGGAAGAGAAGGTCCCAACAAAAGAAGAGTGGATTATCAAAATGACTGTGAAGATCAGACATCAAGATGATAGGAAATTTAAGCAAAGAAAAAAGTTAAAAGGACAAAATGGGGAAAATAATGAAGATGAAATGTGAAAAAGCATGGTGCAAAAACCTTAAGGATATAACCATCGTTAGTTCAAAGATGGCAAAATTAAGGGAGAATGAGATAGGCAGGAGAAGTAAATATTTAAAAAACCAGAAGAGGGAAGCTGGGGGAGATTGGGATTCATCTATGCTGTCTGCAAGAATGATGTTTGTGTTGAATATAAAATGCTAAAACTTAATAAAAACTATTTATATATATAAAAAAATTAAACAAGAATGGGAAAAATTTATTGAATACCTTAAAGATACATATTTAGAAATAATAATAATAATAATAATAATAATAATAATAATAATAATAATAATAATAATAATAATAATAATTGTATCCCGCCCTCCCTGGCCGAAACCGGTCTTAGGGCAGCTAACATCAAATATATAACATTAGTATAAAATCAAACAATAATTAAATTACCTCCTAAAAACAAATCAGGATCAAATTAAAATCGAATTAGATGGTTTTCCACAGGCAGGATTGATATAACATTGATGAAGCCAAAGTAGCAAATAAGGAAATGGAATAGAACGAATCATTGTAATTACATGCAAGAAAAGATGGCAAAATATGGAAACGGGGGGTGGGGGGTGGGGGAGAGTCCAAGGGGTTTGTATAATCCCAGTATTGTATATATTGAAAATGTTTGGAGTGTATGGAAATAAAATGATAAAATAAAAAAACTGAATAATAATAATAATAATAATAATAATAATAATAATAATAATAATAATAATAATAATAATAATATTTATATCCTGCCCTCCCCAGCCGAAGCCGGGCTCAGGGCGGCTAACAACAATCAAAATAGTCCAACATTTTAAAACATTCATTATAAAATTAATTAAATCAAATTAAAATCAAATTAATGGCAACCATCAAGCAAAATTCTGTGCAGGTTGCCAGAGGAGGGAGTCAGTCTGCGCCCTGACCAAAGGCCTGGTGGAACAGCTCTGTCTTGCAGGCCCTACGGAAGGATGTCAGGTCCCACAGGGCCCTAGTCTCTTGTGACAGAGCGTTCCACCAGATTGGAGCCGCAGCCGAGAAAGCCCTGGCTCTAGTTGAGGCCAACCTAACCTCTCTGTGACCTGGGATCTTTAGGGTGTTTTTATTTGCAGACCGTAAATTTCTCTGTGGGACATACCAGGAGAGGCAGTCCCATAGGTACGAGGGTCCTAGGCCGTATAGGGCTTTAAAGGTTAAAACCAGCACCTTAAACCTGATCCTGTACTCCACCGGGAGCCAGTGCAGCTGGTACAGCACCGGATGGATATGATCTCGCAGCAAAGACCCCGTAAGGAGTCTCGCCGCGGCATTCTGCACCCGCTGGAGTTTCTGGGTCAGTCTCAAGGGCAGCCCCACGTAGAGCGAGTTACAATAATCCAGTCTGGAGGTGACCGTCGCGTGGATCACAGTGGCTAGGTCAGGGTGAGAGAGATAAGGAGCCAACTGCTTAGCTTGGCGGAGATGAAAAAATGCCGCCTTTGTTATAGCTGTAATCTGCGCCTCCATGGAAAGGGAGGTGTCGAAGATTACACCCAAACTCTTAACGGACGATGCTGGCACTAATTGCACCCATGCAAGAGATGGGAGTTGCCCCCTCAATCCCATATCGCTCCGTCCCAGCCAGAGGACCTCTGTCTTCGAAGGATTTAACTTCAACCGGCTCCCACGTAACCATCCAGCCACAGCTTCCAGACATCTGGTCAGTGTATCTGGGGCCGAGTAAGGATGGCCATCCATCAACAGATAGAGTTGGGTGTCATCGGCATACTGATGGCAACCCAGCCAAAAACTCCGGACAAGCTGGGCGAGGGGGCGCATAAAGATGTTAAAAAGCATCGGGGAGAGTATCGCACTCTGAGGCACTCCACACACCAAGGAGTGGCGCGATGACAATTCCCCCCCCCCAAGCGCCACCCTCTGTCCCCGACCGGAGAGAAACGAGCGCAGCCATTGAAGGACTGTGCCCTGGATCCCCACGTCGGCAAGGCAGTGGTCCAGAAGTTCGTGATCGACCATGTCGAAGGCTGCTGACAGGTCTAGAAGAATCAGCAGCCCCGACCCGCCTCGATCCAGCTGCCTGCGGAGATCATCTGTTAGGGCGACCAGAGCCGTCTCGGTCCCATGACCAGCGCGGAAGCCGGACTGGAATGGATCGAGAGCAGATGTTTCATCCAGAAACCTACCAAGCTGTTCAGCAACCGCTCTCTCAATCACCTTACCCAGGAATGGAAGATTCGAAACCGGGCGGTAATTGGATAGATCTAAAGGATCTAATGATGTTTTCTTTAAGAGCAGACACACCACTGCCTCCTTCAGTTCCCCTGGGAATATCCCAGTGCCAAGGGACAAATTGATGATATCCCCCAGGGGGGCCCACACCTCGTCTGGGCACGCTCTAATCAGCCAGGACGGGCACAGGTCAAGAGGACAGGTGGTGGGCTTTCCAGCTCGGAGGAGTCTGTCCACATCGGCTGGGGATATCCGGTCAAAGTGGTCCAATACTGGACCCGAGGACAGTCGAGGGGCCTCCAGTTCCTTTATTGTATCCAAATTGGCAGGGAGGTCATGGCGGAGCAACAGGACCTTCTCCGCAAAAAAGCTCGCAAATGCCTCGCAGCTGTGTGTCGAATTGTTATTTAAATTTGGCTGTCCTTCAAGGGACAAAAAATAAAATAAAAATAAAAATAAAAAATAAAAAAACCTAAAAGAAAAAGAGAAAGTGCTTTATCCACAAGAGGAGAGCTTTCCCACAGGCACCAGACCAGCGCATGAGGAGTAATAATAATTATTAACAACAGCAACAATAATTTATTATTTATACCCAGCCACTCTGGGCGGCTTCCAGCAAAAGATTAAAATACAGTAAGGAGGAGCTCTTTCAATCTATTTTCCCCATGGCTTTGGAAGCTCACCTGATGGCCTCCTTGTAGTGCATGAGGGCCTCCTGGAGCTTCCCCTGCTGTTGCAAAACACTGGCTAAATTTGAATGCGCAGCTGCAAACTCCGGGAAGACCTGCGGGGAAGAAGCTCACTCTTAGTTTCCCTGAGAAGCATTCTAAAGAGACGGAGGCTGCTCTTTGAGGCTCAAAGGTTGTGGGCGTGAAATAAATCCTCATTTGGATTGACTTGCAAAAATTAAGGAGGAGGAGGAACCTATGGACTGCCTTTTTAGCATGCATAGGAAATACTGTTGGGAGATCAGACTGTCAAATGACCAATGCCATATTTTAAAGAGCCCCTCTTTGATGCTCAAATGTGGCAGGGGCTGGCTGCAAAATAAATCACCGTTTGGAATGATTTGTGGTAATGATAATAATAATAATAATAATAATAATAATAATAATAATAATAATAATAATAATAATAATAATAATGGGCCTATGAACTGCCTTTTTCGTACGCATAGGAAATACTGTTAGAAAATAAGACTGTCAGGGGATCAAGCTCAGCCGACACAGAGAACAGCATGTGCCCAGCTTTTATTTCAATTTCTGTACCGTTCCTTAACACCTTGCATTGTTCTTCTGATGAAAAAGCAGATTTTTGGTCATTCCAGGAGGCCTAGGAATATAAAAAGGGGGACAGACCCTCTTCCTTCCAAAAGGGACTTATCGGACCATGCTTTGTCGAGCCTCAAAATGCTACTTCACTTTCACTTCTTCACCATTATTTCCGTTATTGATCAAGAAAAATTTGATCGGCGATTTTTAAAAAGACCCAGACTAGGAGTCCAGGGTACGCATGCCTAACCCTTATATGTCAATTTAATTGTTGTAATTCTCCACGCACGTACCTCAAGAGCTTTCCGGTAGAGGCGGACAGCCTCCTCGATATTCCCTTGTTCTCGCTTGATGTTCGCCAGGTTATTAAGAGAATCCGCGTGAGTCGGACATAAACGGAGAGCTGTATTGTAGCATTCCTCGGCTTCGGCAACCTTCGAAACACAAAACAGAGTTTTTACACGAATATTAGTATGTCTTTCACAGGAGCCCAAAAGGCTGCTCTGTGATGTGATGGCTGGATTGAGGTTTGATACGGCCCCTCAGCTCCTGACGGTAACTTGGTATTAGAGCGGTTCATAAAAAACTCTTTTTTTGAAAATGCCTGCTCCAAAGTTCTTCTCTTACCAACAGTAGAGATTATATAGCTATATCTGGAATGGCATGCATATCAGTTAATATCTTTTATATATATATGCCAGCTGTCCTTTGTCAACAACCAATTGTTGCTGTTTTTTATATTGAATATATGCTATATGGTAACTGTTGCACCTCATAGGTAACTCAAGCCTTCTGCACGTCACAAAAGATGTATTTTATCAAAGTCATTGTTGAACTGAAATACAATTAAGAAGTATATTAATAGTGAAATGCAATTAAGAAGAAGCATATTAACAGTAAAACCCCACAATTGTTGAGCCTTTTTTAAGGATTTGACCCCAGAGGTGCTGACCTTTTTTTAGGATTAAAGTTCTTGAGCTTTTTGGGGGGAAGTTTTGCCCTAGTAAATAAACCGCCACGAGGGCCAGATTAAATCGACCAGAGGGCCAGATTAGGCCCCTGAACTGGACTTTGGACATGCCTGGTCTAAAAGAACATTGGGAAAATTTAAATTCTTTGGCAGGATAGCAGGAAATATGACAAAACCAATGCATTTTGAGATCTAGGAGAGATGGGTGGAAGGCCCCCAAAGTGGACTTTGGACATGCTTGGTTTAGGGGAACATAAATACAAGAGCAGACTAATCCGATTCAAACTCTCTTTCCCGCACACTTACCGTCTTTTGCAAGATGTATTTAAGGAAGACAGTAAGGGAAATGGTTTTGGTCATACTAAATCAAAATTAAGAGACAGAGTTGCTAGATAGTAAAAGAAAATCATTGCCAAAAACGTATAAGAATGGCATACAAAGGATGAAGAAGTTAAGTCGGTTATGATTAAATGGGCTCAAGATTTTGGTCATAACATTGAATTAGATAAGTGGGAAAGATTATGGGCAAAAACAATTTATTGAATGTACAGCACTAATTAAAAATTTAATGAAGGTGACGTATAGGTGGTATTTGACGCCGACTAAACTTGCTAAAATATATATAACTCAAGATAAGGCACGCTAGAAATGCAAGGAGAAGGAAGGGAATTTCGTCCATAGGTGGTGGATGTGCACTAAAGTCAAAGTCTACTGGGATATGATTTACAAAGAATTGAAAAAGATCTTTAAATATACTGTTATTAAAAAAACCAGAGGCTAATTTTTGAAAGTGATTTACAAATGCTAAAGTAAATTGTTTTAAGTAGAGTAAGAAGGTAAATAGGGCGATATATGTTCAGGTAGGCAGCTGTGGTGGTCTAACGCAGTTGAAATATATAAAAAATATATAAATTGTCCAGTAGCACATTGCAGACCAACTCAGTTTGGTCTTGGTAGAAGCTTTTGTATCTGAAGAAGTGGACCTGCATACAAAAAATTATACCAAGAAGAAGCCAAGTTTAGCAAGCCCTGTTTAGGGAAGCCAGTGTGGTGTAGTGGTTAAGAGCGGTAGTCACGTAATCTGGGTAACCGGGTTCGTGTCTCCGCTCCTCCACCTGCAGCTGCTGGGTGACCTTGGGCTAGTCACACTTCTCTGAAGTCTCTCAGCCCCACTCACCTCACAGAGTGTTTGTTGTGGGGGAGGAAGGGAAAGGAGATTGTTAGCCGCTTTGAGACTCCTGAAGGGGAGTGAAAGGCGGGATATCAAATCCAAACTCTTCTTCTTCTTCTTCTTTTAATGTTTGACGGACTATTGTATTTTAATATTTTGTCGCCAAGAGTGGCTGGGGAAACCCAGCCAGATAGGCGGGGTATAATTATTATTATTATTATTATTATTATTATTATTATTATTATTATTATTATTATTATTATTATTATCAGGTGCTACTGGACAATTTTTAAAGGGTGATATAGAAATGCTAAGAGGATCGTGACTGCTTAAGAAAGCCAGGGAGTGGGAGCGGGGGAAGGGGGAGGGGAGTCGACGCTTGGTATGAGCAAAGTTGTATGTGACGATATGACAAAGGAAAAAATAAAAGAGGACTTCTTCTAGGTTCTGTACCCCAAATCCCCCCCCAAAGAGCCCAATTTCGAGGTCACCATCATCCGGAAGGCTTTTTTCAGCAAACCCTCTGACATACAGAAAGCAAAAGGGACCGGTTTCATTTTCTTTTTTTAATTTTTATTTTATTTATAACATAGTCCACAACAACTCATACATACAAACAGACCCACCACCATTGACTAATTATCAAAATTAAACTCCTATCCCCTTACACAAAGAAAACATAACATAAAAATAAAAGACTTTATTCTGTTAAATGGCCGCCTTATTTACCTCTTGTATACTATTTCTTTTGTATGGGATTATTACAATTTTTCCTAATTATGACTTAAACCACAAAGTCTCCTGTAGAAATTAATTGAAACAAGTCCAAGTGTATATTTTGGGGCACTGTTTGGTAAAGTATTCTCTGCATTTTCCCCATTCCTTTTGGAATTCTTGTCTGGGTTGTGCCCTAATTGTCTCTGTTAATCTGGCCAATTCAGCATGGGGTAAAAGCCTAAGAAAAAGCTAAACAACTTCAATCCTAAAAAAAGTTCAACAATTTAAACCCTAAGAAAAGAGCTCAACAACTTCAATCCTTAAAAAAAGTAAACAACTTTGGTCGGCCCTTATGGCCCTTCACTTCATCAAATCTGGCCCTCTTTGAAAAAAGTTTGGACACCACTGCCTAATAGGAAAGTTTCTGTATTTTTTTTTCACAGGCCCACCAGAAATGTATAAGTGTCCCTTCTTCTTTACTGCACCTCCAGCACAGTTTTTTTGTTTTATACATTTTAGCTATTTTGGCAGGTGTTAAGTACCATCTATAAAACATCTTTTATATAGATGTTCCCCCCACCCCAAGGCAAAAGGGACCAGTTTCTTACGCTGCCTTTCTCTTTCAGCGCGTTGGCCAGGTTGCAGTAGGCGTCAGGGAAGTGGGGCTGGAGCTCAATGGCCCTCTTGTAGGTATCGATTGCCAGATCGATCAGCCCCTGTTCGTAATACACACATGCCAGGTTGCCGTGGACAACAGCGTGGTTGGGACTCAGGCTCAGGGCCCGTAGGTAGGCTGCAACGGCTCTGAAATGAGATCAAGGACTGGTTCAGTTTCATTGTCACCAGGGTGGATAAAAATCTGTTTTTTAAAAAATAAAATGCTTTGGGAGGACGATTAAGAGGATCGAGGCGGGCCGGGACTGCTGATTCTTTTAGATTTGTTAGCGGCCTTCGACATGGTCGATCACAAACTTTTGGACCACCGCCTTGCCAACGTGGGGATTCAGGGCACAGTCAGACAATGGCTGTGCTCCTTTATCTCAGGTCGGGGACAGAGGGTGGCGCTAGGGAGGGAGTTGTCGCTGCGGCACTCCTTGTTGTGTGGAGTGCCGCAGGGCACAATCCTTTCCCAGATGCTTTTCAATATCTTTATGCACCCCCTTGCCCAGATTGTCCGGAGTTTAGGGCTGAGTTGTCGTCAATATGCTGATGACACCCAACTTTATCTGTCAATGGACTCGGCCCCAGACACACTGACCAGATGCTTGGAAGCCGTGGCTGGGTGGCTGCGTGGGAGCCAGTTGAAGTTAAATCCTTCGAAGACAGAGGTCCTCTGGCTGGGTCAGGACAACATGGGGTTGGGGGGCCAACTCCCATCTCTTGTGGGGGCGCAATTAGTGCCAGAGCCTTCTGTCAAGAGCTTGGGTGTAACCTTCGATGCCTCTCTTTCCATGGAGGCACAGGTTGCAGCCACAGCAAAGGTGGCATTTTTCCACCTCCGCCGTATTAAGGAATTGGTTCCTTACCTTTCTCGCCCTGATCTGGCCAGTGATCCATGCGATGGTCACCTCCAGGCTTGATTATTTTAACTCGCTCTATGCTTAGACTCACTCTGACACCCTATATGGGATTTGGTATATAAATTTTCCCGTGGCTTTTTTGCTGGCCCATGTAGCACCAGCATGGATAGCTGGCTTGGGTGAATAGCTGATGTTTCCTCCCTTTGTAGTCTTGATGAGGCTGCATTTTAAGCTGTATTTTAATTAACTGGGGTTTTTTTCTATTCTATTTTATTGTAATTTATATTTGGTGTTAGCCGCCCTGAGCCAGGCCCTGGCCAGTGAGAGCGGGGTAGAAATAAATAAATAAATAAATAATTCGGGGAAGAATTATTTGTTTTAAGTTTTTCATGTGTGCGAAAACTCAGTCCAAGTTTTTCTTGGGGAAAAAATGTTTCAGCACATCAGTTAAGCAACATGGATACATATTGTCAGGGCTGCCACTCAGTCCCAGCTCACATAGGACCACGTTAGCCAGCGTTCAGGTTAAAAGAGTCTTTATTGGATTACAGCTTCCATTTCCAAACTGCAATATGCAGCCCTACTTCTTCTAGGTCAGACCGGCGAAGACCCGTCTGAGTCTCCGCCTCTAGCACACCAGCTTAATACCCTAGCCTTGCTCCACCTCCTGCGCCTTTCCTTCCGTCTCTGGGTCCTTCTGCCCCCCGGGGTCTCTTCTTTCCTACTCTCTTCTGACGCGGACCCCCCTGACCCTTCCGCCTCCTTGCGGCGGGCTTTGGGACCTGGTTCACTCTCTGGGCTGCTTACTGCGCCAGCTTCCGCTACATTTGAACTTGGCGCGCGCGCCCAACTCTCAACCTTCCTCTTGATCGTTTCGTCGCTCCCCGAGGTGGGCGTGACTACTCCTGACTCATGCCCTCCCTCCTTCTGAAAGCCTCCGGAACCCGATATCTGGTCCCCTTTCTCCCCGCTGCTCCCGGCTGGGTACGTGGGTCCCGATCTCCAACTGCTGCTCTCTGATTCCTCTCTGGACCCTTCTTCCTGGGGTGTCCCCCTGCTTTCCCCCCTTGCTCTGACTGCTGGCGCTCCCTTCTGGGAATCCTCGGACTCACTGGATAAGCTCGGCGATCTCGGTTCGTCATCCCCACTCATCTTTCCTTCGTATTCCTCCCCCTCGCTCTCTGTCTCCTCCCTTCTCTGCGTCTCTGCTTCTGAACCCCTGACATCCATCCCCCCCTCGAAGCCCCCCCTTCCCCCCTCCCCACTTTCAAGGGTGGTTGCAGGGTGCTCCATCATCACAGGAGTGAATGCCGGATACAGTTCGCTCCTCGTTGCTGGCCGCCAACTGAAGACCTCCGAGTCTTCCTCCTCGCGTTCGTCAACGGTGAGCTGCTCCGCCTCCATTTCAGTGCCGCCGTGCTCGAAACCGAGATCCTCCCCGCACACGTCCATGTCAGTCTCTGCGTCGGTCGCTTGACCTGGCATCTCCAGCCACCTCCGGCGCCACTGCTCCTCTGGCCGATCGTCCCACCAATACGAGGTGTCGGACGCCGAACCCTCCGGTGACCCCTCTGGGGAATGTGTGCGCTGTGCGGGCTCCCCGTCCGAGTCGAAGCCATGGAACGTGCTGGAGGAAAGTGTGGGCGTGAACAACCAGTCGTCGAAGAAGCCTGCTGGCATGGGTCTGTGTGGGAAAAGGGCATGAAACTCGTCCTTGAGCAGGGGTTCCTCCAAAGCGTAGTCTGGCACCCAGCTATTAGCACTAGCCCGGGTGCCCTCTCTGGCTAGGAGGTATTCCACTCCGTCTTCCCCCCATCTGGAGTCCAAAATCTCCGTGACTTCGTTGATGGGGTCCTGCTGTGGCAATCTTCCCGCCTCCGACCGCTCCTGAGACGGACTCGGTGCTGTTCCTGGTTCCTGGAACCTGTGAGGTGTCCTGTAGGGAGTGAGCACCGACCTGTGGAACACCGGATGCATCCTGGAACCCTCCGGGAGCACCAGCCTGAAAGCTACTGGGTTGATCTGCGCTTCGACTTGGTATGGACCAAGTTGCTTGTGCCCCAACTTCTTTTTGGCTAACGATCTGGTCGGCACTGCGTGGGCTGCCAACCAGACCCAGTCTCCCACTCGGATCTCTTCGCCAACCCGCCTGTGCTTGTCCGCTTGCACCTTGTATGCGTGCTTCGCTAGCTCCAGCTGCCGTCGGAGTTGATCGTGGACCTCCTGCAACTCAGACGCGAAAGCGTCCGCCGTCTGCGGTTCCCCTTCCCCCACTCTGTCCAGTCCCGGGAAGGTTCTGGGATTCCTCCCATTGTTGGCGAAGAACGGTGTCACCCCTGTGGACACGTGCTTCGTGTTGTTGTAGGCGAACTCGGCGAGCGGCAGGTAATCCACCCACGTCGCAGGCTGTTGATTGGCATAGCATCTCAGGTACTGCTGCATGATGGCATTGACCCTCTCCGCTTGCCCGTTGGTCTGCGGGTGTCTCGCTGATGTCAGGTTGATTTTGACGTTCAGGAAGCCCATCAGCTTCTGCCAGAAATTCGAGATGAACTGGCGACCGCGGTCGGACAGTATAGACCGCGGCAGCCCGTGCACTTTGAACACGTGATCTATGAACAGTTTGGCTGTTTGTTCTGCCGTGGCCACCTTCGCACACGGTATGAAGTGTGCCATCTTGGTGAACAAGTCCACCACCACTAGTACAGCCGTCTTGCCTCTCGAGCTGGGTAGATCCGTGACAAAGTCCAGGGCCACCCTCTCCCACGGTTCAAACGGCGTTTGCAGCGGTTCGAGCAGTCCCGCCGGTGGTTTGTGCACCGGCTTGGCCCTCTGGCAGGTGTCGCACCTCGCGACGTAGTCCGCGACTTCCCCTCTCAGTCTGGGCCACCAAAAGTCCCTTGCGACTAATTCCACCGTTTTTTCCGTGCCAAAGTGCCCGGCCGTGGGTGCGTCGTGCAACTGCTGCAGTACCTTGGCGCGAAGGTCATCTCCAGGCACGTAGATGGCCCCTTTACGTAAGAGCAAGCCGTCCCGTATCTGGAACTCGTCGCTCTTCGCCGTGCCCTTGTGCACCTCGGCCATCTTCGCCTGCGCGAATGAGTCGTCCTGCAACGCCCGCCGCACCGCCTCCAGGTCTACTGTGGCTGAAGCGCACGCCCACGCTGTTGGCGCGAAGATGTGCATGGCTGCCGCTGGCGTCGCCTCTTCGAGGTATTGCGGTTTTCGGGACAGTGCATCCGCCATGATGTTGGTGTCGCCTGGGACGTACTCTATTCGGAAATCGAAGTCAGCAAAGAACTCCGCCCAACGTATCTGCCTCTGGTTCAGGAACTTCGCCGTGCGCCAGTGCTCCAGATTCTTGTGGTCCGTGCAGACCTGCACCGTGTGCTTGGCGCCGATCAGGAAGTGCCTCCATGCTTTGAATGCTGCATGAATGGCAAGCAACTCCCTGTCCCAGATGGTGTAGTTCTGCTCCGACTTGCTGAGCTTTCTGGAGTAGAACGCTCCCGGTCTCCAGACCCCCTGTGGGTCCCTCTGCAGCAGGACAGCTCCCACTGCTCTATCGGACGCGTCTGTCTCTACCCGCATCGGTCTGCTGGGGTCGATATGCAGCAGTTGCTCTTCCGACGCGAAGAGACGCTTGAGTGCCTGAAAAGACTGCTCTGCCTGCTCCGTCCAGATGAATTTCTTTTTCTTGGAGCTTAGCGTGTCCGTAATAGCCGCCGTCTGCATCGCGAACCCTTTGATAAACTTGCGATAGAAGTTGGCGAAGCCGACAAACCGCTGCACCTCCTTCCGGTTGCGCGGGCTCTTCCAATCCAACACCGCTCGCACCTTGGTGCTGTCCATGGCTAGCCCCTTGTCCGACAACTTGTAACCCAAGAAATCCACCTCCGTCGTGTCGAACTGGCACTTCTCCAGTTTGGCGTACAGTCTATGCTGCTGCAACCTCTCCAGCACCTCCCGAACGTCTTGGTCATGCGCTTGCTGCGACTCGGAGAATATCAGGATGTCATCCAGAAAGCAGACGCACTTCTTGTAGAGGAGTCCCGCCAACACATGATGCATGAAAGCTTGAAAACAGTGAGAACCGTTTTGCAATCCAAACGGCATCACTCTGTACTCGTAGGTGCCCAGAGGCGTGAACATGGCTGTCTTCCACTCATCGCCCTCCCTCATGCGGAAGAGATTGTACGCCCCTCGCAGGTCCAACTTGGTAAACACGCGTCCCTTGCGCACCGTCGCCAGTAGGTCGTCAATCCTGGGCATGGGGAAATCAGAGGGCTTGGTCATCTTGTTCAAGAGGCGAAAATCCACCACCAGCCTCTTTTGGGGCGTGTCCTTCTTCTTCACAAAGAAAACAGGACTGCCCCCTACTGCCCTGGACTCCCGGATGAAACCGCGCTCCAAATTGTGATCTATGAACTGTTTGAGTTCCTGTAGTTCATCCTCAGACATGGAATACAGCCTCCCCTTCGGTAGCGTCGCCCCTGGTAGGAGGTCAATCTTGCAGTCATATTGCCTGTGTGGTGGTAACTTGTCTGCCTCCTTCTCGCAGAAGACCTCCAGAAAGTCCGCGTATTTGTGGGGGACTGCTTGCAACGTTCCCAACTGCAGTTGTGATTCCTCCTCCTCTCCCTCCTGTCCGGGCAGGATGCAGTGTTCTGCGCAGTAAGAGGAGCCGAAGATCAGCTGTCGCTGGTACCAAGCCAGTGTCGGACTGTGCCTGTCCAGCCAACTCATGCCCAACACAATGGGTGTGTCCGACAGTCGTGTGACGTTAAAACTGATGACTTCCCTGTGGTTGCCAAGGCGCATCACCATTGGCGGCGTTTGCTTCACCACCTGCCCCCCCAGCAACTCTCTGCCATCCACTGTGACGACTTGCAGGGGCAGAGTGGCCGGCAATAGCTGTATAGCGTGCTGCTCCACAAAATCCTGTGCTATAAAGTCTGCGTTGCTTCCAGAATCCACAGAAAGCGGGACTTCGATAGTGACGCCATCGGGCAGCTGGAGAGATGCTGTGAGTTGCACTACTGGTTTGGGTGGGAGGGGGTCTGTGGGTTGCAAGATCGCTGGGGACTGCTTCAGTGATGCGTCTGGCTGGGCCCCAGTGCCTCTGTCTCCAGCCAGACATCGTCGTTTCCCTGCTGGTGTTCGCTGTGTTGCGTGGCCGCTTTCACCGTTGCGGAGGCTGCAGTGTGCTTGGAGCTCCTCTGGGGACACTCTTTCGCCAAGTGTTGAGAGCTGTCGCATATATAACACTTCCTGGTCCCTCTAGGAGGTTTAGTCTTGACTGCCGCCGGTGCAGGGGCTCTGGTAGCTGACTGAGCCCTGGCTCCTCCCACCTCCATAGGTTCCACTCCCCCTCCTGGCGGAGGTGTAGATTGCGCACGCGTAGCGTCCCTGGGAACGAAAGAGAAACTTCTCGCTGCTTCGCGCCCTCCACGTCCTTCGTCTCTGCACCATGGACGTTCTTCCAGCCTCACCCCCACAGTCAGCGCCCTTTGGACCACCTCCTGCGTGCTCCGGGGCCTCTCCCCCCTCGCAATTTCGTCTTTAACAGCACTGCTTAATCCCTCCCAGAAGAGGTCTCTGACTGGGGGCGAATCCCGGTCCCATTCCAAGGCACTGACCAGCGCAAAAAAGCGGGCGTGATACTGGCGTACGCTCGCCCTCCCTTGTTTCAGTCCATGAATCTCCCGTCGGGCAAGATCCACGTCAATGGTAGATAAAAAGCACGCATCCATCGCTTTGATAAAGGCATCTGCATTCTGAAGCGCCGGATCTTTATCCCTCCACAAATTGCGTAGCCACGCTTTAGCATCCCCATGCAAATGGGATAGTATAAACCCCACTTTCTCTTCCTCATCCCTAAAGTCTTTCGCCAGCAGTTGCAGTGCGCACATTACGTCTGCTCGAAAATTGGGGTACTGTTGTAAATTCCCATCGAAGTGAGCCACAAGCCCTCCTGCTCTCCGTGCCAACCCAACCCCCTCCGGTCTGGGTCCTGGCTGCCCATGCTTAACCAATGCTTCAAACCTGGCGTGGAGATCTCTGTAGGCGGCTGCCGCATCCTCCTCCCTTTTCTTGGATGCCTGTACCTCCGCGTTCAATTGGGTCACTGCCTGTTGCAGCGCTGAAATTTTCTCTGCTTCCGTCATCTCTGCCAACCGTTGTGAGCTCGCTCCCAAACACCAATTTCCTCCTCTCGCTGCTTCTGCCTCCTCTGCGAGGTATCAGGTGTCCGAAGCTTAAAAGTGACGGGTCTTACTGTCAGGGCTGCCACTCAGTCCCAGCTCACATAGGACCACGTTAGCCAGCGTTCAGGTTAAAAGAGTCTTTATTGGATTACAGCTTCCATTTCCAAACTGCAATATGCAGCCCTACTTCTTCTAGGTCAGACCGGCGAAGACCCGTCTGAGTCTCCGCCTCTAGCACACCAGCTTAATACCCTAGCCTTGCTCCACCTCCTGCGCCTTTCCTTCCGTCTCTGGGTCCTTCTGCCCCCCGGGGTCTCTTCTTTCCTACTCTCTTCTGACGCGGACCCCCCTGACCCTTCCGCCTCCTTGCGGCGGGCTTTGGGACCTGGTTCACTCTCTGGGCTGCTTACTGCGCCAGCTTCCGCTACATTTGAACTTGGCGCGCGCGCCCAACTCTCAACCTTCCTCTTGATCGTTTCGTCGCTCCCCGAGGTGGGCGTGACTACTCCTGACTCATGCCCTCCCTCCTTCTGAAAGCCTCCGGAACCCGATATCTGGTCCCCTTTCTCCCCGCTGCTCCCGGCTGGGTACGTGGGTCCCGATCTCCAACTGCTGCTCTCTGATTCCTCTCTGGACCCTTCTTCCTGGGGTGTCCCCCTGCTTTCCCCCCTTGCTCTGACTGCTGGCACTCCCTTCTGGGAATCCTCGGACTCACTGGATAAGCTCGGCGATCTCGGTTCGTCATCCCCACTCATCTTTCCTTCGTATTCCTCCCCCTCGCTCTCTGTCTCCTCCCTTCTCTGCGTCTCTGCTTCCGAACCCCTGACACATATGCTACCATTTTACTGTTTTAGTGAAATAAATTGCTTAAATTGTTATGAAGGAAATGTTTCTTTTCTCCTTCCAATCAAGTACAGCAGAAAAGTTGTTCAAATAAAAAGTGTTCACTTATTAAAACTCACCATCATTTCGTCACAATCGGGCTGTATATAGCAGAACCAAATCATTTTGATATAACTGTAGAAAAGACTCTGAAGTTAGGATTCCAAAAAGGAAACCTGCCTCCGATTGTCAATATTAAGAGGATGCCAGCAAGGCTGAACCTTGCGGTAAAAGGGGGATTTAAATCAAGTCTTATGGATTTGGGATTTAAATCAGTTTGCTTTAAATAAAATCAACCCTCTAGGCAACAATGGGAGTTAGTTTGGGTATGGGTGCAACCACTAAACTGAGAATATAAGACGTAATGTGATTATACGCAAAACCAATAAAAAACATTTATATAAAAAAGAGAATATAAGCTCTATGCCTATTTGCTTACCTGTCAAATATACGCGCCTCCTTCAAGACGTTCCCCAGATTAATGTAAGCATCCAGGAAGTTGGGGTCCAGGGTCACCGCCTGAAAATATTTAAGATAATAGATTTTTGTTACTAATACAGTCATACCTCAGGTTGAAGTAGCTGCGGGTTAAGCATTTTCGGGTTGTGCTCCGTGGCGACCTAGAAGTAACAGAGCCCGTTACTTCCGGGTTCTGCAGCTTGCGCACGTGCAGACACTCAAAATGATGCCACACGCATCTACGGAAGCAGCAAATTGTGACCCGAGCATGTTCGCTTCAGGATGCGAACGGGGCCCCGGAACGGATCCCGTTCGCATCCAGAGGTACCACTGTATAACAGCATGGTTACTTTTAAATAAGTGGGTCAACTTTGACCTAGGCTGCCTCCTACCTACCTTCCTACCTTATCGATCTACCGACTTTATCTTATTATCTATCTACTTGCCTACCTATCTTATCTATCTATCTATCTATCTATCTACCTACCTACCCTATCTATCAAATCTATCTACCTACCTACCATCTAATCCAGGTGTGGCCCAACTTGGCCCTCCAACCCCCATCATCCCTACCTAACAGGACCAGTGGTCAGGGACAATGTGAGTTGTAGTCCCAAAACAGCTGGAGGGCCAGGTTTGGCCATGCCTGAATCTATCTACCTACTCAATCAATCAATCTAACTAATCTATCTATCCATCTACCAACCTTTCTTATATATGTATCTATCTAATCTACCTACCTAATCTATCTAATCTAATCTAATCTAATCTAATCTAATCTAATCTAATCTAATCTAACTATCTATCATCTATCTAATCTATCTATGCAAGGAATATCAACTGTACGAGAAATGGTACCAACTAATGTACTAACAGGACACCGGAGGCCCATTGCAGCTGAAAAAATGCCTCCAGTTTTAATATAAAAAAGAATGGGAAACGTTTATTGCATATTGACAAAAGCAGTGCACACAGGTTAATACATTAGCAGGATTAATTTTTTTAAAAAAACCCACCTGTAATGGTTAAATTTAAAGTAGAATCATAGAATCATACAGCTGGAATAGACCACAAGGGCCATCGAGTCCAACCCCCTGCCAAGCAGGAAACACCATCAGAGCACTCCTGACATATGGTTGTCAAGCCTCTGCTTAAAGACCTCCAAAGTAGGAGACTCCACCACACTCCTTGGCAGCAAATTCCACTGTCAAACAGCTCTTACTGTCAGGAAGTTCTTCCTAATGTTTAGGTGGAATCTTCTTTCTTGTAGTTTGGATCCATTGCTCCGTGTCCGCTTCTCTGGAGCAGCAGAAAACAACCTTTCTCCCTCCTCTATGTGACATACTTTTCTATATTTGAACATGGCTATCATATCACCCCTTAACCTCCTCTTCTCCAGGCTAAACATGCCCAGCTCCCTTAGCCGTTCCTCATAAGGCATCGTTTCCAGGCCTTTGACCATTTTGGTTGCCCTCCTCTGGAGTAAGGACAGTCCCCGGATTTACAAATCAGTCCCCATACAAAATCCATTTAAGTTGAAAAGTATCCCCGGACTCATTGAAAAAAAATCTGATAACCTTAAATTAGTGATGATGATTTTATTGAAGAAGAAGAAGAGTTTGGATTTGATATCCCGCCTTTCACTCCCTTTAAGGAATCTCAAAGCGGCTAACATTCTCCTTTCCCTTCCTTCCCCACAACAAACACTCTGTGAGGTGAGTGGGGCTGAGAGACGTCAGAGAAGTGTGACTGGCCCAAGGTCACCCAGCAGCTGCATGTGGAGGAGTGGAGACGCGAACCCGGTTCCCCAGATTATGAGTCTACCGCTCTTAACCACTACACCACACTGGCTCTCCAGTGATGATAATGAATGATGATAATACAAAGGAACCAGGGGAGGCAAGTCAAATAATCCCATAATGTGGGATTAACATTGATTGTGTATACAGTTGTTTTTTTAAAAAATATTATTTAATTTAATGATTTGGTTTTTTGTGAAAACTAAAAAAATATTATACAGTGGTAGCTTGGGTTAAGTACTTAATTCGTTCCGGAGGTCTGTTCTTAACCTGAAATTGTTCTTTTTTTAAATAATAATAATAATTTTTATTAAATTTTCCTATTTACAAATTCGCCATCCCAAACAGTATTCACAAATTTCAACTTTTTGGACTTCCACAAGCTTTTCCACCAATCCATATTTTCTATTTTTATGCATTCTCTAAATTTATATTGCCATTTAATATTATCCTTTCAGTTCTATTTCTTTTTTACAATACATCTTTAACTTTCACAAAGCCTCTTTAAATCCCACTAGCGTTGTCTGTTCGTCACATATGCTTTTCCGATAATCTGTAAACTTTCCCGAGTCCTCGATGAACTTGTGATCCCATTGATATCTAATCTTCCCAGTCAGTTTATCCAGTTCTGCATAGTCCATAAGTTTCATTCTCCACTCTTCAAGGGTCGGTAGCTCCTCTTGTTTCCATTTTTGGGCCATTAATATTCTTGCCGCTGTTACTGCGTATTGGAAAAGTTTGTAATCCTTTCTATTTATCTCTCTTCCAGTTATTCCTAACAAAAAGGCTTCTGGTTTCCTTACAAATGTGTATTTAAGCATCTTCTTCAACTCATTATATATCATTTCCCAGAAACCCTTTACCTTCTTACATTCCCACCACATATGGAAAAAAGATCCTTCTTTTTCTTTACATTTCCAACACTTATTACATGTTTTGAACATTTTTGCTAACTTAACCGGTGTTATGTACCATCTATATACCATTTTCATAATATTTTCCTTTTTCCATTTTCATAATATTTTTCCCAGTCAGCCAATTGTATATTATAACCAAAGTCTCTGGCCCAATGTATCATAACCGACTTTACCTCCTCGTCCATCGTTTGCCAATCCAACAACATTTTATACATTTTTGACAATATCTTATAATCATTGTTTATCATCTCTATTTGAAATTTCGATTCTTTTTCCGTATATCCACTCTTTTAAATCCTTTTTAAACATTTCATTTACCTGAAAATAATGCAACCAATCAAACACATGTTCTTTTACTTGTTCATATGGCTTCATTTTCCATTTCCCCCCTTCTTTAATTATTAGCTCTCCGTAAGTGATCCAATTCCCTCTCATATTGATTTTCTTTACACTCATAACCTCTAATGGAGACAACCAGTGTGGAACTTTGGGTTCTAATATATTTTTACACCTATCCCATATTTCTATTATGGAGCTCCTGAAAATGTGATTCTCAAAACCCTTGTGACTTTTCTTCTTCTCCAACCACAAATACACGTGCCACCCAAATCTATTATCAAATCCTTCTAACTCTAACAGTTTATTGTTTTTTAATTTTATCCATTCCCTTAACCAGCAGAGACAAGACGCTTCATAATATAATTTCAAATCTGGCAGCGCAAAGCCTCCTCTTTCCTTTGCATCTGTCAATAACTTACATTGTATTCTTGGCTTTTTGCCCTGCCAGATATATCTTGAATTTGCCACTCTTTGAAAGTCGTTGTCCCCCTAATTATAGGAATCATTTGGAACAAAAATAACATCTTTGGAAGCACACTCATTTTGATCGTTGAGATTCTACCCCAAAAAGAAAGTTTCATCCTTCCCCAAACTTACAAAACTTTTTTGATTCTGTTCCACACCGGTATATAGTTGTTTTGAAATAAATCAATATTTCTTGGAGTTAACCATATTCCCAGATATTTTACCTTCTTCGCCACTTCAATCCCTGATTCTCGTTGCATTACTTCTATTGCACTTTGGTCCATATTCTTAATCATTACTTTGGTTTTTTTCTTATTTAATTGTGGGAGCCAGGAAGTCATGGAAAAGGCTTGTAGTGCCACCTGGTGCCTTGCTGACCTCGGTGACCAGCACTCTGAGCTTACAATGTATTAGAATGTATTGACCCTATAAGGAGTTAGGTTCCCCCCTCTGGGCACTGTAACCCTATATGGTTTGTGGGTGGGTTAAAGCTTGACCGGATGAGGTAACGTGAGACATTGGAATGCAGCCATGCGGCTGGAGAGAACAAAGGATAATAAAATCGGAGGAGAGAGAGGAAGGAGCTTTTTTGCCCTCCGTCCATGGAGACATTTGCCTTTGTGTGTGTTTTTTCTTTGCCTTGCACCCCAAAATGACGGCTGGTTTCCGTCAACTGGTTCCCACAAGTGGTGCCCTCTCTGAGGCAGAATAAAAGGATACGGCTGAGGTTTTTAAAAGGGAAAAAAGAAGCAACTGGAAGCAAACAGTCTGAGGCAGACTAAGAGGATTTTAAAAGAAACTGAGAGGATTTTTGATCCAAGCAGTGGTTATCATCGACTCACTACGTCCGGCAAGGATTGCAAAGCGCTCTACATCTTTAAAAAAGATCCCGGTGAGTTCGATCCCTTCTATTATATTGATTTTTGAAAAATGGGCAGCTCTTTGACTACTCCCCAACAGAAATTTTTAAAAGACTTAAAATTTCTCCTCTCCTCCAACAAACTGGAAGTTCCCGAGGGTGATTTGATACAGCTCATTCTGGCCATTGATGAACATTCTCCCTGGGACTTGGGTGTAATTGCAAATGGGACTTGGGAACTGAAACTTTGGGACAAGATTGGTGAACATTTTCATGAGCTCCCCAGCATCAGTACTCGGATTTTAAATGCATGGTGCAAGGTTCATTACGCTATGGGCTCTTTATCACCAAAAAATATCTCCCTGGCTGCATTGCCATCACAACCTCCAGCTTCTTTAATCCAGTCTGCTGTGTTAGAGTTTGTTCCAATCCTTGCCCTGCCAGCAGCTCCAGAACCCAAGCCTCCAGATTATAGTTCCTCACTAGAGGACCCAATCCTGCAAAAATATCGTGGTCTGGCTGGAAATGACCCTGCTCTTTCAGCAGCAGAACCAGCTACCCCCTTTCAACGTGCAGCCCTTGCCTGTTCCTTATCTCAGGATACCATGGCATTCCCTGTTATTGTGCCCCCTGCTGGTGCTCCAGCAGGAACTCAAGCCCAGCACCAACCTTTTGACTTTAAAATCTTGAAAGAGCTCCAATTGTCAGTCAGGACAAATGGACTGCAAGCACCATTCACACAGGCTCTTTTGGAAGCCACATTAGCCCAGCTGTTGGTTCCAGATGACATCAAGCTTTTGGCACGTACAGTTTTACCTCCATCAGCTGGTGTATTATTTGCTCATGAATGGGAAATCGCCTGTCATGGTTATGCTCCTGCCTTACTGCAACAAGCAAGAGGGAATAATCCTAATATTACCCTCGCAGATGTGATGGATGCTATGATGGGCCGTGGGCCCTTTGCTCAGGCTTCAGTACAAGCCACACTGCTGCAGATTTTATTGAGGGATACTGCTCTTGCTGCTCAACAAGCAATGAGAAAAATCCCAGAACCCACCAGTATTCAATCAAGGTGGGGTTCAATCAGGCAAGAGGCAAGAGAATCATATTCTTCCTTTATGGACAGGCTGATTACAGCAGTGAGTAGACAAATTGAAAATCCTGAAGCCAAACAAATAATTATCAAACAATTGGCCTTTGAATATGCCAAAGAGGATTGTAAGGTTGCGTTAAGACCGATAATACACAATCCTGCCACAGACACAGCAGCCATGCTTCGCATTTGTCAGTCTGGTGATACAGCCACCCACAAGATTCATCTGCTAGCAGCAGCGCTCAATGAAAACCAGCCTGTAGCCACCGATACAACGTTTCCAGCGTGGCGAACCAGGATCACCGATACCTCAATGTGGGTAGAACGGTGGCCTCCACCAAAAGAAAAATCCGCAGCAATGGCACCATCCTGTTTCTGAACAGCTTATCTCTGAACAATTGACTTTCGGCCACATTGAACCATCTTCATCCCACTGGCTCCAGCAGACAAGGAACAGTTTGCTTTTACATTGCCAGTATATCACGATTCGCAACGTTATCAGTGGATTGTCCTCAAGGCATGCGGAACTCCCCTACACTTTGTCAACATTTTGTGGGTGAAGCATTGAAACCTTTCCACATGCGCCACCTAGAGGTGCTGCACACGAGCTGCACCTGGCCGTATTTGCTACATCGTTGCCAACAGGAATTTTATATGCTCAGGCGGAACAAGAAGAAGACTATCTGCATTATAGAATGGTTACATCTACCACATACCCCACCGAAGAACATTTATTCAGTAATTGAATCCACATCAGACATTGTTATCAAAGGACGTTCACGTGCAAATTGCTTTAGCTGATTTTATAGGTGTCATCATTTTTAACCCTCCAAAGGATGACCGTTTGACATTTCTGACACAGGTCACCTATGTTTGGCTACCCCCTTGTCTCTCACACCTCTCCCCTCTGCACTAACCCTCTTCATGGATAGAACAAGAAGTAGGGGGGTGGTGACATGGGAGGAGGGAGGAAAATGGAAATGTTTATATACCCCTCCACAGTCTTCTGCCCAGTGAGCTGAGCTAGCAGCTGTGATTCTTGCCTTTCAATCCTTTCCTACTCAACCTTTCAATCTTATTGTGGATACTCAGTATGTATATCGCCTTTTTGCTAGTTTACCAATATCTTATATAACTCCTTCCTTGGATTCTGACTTGTTTTCCTTGTTTCTTGGCCTGCAGGCCTTACTTCAGCACAGAGAGTTATCTTATTATGTTGCACATCTTCGCTCCCACACATCACACCCAGGGTATTTAGCAGAGGGCAATGCAAGAGCAGATGTGGCTCTGAGGGACATTTCTACCTTTTCTCTCTTTTCTGACCCTATACTAGGTCATAACACCTTTCACCTTCCTGCGAAAGCATTGGCAAAGCATTTTTCTATTCCTTTGGCCCAAGCAAGGGATATAGTTTCCCAATGTGCTTCTTGTTCTAAATCTCAGCTGGCCATTCCTTTTGATGCTGTCAATCCTAGGGGCACGTCTGCATTGGCGTGTTGGCAGATGGATGTCACACACACACCTGTGTTGGCTCCACTCTCCAAGGTTCACCTCACGGTGGACACCCACTCTGGATTCATATGGGCTACGCCCATGAGGGGGGAAACAGCTCGGCATGTCATTCAGCACACTATCCGCTGTTTCTCAGTCATGGGTAAACCTGCGCGTATCAAAACTGATAATGGTCCAGCATATATTTCTAAAACATTTTCGGAATTTTGTATGTTGTGGAATGTGAAATTAACTCATGGCATACCCTTTAACTCCACAGGTCAAGCTATAGTGGAAAGAGCACACCTGACGTTCAAAACACTATTGCTTAAACAGCTTGGCGGCCGAAGCATACCAACGGCAGATATCCCTTCGGCTGTTCACCAAGTTCTTTTTGTACTTAACCATCTTTTATATCCACATAATAGGACCCATACTCCCGCGGAATTGCATTTTAGGAAGGAGGAGGCACTCCCCCGCCCCTTGGTGGTGTACCGACGCTTGCCTGATCCCGCGTGGCATGGACCTGTTCCGCTGATCACGTGGGGACGAGGGTACGCGGCAGTGGACGTCGAGGACAAGCCTTTGTGGGTTCCAGCTCGATGCGTGCGGCCATGGCGAGTCCCTTCAACTACAGAAGTGCCTTCCTAACCATTTGCCTTGCCATCTTTTGCTGCATCATTATACAAGGATGAGAAGCAGACGACACAATCCAGTTGCAGCCACCATATTTCACCTTATCGGCTGGCAAGCAGCTGTCGCCTGAATCCTACTCTGGCTGGCAGTATCCACGGCTCAGCCACTCTCGAACTATAAGAACAGCATTGTTGAATAAGACTTTTAGGGGAGAAAATTATCATAAGATATGGAGGAATAATATTTTTGTACAAGATATGATTAAGTTTACCAGTTTATTGCATGCTTCTAAATGTTGGTTATGTATGCACATGCCGCCCTTTGCCAGTCATTCAGGCATAATGCTTCATGGCGTGCCTGTCAATGGATCTTTTCAATTTACTGATATTATATCCCCTAAGCAAACTTTTTGGCCTCCAGTACAATTGACCCTCCATGAGCCTGCCCCCATTTGTTTTCAAATTAAAGAGGGGAAAGAATCATGGGGCATATATCCAAACTGTCAATATACATTGAAATTCATGTTTAATAGCTCTTGTTCTCTTACAGGAACATACAGTGACCAATCTCAGTGCTTTAGAAGCGATAGCAGTGCATGGCTAAAAACTAGGAAAGAAACCTACCATGCAAATTGGAGTCTGAATTCTTCTATCCCTGGCTTAGCAAATGCCACAGATGAGCAATTTCATATCAGTTCCTTATTTACTGAAGCCTTTAATTGGTCCCAACAGAGTAGTAATATCAGCTATTTACTCCAAAGAGAGTTATGGTTGCTTTGTGGCGAAAAAGCATACAAAGCCATTCCTCGAAACCTCACAGGCACATGTACATTGGGTCTCGTGGTTCCGTTGTTGTATAAGGTTGATAAGTTACCATCTTCTCTTAGACTACGAAATCGTCGGGAGGTAAATTCACCCATAAATCAATATATCGGTACCCAGGTCTCTCGGGCCTTGCTGCCCTCGGTGGGTGCAGCAATGAACTATAGGGACCTCCATCGGCTAGCAAATTGGACTGAAGGATTATTCAATGATACCATAAAAGCTTTGAAGGAACTCAACCAGGAGGTGTCTGCAATGAGAGAAGTGGTTTTACAGAATCGTTATACTTTGAATGTGATTTTAGCTTCAAAAGGAGGAGTTTGTGCGCTTGTTCATTCTCACTGTTGCATGTTTATTCCTGATAATAATGTCAGCATATCTGCGACAATCGACCATATGGAAACCATGGTAGCCCACAATCCGTTTGCCCCCCCTCCTTCCGTTGATCCATGGGCATGGTTATATTCTTGGCTTCCGGATGGAAGTTGGCTTCGACATTTATTGATTTTAGTGATCATTATAGTAGTTATTTGCATTATTTTGTGTTGCTGTATACAATGTATTCCTTCTTTAATTTCTGTATGTACTGCATGGTTCTCCAGTCCGCGGCCCGCTTCCGGTCTCACAAGAGTCGCCTATCGCGCTCGATATAACCGTATTGGTACTGACATATATGACTCTGATTAAATAAATAAAGAAAGAGGGCATGTGGGAGCCAGGAAGTCATGGAAAAGGCTTGTAGTGCCACCTGGTGCCTTGCTGACCTCGGTGACCAGCACTCTGAGCTTACAATGTATTAGAATGTATTGACCCTATAAGGAGTTAGGTTCTCCCCTCTGGGCACTGTAACCCTATATGGTTTGTGGGTGGGTTAAAGCTTGACCGGATGAGGTAACGTGAGACATTGGAATGCTGCCATGCGGCTGGAGAGAACAAAGGATAATAAAATCGGAGGAGAGAGAGGAAGGAGCTTTTTTGCCCTCCGTCCATGGAGACATTTGCCTTTGTGTGTGTTTTTTCTTTGCCTTGCACCCCAAAATGACGGCTGGTTTCCGTCAACTGGTTCCCACATTTAATATAAACCCGGCCACCTTGCCAAATTCCATCTCCACATTTAAACTCTTTAAAGGATCTTCTATCGTTATTACCAGGTCATCAGCAAAGGCTTTAACTTTATATTCGTTTTGACCTACTGTCACCCCTTTTATTAATTCATTTCGTCTAATTGCACTCAAGAGGACTTCCAGAACCATTATGAATAACAGTGGCGAGAGAGGACAACCCTGTCTTATACCCTTCCATATCTTCACTTCTTCTGTTATTACATTATTCACAATCAATTTAGCTCTTTGCTCTGTATAAATCGCCCTTATTCCATTATAGAAATCGTTCCCCACTTCCATAAATTCTAAATTTTTTAACACAAATTCCCATGATATACAGTGGTGCCTCGCAAGACGAATGCCTCGCAAGACGGAAAACCCGCTAGACGAAAGGGTTTTCCGTTTTGGAGGCGCTTCGCAAAACGAATTTCCCTATGGGCTTCCTTCGCAAGACGAAAGCCCATAGGGAAATCTCCGGGACAGCGGGGAAGCGCAGCACGTCTTCCCCACTGTCCTCGGACCTCCTCCGAAGGCTGGCGGTGGTGTGGAGACCTCCTCCCGCCGCCAGCCTTTGGAAGGCTGCTCTGAAGCCTGGCGGTGGGGTGGAGAAACCTCCTCCCGCCGCCAGGCTTCGGAAGGATGCTCCGAAGCCTGGCGGCGGGAGGAGGTCTCTCTGCCCCACCGCCAGCCTTCAGAAGGCTGCTCCGAAGCCTGGCGGCGGGAGAAGGTCTCTCCGCCCCACCGCCAGCCTTCAGAAGGCTGCTCCGAAGCCTGGCGGTGGGGCGGAGAGACCTCCTCCCGCCGCCAGGCTTCGGAAGGCTCTCCGAAGGCTGGCGGTGGGGCGGAGAGACCTTCTCCCCGCGCCAGCCTTCGGGTGGCTGTCCTGAAGACTTGCGGTGGGAGGAGGGTTTTCCTTCCCACCGCCAACATTCAGAATGCTGTTCTGAATGTTGGCGGTGGGGAGGAAAAACCCTCCTCCCACCGCAAGCCCCGGGAACAGAGGAGAAGCGCTGCGCCCCTTCCCCTCTGTTCCCGTATCTGTCCTGAAGGCTTGCGGTGGGGAGAAAAGCCCTTCTCCGCACCGCCAGCCTTGAAAGCGGTTTCCATAGGAACGCATTAATTGATTTTCAATGCATTCCTATGGGAAACGGTGCTTCGCAAGACGAAAAACTCGCAAGAAGAAAAAACTTGCGGAATGAATTAATTTCGTCTTGCGAGGCACCACTGTATTATCAAATGCCTTCTCCGCATCTACAAACATTAGTATAGCTTGTTTCTCATTCCTAGCAGACAGATATTACAAAACATTTATTATATTTCTCACATTATGTTTCATCTGCCTGCCTGGAAGAAACCCTGCTTGATCATCGTGAATAAATTCTCTCAATACCTTTTTTAATCTTTTTGCTAATATTCCAGCAAAAATCTTATAGTCTGTGTTTAACAATGAGATCGTGTGTTAAATCAGAATCTTGCTTGGGAATAAGTATGATGAAGGCTTCTTTCCAAGTTTCCAGAATATCTTTTTCCTTCAAAATATTATTCATAACTTCTTTCAGTGGTACCGTCAGGGTGTGCCTCAATTCTTTGTAATAACTGGCTGTAAATCCATCTGGTCCTGGAGCCTTTCCTTTTTTCAATTCTTTTATGACCTCTATTATTTCCTCATTCTCAATTGGGGCATTCAGTCTGTCTTTCTTTTCTGTCGGGATCTTTTGCACCTTTTTTTCTTTTAAATATCTTTCTATTCTCTTCAAATTGTTCTTTTCTCTGTTGCTGTACAAATGATTATAAAAGTCCAAGAATCCTTTTCTAATGCCTTTCGGGTTCTCAATCTCTTCTCCATCCACAATAATTTTGTTGATTATGTTTTGTTCCTTTCTTTTCTTAATTTGCCACGTGAGCCATTTACCTGACTTATTGGCATTGTCCATAAAATATTCCATCAACTTCTTTTGCGCCTCTTGTATGATTTTTTGATCACCCAAGAGGTAATCGTTAATTCTCCATCTAAATGATCTTTCTTCATAACCTTTAATTTCCAATTTTATTGGACTGTGGTCTGAAATTACTCTTGGCTGAATTTCAATTTGCCGAATTCTTGGAGTTAGTTCATTCGAGACCCAAATTTGATCTATTCTTGACATTGACTGATTTGGTTCCGAATAAAATGTAAACTGTTTCTCCAGTGGATGTCTAAGTCTCCAAACATCAATTAGATTACAGTTTTTCGTCATTGAAAAGAAAGTCTTGGGTAGTTTTCCTTCTTTGCTAACCTGAAATTGTTCTTAACCTGAACTTTAGCTAATGGGGCCTCCTGCTACCATTGAGCCGCCAGAGCACGATTTCTGTTCTCATCCTGAAGCAAAGTTCTTAACCTGAAGCACGATTTCTGGGTTAGCGGAGTGTATAACCTGAAGTCTATGTAAAACGAGGTACCACTGTATATATTTAAAAATTGCATCCAATTTTGACAGTGTTATTACAAACCACTTCATTCAGCCCTGCAACATCTTGCGAAGCAGCGATATACTAATATGCATCTGTTATTATGTGACATTGGTCAAGGCTTTCTGGGAAATAATATATGATGAATTTAAAGAAAATGTTTGAAAATACATTTGTCAAAAAAGCCAGAAGCCTTCTCACTAGGTATAAGACTTCTTATGTCTGCAACGACGGCAGCAAGAATGCAACTAGCCCAATGGGGCTTAAATTGGATTGTTATGAATGAAAAAAATTAGTAAAAAAATATTTCAAAAGAGAATGCTACTTGCCCAATTAATGGGGCTTAGATCAGGTTATTCATGAAAGAAATGATAAAAAAATATTTAAAAGAAGAGAGAATGCTACTAGCCCAATTAATGTGGCTTATATTTGATTGTTATTAATAAAAAAATTAATAAAAAATAATTTAAAAAGAGAATGTCACTAGCCCAATTAATGGGGCTCATATGGGATTGTTATTAATGAAAAAATTAATGAAAAAATAATTTACAAAGAGAATGCCACTTGCCCAATTAATAGGGCTTAAATCAGATTGCTATGAATGAAAATAATAAATTCTTTAAAAGAAGAAGAGAGAACGCTACTAACCCAATTAATGGGGCTTCTAATGGATTGTGATTAATGAAAAATTAATAAAACATTATTTAACAGAAGAAGAGAGAACGCTACTAGCCCAATTAATGGGGCTTATATTGGATTGTTATCATTATCATTATTTTTCCAGGCCTTCCCATCTAGAGCCCAGAAACTCTGTAACAGTTACCTTCTCAAAGTGATGAATCGCCAGCCAGATTTCCCCTTGCGCATTGAACACACAGCCGAGGTTACTCCATGCCACAGCAAAGTTGGGTTGGGTCTCGATGGCTTTCAGGTAGCAGGCCTTGGGAGGGTCGAGAGGTAGGTAGGTACAGGGGGAAGGGGGTATTTGCACAAAAGAAAAGCAAGAGAAAAGTCCCAGTTAGCAGAGGCTTGACAACCATATGTCAGGAGTGCTCTGATGGTGTTTCCTGCTTGGCAGAGGGTTGGACTCGATGGCCCTTGTGGTCTATTCCAGCTGTATGATTCTATGATTCTACTTTAAATTTAACCATTACAGGTGGGGTTTTTTAAAAAAATTAATCCTGCTAATGTATTAACCTGTGTGCACTGCTTTTGTCAATATGCAATAAACGTTTCCCATTCTTTTTTATATTAAAACTGGAGGCATTTTTTCAGCTGCAATGGGCCTCCGGTGTCCTGTTAGTACCATTAGTTGGTACCATTTCTCGTACAGTTGATATTCCTTGCATAGATAGATTAGATCAGTGTTTCCCAACCGGTGTTCCGCGGCACACTAGTGTGCCGCGAGAGATTGCCTGGTGTGCCGTGGGAGGGAGGCGGGCGAGTCGGGCGGCGAGAGGCGGGGCGGCGGCGGCGAGGATCCGCGTCGAGCCGGGGGCGGCTCCGCGGTGGTGGTGCCGAGGTTTCTCTCTCCATTCTCCCCTCACACACACACATAGGAAATAACACAGGATCAGCTGACAGGACCCGGCCAATGGGGCGGCGGTGGGGCAGCGCGCGCAAAAGGGAGGAGCGCGAGACAGCGGACAAGGAGGTGGCCGGCATGTCCGGGCAGCAGCAGCAACAGCAGCAGCAACTCCCGGCGACTGCTCCTCAAGCCCCGGGCAACCCTACTCCCTCACCGGCCTCGGCCGCCCTCCTGCTCCACCGCCGCCGCCTCCCCCGCCGCCGCCGGCTACCTCGGCCCCGCCGCCGCTCCCTCCTCCGCCCGCTATCGCCGCCACCACCACAACAGCCGCCGCCGCCTCAGCTGGGCCCATGCCTGCCGGGAGCGGCGGCGGCAGCAGCAGCAGCAGCAGCGCCCCGGCGCCCTTCCCTCACGGCGGCGACCCGGCCCTGCAGTGGCGTAGCGTGGGGGGTGCAGGGGGGGCCGGCCGCACTGGGCGCAACATCTGCGGGGGGCGCACTCGCAGCTCTCTGCCCCTCCCGAGGTACTATTTCTGGGTTAGCGGAGTCTGTAACCTGAAGCGTATGTAACCCGAGGTACCACTGTACTTCCAAGTCAGCGTGCAAGGGATTGCAGGACCGGCGGACTTGGCGGTGGGGGTGGTTGCTGGAGCCTTGTCTGTCCTTTCAGCCCCGCACCCACCGCAGACCCCTTCCTATGCCACTGGTAGCTAGGCGAGGCGGGGGGCACTGGGCGCCACACCTCGGTGCCTGCAGCGTGCCTGAGCCATGCGTCTGCGGGCGAACTGCCCGCAAGCTCTGCTCTGGCCTCTGCCCACCGCCTCAGCCTCCCTACAGCTGAGGGGGAGGCTGCAGCGAGGCTCCACGCAGCGCGCCCTGCCATGGCTCGCCCCCATGGCACTCGCCCCTGGCTGCAGGACGCGCGCGCCGCCCCGGGCCCCTGAGCGGCTAGCTGCGCCGCTGCGCTGAGCGCAAGGAATACGTCCTCTCCGAGTTCGGCGTCCTCTTCGTGGGCAGCGCGAACCGCATCTCCAGCTTCGGGTGGAACTTTGGCCAGGTAGGGGGAAGCCTTTGGGCGGGGGGGGGGGCTGGAGACCGGGGTGGGGAGGGGTTAGGAGAGACGCTACCGGCCCCGTCCAGAAATGCCCAGAGCAACTGGAGCTCAGCTACACGCACACATGCGCCCTCCAAATCCCGTTTCCCACCCCTTTCTCAAAAGAAGAGAGAAAAAATGGGTCCTGGGTGTGAAACCAAAGGACCTTTCCAGCTCCTCCTCAATTCCAGGTGTGGATGGCAATGCCTCGTGTCTCCTCCCCCGCGACCAGAGCACACTTCCTAGGCTGGTTGGACGGTCCCTGGGGGTCTTCGGGTTGCCACATTTTGAAGAGCAAAAAACAGGACACATTTGTCGACTTCTGCTTTTAGCTATGGATCAGTGGCCTAGCGTGGGGGGTGCAGGGGGGGCCGGCCACACCGGGCGCAACATCTGGGGGTTAGTGTTAGGGGGCGCAAATCCACGGGTTAGGGGGCGCAAATTACTTGCATTGTCCCGGGTGCTGACAACCCACGCTACGCCACTGCGGCCCTGAACGAGCAGGAGAAGGAGCTCAAGTGACGCTGCGCGCTGACGTCACGGGGCTGTAATGGTGGTGTGCCTCGAGATTTTTTTCATCAAACAAGTGTGCCTTTGCCCAAAAAAGGTTGGGAAACACTGGATTAGATAGATGATAGATAGTTAGATTAGATTAGATTAGATTAGATTAGATAGATAGATTAGGTAGGTAGATTAGATAGATACATATATAAGAAAGGTTGGTAGATGGATAGATAGATTAGTTAGATTGATTGATTGAGTAGGTAGATAGATTCAGGCATGGCCAAACCTGGCCCTCCAGCTGTTTTGGGACTACAACTCACATTGTCCCTGACCACTGGTCCTGTTAGGTAGGGATGATGGGGGTTGGAGGACCAAGTTGGGCCACACCTGGATTAGATGGTAGGTAGGTAGATAGATTTGATAGATAGGGTAGGTAGATAGATAGATAGATAGATAGATAGATAGATAGATAGATAGATAAGATAGGTAGGCAAGTAGATAGATAATAAGATAAAGTCGGTAGATCGATAAGGTAGGAAGGTAGGTAGGAGGCAGCCTAGGTCAAAGTTGACCCACTTATTTAAAAGTAACCATGCTGTTATACAGTGGTACCTCTGGATGCGAACGGGATCCGTTCCGGGGCCCCGTTCGCATCCTGAAGCGAACATGCTCGGGTCACAATTTGCTGCTTCCGTAGATGCGTGTGGCATCATTTTGAGTGTCTGCACGTGCGCAAGCTGCAGAACCCGGAAGTAACGGGCTCTGTTACTTCTAGGTCGCCACGGAGCACAACCCGAAAATGCTTAACCCGCAGCTACTTCAACCTGAGGTATGACTGTATTAGTAACAAAAATCTATTATCTTAAATATTTTCAGGCGGTGACCCTGGACCCCAACTTCCTGGATGCTTACATTAATCTGGGGAACGTCTTGAAGGAGGCGCGTATATTTGACAGGTAAGCAAATAGGCATAGAGCTTATATTCTCTTTTTTATATAAATGTTTTTTATTGGTTTTGCGTATAATCACATTACGTCTTATATTCTCAGTTTAGTGGTTGCACCCATACCCAAACTAACTCCCATTGATGCCTAGAGGGTTGATTTTATTTAAAGCAAATTGATTTAAATCCCAAATCCATAAGACTTGATTTAAATCCCCCTTTTACCGGAAGGTTCAGCCTTGCTGGCATCCTCTTAATATTGACAAACGGAGGCAGGTTTCCTTTTTGGAATCCTAACTTCAGAGTCTTTTCTACAGTTATATCAAAATGATTTGGTTCTGCTATATACAGCCCGATTGTGACGAAATGATGGTGAGTTTTAATAAGTGAACACTTTTTATTTGAACAACTTTTCTGCTGCACTTGATTGGAAGGAGAAAAGAAACATTTCCTTCATAACAATTTAAGCAATTGTCAGGGGTTTAGGAGCAGAGGCACGGGCAAGGGAGGAGACAGAGAGCGAAGGGGAGGAGGCAGAAGAAAAGATGAGTGATGACGACGACCCGAGATCTCCCAGTCTTTCCAGTGAATCAGAGGATTCACAGAAAGGAGCACCAGTGGCCAGGGCAAGGGGGGACTCAGGGGGGAGCAGCTGGAAATCGGGACCAGCGTCACCACCAGGAAGCAGGGAAGAGAAAGGGAGCCAGGGGGGAAGCGCTGGCAGCTCACCACAGGAGGGAGGGCATGAGTCAGGAGTGGCCACGCCTCCATCGGGGAGCGAAGAAACGGTGAAGAGGAAAGTGGAAGGTTGGGCGCGCGCGCCAAGTTCAAATGCAGAGGAAGGCGGCGCAGTAAGCAGCCCCGAAAGGGAACCAGGTCCTAAAGCCCGGCGCAAGGAGGCAGGAGGGTCCGGGTCAGCGTCAGAAGAATCCCGGAAGGAAGAAGCCCCGGGGGGTAGAGGGACCCAGAGGAGGACAGTCAGGCGGAAAAGGTGGAGCAAGGCTAGGATATTAAGTTGGTGCACACGGGGCGGAGACTCAGACGGAGCTTCGCCGATCTAGCTACTAGACGTAGAGTTTGCGCGCAGCAGCGTGAGAATGGAAACTGTAATTCAATAAAGACTTTTACTTAATGATCGCTGGCTAGCGTGATCCTCTGTGAGCTAGGATCTTCAAGCAGCTCTGACAGTAAGCTCCGTCACTTCATTGTGGGCATCTACAGCCTCGAGGAGGGGAGAGAAACAGGTGCCTACTAGCGAGCTCACGAACGGCAGACGACATGACGGCTGAGCAGCAGATAGAGGACCTCAGAAAAGCAGTGGCACAACTGAACGCCGAGGTTCTCGCATCCAGGAAGAGAGAGGAGGAGGCAGCTGCCGCCTGCAGGGATCTCCAGGTCAGGTTAGACGTGCTGACAAAGCAGACACCCCGGCAGGAGGGAATTGGGTTGGCGAGACGGACAGGCGGGCTAGTCTCTCACTTCGATGGGAACCTGCAACAGTATCCCAACTTTAGAGCCGACGTACTGTGCGCACTGCAACTGCTGCATAAAGACTTTAGAGATGAACAAGAGAGAGTGGGGTTCATCATGTCCCATCTGCATGGGGATGCGAAAGCATGGCTACGCAATTTATGGAGAGATAAGGATCCGGCGCTCCAGAATGCGGATGCCTTTATTAAAGCGATGGATGGGTGCTTTTTATCAAGTATTGACGTGGATCTTGCACGGAAGGAGGTGCATGGGCTGAGACAAGGGAGGGCCAGCGTCAGGCAGTATCATGCCCGCTTTTTCGCCTTGGTCAGTGCCCTGGAATGGGACAGAGATTCGGCTCCGGTAAGAGACCTCTTTTGGGAGGGGCTGCACAACTCGATTAAAGATGAGATCGCGAGGGGGGAGAGACCCCGAACCACCCAGGAGGTCGTTCAGAGGGCACTGGCAGTGGGGGTGAGGCTGGAAGGATGTCCGTGGAGCAGGGAAGAAGGGCGTGGAGGGCGCGAACCAGCCGGGGGCCCCTCCTTCCTTCCCAGAGAAGCAGCGCGGGCGCAATCCACGCCTCCGCCAGGAGGAGGAGCCGAACCTATGGAGGTTGGAGGTGCAAGGGCTCAGTCAGCAACCAGAGCCCTAGCACCGGCAGCAGTGAAAGCGAAGCCTCCTAGAGGGAACAGGAAGTGTTACGTCTGTGAGGAACCAGGGCATATGGCAAAAGAGTGTCCCCAGAGGCCCCACAAGCTCACTGCAGCCTCGGCAATGGTGACTGCAGCAACGCAGCAAGCAGGACCACAGCAGGGAAACGACGCAGTCTGGCTGGAGGAAGAGGCTCTGGGGCCCAGCCAGACGTGTTAGTGCCGCAGTCCCCAGAGATTTTACAGCCCGTGAACCCCCTCCCGCCCAAACCAGTAGTGAGGCTCACAGCATCTCTCCAGCTGCCCAATGGAATCACCATAGACGTGCCAATCACCATCGACTCCGGCAGCAATGCGGACTTTATAGGACAGGACTTTGTCGACAGGCACGCTGTACAGTTGCTGCCGGCCACACTGCCCCTGCAGGTTGTCACGGTGGATGGCAGGGAGCTGCTCGGGGGGCAAGTGGTGAAGCAGACGCCACCAATGGTGATGCGACTTGGGAATCACAGAGAAATCATCAGCTTCAACGTCACTCAACTATCTGACACGCCCGTTGTATTGGGCATGAGTTGGCTGGACAAGCACAGCCCAACGATGGCTTGGTACCAGAGGCAGCTGACCTTCGGCTCTTCCTTTTGTGCTGAACACTGCATAGTGCCCAGGCAGGAAGGAGAGGAAGAGGAGTCACAGCTGCTGCTAGGCACGCTGCAAGCGATTCCCCACAAGTACGCTGAATTTTTGGAAGTTTTCTGCGAGAAGGAGGCAGACAGGCTACCCCCTCACAGACCATATGACTGCAAAATTGACCTGCTGCCGGGGGCGGCGCTGCCTAAAGGGAAACTGTATTCCATGTCAGAGGACGAACTGCAAGAACTCAAGGAGTTCATTGATCATAATTTGCAGCGGGGCTTCATCCGGGAGTCCAAGGCAGTGGGGGGCAGTCCCGTATTCTTTGTTAAGAAGCGGGACACGCCCCAAAAGAGACTCGTAGTGGATTACAGGATTTTGAACAGTGTGACTAGGCCATCGGACTTCCCCATGCCCCGAATTGACGACCTCCTCGCGAAGGTACGGAAGGGCAGAGTGTTCACCAAGTTGGACCTGCGGGGGGCGTACAACCTCATTCGCATGCGGGAGGGTGATGAGTGGAAGACAGCCATGTTCACGCCCCTGGGGACCTACGAATATAGAGTTATGCCTTTTGGATTGCAAAATGGCTCCCACGTTTTTCAAGCATTTATGCATCACGTGTTGGCGGGACTGCTCTACAAGACGGGCGTCTGTTTCTTAGATGACATCCTGATCTTTTCGGAGTCGCAGCAGGAGCATGACAAGCACGTCAAGGAAGTGCTGAGCAGGCTAAAGCAACATAGGCTCTACGCCAAGCTGGAGAAGTGCCAATTTGACGTGACGGAGGTGGATTTTCTGGGCTACAAGCTGTCTGACAAGGGGCTCGCCATGGACAGCGCCAAGGTTCGAGCGGTGTTGGATTGGAAGAGCCCGCGCAACCGGAAGGAGGTCCAACGGTTTGTCGGCTTTGCGAACTTCTATCGCAAGTTTATCAAGGGCTTCGCGATGCAGACGGCGGCCATCACTGACACGCTTAGCTCCAAGAAAAAGAAGTTCATTTGGACAGAGCAGGCGGAGCAGTCCTTTCAGGCACTCAAGCGTCTCTTCGCGTCGGAAGAGCAGCTGCTTCATGTCAACCCCAGCAAGCCGATGAGGGTGGAGACAGACGCTTCGGACAGAGCCGTGGGGGCGGTCCTGCTGCAGAAAGACCCGCAGGGGGTGTGGCGACCGGGAGCGTTTTACTCCAGGAAGCTCAGCAAGTCCGAGCAGAACTACACCATATGGGACAGGGAGTTGCTGGCAATTCATGCAGCGTTCAAGGCGTGGAGGCACTTTCTGATCGGCGCCAAGCACACGGTGCAGGTTTGCACGGACCACAAGAATCTAGAGCACTGGCGCACGGCACAGTTCCTGAACCAGAGGCAGATACGTTGGGCTGAGTTCTTTGCGAACTTCGACTTCCGAATAGAGTATGTCCC
Source organism: Podarcis bocagei (assembly GCF_964188305.1). Lineage (NCBI taxonomy): Eukaryota > Metazoa > Chordata > Lepidosauria > Squamata > Lacertidae > Podarcis > Podarcis bocagei. The sequence continues at coordinate 81,506,425 of NC_138131.1, forward strand.
GGGGGACACCAACATCATGGCAGACGCTCTCTCCCGTAAGCCACAGTATCTGGAGGACGCAACACCAGCGGCCGCCATGCACATCTTCGCACCGACAGTGTGGGCGTGCGCCGCGGCGACCGTGGACCTAGAGGCGGTACGGCGAGCGTTGCAGGGGGACTCCTTCGCACAAGCAAAGATGGCAGAGGTGCAAAGGGGCAAGGCAGCGGCCGACGGTTTCCAGCTAAGAGATGGATTGCTCATCCGTAAAGGGGCCATCTACGTGCCGGGAGACGAACTTCGAGCCAAGGTGCTGCAGCAGCTGCACGACGCGCCCACGGCCGGGCACTTTGGCAAGGAGAAGACGGTGGAATTAGTAGCCAGGGATTTCTGGTGGCCTGGAATGAGAGGGGAGGTCGCAGACTACGTGGCGAGGTGTGACACCTGCCAGAGGGCCAAACCAGTGCACAAACCGCCGGCCGGACTGTTGGAGCCGCTGCAAACTCCGGTAGAACCTTGGGAAAGGGTGGCCCTGGACTTTGTCACGGATCTGCCCAGCTCAAGGGGCAAGACGGCAGTGCTGGTGGTGGTGGACCTGTTTTCCAAGATGGCGCATTTCATTCCGTGTGCTAAGGTGGCCACGGCGGAGCAAACCGCCAAACTGTTCATAGACCACGTGTTCAAGGTTCACGGTCTGCCACGGTCTATTCTGTCCGACCGCGGGCGGCAGTTCATCTCGAACTTCTGGCAGAAGCTGATGGGCTTCCTGAACGTCAAGATCAACCTGGCGTCGGCGAGACACCCGCAGACCAACGGGCAAGCGGAGCGGGTCAATGCCATCATGCAGCAGTACCTGAGATGTTATGCAAATCAACAGCCTGCGACGTGGGTGGATTACCTGCCGCTTGCAGAGTTCGCCTACAACAACACGAAGCACGTATCCACGGGGGTCACGCCGTTCTTCGCCAACAACGGGAGGCACCCCAGAACCTTCCCGGGACTGGAAAGAATGGGGGAGGGGGAGCCGCAGACAGCAGATGCGTTCGCGTCGGAGCTGCAGGAAGTCCACGATCAGCTGAGGCGCCACCTGGAGCTGGCCAAGCACGCATACAAGGTACAAGCAGACAAGCACAGAAGGGTTGGAGAAGAGCTCCACGTGGGAGACTGGGTTTGGTTAGCGGCCCACGCAGTGCCGGCCAGGTCGTTGGCCAAGAAGAAACTAGGGCATAAACAACTGGGGCCCTACCAAGTCGAAGAGCAGGTCAACCCGGTAGCTTTCAGACTGGCACTTCCGGAGGGTTCCAGAATGCATCCGGTATTCCACAGATCAGTGCTCACTCCCTACAAGGCACCGCACAGGTTCCAGGAACCCGGAACGGCGCCGAGTCCGGCCGGAGACAGAACAGGCCATGCGGGAGCGGCACAGAAGGAACGCATCAACGAAGTCACGGAGATTTTGGACTCCAGATGGGGGGAAGAGGGGGTAGAATACTTTCTCGCCAAGGAGGGCACCCCGGCCAGTGCGAACAGCTGGGTGCCGGGATACGCCTTAGACGAACCTCTGCTCAAAGACGAGTTTCATGCCCTCTTCCCACATAGACCTATGCCAGCAGACTTTTTCGACGACTGGCTTTTCACACCCACGCTTTCGGCCAGCACGTTCCGGGGGTTCGACTCGGACGAGGAACCAACGCGAGACGTCCGTTCCCCGGAGGGGTCACCCTCGGGATCTGTCTCAGAACCCTCGTATTGGTGGGACGATAGGCCAGAGGAGCAGTTCCGCAGAAAGTGGCTGGACTGCTCAGGACGAGCAACGCCGCCAGGAGGAAGTGAGGGAGAGACGGACATGGACATTTTCGGGGACGACCCTGGTTTCGAGCACGGCGGCACAGAGATGGAAGCGGAGGTGACCGTCGTCGACGAGAGCAGGGAGGAAGTCCCGGAAGAGTTCAGATGGAGGCCCGCCACGGGAAGCGACCGATATCCGACGTTCGTCCCTTTGCAACAGCAGCCCCCAGCTCCAGCACCGGAAGGAGGGGAGGGGGGACTGGGGGGCTTCGAGGGGGGGATGGATGTCAGGGGTTTAGGAGCAGAGGCACGGGCAAGGGAGGAGACAGAGAGCGAAGGGGAGGAGGCAGAAGAAAAGATGAGTGATGACGACGACCCGAGATCTCCCAGTCTTTCCAGTGAATCAGAGGATTCACAGAAAGGAGCACCAGTGGCCAGGGCAAGGGGGGACTCAGGGGGGAGCAGCTGGAAATCGGGACCAGCGTCACCACCAGGAAGCAGGGAAGAGAAAGGGAGCCAGGGGGGAAGCGCTGGCAGCTCACCACAGGAGGGAGGGCATGAGTCAGGAGTGGCCACGCCTCCATCGGGGAGCGAAGAAACGGTGAAGAGGAAAGTGGAAGGTTGGGCGCGCGCGCCAAGTTCAAATGCAGAGGAAGGCGGCGCAGTAAGCAGCCCCGAAAGGGAACCAGGTCCTAAAGCCCGGCGCAAGGAGGCAGGAGGGTCCGGGTCAGCGTCAGAAGAATCCCGGAAGGAAGAAGCCCCGGGGGGTAGAGGGACCCAGAGGAGGACAGTCAGGCGGAAAAGGTGGAGCAAGGCTAGGATATTAAGTTGGTGCACACGGGGCGGAGACTCAGACGGAGCTTCGCCGATCTAGCTACTAGACGTAGAGTTTGCGCGCAGCAGCGTGAGAATGGAAACTGTAATTCAATAAAGACTTTTACTTAATGATCGCTGGCTAGCGTGATCCTCTGTGAGCTAGGATCTTCAAGCAGCTCTGACAGCAATTTATTTCACTAAAACAGTAACATGGTAGCATATGTATCCATGTTGCTTAACTGATGTGCTGAAACATTTTTTCCCCAAGAAAAACTTGGACTGAGTTTTCGCACACATGAAAAACTTAAAACAAATAATTCTTCCCCGAATTATTTATTTATTTATTTATTTCTACCCCGCTCTCACTGGCCAGGGCCGGGCTCAGGGCGGCTAACACCAAATATAAATTACAATAAAATAGAATAGAAAAAAACCCCAGTTAATTAAAATACAGCTTAAAATGCAGCCTCATCAAGACTACAAAGGGAGGAAACATCAGCTATTCACCCAAGCCAGCTATCCATGCTGGTGCTACATGGGCCAGCAAAAAAGCCACGGGAAAATTTATATACCAAATCCCATATAGGGTGTCAGAGTGAGTCTAAGCATAGAGCGAGTTAAAATAATCAAGCCTGGAGGTGACCATCGCATGGATCACTGGCCAGATCAGGGCGAGAAAGGTAAGGAACCAATTCCTTAATACGGCGGAGGTGGAAAAATGCCACCTTTGCTGTGGCTGCAACCTGTGCCTCCATGGAAAGAGAGGCATCGAAGGTTACACCCAAGCTCTTGACAGAAGGCTCTGGCACTAATTGCGCCCCCACAAGAGATGGGAGTTGGCCCCCCAACCCCATGTTGTCCTGACCCAGCCAGAGGACCTCTGTCTTCGAAGGATTTAACTTCAACTGGCTCCCACGCAGCCACCCAGCCACGGCTTCCAAGCATCTGGTCAGTGTGTCTGGGGCCGAGTCCATTGACAGATAAAGTTGGGTGTCATCAGCATATTGACGACAACTCAGCCCTAAACTCCGGACAATCTGGGCAAGGGGGCGCATAAAGATATTGAAAAGCATCTGGGAAAGGATTGTGCCCTGCGGCACTCCACACAACAAGGAGTGCCGCAGCGACAACTCCCTCCCTAGCGCCACCCTCTGTCCCCGACCTGAGATAAAGGAGCACAGCCATTGTCTGACTGTGCCCTGAATCCCCACGTTGGCAAGGCGGTGGTCCAAAAGTTTGTGATCGACCATGTCGAAGGCCGCTAACAAATCTAAAAGAATCAGCAGTCCCGGCCCGCCTCGATCCTCTTAATCGTCCTCCCAAAGCATTTTATTTTTTAAAAAACAGATTTTTATCCACCCTGGTGACAATGAAACTGAACCAGTCCTTGATCTCATTTCAGAGCCGTTGCAGCCTACCTACGGGCCCTGAGCCTGAGTCCCAACCACGCTGTTGTCCACGGCAACCTGGCATGTGTGTATTACGAACAGGGGCTGATCGATCTGGCAATCGATACCTACAAGAGGGCCATTGAGCTCCAGCCCCACTTCCCTGACGCCTACTGCAACCTGGCCAACGCGCTGAAAGAGAAAGGCAGCGTAAGAAACTGGTCCCTTTTGCCTTGGGGTGGGGGGAACATCTATATAAAAGATGTTTTATAGATGGTACTTAACACCTGCCAAAATAGCTAAAATGTATAAAACAAAAAAACTGTGCTGGAGGTGCAGTAAAGAAGAAGGGACACTTATACATTTCTGGTGGGCCTGTGAAAAAAAAATACAGAAACTTTCCTATTAGGCAGTGGTGTCCAAACTTTTTTCAAAGAGGGCCAGATTTGATGAAGTGAAGGGCCATAAGGGCCGACCAAAGTTGTTTACTTTTTTTAAGGATTGAAGTTGTTGAGCTCTTTTCTTAGGGTTTAAATTGTTGAACTTTTTTTAGGATTGAAGTTGTTTAGCTTTTTCTTAGGCTTTTACCCCATGCTGAATTGGCCAGATTAACAGAGACAATTAGGGCACAACCCAGACAAGAATTCCAAAAGGAATGGGGAAAATGCAGAGAATACTTTACCAAACAGTGCCCCAAAATATACACTTGGACTTGTTTCAATTAATTTCTACAGGAGACTTTGTGGTTTAAGTCATAATTAGGAAAAATTGTAATAATCCCATACAAAAGAAATAGTATACAAGAGGTAAATAAGGCGGCCATTTAACAGAATAAAGTCTTTTATTTTTATGTTATGTTTTCTTTGTGTAAGGGGATAGGAGTTTAATTTTGATAATTAGTCAATGGTGGTGGGTCTGTTTGTATGTATGAGTTGTTGTGGACTATGTTATAAATAAAATAAAAATTAAAAAAAGAAAATGAAACCGGTCCCTTTTGCTTTCTGTATGTCAGAGGGTTTGCTGAAAAAAGCCTTCCGGATGATGGTGACCTCGAAATTGGGCTCTTTGGGGGGGGGATTTGGGGTACAGAACCTAGAAGAAGTCCTCTTTTATTTTTTCCTTTGTCATATCGTCACATACAACTTTGCTCATACCAAGCGTCGACTCCCCTCCCCCCTCCCCCGCTCCCACTCCCTGGCTTTCTTAAGCAGTCACGATCCTCTTAGCATTTCTATATCACCCTTTAAAAATTGTCCAGTAGCACCTGATGATGATGATAATAATAATAATAATAATAATAATAATAATAATAATAATAATAATAATAATAATAATAATAATAAATTTATACCCCGCCTATCTGGCTGGGTTTCCCCAGCCACTCTTGGCGACAAAATATTAAAATACAATAGTCCGTCAAACATTAAAAGCTTCCCTAAACAGGGCTTGCTAAACTTGGCTTCTTCTTGGTATAATTTTTTGTATGCAGGTCCACTTCTTCAGATACAAAAGCTTCTACCAAGACCAAACTGAGTTGGTCTGCAATGTGCTACTGGACAATTTATATATTTTTTATATATTTCAATTGCGTTAGACCACCACAGCTGCCTACCTGAACATATATCGCCCTATTTACCTTCTTACTCTACTTAAAACAATTTACTTTAGCATTTGTAAATCACTTTCAAAAATTATCATGACAAAATATTTTAAATCAAACCAGCAAACATTCTCAGATGTTCTTTCACATCTTTTATAAATTTACTCCAGTCCTTTTCAAACAGTTTGTCGCGCCGATTTCGGATTTTCACTGCCAGCTTTGCCAGTTCTGCATATTCAATTGTTTTTGTCTGCCATTCTTCCAAAATTGGAAGTTCCTGCCGCTTGCATTTCTGGGCTAAAAATGTCCTTACAGCTATGGTAGCATACATAAGTCTACTTTTGGAATTTCTTCTCCCACAATACCCAATAGAATAGCCTCTGGTTTTTTTAATAACAGTATATTTAAAGATCTTTTTCAATTCTTTGTAAATCATATCCCAGTAGACTTTGACTTTAGTGCACATCCACCACCTATGGACGAAATTCCCTTCCTTCTCCTTGCACTTCTAGCGTTGTGGCATCTGAATATAGACTGCATTTTTAATCAAGGCATATATTGGCTTATATCTTGATCAGGTTCCTAAATTAAATGGGCTTAGATTTTCAAATGTTTCATGCCAGCTGTTTAGAGAACCTTGGCAATGTTTTCCTCCTAGACAAGGGGCCCCTTGATTTATAGCAGAAAACAATTCTCAAAGTCGTAAAAAGGGAATTACAGGTTAAGAACAAGGTTACATAGACCAAACATAATTAGGAATGGGTAAATAGTAAAATAAAACCGTTAAACTTGAGCCACAGGACAAAAGGCCAAGAGCACATGGAAAACAAAGCAACTGGCTGGAGAAGGGGGGGAGTGTAAACAGGGGAAGAGGCTTTTTTCCTATTTTATTTTGAGGCTGTAAACTGTTCCTTCCTTTTTACTTTGAGGAAGTTTATCCTTCTAAAAAGCTATCTATGATAATGTATGAAATATGCTGGCTTAAATGTAATTATGCAAAAGATTTAAGAAATGCTAGATTCTTATTTCATATAGTTGTAAGAGTTGTATTTATCCTGAAATTAAGTCAGCCACCAGCCTAGCCCCCTGCCAGACAGGAGACGCCAATCGAGCACTCATGACAAATGGCTGTCAGGCCTTTGTTTAAAGACCTCCAAAAGGAGATATTTCATTGATGATGCATGAGAATATGAACCCAAGGTCTCTGACATCTGTTCAAGATAAAAATTTAAAATTATTAACCATCTGTTTTGGAGGGCAAGGAAGGCAAGAGGTGAGCTGGTAATTAAGATTCCTTGTTGAGACACATGTAAGATATATTACTACTTATTTGTCATTTATAGATGTAACAATATATAGCTCTTTGTGTTCCATATAAGGACATATAAGGACATATAAGGACAGGAGGATATGGGTGTATCTTTTAGAATTGGTTATAGCAATCAGCCAATAGGAAATTCAACCAGGCTGATTGAACAGAGGCAGCCACAGGAGGAGCAAAGGGGGCTGGATTAAGGGAATATAAGTGCTGGCCATAATGGCAGGAGGCCAGGCCAGAGCTTGGTAACCATATACCACTGTGCCTCTCATTTATTTGTCTGACAAATAAATTATTATTTTAATTTCTCTGTTGCTGCGTTGAATATTTCATTCCAGCTAAGCGTTAACCACAAGCAGGGTGCTACAGCGTGCCTTATCTTGAGTTATATATATTTTAGCAAGTTTAGTCGGCGTCAAATACCACCTATACGTCACCTTCGTTAAATTTTTAATTAGTGCTGTACATTCAATAAATTGTTTTAAATTTTCCCAATGTTCTTTTAGACCAGGCATGTCCAAAGTCCAGTTCAGGGGCCTAATCTGGCCCTCTGGTCGATTTAATCCGGCCCTCGTGGCGGTTTATTTACTAGGGCAAAACTTCCCCCCAAAAAGCTCAAGAACTTTAATCCTAAAAAAAGGTCAGCACCTCTGGGGTCAAATCCTTAAAAAAGGCTCAACAATTGTGGGGTTTTACTGTTAATATGCTTCTTCTTAATTGCATTTCACTATTAATATACTTCTTAATTGTATTTCAGTTCAACAATGACTTTGATAAAATACATCTTTTGTGACGTGCAGAAGGCTTGAGTTACCTATGAGGTGCAACAGTTACCATATAGCATATATTCAATATAAAAAACAGCAACAATTGGTTGTTGACAAAGGACAGCTGGCATATATATATAAAAGATATTAACTGATATGCATGCCATTCCAGATATAGCTATATAATCTCTACTGTTGGTAAGAGAAGAACTTTGGAGCAGGCATTTTCAAAAAAAGAGTTTTTTATGAACCGCTCTAATACCAAGTTACCGTCAGGAGCTGAGGGGCCGTATCAAACCTCAATCCAGCCATCACATCACAGAGCAGCCTTTTGGGCTCCTGTGAAAGACATACTAATATTCGTGTAAAAACTCTGTTTTGTGTTTCGAAGGTTGCCGAAGCCGAGGAATGCTACAATACAGCTCTCCGTTTATGTCCGACTCACGCGGATTCTCTTAATAACCTGGCGAACATCAAGCGAGAACAAGGGAATATCGAGGAGGCTGTCCGCCTCTACCGGAAAGCTCTTGAGGTACGTGCGTGGAGAATTACAACAATTAAATTGACATATAAGGGTTAGGCATGCATACCCTGGACTCCTAGTCTGGGTCTTTTTAAAAATCGCCGATCAAATTTTTCTTGATCAATAACGGAAATAATGGTGAAGAAGTGAAAGTGAAGTAGCATTTTGAGGCTCGACAAAGCATGGTCCGATAAGTCCCTTTTGGAAGGAAGAGGGTCTGTCCCCCTTTTTATATTCCTAGGCCTCCTGGAATGACCAAAAATCTGCTTTTTCATCAGAAGAACAATGCAAGGTGTTAAGGAACGGTACAGAAATTGAAATAAAAGCTGGGCACATGCTGTTCTCTGTGTCGGCTGAGCTTGATCCCCTGACAGTCTTATTTTCTAACAGTATTTCCTATGCGTACGAAAAAGGCAGTTCATAGGCCCATTATTATTATTATTATTATTATTATTATTATTATTATTATTATTATTATTATTATCATTACCACAAATCATTCCAAACGGTGATTTATTTTGCAGCCAGCCCCTGCCACATTTGAGCATCAAAGAGGGGCTCTTTAAAATACGGCATTGGTCATTTGACAGTCTGATCTCCCAACAGTATTTCCTATGCATGCTAAAAAGGCAGTCCATAGGTTCCTCCTCCTCCTTAATTTTTGCAAGTCAATCCAAATGAGGATTTATTTCACGCCCACAACCTTTGAGCCTCAAAGAGCGGCCTCCGTCTCTTTAGAATGCTTCTCAGGGAAACTAAGAGTGAGCTTCTTCCCCGCAGGTCTTCCCGGAGTTTGCAGCTGCGCATTCAAATTTAGCCAGTGTTTTGCAACAGCAGGGGAAGCTCCAGGAGGCCCTCATGCACTACAAGGAGGCCATCAGGTGAGCTTCCAAAGCCATGGGGAAAATAGATTGAAAGAGCTCCTCCTTACTGTATTTTAATCTTTTGCTGGAAGCCGCCCAGAGTGGCTGGGTATAAATAATAAATTATTGTTGCTGTTGTTAATAATTATTATTACTCCTCATGCGCTGGTCTGGTGCCTGTGGGAAAGCTCTCCTCTTGTGGATAAAGCACTTTCTCTTTTTCTTTTAGGTTTTTTATTTTTTATTTTTATTTTTATTTTATTTTTTGTCCCTTGAAGGCCAGCCAAATTTAAATAACAATTCGACACACAGCTGCGAGGCATTTGCGAGCTTTTTTGCGGAGAAGGTCCTGTTGCTCCGCCATGACCTCCCTGCCAATTTGGATACAATAAAGGAACTGGAGGCCCCTCGACTGTCCTCGGGTCCAGTATTGGACCACTTTGACCGGATATCCCCAGCCGATGTGGACAGACTCCTCCGAGCTGGAAAGCCCACCACCTGTCCTCTTGACCCGTGCCCGTCCTGGCTGATTAGAGCGTGTCCAGACGAGGTGCGGGCCCCCCTGGGGGATATCATCAATTTGTCCCTTGGCACTGGGATATTCCCAGGGGAACTGAAGGAGGCAGTGGTGTGTCTGCTCTTAAAGAAAACATCATTAGATCCTTTAGATCTATCCAATTACCGCCCGGTTTCGAATCTTCCATTCCTGGGTAAGGTGATTGAGAGAGCGGTTGCTGAACAGCTTGGTAGGTTTCTGGATGAAACATCTGCTTTGGATCCATTCCAGTCCGGCTTCTGCGCTGGTCATGGGACCAAGACGGCTCTGGTCGCCCTAACAGATGATCTCCGCAGGCAGCTGGATCGAGGCGGGTCGGGGCTGCTGATTCTTCTAGATCTGTCAGCAGCCTTTGACATGGTCGATCACGAACTCCTGGACCACCGCCTTGCCGACGTGGGGATCCAGGGCACAGTCCTTCAATGGCTGCGCTCGTTTCTCTCTGGTCGGGGACAGAGGGTGGCGCTTGGGGGGGAATTGTCATCGCGCCACTCCTTGGTGTGTGGAGTGCCTCAGGGTGCAATTCTCTCCCCGATGCTTTTTAACATCTTTATGCGCCCCCTCGCCCAGCTTGTCCGGAGTTTTGGGTTGGGTTGCCATCAGTATGCTCATGACACCCAACTCTATCTGTTGATGGATGGCCATCCTGACTCGGCCCCAGACACACTGACCAGATGTTTGGAAGCTGTGGCTGGATGGTTACGTGGGAGCCGGTTGAAGTGAAATCCTTCGAAGACAGAGGTCCTCTGGCTGGGATGGGGCGATATGGGATTGAGGGGGCAACTCCCATCTCTTGCGGGGGTGCAATTAGTGCCAGCATCGTCCGTTAAGAGTTTGGGTGTAATCTTCGACACCTCCCTCTCCATGGAGGTGCAGATTACAGCTATAACAAAGGCGGCATTTTTTCATCTCCGCCAAGCTAAGCAGTTGGCCCTTTATCTCTCTCGCCCTGACCTAGCCACTGTGATCCATGCGACGGTCACCTCCAGACTGGATTATTGTAACTCGCTCTACGTGGGGCTGCCCTTGAGACTGACCCAGAAACTCCAGCGGGTGCAGAATGCCGTGGCGAGACTCCTTATGGGGTCTTCGCTGCGAGATCACATTCACCCGGTACTATACCAGCTGCACTGGCTCCCGGTGGAGTACAGGAGAAAGATACAGTGTTTATAGAGTGCTGGTTTTAACCTTTAAAGCCCTATACGGCCTAGGACCCTCGTACCTACGGGACCGCCTCTCCTGGTATGCCCCACAGAGAAACCTAAAGTCTGCCAATAATAACATCCTCAAGGTCCCAGGCCTCAGAGAGGTTAGGCTGGCCTCAACTAGAGCCAGGGCCTTCTCGGCTGTGGCCCCAATCTGGTGGAATGCTCTGTCACAAGAGACTAGGGCCCTGCGGGACCTGACATCTTTCCGCAGGGCCTGCAAGACAGAGTTGTTCCACCAGGCCTTTGGTCAGGGCGCAGCCTGACTCCCTCCTCTGGCAACCTGCACATAATTTTGCTTAATTGGTTGCCTTCAATTTGATTTAATTAATTTTTATAATGAAATATTTTTAGATTGTGTAACTATTTTACTGTTTGATTATTTGATTGTTGTTAGCCGCCCTGAGCCCGGCTTCGGCTGGGGAAGGGCGGGATATAAATAAATTTTATTATTATTATTATTATTATTATTATTATTATTATTATTATTATTATTATTATTATAATAAAACGGTTGCAAGTCAGCTTGGTTCTCTACTTGCCGCAGAACTCACGACGGAGAGAATCTGCGCCGTGATTCTCAATGAGAAAGATCGCCTTGCTGCAATAGATGTCAAAGACAGGGGGAGAGAAGCTCGGAGTTCTGACACCCCCACTGCTATTGCTAGTGAAGAACAGGCTGTTGCTTTGAACGTTGTCCATTGTTTCAATTGTGGACAGACTAGGCATCTTCAGCGGAATTGTAAGAAGCCATGTCAACACAAAGGAGCTAAGGGGAACTCTGCAAAGCCTGAAGCGTCAGGCAAAAGTCGTACCAAGTCCCAGGTGAAACCTGCAAAAGACTTCCGGTCAGCACCAGCGACAAATGGCGGATTCCCTCTGAGCTCCGGAGGGAATCGGCTCCACGGGGACAGGGTCTGACCGCTGCGGCGAAGCGGGACCCGAAGAAATCTCAGGCGGGGAAGCCTGAGAACTTGGAGACTCGGCGGGCTCCGTTTGCGCCCCCCTTTTTAAAGGCTCCGGAACGGAAAGGGAGTGTGTGGCGCGGAGAGCGCTGATTTCTTTCTGGACAATTGGAAGCTAAAGCAACTACCCGTGAGTAGGAGTAAGCAAGTAATTGGAAGAAAAATTTAGTTAATTTGGCACCGAAACGGGAAAGGCACAAACAGGAAGTCTGCCTCTTCCGACTTGTAAATAGATTAAAGTAAAGAGACTGTAAAGCTGTAACCCTGAAAGACGACTTTTAAAGGTCAAATCCAGCACCAAAAAAGACGACTCCCCTCCGGTTTGCAGGAGTGGAGGGGGGAGAACCGAGCATTATTTTACCTGCAAGAAAAGAGGGTGTAAATATATTTCTGCTGTCTCGGAAATCTGGGAACGGACTGCCTATGACAGGGAAGGTCGACCAGTGGGAAGAATTGTCTGCATGTTAAGGGTAAAGAATATTGACACTTTGAGAAAGATACAGTGTTTATAGATCTGCCTTTGACTATAAAGTAACTTTTTAGAGACACTGAAACTTTTCTAAAAGCATTGAAACTCTGGCTTTTGAGGGATATTGGAACTTTTAAGAACTATACTTGTTTTTAACAGTTGCATAGTGAAGTTGGAAGGGTGTCCCCCTAGAGGAGACTACGTTGTAACAACTATTTTGTCATCAAGTTACCAAGCTCTGGAAAATTACTTTGCAAAACAAACTCACCAAGCGTGTGACTGACCTTGGGCTTGTTATGGCAGATGGGAAAGGGAAGATAGAGCTGGTGAGTGGCATACAGGATAAAACTACCAGATCCGGCAGACAATACAAGACTGATATTACTTTTCAGAGAAGGGCCTCAACATCTGGAGCGGCAGGCACAGTAGGAGCTGCTGCTTCGCAAGTAAAATCAAAAGCTATGTCATCTGAAGAGCTATTGGCTCAGGCACTTGGCAAAATTGATGCATCTTTGGAAAAATTAGCCAAACAGGTTGCAGAGACAAATAAACAAGTAGCTGGGGCCTCAGCAAAAATAGATTTGAACACTCCAAGTATTAATGAACTGGGGAACAAGGTGAACTCCAATACACAGTCCATTGAAAAACTATTAGAGGAATCGGCCTCGACTCGACAGATTGCAGAGGAAGCTAAGGATATTGCAACTGCTGTTCAAGAGAAGATACCACCGGTATATAAGAAATTAGAGGATCATGACCTGACACTGTCTATGATTGAATTACAAAGAAAGGAGAGAAACCTAAGAATTAGAGCAGTACCTGAAAGTGAGAAAGACAACTTGATAGACTTCCTTACAAAGGAATTCACAGACTTTTGGCAACAAGACCTGGGGAAAGATGAATTCAAGATAGTGAGTGCATTTAGACTCCGCAAAAGACAAGGAAAGAACAGAGCAAGAGATTGTTTGATCACCTTAAGAACAAAAGAAGAAAGAGATAAAATCTTGAATCTGCACTACCAAAGAACCTTGGAAATTGAAGGCTCATTTGTTGAGTCCTTCAAGGATATACCTAAACACATTTTGGATATAAGGGCTTATTATAAAGATCTTGTCGGCCTACTTAGAAGAAATAAAATACTCTTCAGGTGGGAATTTCCCCAAGGTTTATCTTTTAAATACAAAGGAAGGAAAATAAGAATAAGGACAGTGAATGATAAAGACAAGTTTCTGAAAGATCACGAGGAGGACTTACAGAAGGAAGTGGAATCAGGAGAGGAGCTGACTGCATCAGGAAAAGGAATTCTAGACATAGCAAACTTGTCATTTGGATTCCCGGGCCCAGGGAAAGACACACCACCGACAGAAGAACAACAACAACTCGGTGCAGTTGGAGGGAAAGCTAAGTAACTTACCATGGCTCTGCAACTTTTAACCTGGAATTGTAATGGACTGAATTCCCCTCGGAAGAGGAAATCTGTTTTTCATGTATTAAGGAAAGAACAATTGGACTTGATTTGTTTAAAAGAAACACATGTAATGAGGCTACACAGGAAAATGCTTATTAATAAGAGATTGGGACAAGAATTTATTTCGTATGACAAAGTTAAAAAGAGAGGCTTGGTGATATATGCAAAGGAGAAATTGCTACCAAAATTTCATAGAATCATAGAATCATAGAGTTGAAAGAGACCACAAGGGCCATTGAGTCCAACCCCCTGCCAAGCAGGAAACACCATCAGAGCACTCCTGACATATGGTTGTCAAGCCTCTGCTTAAAGACCTCCAAAGTAGGAGACTCCACCACACTCCTTGGCAGCAAATTCCACTGTCGAACAGCTCTTACTGTCAGGAAGTTCTTCCTAATGTTTAGGTGGAATCTTCTTTCTTGTAGTTTGGATCCATTGCTCCGTGTCCGCTTCTCTGGAGCAGCAGAAAACAACCTTTCTCCCTCCTCTATGTGACATCCTTTTATATATTTGAACATGGCTATCATATCACCCCTTAACCTCCTCTTCTCCAGGCTAAACATGCCCAGCTCCCTTAGCCGTTCCTCATAAGGCATCGTTTCCAGGCCTTTGACCATTTTGGTTGCCCTCCTCTGGACACGTTCCAGTTTGTCAGTGTCCTTCTTGAATTGTGGTGCCCAGAACTGGACACAGTACTCCAGGTGAGGTCTGACCAGAGCAGAATACAGTGGCACTATTACTTCCCTTGATCTAGATGCTATACTCCTATTGATGCAGCCCAGAATTGCATTGGCTTTTTTAGCTGTCGCGTCACACTGTTGGCTCATGTCAAGTTTGTGGTCAACCAAGACTCCTAGATCCTTTTCACATGTACTGCTCTCAAGCCAGGTGTCCCCCATCTTGTATTTGTGCCTCTCATTTTTTTTTGCCCAAGTGCAATACTTTACATTTCTCCCTGTTAAAGTTCATCTTGTTTGTTTTGGCCCAGTTCTCTAATCTGTCAAGGTCGTTTTGAAGTGTGATCCTGTCCTCTGGGGTGTTAGCCACCCCTCCCAGTTTGGTGTCATCTGCAAATTTGATCAGGATGCCCTTGAGTCCATCATCCAAGTCGTTGATAAAGATGTTGAATAAGACCGGGCCCAAGACAGAACCCTGTGGCACCCCACTAGTCACTCTTCTCCAGGATGAAGAGGAACCACTTATACCGAAAACAGAGACTGAAAAGACTCAACTTAAGAACTACCGTCCCATATCCTTATTAAATGTGGATTACAAAATTTTTGCTGATATTTTGGCTAAGAGGCTGAAAAAAGTACTGATTGAAGAGATTCATAAGGACCAAGCGGGTTTTCTGCCGGGAAGACATTTATCTGATAATCTGAGGAACGTAATTGACATTTTGGAAAAGTTAGAAGTGAATATAAACACTAAAGCAGTTTTGATATTCGTGGATGCAGAGAAAGCCTTTGATAATATATCTTGGAGTTTTATGAAAAAGAACTTGCAGGGTATGGGGGTAGGCCAAGGTTTTGAAAATGGTATAGGTGCAATATATTCTGAACAAAAGGCTAAATTAATTGTAAATAATGTGGTTACGGAACAATTTAAGATAGAAAAAGGAACACGACAGGGGTGCCCAATTTCCCCATTGCTTTTTATATCGGTCCTGGAGGTTCTGCTCAATATGATCAGAAGAGACCGGCAGGTTAAAGGTATACAGGTCGGAGCTAAACAATATAAATTGAGAGCATTTGCAGGTAACCTAGTTTTGACGTTACAGGAGCCAGAGTCTAGTACCAAAAGAGTATTAGAATTAATTCAAGAGTTTGGTCAGGTGGCAGGATTTAAATTGAACAAATTAAAAACTAAGGTTTTGGAGAAAAACTTAACATCATTGGAAAGAGAGAAGTTCCAGAATGAAACAGGTTTGACTGTGGTTAAGAAAGTGAAATACTTGGGGATTAATATGACAGCTAAAAATGGAAATTTGTTTAAAGATAACTATGAAAAATGCTGGACGGAAGTTAAAAAAGATTTAGAAATTTGGTCAAACTTGAAGCTTTCCTTGTTAGGTCGAATTGCTGTTATAAAGATGAATGTATTGCCAAGAATGTTATTTTTGTTTCAATCATTGCAAATTTTGGACAAAATGGACTGTTTCAAGAAGTGGCAGAGAGACATTTCTAGATTTGTCTGGCAGGGCAAGAAGCCCAGAATAAAATTTAAAATATTAACTGATGCAAAGGATAGAGGTGGATTTGCCCTGCCAGACTTTAAACTCTACTATGAATCAGCGGCATTTTGCTGGCTGAAAGAATGGCTGCTTCTTGAGAACACAGACATTTTGGATTTAGAAGGTTTTAATAACGTTTTTGGGTGGCATGCATACTTGTGGTATGACAAGGTTAAAGCACATAAAGCATTTAAAAATCATATTGTCAGAAGAGCATTGTTTAATGTCTGGATAAGATATAAAGATTTACTTGAAAATAAAACCCCAAGGTGGTTGTCACCGATGGAAGCAAAGGCCCAGAAAAAGCTCAATATGGAGGCCAAATGGCCGAAATATTGGGAAATTTCGGAACAAGAAGGAGATAAACTGAAATTACAGAGTTTCGAGAAATTAAAAAGTAAAGTGAGAGATTGGCTCCATTATTATCAGATAATGGAGGCCTACAATTTGGATAAAAAAGTTGGCTTCCAGGTGGAAAATACTAAACTGGAAACAGAACTGTTAGAACCCAAAACCAAGATTTTTGTCAAAAATGTATAACTTGCTGTTGAAATGGAATACTCAGGATGAAACGGTTAAATCTGTCATGATTAAATGGGCACAAGATGTTGGACATAATATTAATTTTGCTGACTGGGAACAGTTGTGGACCACCAGAATGAAATTTACGGCATGTAATGTCTTAAGAGAAAATATTATGAAAATGATTTACAGGTGGTACATGACCCCAGTCAAGCTCGCAAAAATCTATCTATCATTTGCCCGATAACAAATGTTGGAAATGTAAAGAAATGGAAGGTACATTCTTTCACCTTTGGTGGACGTGCCCAGAGATTAAGGCTTTCTGGGAGATGATATATAATGAACTGAAAAAGGTATTTAAGTATACCTTCCTGAAAAAAACAGAGGCCTTTCTCCTGGCCAATTGGTGCCAAAGAAGGACAGAACTTTTTTTATGTATGCAACGACAGCAGCAAGAATACTTATTGCAAAGTATTAGAAGACGCAAGATTTGCCCACTTTGGGAGAATGGCAGATGAAGCTGATTGACTGTATGGGACTGGCAGAAATGGCTGGCAGAATCCGTGACCAGGGAGAAGAGTCGGCAGAGGAAGATTGGGAAAAATTTAAGGACTATTTACAAAAATATTGCAAAATTAAGGAATGTTGAATGATGTTGGATTGAAATTAAGCGGTTTTCAGCTGTAATGGTAAAAGGAATTTGATAAAATGGTTTTCTTTTATTCAAAGTTATAATAATCTAAGAAAATAAAGTGTTTTTTTCTTCTTTTTCTTTTTAAGCTGTAATGCTTTGAGATAAGGATTTGCTGTATGAATAATCTGAATTGGATATACAAGAAGGGGAGGTATGAGGAGGTCGGGGAAAGATGTTATGAGAAAATAAGCTGTGAAATTTATGTGTTTTTGGGTTTTTTGTTCTTTTTTCTTTTTGTTTGTAAAAATTGGAAACTCTAATAATTTTTTTTTTAAAAAGGAAAGAAACCTGCAAAAGCATTGCTGTCAACAAAAGCCGCATTTTCAACGGAGAACGCTTTTGTTCTTGACACGGGATGCACACAGCACATGACATCGCACAGAGATCTGTTTTCAACATTTAAGAAGCAAAGCTTCACTGTGAAACAGGCCAATGGCCAGGAGCTGAAAGCGACCGGGTTTGGAACTGTGCATCTTGAAAGTCTGAACTTGACTATAAACAATGTGTATTTGGTTCCTGATGTAAAGTTCAATCTGCTGAGTGTTTCGCAGATCACAAAGAAAGGACTGACTTTGTCCTATGATAGAGAAAGCTGCAAAATCTTCAAAGATGGAGAGCTGTATCTTTCTGCCAGAGAGAAAGATGGGCTGTATTTGTTGACTTTTATTCAAAATGATTGCATAAATTGTAATGCATCTGAATCTAACATGATTTCTTTCGCAGGTGTGTAGAAAAACGTCCAGAAGACGACGCAAGTAATCAAAGCTTTTCAGCGAGTGTATGCTGATGTGATTGGTCCTCTAGCACCATCTAGAGGCAATGCAAGATATTATCTTGTGTGTGTGGATTATTTCTCTCATTATGTGTGGGTATATATATTGCAGAAACCACAAGAAGCCTTAGAAAGGTTTAAAGAATTTTGTGACAAGGTTAAGAATGTTCATAATGCTAACATTGATTGTCTTTTCACAGATGAAAAGCCAGTTTTTCTTTTACAGGATTTTCAGGATTTCCTGGATAAGAAAGGGATAAGGCACAAGACTGCTGTTTCTGCAGAAGCATGGAACAGAAGTGTCTGTGTGCAAGTGAACAAAGAATTGTAAAATGGCATGAAGGCACAATTGCTGAGTTCACATTTGCCACATGAGTATTGGGCGGAGTCGATATTGTGTTATTGTTAGTCTTGATTGAGAAAGGTTTCAAAAGATTTGGGAAGTTCTCCTTTTGAGAAGCTGTTCCGTAGAAAACCTTTTGTTGCCCATTTTAAGGTTTTTGGGTCTCATGTGAAGACAGAAGCTCCAGGTGGAGTAAAGAATGCTAGAGGCATTTTTGTGGGTTATGAAAAGGGTCTCTACAGAGTAATTTTGTCTGAATCTGGTCAGGTGATTCTCAGAAAATTTCTAGAGAGTGCTCCTGAACAGGAGAGAGTAATTGTTCACACATTTCCCACTGAGGACAATTCAGATGTTGATGATGATTTTACTGATTACAGTGGTACTCAGAGTGACAGTGATAGCTCAAAGAGCTCAGTTGACACAGTCATTGAGAGGAAATCTCACACAATGGCTAGACCTTCACAAATGAAGGATGAACCACTGTTTACTATTGGAACTGGTTCTCCAAAGAGTCCTGAGACTGAACCAGTGAGCAAAGAGGATCAGCACCTCATACGTAGGTCTGAGAGAGTTACAAAGGGTGTACCACCCAAGAGGTATTCAAAAGAGTTTGCTAACTTAGCTGTTGCATGTGTTACTATTGTTGACAAGTCAAGACAGGTTGAAGCTGTGTCTAAGTCAGAGACAAAGACACAACAGGGAGTTGCTAAGTGTAACACTACATTCCCTAGCCAAGGTAATGCAGATGCACTCATTCCTTGGAAGTCAGACTACCAGAGAGGTACACTGGGGAAACCAGTGGCGGGTAGTTCCAAGGGTGGAACTGAAACAACAGGGGAGTGTTATATGTATAACAACTGTTTGTTTTCTTCTCTGGATCACGCTTTGCTCGCAGCGCACATTGATTCATATGGGGGAGTATGTTACGATATAGAAGCAATGCGGCCGCGAGCTGGTAGCTTGAAAGCAAAACATAATGGGAATGTTGGGACTGTTCCATGGGAAACAGAGGGACAGTCAATTCACAGTGCAGAGGGCGCCGGAATTAGCTGAGAGTGTAATATGAGCTGTACAGGAAGTACAGGTGGAGTTTGTCTCTCGGCTGTTGGAGTTTGAAGAGAGCAGTCGTGTTTTTCTGTAACGCTGCAAAGACAGAAATAAAGGCATGTAAATAAGTTTCTGTCTATCTCTTTCCCCTGCCGGGGGGGGGGCAGGAAAGAGGGGTGTGTTCTTCTCACGCTGAGAAGGATCGCCTATCGCGACCTAGCAATGCAGACAGGGAGGTCATCAGGAGATCAAGCCAGGTGCCTGGAGAGTTGCCAGTTTCTCCTGATAAAGGCTTGATTCCCAACAGTATCCACAGGTTTATCCACATGCTCGACAGTGGGGAGCACCAAGTGAGGGGTGTCACCTCCTATCTGCTCTTGGCTTGCCGTTATATCTTGTACGCCTGCCCCAAATGAGTACTACGTGGAGAAGATACACCCACTTGAAGAGTCGAATGCACCAGCGTACACTATGGGCCTTCGAACGCACTACTGGGTGAGCAGCCCAAACCCAGCACCCAACCAATACACCCTTCCACAGACACTGGGTCCAAAGCTGCCTGTCAAACCTGCAGCTCCCTGCCTCTCAATGGCATCCAGTGCCTCTGTGTGGGGCTATGCTAAAGACCTGGTGAGAGGGCCTGGCCCGGCAATGAATACCATACCTGAACCAGATGTTTACCTGTGCCACCAGCCATCCTACAGCATCTCCCAAAGGTTTGCTTCCTCCAGCAAGAACTATACACCAGGACCCCCTGACTACAATGCGGAGCTGGTCACCACCGACAAACCCAGAGCCCCACAGTTCAGTCTTGGGATTCGTCACTCTGAGTATTCTCATGGCACACCTCCAGTTTGTTTACTCAAAGAGTGAGGGTGGACTCACAGGCCACAGAGGTGACTTGCCCCTTTGGGTAGACCCACCTCCAAATAATTCCATTGTGACACAGTGTCAGGAAGCAGGTGTAAATAGCTTGTTTCAGAGGGAGAGATTCTGATGAACTTTGAACACGTTTGGGCTATGCCAGGGTCAGGTAATTGGGGAGGGGGACTAGATAGCCCTCCTTGGTGAGACAGGGGGTCTGCCTTGGTTCTTGGCAAAATCCTTTCTCTATCCTTCCTCCTTCCAGTGTGCATTACTAGTGAAGTGTTTCTCACCCCACCACTTAATTCGCTTTCTGTTACAGAAGATTATTGGGAAGAAGGCTAAAATGCTCTTTTTGCTCATATAAGAAATAGTTTTATAATTTTATAAGTATTACCTTTTTTTTTTTACAAAGCTCCATAAATATTTATTTTCCTTGCTACTATTCTATTTACACTGAGAATGAAATGCAAAATGAGAGAGCTGTTTTTAATATTGTGTTTTACCAGTGTGTATTGAAGAGCCTTCCAAAGAGTGAATTTATAGGGCAGTCTATGTAACTTGTTTACATGTTACTTGCTTTGCGTAAGTAAGTAAATAAATAAATCCAATTTAGATCGCAGTTTTGGATTTTGTCAGCTTGGGATGACTAATGTACCTTCTAACATGCCTATCATCAAACCACATTCATTATGCTCTCAATTGATAAATGTAGGCTACATTGATTATGTTTATGAGCTCTGTGCATCCCTTCCCCCTCCATACCCAGGTGATTCAATGTATGAAAGGGAGAGTGAGACTGGGCTGCTTAGGTATCGTTTTCTATCCTAACCTCTTATTTGTTGCATGCAGCACCATTTCTGTTCTGCTACAGTTTGTCTCCTGCCAGCAAATATGTTATTTGTCTTGTCTGCTGGTGGTGAAATTATGGCACTTCACATCAGTCTCAAGGTTGAGGGTGCCTCTTGCCCACAACACATACACAGAATTTCCTCTAAGAGAAATGCTGGTTCTTAGCTCTCTCCTCCTAATCTAGATGAGCACCACAAGCCAAAAACCACTTTCTTGGGAAGAAGACTCACTGAACTCACTCACTTCACAATAAGAATGCGTAAGAACCAGGCTCTAAACTGCCTTTTTTCAATGTATTATTTATCCTGTAACAGGAATGTTTTCCCACTATTCTATTCTTCTATAAACCAGATGGGAACTAAGCTGACCCCCTTTCTCTCATTTGTTTGCTGCTCTTGCTCCGTGTATCATTTTTACAGCACTTCCAGCCAACTTTATCCAACCTCTTTGCAAGTGCATGAGTGAAATATTATTATTAATATTAATAATTCAATTTTTTTAATAATCTTTTAGCAAAAGATTTCAGGGTGGTGTACAACATTAGGAACACATTGTTGTTGTTGTTGTTGTTTAGTCGTTTAGTCGTGTCCGACTCTTCGTGACCCCATGGACCAGAGCACGCCAGGCACTTCTGTCCTCCACTGCCTCCCGCAGTTTGATCAAACTCATGCTGGTAGCTTCAAGAACACCATCCAACCATCTCATTCTCTGTCGTCCCCTTCTCCTTGTGCCCTCCATCTTTCCCAACATCAGGGTCTTTTCCAGGGAGTCTTCTCTTCTCATGAGGTGGCCAAAGTATTGGAGCCTCAGCTTCACGATCTGTCCTTCCAGTGAGCGCTCAGGGCTGATTTCCTTCAGAATGGAGAGGTTTGATCTTCTTGCAGTCCATGGGACTCTCAAGAGTCTCCTCCAGCACCATAATTCAAAAGCATCAATTCTTCGGCGATCAGCCTTCTTTATGGTCCAGCTCTCACTTCCATACATCACTACTGGGAAAACCATGGCTTTTACTATACGGACCTTTGTTGGCAAGGTGATGTCTCTGCTTTTTAAGATGTTGTCTAGGTTTGCCATCGCCTTTCTCCCAAGGAGCAGGCGTCTTTTAATTTCGTGACTGCTGTCACCATCTGCACTGATCATGGAGCCCAAGAAAGTAAAATCTCTCACTGCCTCCATTTCTTCCCCTTCTATTTGCAAGGAGGTGATGGGCCCAGTGGCCATGATCTTCGTTTTTTTGATGTTGAGCTTCAGACCATATTTTGCGCTCTCCTCTTTCACCCTCATTAAAAGGTTCTTTAATTCCTCTTCACTTTCTGCCATCAAGGTTGTGTCATCTGCATATCTGAGGTTGTTGATATTTCTTCCGGCAATCTTAATTCCGGCTTGGGATTCATCCAGCCCAGCCTTTCGCATGATGAGTTCTGCATATAAGTTAAATAAGCAGGGAGACAATATACAGCCTTGCCGTACTCCTTTCCCAATTTGGAACCAATCAGTTGTTCCATATCCAGTTCTAACTGTAGCTTCTTGTCCCACATAGAGATTTCTCAGGAGACAGATGAGGTGATCAGGCACTCCCATTTCTTTAAGAACTTGCCATAGTTTGCTGTGGTCAACACAGTCAAAGGCTTTTGCATAGTCAATGAAGCAGAAGTAGATGTCTTTCTGGAACTCTCTAGCTTTCTCCATAATCCAGCGCATGTTTGCAATTTGGTCTCTGGTTCCTCTGCCTCTTCTAAATCCAGCTTGCACTTCTGGGAGTTCTCGGTCCACATACTGCTTGAGCCTTCCTTGTAGAATTTTAAGCATAACCTTGCTAGCGTGTGAAATGAGTGCAATTGTGCGGTAGTTGGAGCATTCTTTGGCACTGCCTTTCTTTGGGATTGGGATGTAGACTGATCTTCTCCAATCCTCTGGCCACTGCTGAGTTTTCCAAACTTGCTGGCATATTGAGTGTAGCACCTTAACAGCATCATCTTTTAAAATTTTAAACAGTTCAGCTGGAATACCATCACTTCCACTGGCCTTGTTATTTGCAGTGCTTTCTAAGGCCCATTTGACTTCACTCTCCAGGATGTCTGGCTCAAGGTCAGCAACCACACTACCTGGGGTGTACGAGACATCCATATCTTTCTGGTATAATTCCTCTGTGTATTCTTGCCACCTCTTCTTGATGTCTTCTGCTTCAGTTAGGTCTTTACCACTTTTGTCCTTTATTATGGTAATCTTTGTACGAAATGTTCCTTTCATATTTCCGATTTTCTTGAACAGATCTCTGGTTCTTCCCATTCTGTTGCTTTCCTCTATTTCTTTGCATTGCTCGTTTAAGAAGGCCTTCTTGTCTCTCCTTGCTATTCTTTGGAAATCGGCTTCCAGTGTCATAACTTTTATATGCCTGTTGTCTTTGTCCATGGAGTTTTCTTGGCAGGGATACTGGAGTGGCTTGCCGGTTCCTACTCCAGGTGGATCACGTTTGGTCAAAACTCTCCACTATGACCTGTTCATCTTGGGTGCCCTGCTCGGCATCGTTCATAGCTTCTCTGAGTTCTTCAAGCCCCTTCGCCACGGCAAGGCAGTGATCCATGAAGGGGTAGGAACACATTACAAAACATCAATGAGCAGGGCAGCAGTTGAAAAAGGAGCAAAAAGGGTTTTCTTGTGTTTGTGTGTGTGTGTGTTTCTTTGTGGCTGATTAGCTGTTCTCCCTTTGCAAAGGTCAGAGGGGGCAGGGTTTCTGTTGAGGCAGGGGATTAGCTGTGGGAGGAGCTTATCAGACCTAGCAGGGCAGCAGTTGAAGAAGGAGAAAAAAAGGTTTTCTTGTGTGTTTCTTTGTGGTTGATTAGCTGTTCTCCCTGTGCAAAGGTCAGAGGGGGCAGGGTTTCTGTTGAGGAAGGTGATTAGCTGTGGGAGGAGCTTATCAGACCTAGCAGGGCAGCAGTTGAAGAAGGAGCAAAAAGGGTTTTCTTGTGTGTGTGTGTTTCTTTGTGGCTGATTAGCTGTTCTCCCTATGCAAAGGTCAGAGGGGGCAGGGTTTCTGTTGAGGCAGGTGATTAGCTGTGGGAAGAGCTTATCAGAGCTTGCAGGGCAGCAGCGTGCGCAGTTTGATCCATCGTGTAGATTTAGGGAAACTAGTCTCAAACGTTTGTTGGGGGAGACCTAGGGTTTTTTTATGGGAGGAGTTATTTGTCCTGTCTTCACGCTTTTTATGATGGAGGACCGCTGTAGCCACCCCCAATGACACATTCTCAAGATGGAGGGTGAGGGAACAGCTGCAGTCGCCTGCGGTTCCTGCGCAATGTTTGCCATCTTGCCAAAGGTTGCAGGCAGCTTTACCTGTAGCAATTGCATGTTGATTGCCCTCTTAAAAGACAAAGTCCAGCAACTGGAGGAACGTGTAGCTACGCTCCAAAGAATTAGAGAGCTGGAGCTCTTCTTGGAAGCAACAGAGCACACCGTCTCCACCAAGGAGGAGACAGGGGACTCCCCTGAGAAGGAGGCTAGTTCACCAACACAGGAGCCAGATATATGGAGAAACGTGACTCAAAGAAGTAGGAGGCCCAGGGTTCGCTCTGATTGTTTAGAAATACACAATCACTTTGAGGTCCTCTCCCCTAGCATGGAAGACGAAGAGCAGACTCCATTTGAGGATCTCTCCCTCATTACAGTCGATCAGGTATATGAAGACGAGCAGCAAAGTCAGTCCTCAGGGAATGTGCAGGCGACCTTGGAATGGACAGCTCACGGAAGAACCCCGACCAAACCTAAGAGGAGGCGTGTAGTGGTGATAGGGGATTCCCTACTGAGGGGAACAGAAGCAGTGATCTGTGGGCCTGACAAGATGTCTCGGGAAGTGTGCTGACTCCCCGGGGCTAAGATCCAAGATGTAACTGAACGACTGCAAGGAATCATAAAACCCACTGACAAATACCCCTTCCTCTTGGTTCATGTGGGAACCAATGACACTGCAAGCAATAGCCTCCAGAAGATCAAAAGAGACTACGAGGCCCTCGGCAGGAAATTGAAGCAACTAAATGCACAAATTGTCATCTCATCTGTCCTCCCAGTTGAACGACGTGGCCCAGGGAGAGAGGGGAAAATAGTGGAAGTGAACAGCTGGCTTCGCAAATGGTGTAGACAGGAACGGTTTGGATTCTTAGATCACGGACTGCAGTTTCTTGAAGATGGACTTCTGGCAAGTGATGGGCTGCACCTCACAACGGTTGGGAGAAATGTTTTTGCCAAGAATCTCAGAAACCTCATCAGGAGGGCTTTAAACTGACTAATGTGGGGGAGGGAGACAGTGCTCCTGAAGGTAGGAGTCCATCAATTGATGAAGATGATCATCCAAATGTCATAGACCAAATGGAGCAAACAGCACGCAGACCTAGTGGTGGGAGGAAAAAATCCTTAAATAAGAGACACGGTGGAATGATTAATGGACTTCAATGTCTGTACACTAATGTGCAAAGCATGGGAAATAAACAAGATGAGCTTGAGCTCTTGGTACAACAAACTACATATGACATAATAGGCATCACTGAAACCTGGTGGGATAAGTCCCACGATTGGAATGTAATAATGGGGGGATACAATCTATTTCAGAGAAACAGACCAGACAAGAAAGGAGGAGGAGTGGCGTTATATGTCAGGGATGTGTATACCTGTGAAGAGATCCAAGATTTAGAACCTCAATGCCAAAGTGAGAGCATTTGGGTCAAAATTAAGGGAGAGAAGAATAACAGTGACCTCATTGTGGGAGTTTACTATAGATCCCCAAGCCAAACGGAGGACATAGATGATGCCTTCCTGGAACAGATGGCCAAGCATGCAAAAGGAAGGGAGATAGTAGTAATGGGGGACTTCAATTACCCACATATTTGTTGGATGTCAAACTCAGCCAAGAGCATACGGTCAAACAGATTCCTCACTGGCCTTGCAGACAACTTCATTGTCCAGAAAGTGGGAGAAGCAACAAGAGGAACAGCCATTTTAGATCTGGTCAATACCAGGGAAGATTCTGGAGTAGATCAACAGCCATTTTAGATCTGGTCAATACCAGGGAAGATTCTGGAGCAGATCATTAAGCAAACAGTCTGTGAGCACCTAGAAAGGAATGCTGTGATCACCAATAGTCAGCATGGATTTCTGAAAAATAAGTCTGAAAAATAAGTTTGAAAAATAAGTCTGAAAAATAAGTTCCCTTCATCTACCAGGCTTGTAATTCTGTCAAAAAACGAGATCAGGTTAGTCTGACACGACTTATTTTTCAGAAATCCATGCTGATCTGCTCCAGAATCTTCCCTGGTATTGATGTCAGACTGACTGGGCGGTAATTATTTGGGTCCTCTCTTTCCCCCTTTTTGAAAATAGGGACAACATTTGCCCTCCTCCAGTCTGCCGGGACTTCGCCTGTTCTCCAGGAATTCTCAAAGATGACTGCCAGTGGTTCTGAGATCACATCTGCCAGTTCTTTTAATACTCTTGAATGCAGTTCATCTGGCCCTGGAGACTTGAATACATCTAAACTAGCCAAGTATTCTTGTACTATCTCCTTAGTTATTCTGGGCTGTGTTTCCTTTGCTGAATCATTTGCTCCAAATTCTTCAGGTCGGGCATTGTTTTCTTTATCAGAGAAGACTGAGGCAAAGAAGGCATTGAGGAGTTCAGCCCTTTCTGTGTCCCCTGTTTGCATTTCACCAACTTCTCCTCTGAGTGACCCCACTGTTTCTTTGTTCTTCCTTTTGCTACGAACATACCCATAAAAGCCTTTTTTGTTGCTTTTAACCTCTCTAGCAAGCCTGAGTTCATTCTGTGCTTTAGCTTTTCTGACTTTGTGTCTACACGTGCTGGCTATTTGTTTGAATTCCTCTTTGGTGGTTTCCCCCCTTTTCCATTTTTTGTACACATCCTTTTTTAATCTTAACTCAGTTAAAAGTTCTTTAGATAGCCACCCTGGCTTCTTTAGGCACCTTCCATGTTTCCGTCTCATTGGTATTGCCTGACGTTGTGCTTTTAGTATCTCCCTCTTAACAAACTCCCAGCCATCATGAACTCCCTTTCCTTTTAGTATTACTGTCCATGGGATCTCACCCAGCACTTCCCTAAGTTTTATGAAGTCGGCTTTCTTAAAGTCAAGAAATTGAGTCCTAGTATGCTTGGCTGCTCCTTTCCGCTGTATAGTAAACTTCAGAAGAGCATGAACACTCGCGCCGAATGATCCTTCCACTTCTACCCCACTAACCAGGTCATCAATATTGGTTAGGACCAGATCTAAAATGGCTGTTCCTCTTGTTGCTTCTCCCACTTTCTGGACAATGAAGTTGTCTGCAAGGCCAGTGAGGAATCTGTTTGACCGTATGCTCTTGGCTGAGTTTGACATCCAACAAATATGTGGGTAATTGAAGTCCCCCATTACTACTATCTCCCTTCCTTTTGCATGCTTGGCCATCTGTTCCAGGAAGGCATCATCTATGTCCTCCATTTGGCTTGGGGATCTATAGTAAACTCCCACAATGAGGTCACTGTTATTCTTCTCTCCCTTAATTTTGACCCAAATGCTCTCACTTTGGCTTTGAGGTTCTAAATCTTGGATCTCTTCACAGGTATACACATCCCTGACATATAACGCCACTCCTCCTCCTTTCTTGTCTGGTCTGTTTCTCTGAAATAGATTGTATCCCCCCATTATTACATTCCAATCGTGGGACTTATCCCACCAGGTTTCAGTGATGCCTATTATGTCATATTTAGTTTGCTGTACCAAGAGCTCAAGCTCATCTTGTTTATTTCCCATGCTTTGCGCATTAGTGTACAGACATTGAAGTCCATTAATCATTCCCCCGTGTCTCTTATTTAAGGATTTTTTCCTCCCACCACTAGGTCCGCGTGCTTTTTGCTCCATTTGGTCTATGACATTTGGATGATCATCTTCATCAATTGATAGGCTCCTGCCTTCAGGAGCACTGTCTCCCTCCCCCACATTAGTCAGTTTAAAGCCCTCCTGATGAGGTTTCTGAGATTTTTGGCAAAAACATTTCTCCCAACCGTTGTGAGGTGCAGCCCATCGCTTGCCAGAAGTCCATCTTCAAGAAACTGCAGTCCGTGATCTAAGAATCCAAACCGTTCCTGTTTACACCATCTGCGAAGCCAGCTGTTCACATTCAACATGAAGGACTGTCAGACTTTGATCTTTGGGGTTGGCTACTCAAATTAGCCAACCCCAAAGATTGTCGAAGGCTGGCTTCGACAACTACTCAAAGGGATCGTTTTGACCCTAGGCACCTAGGGTTTTAGACCCCCCCAACTGTCAATCACTGTGCTCTGCAGGAAAAGGCCTCCTGCAGATACCCTCTTATTAAGAGGTGTGTTCTGCAAAATACAGGAGTCGCACCTTTAGTTTTGTGGCACCTGGCCTTTGGAATGCCCTTCCCTTGAATATTACATTTAGCAGGAGCTTGGACTAGACGACTCTACAATTTTGTGATTCTATGACTGGAGAGGTGCCACCTCTTTTTGGTACCAGTTGAAGACCTTCCTCTTCCAACAAGCCTTTTAAGATTAAATATTTCCCAGTCTGCATCTCTACTGGAATGGTATGTTTTTAAGAGGTTTTTATCATTTTATCACGTTTGCTGCCTTGGGCAACTTTGGGATAGAAGTTTAATAAACAAAAAAAAAAAAAAAACCAAACAAACAAACAAATACATTAATAAAAAAAGTCCCTGACAAGAATACCACTGAATGCAGGAAGAGCAGAGGACTGGAGTTACAGGAACTAATTCATCTTTTTCTCTCTTAGTCCACTTCTATTTTACTTTGATCCATTTTTAAATCTGTGAGTCCTTTGATTCCCTTTGTCAACAGAATCGATTTTTGGAGCAAAGGGTGAGCTGCTGAAAGGAGAGCTATTTATTTTTCCACTATTTATTTTTCAGGTTTCTGAGATTCTTGGCAAAAACATTTCTCCCAACCGTTGTGAGGTGCAGCCCATCACTTGCCAGAAGTCCATCTTCAAGAAACTGCAGTCCGTGATCTAAGAATCCAAACCGTTCCTGTTTACACCATTTGCGAAGCCAGCTGTTCACTTCCACTATTTTTCCCTCTCTCCCTGGGCCACGTCGTTCAACTGGGAGGACAGATGAGATGACAATTTGTGCATTTAGTTGCTTCAATTTCCTGCCGAGGGCCTCGTAGTCTCTTTTGATCTTCTGGAGGCTATTGCTTGCAGTGTCATTGGTTCCCACATGAACCAAGAGGAAGGGGTATTTGTCAGTGGGTTTTATGATTCCTTGCAGTCGTTCAGTTACATCTTGGATCTTAGCCCCGGGGAGTCAGCACACTTCCCGAGACATCTTGTCAGGCCCACAGTTCACTGCTTCTGTTCCCCTCAGTAGGGAATCCCCTATCACCACTACACGCCTCCTCTTAGGTTTGGTCGGGGTTCTTCCGTGAGCTGTCCGTTCCAAGGTCGCCTGCACATTCCCTGAGGACTGACTTTGCTGCTCGTCTTCATATACCTGATCGACTGTAATGAGGGAGAGATCCTCAAATGGAGTCTGCTCTTCGTCTTCCATGCTAGGGGAGAGGACCTCAAAGCGATTGTGTATTTCTAAACAATCAGAGCGAACCCTGGGCCTCCTACTTCTTTGAGTCACGTTTCTCCATATATCTGGCTCCTGTGTTGGTGAACTAGCCTCCTTCTCAGGGGAGTCCCCTGTCTCCTCCTTGGTGGAGACGGTGTGCTCTGTTGCTTCCAAGAAGAGCTCCAGCTCTCTAATTCTTTGGAGCGTAGCTACACGTTCCTCCAGTTGCTGGACTTTGTCTTTTAAGAGGGCAATCAACATGCAATTGCTACAGGTAAAGCTGCCTGCAACCTTTGGCAAGATGGCAAACATTGCGCAGGAACCGCAGGCGACTGCAGCTGTTCCCTCCCCCTCCATCTTGAGAATGTGTCATTGGGGGTGGCTACAGCGGTCCTCCATCATAAAAAGCGTGAAGACAGGACAAATAACTCCTCCCACAAAAAAACCCTAGGTCTCCCCCAACGAACGTTTGAGACTAGCTCCCCTAAATCTACACGATGGATCAAACTGCGCGCGCTGCTGCCCTGCAAGCTCTGATAAGCTCTTCCCACAGCTAATCACCTGCCTCAACAGAAACCCTGCCCCCTCTGACCTTTGCACAGGGAGAACAGCTAATCAGCCACAAAGAAACACACACACACAAGAAAACCCTTTTTGCTCTTCCTTCAACTGCTGCCCTGCGAACGGCGATCTGGCACTTCTCCCTCTTTACCTTGAGCGCGGCCTCCTGGAACCTGGTCAGTACGGTGTGGAGGCGCTCGAACAGCTGCTGGTGTGAGTCTGCGGACACCAAGACATCATCAAAATATGGTACCATGCCCGGAAGCCCTTGCAGGAGACGCTCCATAAGGCTTTGGAAGATCCCAGGAGCCACATTTACTCCGAACTACAAACGGCGGCAACAGAATGCCCCTCGGTGGGTGACGATTGTCGGGGCTTCAGCGGTGGCATCATCGACGGGCAGTTGTTGATGGGCTTGGGCAAGGTTCAGCTTAGCAAAGACCTTACCCTCATCCAAGGAACGCAGCAGGTGTTGAACAATAGGAACCGGGTAAGCGTGCTGCTGAAGTGCCTTGTTGATTGTGCACTTGTAGTCGGCGCAGATTCTCACCAACCCATCCGGCTTGACAGGCGTGATGATGGGGGTTTCCCACTTGGCGTGGTCAACTGGCTCCAAAACTCCTTGGGCGATCAGCTTGTCCAATTGTTCATCCACCTTAGCCTTGAGAGCAAAGGGAACCCGGCGTGGCTTTAGCTTCATGGGGGCGACTTGTGGATCAAGGCTAAAGGAGATGGGCGTACCTGTATATTGCCCCAAGTGCCGTCAAAAACCTCAGCAAAGTCTTTGACCAGATCCTCAGTCTCTGCGTTAGAGATGCAGTTGATGCTGGTGACTTCCATCAAACCAGTCTAGCCCTAGGAGGCTTGGCCGCTGACCTTCGACCACCACCAGTCAGAGCAGGCCTGAAAAATCCTTGAAGGTGATCTGGAACCGGCCAACGCCTACCACGGGAATGTTGTTTCCCTGGTAGTCTCTCAGGTGTACACGGTGAGAGTCGAGTTGCCTTTTAGACACTCTGGGTACCAGTCTTTTGATGGTGCTCCAAGACACGATGGACAGGGCAGACCCAGTGTCAATCTCCATGTCACATGGAGCTCCTTCAATGAGCACCGTGACGTTTAGCTTGCGTCGCGTAGGCGAGTCGGTTTGGCCAATAGTGGTTCCAGACGGGCAGTGGCAGTTGGTGAGAGCGAAACAGCTTTCCTTGGCGGACTGGAGTGAAGACTTGGACTTGTGAGGCAGTGAAGGGGGGGTGCCGGACGGAGCCAATCGGCAGACCTTAGCAATGTGGCCCCTTCTGGAACACTTCTGACAGATGGCATCTCTGAATCGACACTTGGCACGGGAATGGTTGCCTCCGCAGCCGGCATATTCCGATTGACCTTTGGACTTCTGTTGGAACTTCCTGCGCTCCCGCTTTATCTGGTGCACATCATCGTCTTCACTGGAGGATGCCTCATCACTGCTGGCCTCTTCATGATGCACTGGAACTGGCTTCCTAGCAAGACGTGGGCTGCTGGCTTGAGGATCAGCAGCTTCCGAGGCCACGGCCTCCTCAATGGCTTTCTGCAGCGTGAGGTCTGGTTTGGCGAGGAGACACCGTTGCAGACAGATGTCCCGGACCCCGCAGGCGAATCGATCCATCAGGGCATCGTCTAAGTCTCAGAACTTGCAGTGCATTGCAGCCTGTCGCAGGGTGGTGGTGTAGTTGTTGATTGACTCCCCTGCTGCCTGGTTCCGGTGATAAAACGCATGGCGGGCAGCAATCTTGGATGGCTTTGGCGCGTAGTGGTTGCGGAGCTTCTCTTGAATCGTGTCCCACGGAGCTGCCTGGACTGCTTCAGGTGCAAGCTGCTTCAGGTGCAAGCAATGCTCAGGCCATCTCAAACACCTCAGGCCCACAGAGGATTCTTCTTTCTATGTAGATGGAACCCAAAACAACCTGTTTTGCTTTGTTTAGCCTTATTACACTTCGCTTTGCTATTTGTGGGTGAATGAACAATTTGTTCAGGACCTGAGACAGTGGTGGGCAACCCAAATTCCCTTCTAAATTCCCTTCCTGGCAGGAACTACATGGTACAGCGCTGCAGATCTATGCTCTGCATTCTTCAGTCTCCCTCTAGCCCCTGAGAGTCAATTCCTCTTTGCCTTCACCTGGGGACCTAGTTAACTAACCTGGACCAGACTACCCCAGGGTTATGCGGAATCACCCGCTATATTTTCTGCAATATTACACCAGGATTTACAGGATGTACATCTGTCTGGTCTACCTATCTGCTCTATGTAGACAACATTTTAATATGTTCTACCAGCGAGGAGGCGTGTAAATTATTATATTTTTTTAATAATATTTTTTATTGCATTTTTTCCCAGATAAAGACACAGTCAGATATACAAAGAAACAAGAACAAAGAGAAAAGAAAAAAGAAAAATTCGTCATTTCAGAACTTTTTTCAATCTTCTACCGGACTTCCCCACATCTCCCTCACCATGCATTCTTAACAATAAAAATATCAGCAAATTATAACCTTGTTTCATGCGTTCCTTTTGTACTTTCAGATAGTTGCTTTTTGTGTTTAAATTCCTTATTATCAATTTACTCTAAAAACAAATGTTATTTTAAACATTAGTCCTTTCATTAATATAATTTAGTTTCATAAACCGTCCAATCTCGTTGCTGGAGCTAGCCTTTCAAAATCATGCGAAATCTTATAATTCATATAACTTATAAAGTTTTTGCAGATAGTCCTTAAATTTTTGCCAATCCTCCTCCATTGCTTCTTCTCCCAAATCTCGGATCCTGGCAGTCATCTCAGCCAGCTCCATATAGTCCATCAATTGCGTTTGCCACTCTTCCAGTGTGGGCAAATCTTGAGTCTTCCAATATTTGGCGATAAGAATTCTTGCTGCTGTGGTTGCATACATAAAAAACGTTCTATCCTTCTTTAACACCTTTTGGCCGACAATGCCCAGGAGGAAGGCCTCTGGTTTCTTAGGGAAGGTGTACTTAAACACCTTTTTTAACTCATTGTAGATCATTTCCCAGAAGGCCTTCACTTTTGGACAAGTCCATCAAAGGTGAAAAAATGTCCCTTCAGCCTCCTTGCATTTCCAGCATTTATTATCAGACAAATGGTATATCTTAGCAAGCTTGACTGGGGTCATGTACCACCTGTATATCATTTTCATAATGTTTTCTTTCAAGGCATTACATGCCGTAAACTTCATACCGGTGGTCCATAACCTTTCCCAGTCTTCAACATAATGTTGTACCCAATGTCTTGAGCCCATTTTATCATGGCTGATTTAACTGTCTCATCCTGAGTGTTCCATTTAAGCAGCAAGTTATACATTCTCGATAATACCTTGGTCCTTGGTTCTAACAGTTCTGTCTCTAGTTTCGATTTTTCCACCTGGAATCCTATTTTTTTATCCAACTTAAAAACCTCTTGAATTTGAGCATAATGGAACCAATCTTGCACCTTATTCTTTAGTTTTTCATAGCTCTGCAACCTCCAATTATCTCCAATTTTTTCTACTATTTCCCAATATTTCAGCCAACCGGCCTCCATATTGGGTTTTTTCGGGCCTTAGCCTCCACTGGTGATAGCCACCTCGGGGTCTTACTTTCTAGTAAGTCTTTATATTTTGTCCAGACCATAAATATTGCTTTTCTGACAATATGGTTTTTGAACATTTTATGGGTTTTTACCTTGTCATACCACAAATACGCATGCCATCCTAACGAGTTATTAAAACCTTCCAGATCTAGGACATCAGTGTTCTCTAAAAGCAACCAATCTTTCATCCAGCAGAAGGCTGCAGCTTCATAATATAACCTTAAGTCTGGCAGGGCAAACCCCCCTCTTTCTTTTGCATCAGTTAGTATTTTAAATTTTATTCGGAGCTTTTTGCCCTGCCAAACAAACTTTGAGATATCCTTCTGCCACTTTCCAAAACATTCCACTCTGTCCAAGATCTGTAGAGTTTGAAACAAAAACAACATCTTTGGCAATACGTTCATCTTTATAGCTGCGATTCGGCCCAACAAGGAAAGTTTCAGTCTTGACCAAGTTTCTAGGTCTTTTTTAACTTCTGACCAACATTTTTCATAGTTATCTTTAAATAAATTCAAATTTTTGGAAGTCAAGTTAACCCCCAGGTATTTCACTTTTTTAACCACATTTAACTCTGTTTCCCTCTGAAACCCATCTGTTTCTGAAGATGTCAAGTTTTCCCCCAAAACTTTGGTTTTTTGTTTATTCAACTTAAATCCCGCCACCCGACCAAACTCCTGAATCAGTTCTAAAACTCTTTTTGTACTAGATTCTGGCTCCTGTAATGTTAAAACCAAATCATCTGCAAAAGCTTTCAGTTTATATTGTTTCGCTCCGACCCGTACTCCTTGTACCAGCCGGTCCTCCCTAATCATATTCAAGAGCACCTCCAGGACTGAGATAAATAATAGGGGGGAGAGAGGGCACCCCTGCCGTGTTCCTTTTTCAATTTGGAACTCTTCTGTCACCACATTGTTCACTATTAACTTAGCTTTTTGTTCTGAATAAATTGCTTCTAAACCATTTTCAAACCCCCGTCCCACTCCCATCCCTTCCAAGTTTTTCTTCATAAACTTCCAGGAAATGTTGTCAAAGGCCTTCTCCGCATCAATAAAAATTAACACTGCTTTAGTGTTGATGTTAGTTTGTAAAAGTTCCAAAATGTCAATAATATTCCTAGTGTTGTCAAACAAATGTCTGCCTGGGAGAAAGCCTGCCTGGTCCTTGTGAATTACTTCATTTAATACCTTTTTAAATCTACTCGCCAAAATGTCTGCAAATATTTTGTAATCCACATTTAGGAGTGAGATGGGACAGTAGTTCTTAAGCTGATTCTTTTCAGTTTCCACTTTAGGTATCAATGTAATGACAGCTTCTTTCCACGTTTCCGGTGCCCTCCCTCCCTCCATGATCTGATTACAAACCTCCATTAGTGGTTGTGTCAAATAATTTTTTAATATCTTATAATACTTGGAGGTAAGTCCATCTGGGCCTGGAGATTTGCCCAGCTGCATATTCTGAATGGCATCCTCAATTTCCTGTTGTGTTATTCTATAGTTCAAGATTGATCTCTTCTCCTGAGATAGTTTTGGTAGGCCATTTGCTTTTAAAAATTGATCCATCTCAAACACTTCCTCGGGTCCTTGCGTGTACAGTTTTTTAAAATATTTCTGGAAACACTTTCTAATTTCATCTGGTTTCTGAATGTTTTCCCCTTCAACCTCTAGATTGGTAACATAGTTCGATTTTTGTCTCTTTTTCAACTGCCATGCTAGCAGTTTCCCACATTTATTTGCCGATTCAAAAGATCTTTGTTTCATTTGTTTAATTTTCCATTCCAATTCTTGATTTGTCAATTTCTGGTGGTGGTGGAATTTAATTTCTCTTAGAATCTCTTTTGATTTTGGTTTTAATCTCAATTTTTTCTCTCCGTCTCTTATCTTCTCTAATATCTTATCCTTTTTTCCATTCCAGAGTTTTTTCTTGATCGTATTCTGTTGTATCAGAAACCCTCTCATTACAGCTTTACTTGCGTCCCCGATTGTTCTCTTTTCCACCGAGGTGTTCAAATTGATTTCAAAATAGTCCTTTAAAGTTTTTTGGGCCTTCTTTACAATCTCTTGATCTCTTAGTAGGTTGTCATTCATTTTCCATCTGAAGGAACCGGCTGGAGTAAGTCTCAATTCCATTTTCAAAGCGTTATGGTTGGAGCAAGTCTTTGGGCAGATTTCCACTCTTCTAGTCTTAGGAGCCAGCCCTCTAGTTGTCCAAATTTGGTCGATTCTTGTCCATGACAGGTGGGCCTCAGAAAAGAAGGTTCCTTCTTTACCTAAGGGGTTTCTTGTCCTCCAGATATCAATCAAATCCATATTGTCGGTTAGTTCAAAAAAAGTTTTTGGTAGTCTGCCTTCCTTGGTTAAGTTTTGGTTTTGTGACTTATCCATATAGGTAGAAACCACCCCGTTCATATCTCCCATCACAATGATGTTGGAATAATCCAGATAGTCCAGCAATGTCTCATGTAGCTTCTTGTAAAATTCCGATTTCCCCTCATTTGGTGCATAAATTCCTAATATCAAAACTTTTTCTCCTTGAGTTTGTATCTCAATTGCCAAAATTCTTCCTTGTTCATCTTTAAACAAAAATTTCGGTGACAAGTTCTCCTTAGCATAGATCACCACGCCTCTCTTTTTAACTCTATCTGATGAAATAAATTCTTGGCCTAGTCTTTTGTTGATTAACACTTTCCTGTGGAGTCTAGTCACATGTGTTTCCTGCAGACAAATAATATCCAAGTGTTCTTTTTTCAAGATATGAAAGATCCTTCTTCTTTTTTCCGGGGAATTTGCTCCATGAATATTCCAACTATACAGCTGCAGAGACATCCTGAATCAATCTGTTGTTTCTCTTTATGGGGTGTCCTTCTTTTCGTCCGAACCCGGGGGTGTGGGAGTTGGTACTATACCAGGCTGTGACGGTGGCCAAGGAATTGCTGCTCCCTTCTGCAAGTCCTCTCCGTAGTCGTGCAGGAACTTCTTGTTGTCTTCTATTGTTTTAATTTTAACTTTCTTTCCTTTATAGTTAAAGGATAGGCCTTGGGGAAACTCCCACCTGTAAGGGATCGCGTTGCCTCTCAGGAGTCTTTACCGGTGGTAAAACGCATGGCGGGCAGCAATCTTGGATGGCTTTGGCGCGTAGTGGTTGCGGAGCTTCTCTTGAATCGTGTCCCACGGAGCTGCCTGGACTGCTTCAGGTGCAAGCTGCTTCAGGTGCAAGCAATGCTCAGGCCATCTCAAACACCTCAGGCCCACAGAGGATTCTTCTTTCTATGTAGATGGAACCCAAAACAACCTGTTTTGCTTTGTTTAGCCTTATTACACTTCGCTTTGCTATTTGTGGGTGAATGAACAATTTGTTCAGGACCTGAGACAGTGGTGGGCAACCCAAATTCCCTTCTAAATTCCCTTCCTGGCAGGAACTACATGGTACAGCGCTGCAGATCTATGCTCTGCATTCTTCAGTCTCCCTCTAGCCCCTGAGAGTCAATTCCTCTTTGCCTTCACCTGGGGACCTAGTTAACTAACCTGGACCAGACTACCCCAGGGTTATGCGGAATCACCCGCTATATTTTCTGCAATATTACACCAGGATTTACAGGATGTACATCTGTCTGGTCTACCTATCTGCTCTATGTAGACAACATTTTAATATGTTCTACCAGCGAGGAGGCGTGTAAATTAGACACAAAACACCTCCTTCTCGAGCTAGCATATAAAGGACACAAGGTGTCCCCTAAGAAGCTGCAATACTGCAAGCAGGAAGTAAAATACCTCGGACATATCCTGGGGATAGGCACCCAAAGCCTAGCAACTGACAGAATAGAGGCAGTCACCAAAATCCCCCTCCCCAAAACAAAGAGACAATTGCCAGGCTTCCTTGGTATGGCAGGCTTCTGCCAAGCTTGGATTGCCGGCTACAGCGAAATAACTAAACCCCAGTCCACTATGACCCGCCAAGATCATCCTGATGAACTGGTTTGGGGAGAGGAAGCCTATAACACCTTTGAAAGCCTTAAGAGGGAATTACGATCTGCCCCCGCCTTGGGCCTCCTGGACTATCGCATCCCTTTCAACCTATTCATTCATGAACAAATGGGGGTAGCCTCAGGAGTTCTTACCCAGCCCTTCCGAGATCAAGAAAGGCCAGTGGCATATTACAGTCTATAACTCAATACTGCAAAGGGAGCAGTGAGTTGCTTGAGAGCCATTGCTGCCACTGCACTCCTCCTTCAAAAGGCTCAAGAGACAGTGTTGGGACATAAGATCACAATACACGTTCCCCACGCAGTCTCAACCCTTCTAGCTCTAAGGGGCTGCCACCACTTCTCAAACCCACGTCTAAACCGTTATGAAGCCCTCCTGTTAACTCCATACAATGTCACTATTAAACGGGTCAACTCCCTAAACCCAGCAACCCTACTACCCCTCCTGTTGCGTTCGCAAAGTAAAGGAAGGATTGAACTCTGATTAATAAGAATACACACAGAGGCTTGAACCAGCAAGACTCTGGGAAGGGTGCATATAAATTGTCTCTCTCTCTCTCTGTGCCTGTCCATGTGCAGCCCCTGGCCCAGGCCGTTTTATTCACAAAAGAACTTTTTACAGAGTGTTCGTAAGAACCAATCAGATTTCTTCTGAGCATTTCCACAAACCCACGTGGGGACAAGTTAAACTACTAAAACTAATTAAGCACAAATATTTCTGGGGTAAACAAAGAACAGAACTACAAAGAGCATATGGCAACCCCGGAGGTAATAAACAATCAGTACATATGATAAGAAGGATGACCAGGAGGACAGCGGATCATTATCACCTTCATGTGAGATCTGTTTCCTGGCCCTAAGATTAACATCCTAAGATTAATATATAAGAAACTGCTTCAAAGAAACTTGCCCACTATCTTTATGGCCCATGATGCCTGCCTGGTGAAGCAACTGCTGTGTACGTGACATGTGAGGAAGAGAGGAATGGAACAGGGATGCAGGGGTGTAGATTGATCAAGAATCATATCAAAATATGATATGTCAGGAAAAAAGCAGCAATGTGAGAGCGAGCTGCAGGTGGCTGCAAAGCAAAACAGGATGTTGATGTTTGGGACTGTACCATGGGAACGAAGGGGCAGTCTATTCACTGTTCTGAGCACCGGATGTTAGCTCAGAGTGTCATCTGACCTGTACTGGAAGTACAGGGGTGGAGTTTTTTCTCTCTACTGTTGGAGTCTGATGAGTGCAGACGCGTTTCTCTGTACTGCTGCAAAGACAGAAATAAAGCGATGTAAATAGAATTCTGTCTGTCTCTTTCCCCCTCCCTGAGGGAGGCAGGGAGGAGGGAGGAGTGGTGTGTCCCTCTCACGCTGAGTGGGATCGCCGATAGTGACCTAGCCTGTATCCTGCCGGGAGACGCAGACGGGGAGGTCAACAAGGATCTTAAGCCGAGTGCCTGGAGAGTGGCCAGTTTTCCCTCTGATAAGGCTTAAGAATCCAACATAAACCCAGTCAACGCAATGCTTTCATTGCTGACACAGATGGCTTACCCTATATCTGTTATAATTCCTCATAGCAATCCCACCTGATCACTACATCTCTGGATATTTGCACTCCTACACCCACCCAGATGATGGCACCCTGCACCATGATTGTACAAAGATAGTCCAACAAGCTGAGAAACCCCAAGAAGATTTAGACCACCTCCCTCTAGAAAACCCGGATCTAATACTCTACACAGACGGCAGTTCCAAAGTCATAAACGGGGAAAGGAAGACTGGATATGCCGTAGTCTCTGACTTCAAAGTCTTAGAAGCCAACCCTATAAACCCTCAATATAGTGCCCAGGCGGCAGAGTTAATTGCCCTCATAAGGGCTTGTGAGATTAGCGAAGGAAGAAGGACAACACTGACAGCAAATATTGCTTCGGACTAGTACACACAACTGGCCAGATATGGCTCCAAAGAGGCTTCCTGACCGCAGCTGGTTCTCAGCTCTCCCACGCCGCCCTAGTGGAAAGGTTACTAACAGCCATCCACATGCCCAAAGCAATAGCCATCGTCCATTGCAAAGCACATACAAAGGGGAGGGACTCAGTCTCCAAAGGTAACAGGCAAGCCGACAGGGCAGCCCAAATGGCCTCACTACATCCCCCAGAGGACGAGACTGAGTTCCAAGGTATACAACTCCCTGCCAACATTGACTTCAAACAAATGTACCAATCGGCCACTGAAGAGGAAAAAACAATGTGGGAATCCATGGGCGCCAACAAAACGGGTGGCGTCTGGCTCCTCCCAGACGGCAGAACCGTCATGCCAAAAGCCTGGACTCCAAAATTTGTGAGGGTCCTCCACCAACAGACACATTGGGGAAAGGGAAGACTAATAGACCATGTCCAAAGGTGCTGGTATGCTCCAGGGATAGCGGCTGCAGCCACAGCAGCCTCAAAGAATTGCATAACATGCATAACATGAGAGTTTACAGCTGGATTTCATCGACTTACCCCAGTGTCAGGGGTTCAAACATGCCCTAATCATAGTGGACAAATTCTCCTCCTGTGTGGAGGAATTCCCTTGCAAGAAGGCAACTGCTTCAGTACTCGCCAGGGCCCTTTTACAAGATATCATTCCCCGGTATGGAGTACCCCATCGACTGGACAGTGACTGCAGAGGCAGTCCAACAGGAGGCCCAAGCTCTTCGAATAAAGTGGGAATTCCATACACCCTACCACCCAGCCTCATCAGGACAAGTAGAGAGCATGAATCAAGAGGTAAAGGTACAGCTAGGGAAACTTTGTAGTACCACCGGACTAAAATGGGTAAATGCACTCCCACTAGTTCTCCATAATATTCGGAGTGCCCCCACTGGACCGTTAAAACTGTCCCCCTTTGAACTTCTGTTTGGGAGACCCCCTCCCTCTGTTTATAACACTTTATTTCCCCTCTTGGAACTTGAGGTGGGGGAAGCAGAACTTACTAATTATGTCATTCAGCTCCAAAAACAGCTACAACATCTCCACAAGTATGCTGCCATAGAGGGACAGAATCTACCAATCAA
Organism: Podarcis bocagei; assembly: GCF_964188305.1. NCBI lineage: Eukaryota > Metazoa > Chordata > Lepidosauria > Squamata > Lacertidae > Podarcis > Podarcis bocagei. The sequence goes on from NC_138131.1 coordinate 81,547,257, forward strand.
CGTCCCAGCACACTCCTTCCACCTGGGGGACTGGATCCTGGTTAAAGTGTACCAGAAGCTGCCCCTTCAACCTGCCTGGGAGGGCCCGTACCAAGTACTTCTAACCTCGCCTACTGCTGTGAAGGTGGGAGAAAAGAACGCCTGACTACATCACACTAGGTGCAAGGCAGCACCACTGCCCCAGGAGGCGCAGGAGAGCCAGGGAGAGGACTACACCTTTGATGCCCCGCCTCCTGCCGCAACCTCCTACATCAACGAGGACGAGGCCCAACAGACCGGACCAGATCGGGGTCAGGATCGGGCCCAACAGACCGGACCAGATCAGAGTCAGGATTGGGCCCAACAGACTGGACCAGATACCACCTCTGAGCCCATCTGGACCTCCGAAGTTGTCCTGGACACAACCGCCATCAAACTACACCTCAAACATGTTTGACAGCTCAACTGACAGCTCCACTGACAGCTCATTGCTTCGTCGCTTTCCTTCAGCGCTCCGTTTGACAGCTCAACCGACAGCTCCACTGACAGCTCACCACTTCATAGCCCAACTCCTCTTTTCCGAGCGCCAACCCAGCCCTCCGTTCATCCTGTTTACCACCCCGCTGCTGAACATGGAATATTGCCCACCCTTTTTATCCTCTCCTCCCTGACCAGGATCTCCGCTTTCGCGTCGAGCCACTGCACTGGATTACAAACAAACTACCATTTCTTGGACTTTCACAGTATCGAATCTGGGGGGAAATCCAACCCTGACTGAATGGGGGACTTGGACTTCTGTCTCTCTGTGTCACTGACTCTGTTGCACCATTCATTAGTACCCAGACTTACCAATAACCAGTACTGGGAACTCTTTATACGAGACCAAAATCTCCAACGTATAGGGTCAGCCGTCCTCACTCTCAACCATCAGTATTGGTACTGATATGTACCATGGGGACATATTCACCCAGTGCTTTTCAAGCTGCACTGGCTCCCGGTGGAATACAGGGTCAGATTTAAGGTGCTGCTTTTGACCTTTAAAGCCCTTCACGGCCTAGGACCCTCGTACCTATGGGACCGCCTCTCCCGGTATGCCCCACGGTCCATAAATAGTAACACTCTAGTGGTCCTGGGCCCTAAGGAAGTTAGATTGGCTTCAACCAGTGCCAGGGCCTTTTCAACTCTGGCTGGTGGAACGCTCTGCCTCATGAGACCAGGGCCCTGCAGGATCTGATTTCTTTCCGCAGGGCCTGTAAGACAGAGTTGTTCCACCTGGCCATTGGCTTGGAGCCAATTTGATTCCCTCCCTCTCTTTCTTTTTTCTTTTCCTTCTCCTCCTGCGAGGAGACTACATTTTAATATTTTAATGTTTCAATATTTTATTGTTGTATTTTTAATTTTGTTTTTAAGTTGTAATAATTCAACTTGTTTTTATTATTGCTTGTAAGCCGCCCTGAGCCTGGCCTTGGCTGGGGAGGGTGGGGTATAAATAAAAAATATTATTATTATTATTATTATTATTATTATTATTATTATTATTATTATTATTACTGCCTGAGATGCAACAATGGGACTTACCTACTTTATGGCCAGGGAGAGATCTCTAGAAATCTGAACTGGACCGAAATCGAAGCCGGAGGGGCTACACACGTGTACACAGACTCACACCACCCTTCCGAAAATTTGATCTTTGGTTTCCAATGCCTTTTTATGACCCCTGAGCCATGAAAACCCTAACTGCAAGGACTCCGCCTAAGACAATTCTGTTGCCTATGGAGCCTTGGACTCACTCATGACTGGAGAGGGGCAGAGTACCTGGAGGGTTGGCACCATCCTATACACCCCTCCCACACCCCTGTGTGGGACAACGCCGGTCCTTTGAGATGTGGCGGGATTGCTAAGGACAGGCGGCTCCTGAATACCACTGACCCACTATACCCAGTTGGCATCGCGCCCCGGCAGCTTGGCACAGACCTCTCCTTCCCGGGAGAAGATCTCCTTTTGTCCTGGGAGCAGAACTCTTACATCAAACTTCTTAGCCAGGTGGCTAAAGAAAGTCCCTACTTCAACTGTTGGATCTGTGCCCACGCACCCAGCCACCTCCAGCAAAGTCTTCCACTAGTTCCAGTAGTCATAACACTGGAACAATACCGTTCCGGAGATGTTGCCTCCTTATAGGAAAGCATTATATAATGTCTGGACTAGATATAAAGATTTGTTGGAAAATAAAACTCCAAGATGGCTGTCGCCAATGGAGGCTAAAGCTGTGAAAAAACTCAAGATGGAGGCTAAATGGCCAAAATATTGGGAAATTTTGGAACAACAGGGTGACAAACTGAAACTTCAGAGCCATGAGAAATTGAAGACCAAAGTACGAGATTGGCTCCATTATTACCAAATAATGGAAGTGTATAAACAGGACAGGAAAATTGGCTTCCAGGTGGAGAAATCAAAATTAGAAACAGAATTGCTAGAACCCAATGCTAAGAATTTGTCAAGAATGTATAACTTGTTGCTGAAATGGAATACACAAGATGAAACAGTTAAATCAGCTATGATTAAGTGGGCACAGGACATTGGTCATAACATCATGTTTGCTGACTGGGAACAGTTGTGGACCACCGGTTTGAAATTTACGGCATGTAATGCCTTAAAGGAAAATATTATGAAAATGATCTATAGGTGGTACATGACCCCAGTCAAGCTAGCAAAAATCTACCATTTGCCTGATAATAAGTGTTGGAAATGTAAAGAAACTGAAGGTACTTTTTATCACCTTTGGTGGATGTGCCCGAAGATTAAGGCTTTCTGGGAAATGATATATAATCAATTGAAAAAGGTACTTAAATGTACTTTCCCTAAGAAACCAGAGGCCTTTCTCTTGGGCATTGTCGGCCAATTGGTGCCAAAGAAAGACAGAACTTTCTTTATGTATGCGACCACAGCAGCAAGAGTACTACTCATCGCAAAGCATTGGAAGACTCAAGATCTACCCACTCTGGAAGAATGGCAGATGAAGGTGATAGACTATATGGGACTGGCTGAAATGACCGGCAGAATCCGTGATCAGGGGAAAGAGACGGCGGATGAAGATTGGAAGAAATTTAAAATTTATCTTAAGAAATATTATAAAATTAATGAATGCTAAAATGTCGAGGTTCTAGAAAAAAAGGCGATTACAGCTGTAAAAGATTAAGTAAAAGAAAAGAATAAGGGAAAAATTTGACAAAACTAAAAGTTAGGATTTGCTGAAATAAGTTTGGGAATTGGGATGCAGAAAGGGGAGGTATGAGGAAGTCGGCGAAGTAAGGTTTAAGAAAAAGGGATATGAAATTATGCATGTTTGTTTGTGTACTTGTTTGTTTGTAGTGTGTATTGTTTGTGTTTATAAAAACTGTGAAAAACCAATAAAAATGTTATAAAAAAAGAGATGTTGCCTCCTTACCCACAAATATCTGTACCTCACAGGTCCCACCAAGGGACCCCTCTGTCGCCGCTTCACCGGAGAAGGGACCTCTATCGGAACTAGCACCTGCAATGTCAACCTCAAGACACTGAGATCCAGCGCCGAGGGTCTTCTGGCGGTTCCCTCATTGCGAGAAGTGAGGCTACAGGGAACCAGACAGAGGGCCTTCTCGGCAGTGGCGCCCGCCCTGTGGAACACCCTCCCATCAGATGTCAAAGAGATAAATAATTACCTGAGATTCAGAAGACATCTTAAGGCAGCCTTGTTCAGGGAAGTTTTTAATATGTAACGCTGTACTGTTTTTAACACTGATTGTGAGCCGCCCAGAGTGGCTGGGGAAACTCAGCCAGATGGGCGGGGTATAAATAATAAATTATTATTATTATTATTATTATTATTATTATTATTATTATTATTATTATTATTATTATTATTAAAGATTCTAGCCACAGGACAAGTGACTGTCACCAACCCGACGCGTTCCCAGACCTTTCCAAACCTCACCCTCGCCTGGGCCAACGCAATCGGCCACCCACCCACTTGGAAGCCACAACACTCAGACCTTATGCTATTGCAGACCTTTGCATCTGGCAGAATGGAATCGTTCCTCAGTGGCTTGTTCTGGGTGTGCAGACACCGGGCATACACCTGGATAAGCCCACACATGTCTGGGTCCTGCTTTGTCGGATACATTGTCCCTGGGATTAGGGTCACCCCGCATCTACCACCCGGGAGACAGGGGAATAAAAGGGAACAAAAGGACCTGTCAGATCTCTCTGACATCGCCGCTGTCAATGGAGAGACTGTGAGTCGGGCACTGTTCCCTGCTTACGGAGCTGGATCTAACCACGTCAACATTCTCAGACTCACCGACATCCTCCTGAAGTTCATGCAAGAAGCCACTCAGATAACAGACTCTTTGGTATCTGACTTCTCTGAGGTAGGTTACAAACGAGGATTGCTACAGACTTTTTTTTGTCAAGTCAAGGGGGGACCTGTGCTTTGATAGGCGCCGAATGTTGCACATATGTGACTGACCAATCCTTGAACATCACCGGACACTTAAATAACATACACGAATTGGCAGGGAGGCTCAGTGACATTAGAATCATAGAATCATAGAATCATAGAATCATAGAGTTGGAAGAGACCACAAGGGCCATCGAGTCCAACCCCCTGCCAAGCAGGAAACACCATCAGAGCACTCCTGACATATGGTTGTCAAGCCTCTGCTTAAAGACCTCCAAAGAAGGAGACTCCACCACACTCCCTGGCAGCAAATTCCACTGTCAAACAGCTCTTACTGTCAGGAAGTTCTTCCTAATGTTTAAGTGGAATCTTCTTTCTTGTAGTTTGGATCCATTGCTCCGTGTCCGCTTCTCTGGAGCAGCAGAAAACAACCTTTCTCCCTCCTCTATGTGACATCCTTTTATATATTTGAACATGGCTATCATATCACCCCTTAACCTCCTCTTCTCCAGGCTAAACATGCCCAGCTCCCTTAACCGTTCCTCATAAGGCATCGTTTCCAGGCCTTTGACCATTTTGGTTGCCCTCCTCTGGACACGTTCCAGTTTGTCAGTGTCCTTCTTGAATTATGGTGCCCAGAACTGGACACAGTACTCCAGGTGAGGTCTGACCAGAGCAGAATACAGTGGCATTATTACTTCCCTTGATCTAGATGCTATACTCCTATTGATGCAGCCCAGAATTGCATTGGCTTTTTTAGCTGCCGCGCCACACTGTTGGCTCATGTCAAGTTTGTGGTCAACCAAGACTCCTAGATCCTTTTCACATGTACTGCTCTCAAGCCAGGTGTCCCCCATCTTGTATTTGTGCCTCTCATTTTTTTTGCCCAAGTGCAATACTTTACATTTCTCCCTGTTAAAATTCATCTTGTTTGTTTTGGCCCAGTTCTCTAATCTGTCAAGGTCGTTTTGAAGTGTGATCCTGTCCTCTGGGGTGTTAGCCACCCCTCCCAGTTTGGTGTCATCCGCAAATTTGATCAGGATGCCCTTGAGTCCATCATCCAAGTCATTAATAAAGATGTTGAATAAGACCGGGCCCAAGACAGAACCCTGTGGCACCCCACTAGTCACTCTTCTCCAGGATGAAGAGGAACCATTGATGAGCACTCTTTGGGTTCGGTCAGTCAGCCAGTTACAAATCCACTGAGTGGTAGCATAGTCCACACCGCATTTTACCAGTTTCTTTACAAGAATATCATCGGGCACCTTGTCAAATGCCTTGCTGAAATCAAGGTAGGCTACATCCTTTTGTGTTGCTTTTAACCTCTCTAGCAAGCCTGAGTTCATTCTGTGCTTTAGCTTTTCTGACTTTGTGTCTACACGTGCTGGCTATTTGTTTGAATTCCTCTTTGGTGGTTTCCCCCCTTTTCCATTTTTTGTACACATCCTTTTTTAATCTTAACTCAGTTAAAAGTTCTTTAGATAGCCACCCTGGCTTCTTTAGGCACCTTCCATGTTTCCGTCTCATTGGTATTGACTGACGTTGTGCTTTTAGTATCTCCCTCTTAACAAACTCCCAGCCATCATGAACTCCCTTTCCTTTTAGTATTACTGTCCATGGGATCTCACCCAGCACTTCCCTAAGTTTTATGAAGTCGGCTTTCTTAAAGTCAAGAAATTGAGTCCTAGTATGCTTGGCTGCTCCTTTCCGCTGTATAGTAAACTTCAGAAGAGCATGATCACTCGCGCCTAATGATCCTTCCACTTCTACCCCACTAACCAGATCATCAACATTGGTTAGGACCAGATCTAAAATGGCTGTTCCTCTTGTTGCTTCTCCCACTTTCTGGACAATGAAGTTGTCTGCAAGGCCAGTGAGGAATCTGTTTGACCTTATGCTCTTGGCTGAGTTTGACATCCCACAAATATCTGGGTAATTGAAGTCCCCCATTACTACTATCTCCCTTCCTTTTGCATGCTTGGCCATCTGTTCCAGGAAGGCATCATCTATGTCCTCAGTTTGGCTTGGGGATCTATAGTAAACTCCCACAATGAGGTCCCTGTTATTCTTCTCTCCCTTAATTTTGACCCAAATGCTCTCACTTTGGCATTGAGGTTCTAAATCTTGGATCTCTTCACAGGTATACACATCCCTGACATATAACGCCACTCCTCCTCCTTTCTTGTCTGGTCTGTTTCTCTGAAATAGATTGTATCCCCCCATTATTACATTCCAATCGTGGGACTTATCCCACCAGGTTTCAGTAATGCCTATTATGTCATATTTAGTTTGCTGTACCAAGAGCTCAAGCTCATCTTGTTTATTTCCCATGCTTTGCGCATTAGTGTACAGACATTGAAGTCCATTAATCATTCCCCCGTGTCTCTTATTTAAGGATTTTTTCCTCCCACCACTAGGTCCGCGTGCTGTTTGCTCCATTTGGTCTATGACATTTGGATGATCATCTTCATCAATTGATAGGCTCCTGCCTTCAGGAGCACTGTCTCCCTCCCCCACATTAGTCAGTTTAAAGCCCTCCTGATGAGGTTTCTGAGATTTTTGGCAAAAACATTTCTCCCAACCGTTGTGAGGTGCAGCCCATCGCTTGCCAGAAGTCCATCTTCAAGAAACTGCAGTCCGTGATCTAAGAATCCAAACCGTTCCTGTTTACACCATCTGCGAAGCCAGCTGTTCACATTCAACATGAAGGACTGTCAGACTTTGATCTTTGGGGTTGGCTACTCAAATTAGCCAACCCCAAAGATTGTCGAAGGCTGGCTTCGACAACTACTCAAAGGGATCGTTTTGACCCTAGGCACCTAGGGTTTTAGACCCCCCCCCAACTGTCAATCACTGTGCTCTGCAGGAAAAGGCCTCCTGCAGATACCCTCTTATTAAGAGGTGTGTTCTGCAAAATACAGGAGTCGCACCTTTAGTTTTGTGGCACCTGGCCTTTGGAATGCCCTTCCCTTGAATATTACATTTAGCAGGAGCTTGGACTAGACGACTCTACAATTTTGTGATTCTATGACTGGAGAGGTGCCACCTCTTTTTGGTACCAGTTGAAGACCTTCCTCTTCCAACAAGCCTTTTAAGATTAAATATTTCCCAGTCTGCATCTCTACTGGAATGGTATGTTTTTAAGAGGTTTTTATCATTTTATCACGTTTGCTGCCTTGGGCAACTTTGGGATAGAAGTTTAATAAACAAAAAAAACCAACCAAACAAACAAATACATTCATAAAAAAAAGTCCCTGACAAGAATACCACTGAATGCAGGAAGAGCAGAGGACTGGAGTTATAGGAACTAATTCATCTTTTTCCCTCTTAGTCCACTTCTATTTTACTTTGATCCATTTTTAAATCTGTGAGTCCTTTGATTCCCTTTGGCAACAGAATCGAGTTTTGGAGCAAAGGGTGAGCTGCTGAAAGGAGAGCTATTTATTTTTCCACTCCCAAACCCCTGAAAAATGTCAGATTTTGTGCAGACATGTGGATGCCCTGTAAAGTGATTGAATGAAGCAGGATGTGCCTCACTAAATAGCTGGTCTTGAAGCAGCCTGGTATTCAGTTCTTCCAAACAGGCCAAGATTCTGCCTAGCCCAGATCTCATGGAGACCTCCTATATGAAAGAGGCAAGAAACCCCACAGAGAACAAATGAGGACCTGGAAGAACCTTCAGAAGCCCCACAAGGCAACCTGAACCGCCTTGGCTGTTCTTACCACCACCGAAAACCACCCTGACCACATTCTGAGCCCTCTTTTGATCCCTGATGCTCCCTCTCCGGACCTCAGGAGATGGCAGTGGACCCTGATGGGAAGCTCAGAGCTGCAACACAGGTACTTGCTTGGCTGCCAGAAGGCACAATCACAAGGAATCTTTTGGGGAGCAAAGGTCTACTCAGCTCCTGTGCCCACGGCATACACTTATAAAGCACTATGACACCACTCCAGACAGTCATGGCTTCCTGGGAGCTGTAGTTTGTTGAGGATGCTGAGAGCTGTCAGGAGATTCGTAGCCCCCTCACAGAACTTCATTAGTTTGCAGAGACAACACCCTTCCGTTGCCCGCAATATGGTGAAGATATAAACTAGGAAGTATCTGGCCTAGTCAAGCGACTTTCGTGAGAACCAAACTTTTCCTGATGTGACCTTGCTGGAAAAGATTATAACAGAGATGAACTCACCTACGTATGTCTGAAACTTCCTCCCCTACCCTCCCAGAGCTACAGTTCCCAGAGTAGCTATACAATCAATCCCTCTTCCCAGGAAACTCTGAGAACTGTAGTTCTGGGAGGGGTATAGGGGGCTCCTAACAATGCTCAGCACCCTTAACAGACTACAGCTCCCATAATCCTTTGGGGAAAACATGACTGTTTAAAGAGGTATCATAGTGCTTTAAAGGTATGACTTGAATGTGGCCTAAGCATTGGCCATGGACAGAATGGGCAGGTTGCCACTGATAAGACTTTTGTTGTAAAGAGCTGTGTGCAATGAGCTGGAGAAGAAGCAGAAGCCGCAGTAGCAACCACCACCTTAGTAATAACCCATGAACTTTAGTGGTAATTTTACTATTGGAAACCAAGCTCCAACTATTCAAAATGCAAGGGAAATCTCCATGCAGTGTGTCACCCATAATCACCAAACTATCATGTGACAATTGCAGCAATAAAAAAGCAGGAACATGGGGATGCAATCACACTCTTTGCAATTCCCAAGTAATCTTCAAAAATCTGGAATGAAGCATTACAGGGCAATGAAGTGATCCTCTGTTTAGAAATCAACAAGCCACTGCTGTCAAAAGGGAGGGATGTTGCCTTAGACAGGGTATCAAAGGCTTGATTCCAGAACTGAACCCAGAGCCTCACTAAAATTCCTGGATATTTCATACTATCTACAGGAAACTCTGGTATTAAGCATTTGGCAGGTGAAGGACATCATCCTAAGCAGTGAACTTTCCAAATTTTAAAATAATTATAGTTGATTAATGGTGCTGTGACATGCTACAGAGATGAAGATTCTTCTTGCTATAATTCAGACACAGCAACACCAAATCATAATCAGAAGAAAATAAAATACAGTTGCAAAGCCAGGCAGTGTTGATGGCACCTGGGAGACTGATGGGTAGGAGCTGATAGAGGAGCCAGCAGTATCAGACTCAACTCTGTTCATTACCATAATAAAATGGTAATGAAGGCTGAGGGTGCAAATTCAAAATGGAGCCAGATGGATAAACAAGTGCATAGGCACAGTGGCAGAGCTTCATGCTCCGGCACTGAGGGCAGAGAGCAGGCGGGGGCAGGGCTGGCACGCGTCCTGGGGGCGCGGTATGCCGCCTGTGGGGCGCCCAGTGTGGGGGGGGGCAACCACGATGGAACCCCACTGGGATTGCTCTGCCGGGGGTGGTGCGCTCCGCCCGTCCCCTCTTCCTCCACCAGTGCATAGGCAGCACATGTCAGTTCAAGAAGGACACTGACAAACTGGAACGTGTCCAGAGGAGGGCAACCAAAATGGTCAAAGGCCTGGAAACGATGCCTTATGAGGAACGGTTAAGGGAGCTGGGCATGTTTAGCCTGGAGAAGAGGAGGTGAAGGGGTGATATGATAGCCATGTTCAAATATATAAAAGGATGTCACATAGAGGAGGGAGAAAGGTTGTTTTCTGCTGCTCCAGAGAAGTGGACACGGAGCAATGGATCCAAACTACAAGAAAGAAGATTCCACCTAAACATTAGGAAGAACTTCCTGACAGTAAGAGCTGTTTGACAGTGGAATTTGCTGCCAGGGAGTGTGGTGGAGTCTCCTACTTTGGAGGTCTTTAAGCAGAGGCTTGACAACCATATGTCAGGAGTGCTCTGATGGTGTTTCCTGCTTGGCAGGGGGTTGGACTCGATGGCCCTTGTGGTCTATAACAACTCTATGATTCTATGATTCTATGACTCTGGAACAGTAGCATTGCTTGTAGCCATCTCTGATAATACACTTTCATGATCCTTGTATGATTTTGCTATCCTCTTGGACTACTGTTGTGCTGAACATTTAGCCCACATTTTAATTTTAAGGGAGCCAAGGGGTGGCTGTGAGAGTCCCTTCTCTCATTCTAAAATTATCACCCCAGGGATTTGCATTCTGCAGCTTTCCTAGGCAACCACTCTTCAAAGCCCAGGGAACGCCACAATAAGGCAACTCCTACTAGGAGGCATATTCAGATCAGGACGTGTGAGCAGCCTGGGAGGCTGAGGGGTGTTGAGGAAATCATAGCATTGTAAAGTTGGAAGGGCCTCCCCAAGGGTCATCTAGTCCAACCCCCTGCAATGCAGGAATCTCAACTGAAGTATCCATGCCAGATGGCCATCCAACCTCTGCTTAAAAGCCTCCAAGGAGTCTGTTCCACCGTTAAATGGCTCTTATCTTCAGAACGTTCTTCCCAGTTTAATCAGAATCTCCTCTTTTGTTATTTGAATCTGTTGGTTTGGGTACCACTCTCTGGAGCAGCAAAAAACAGGCTTGTTTCCATGAGGCAGCCCTCTACAATTCTATGGTTCTATGTAAGATAGCAAGTGGCTTAACATTTTGCCAACTCTGCAGTGGGTGGCACACTCTGCTTGCTGGCTCAGACAGAACACATATTGGAGGGTCTTGCACTTTCTCTGGCTCTCCTCCCACTCCAGGGATCTCCAAGAGCAGGCCTTGTGCAAGACCAGCATTATATGAAAACAGCAGCCTCTCAAGCAGAGAGGCTGAACTGAGATCCATTGACTTTCTGTAATGCTCCTAGAAGGATAGGCTAAAAGGGGGCAGGGAATTCAGACAAATGAGCCCAAGCAGATGGCTTGATTTTCTGAAATGCTGCACCATGCAGCCTGCAAAGCAGGGACATCTCCATCATCTCCTTTCTCAGGCTGCAGCAGATGGATCCAGCACAGCAGTCTCCTTGTAGAACCACCCAGCCCAAAATGCCACCTTTGCCAGCCGTTAGTCTTACCTTTGCAAGCCCCTGCAGCACCCAGGTGGCAGATGGCGGCCAAAACTCGCCAGATGGCCTTCTGCTCCTCCACCACAATTCCCAGGATCTCCATGGCAGTGTGGAGCTGAGCAAATGCAGCTGAGGCCTTCTGCTTCTCTTCAGCCTGCAAGGAGAGAAAGGAACAGCCAGGTCTATGGCATGAGGGCATGGGCTGGGACCAGAGATACCAAGGTGCCTTCAGAAAGAATGGCAGCATACAAAGCACCCTTATAAAGAACCCGATAGGGCCAGAACCTCTCCAAAATACATCACCTACATTGATTATTCTTAAACCAGCATGTGAACATAGGAAACTAAGAAAAACCTGCTGGGTCAGGCCAATGGCCCATCTAATTCAGGATCCTGCTCCCACAGTGAATGCCCCAAAGGGAAACCCATGAGCAGGACCCAAGCTCAAGCTTCCAGCCCCAGGTTGGCGAAGGGTCCAGTAGAAGGAACCCCCAAGCTACAGAACTGAATGAGAGATAGTGCCTAGGTTACTTCCCTTGTAAGGACGGTAGAATCTTTCAGTTTCAGTTTCTTAAGTCACAGGCAAAAATACACCATAAATAAGACATTGTGGGGGCCAGGCTTCTGCTGAGGGGGAGCAGAACCTCAGATAATTGAGTACTTTCAATGCTTTTCAATAATATTTTTGGATCTGCCCCTCCTTGGCTATACCCATGTCTTAAGTTTAGCTCTCCTCATTTCCATGTCACCTTAAAAATATTTTGCCACATTCCCACATCAGTTTGCAATTAAAAGAAAAAATCACCAGCATTTTTAGTGCAAATTTCTCATAACATGCACATAGTTTGTATGTATAACTTGCCTAATGTATTTTTGTAAAACAATTTAAATTAATGTAATACATTTCTGTATGTTATTTCCCTAATACATGCATTTCTGGACACATGGCTTGACTGGAGGACAACCTTGCAAAATTCAGCAAGTGTGGATTTCAAACAATGGCTGCACTTCAGTACTCATTTTGTTTTGGGAAGTGCAAATTAAGTAGGTTTGCCTTTAAATGCAAATTGAATCACATTTCTCCTCCATCCCTAGTCCCTTGTTGTGTTTGAGTGTGATCAACAGACAGAATTCAGTATGGCTGGGCTAAGCAATTGGGAGGAGGTGCAGAATTGTGCGGGGGACGGCCCTTGCCTGCTGTGCCCTATACCACCCCCGAATTTATGGGGGTGGGGGCACTAGGCACAAAGCCCTCCTGTGGGATTTCCGGCTCTCCTGGACGCCGTTCCTGATTCGCGCCGCTAGTTGCAAATGATCTTTAAAAGAAACAATTTGGACAAGATTAATTGCACATGCTTCAAGGAAAAAGGGGAGTAAAGACTGCTGACAGAAGAGATCTCTGATAACAAGACAAGAATAAAATATGAGAAGATACGTCAAGATATGGTATGACAAATGGGGGAGGGGGGAGAAAACCTGCCTTCCTTTTTTTATGTGATTTAACAAGAATCCCCTCCCCTAATGAGTCAGAAACTAAGGACTTAAGCTGTGGATTTAAGGCTGTGTGGAGATAAACTTTCGATCCAAAGCAATGTTTCAAGATGAAGCTGGAAAGCTAAGAGTTCTGGAATGACGCAGTTAAAAATGCCGTCGCCATTTTGGGAGGCATTGTTGGAGCTCTTGGGTCTGGGAGGAGAAAGAGAGAAATAGAGTTGTTTACATATCGTGGATCAACTCCTCGGTGGGACTTAAGAGCGACAAATGCCAAAATTTACGATGGAAAGAACGAGGTTATCTACTAAGGAGATATATGGAAACCATCTGGACTTAGTGGAGGAACGGGAAATCCACACAGGATTATTATACTTGCTATCGGCTTAAGGAGACCAACAGAAGAGATCGTAAAGGAAAAAGAGAAATTATATGAATAAGATATGATGTGGAAACACCAAGATAAGACTGGATAGAATTATGAACTTTGTTTGGACTGATTGGGACTGATTTGGACATTAACGCAGTAAAGAAGATGATCTGAATCCCCCTTTGGATCTTGAAGTATGGGTTCCCCCAACAAAATTTAAAAATTTGGCTTTGTAATTTGGAATTTATATGATGTGATTTAATTTGATGTGATTAGCCAGTTAATAAAAATTATTTTAAAAAAAATACAAAGGGGGAGCCATTAAGATTCCAAACAGAAAACTGGATAAAATAAAGGAACCAGTGAGCTAAAACCTGGCATCATTCATACAAGAGAAAAGGTTTGTGCATTTTCAGAAGATGTACATAAAAGTTGAAAACCTGGAGGCAGAGATGACCCTACTTCAGAGCAGTAGATGGAAGTAGGGCTTCCATTTGATGAGCACCTACAGCTCTTGACCACAGAGAAAGTTGCTGAAAGAGCACAGGGTGGTTAATCCTGCCATGTCTCTCCCACACTGGACATGACTGGGGTCATTCCCCAGCACTGGGCAGCTTTTTCTAATTTCAGAAAATGTTCTCCGTTGCATCTCTGCATGATTGATTGTTGTTGAATTCCATACTTCTAAGCAGTCTCTGCTAGGATGATTAATTCTAACTCTGGCAATTCTCTGCGTTGTGATTACTGACTCAGATACATGGCCAGAATCACCAGTCCTCCTCCAGTGAGGTTGCCTGACGCCTCTCTGTATGTCATAGCTCTGTGCTTCTTTCTACCCATTCAGAATGGATGAGTGACTGACAGGTGAGTGACAGAGACCCAAGGAAGGGGCTTCTCCAAGGCTGAGTAATTCCTACTTAAATGTATTTGAAAAGTAAACCTTTTCAATAGTGTTTCCAATTCTAATTAAGCCATGCTCTTGGCTACCAAACATTTGAGACTTGAGATCTTGAAACTTTCAAAGGGGAGTGTGTTTGGCTCAAAGCAACTTTCTGAAACACTACAGCTGGAATAGACAGAAGGGCTGAGCATCCGCTGAGGACGGCAGAAAATCCCATTAACCAGCAAGTCCCAGAACTCTTTCAGACATCTAAGGGCCCCTCCCCATTCAACTTCAACAGACAGCATGTGTCACCAGATCAGAGAACACACAGCAAAGCTCCAAACTGTCACACTCCTCCTCAGTGCTTCCTTGGAGTAGAGCCTCTGGCTGTGAGGCAGACCATTTCATTGGGAATCCTGTTTTGCTAAGGTTTTTTTTTGTGTATTTATTTTTTTGAGCCGTTCTTTGAAGTGTTGCTTTTAAAGCAGGGTGAAAACAATCACTTGAGAGGATTGTTCTGATCATGAAACAAACTTCAGAACATGGTTTGAAAAGAAGCATGATTCCTGGCTTGGCACTCACTCCAGCTACTTTCAGTGACACACCAACCTTTTGACTTTAAAATCTTGAAAGAGCTGCAATTGTCAGTAAGGACAAATGGACTTCAAGCCCCATTTACACAGGCTCTTTTGGAAGCCACATTAGCCCAGCTTTTGGTTCCAGATGACATCAAGCTTTTGGCACGTACAGTGTTACCCCAATCAGCAGGTGTTTTGTTTGCCCACGAATGGGAAACTGCCTGCCGTGCTTATGCTCCAGCTTTGTTTCAACAAATCAGGGGAAATAATCCAAATATTACCCTTGCAGACGTCATAGATGCCATGATGGGGCGTGGTCCTTTCACTCAAGCTTCAGTGCAAGCCACACTGCTGCAAATCTTATTGAGGGACACTGCTCTTGCTGCTAAACAAGCAATGAGAAAAATCCCAGAACCCACCAGTATTCAATCAAGGTGGGGTTCAATCAGGCAAGAGGCAAGAGAATCATATTCTTCCTTTATGGACAGGCTGCTTACAGCAGTGAGTCGTCAAATTGAAAATCCTGAAGCCAAACAAATAATTATCAAACAATTGGCCTTTGAAAATGCCAATGAGGATTGTAAGGTTGCGTTACAACCGATGATACACAATCCTGCCACAGACACAGCAGCCATGCTTCGCATTTGTCAGTCTGTTGGTACAGCCACCCACAAGGCTCATCTGCTGGCAGCAGCGCTAAATGAAAACCAGCCTGTAGCCACCGATACAACTTGTTTCCAGTGTGGCAAACCAGGATCACTGATACCCCAGTGGGGGTAGAACAGTGGCCTCTACCAAAAGAAAAATCAGCAGCAGCGGCACCAGCTGTTTCTGAACAGCTTATTTGCGTGGGCAGGCGGAGTCCCCAGATCCTGCACGGTCCCCCCGTCATGTGGAATAACGACTCAAGACAACGTGCTATGGGATTAAATTGGCCACAACTTTATTAAATTTCAAATGTGGGTAGACCTTGGCTCAGGCATTGGGCGTTCTCCCTCCCTGGTCCCCAGCCGGGGACCTAGGGAGCATCAGGGTTATCCAGTGTGTGTGTGGGGGATGGGCCAGCTCTGGAGAACATATGTTCAAGCAGAGATGGCCGCCCCCGTAACGCCGCCGCCGCAGGGGAGAGCAATGACAACCTTTCGGTGTACGGCCAAAGCCTCCCTTCAGAAAACCCCTTTAACGGGGAACCCTGGTATCGCCGCCGCAAGAGGAAGATGGACAAAAGGATTCCGCCCAAGGCCTGATACCGCCAAAGTTGTGACGTTTTGCTACGGGAAAGGCGAAACCTGCCAATGCAGGGAAATTCCTTTCCGGCCCTTTAACAGCGACCTTAACGTAGCAGCGCCCGCATACCTGTGAAGAAAAGTTAACCTGCAAAAACCTGTGAAGAAAAGTTAACCTGCAAAATAAGACATTAACTGAGGGTGGGTAGGGTGGGAGAAGCTCTGGAGCCAAGTGAGGATTCCTAGGTGAGATCCTCCCTCTATTGTGTGGGCAGGTAATCCCTCCCCTACCTGGCCTGGTCTCCTTGGCAACGCTTCCCCCAGGTGGGATTGGACAACTGACTGAGGTAGGCGGAGACCTCCAGGTATCACACCTGAGGGAAGGCAAAGCCAAGCCTATGCTGTTGGGGCCGCTCCAGGTCTAGGGGCTGCACGCGCCCACGCAAAGGGCGCCCCCCGTTTTAAGCGGGGAGCGGTCATTCTGAACAATTGACTTTCGGCCACATTGAACCATCTTCATCCCACTGGCTCCAGCAGACAGGGAACGGTTTGCTTTTACATTGCCAGTATATAACAATTCGCAGCCCACCCAGTGATATCAGTGGGTTGTCCTGCCTCAAGGCATGCGGAACTCCCCTACACTTTGTCAACATTTTGTGGGTGAAGCATTGAAACCTTTCCGCATGCACCACCTAGAGGTGCTGCACACAAGCTGCATCTGGCAGTGTTTGCTACACCATTGTTGCCAACAGGAATTTATATGCTCAGACAGAAAAGAAGAAGACAATCTGCATTATAGAATGGCTACATTTACCACACACCCCACCTAAAAACATTTATTCCGTTGTTGAATCCACATCAGACATTGTTATCAAAGGACGTTCACGTGCTATAGCTTTGAGCGGTTCTGATGTTGCATCAATATATCTGCCCTTCTCACAGACTGAACAGCAGCATTTATTCATAACAAATGCTGCCGTGCAAATTGCCTTGGCTGATTTTATAGGTGTCATCACTTTAAAAAAAAATCATATTTATTAAAGTTTCCAAAAAATATAGAAATACAAAGATAAAATACACTTAAAGCCTTACTTTCAATACCAACTTTCTGGGACTCCCCCTTCCCCCTCCCAGCTGTATTCCCCTTTCATGAATTTAGTTCTACAATCTCTCACTCCCCATTTAAAACTTAATTTGTTTAACCCACTATCCAATTTAAATTACACAATCTTACCTCCCTCCCATATCATTTACAAAAATAGAAAAAAAAGATTTTTCCCCAGATCCACCCCAGTTTCCTTCCACGAATTCCCTTTTTTAAAAAAAGAGGTTAAGTTGTTCCCATGATGCCTCAACATTCTGGCGTCAGCTTTGGAAGCTGGGAGGAGTTTTCTGACTGTTCCTCTCGGTCTTTGAGAGAGAAAGACGCAGTTTGTCATGGCTGCGAGAAGTCCTGGAGTTTTCTGAGAAACGATGCAATAAAGAGCTGTAAATGGACAATCTGGTGCTCTGTGTATTTGTCGGAAGCTACGTGACAGTTTGCCGCTGTGTTTTACTCTGCTAGGCGTGCCGGAACGAAGCAGATTGCGCCGCTGAGTGGGAAGCGTGCCGGACCGCTGTAAAGAGCTAATTGGACCGTAAATCAATTAGCAGGTCACGCACTAATAAATCAACAGGTTATGGGCCGTAATTACTGCTTGTAAAGCTGTCACTGGAGGCTGCCGGAATGTTTGAAGTCTGCGTTCGGAGGCAGTGAAGCTGACCGGAAGCGGAGGCCTGTATCTGAGGCAAGCAGCTAGCTGAAAGACGCAAAGGTTTGCCTGTGCTGAATGCAACAGTGCCAAGAGCAGCAAGGAATCGTTTCTCCACGGACAGGAGCCGGAAGAGCTGGTGATCTGTGAGTACAGCTTGGGGCGCCTGGGGAGAACGGGAGAAAGATGGCAGATGACCTAGAGGTGTTTGAAGTTCCGCTTGAGAAGCTTGAAGAGCTTGAAGAGCTCACCACCCAGTCGTGGGAAACCTGGGTTAGAAGGGTGAGAGCCTGGTTTTGGGCAACTGGCTTGTGGGACATAAGCAAGAAACAGCCGTCCCCAAGCGAACCGGCTGCTGCTGAAATTGCGGGGCTGGTGGACAGAGATGCAGGAAAGCTGAAGTCTGCTTTTCTGGAGGAGAAGATGCAGAGAGAGAAAGCTGAGAGAGCTGAGATCTGCATGTTGAGAGCAAGCGTACACGCTAAGCTGTTGCCGTATTTGGAAGGCATTGAGTCGGCCTGTGAAGCCTGGAATGTGCTGAGGGGTTTGTGTCAAAGCTCAGCAGAAGGCCAGGAGCAGGATGATGCCGAGTGTTCAGCCAGAAGCCCTGATTTTACAGCCTTACAGAGTGCTGTTGGAAGTGTTGGGGGGGCAGAGGAGCCCAAAAGCCAGTTTGGAAAAGTTTCCACTGTGTATGCCGAGGGGAAGTGCCGTTTCAGAGGGGGCGGAGCTGGTGTCCCGGAAGCTTTGCTAGCTGAGAGCTCACCCCAGTGTTTTTCCGTTCGTCGGTGCTACGTGTGTAATTCTACGGAACATCTGCGGCGTAATTGCCCCCACCGGAGCAAGGAGGCAAGGCAGGATGTTGTCAAGGTCAACTCCCATGGGAACCAGTCGGGTTTCCATGGCAACCAGCCTGGGAGAGCAGCCAGGCGTGGGACTGAGGCAGGTGGACATGACAAACACCAGGAGGAGACTTATCAAATAACAGCCAGTATGGCATTGTTTGAGAACAGCTGTGAGAAAGGCTCAGAGTTTTGTTTTGTGATAGACTCTGCAGCTAATCGCAACTTGATTCCAGAGACCCCTGCTGTCGAGATGTGGAATTGCAGAGCAATTTCTGCTGGAAAAACTGTACTTTTTGCAAATGGACAGAAAAGAAATGTAACTAACGTTGCAACTGTCTTTATGTCTATTCTACAGGAGCAGTTGGAGTGCTGTATTTGTTGGGAAACTGCCAGGGAGATAACGTCCATCATGGCCCCCAAGCCGGAGTTCTGGACATCCATCGGCCTCCCGTAGTCACGCAGATCCAACAGTTAGGGGCACAAAGCCTTTGGAAATTCTTAGCCACATTCCTAGGCTGGTGTGCACCCTCTTTCAGCAGAAAGCACAGTCAGAAGCTTGCATCACAGAAGAGCATAATTTACAGACTTTATTTAGCGTTTAACAGAAACAAAAGAAAACACATCCATTCTGTCAGCGTGTCTGAGCCGACTGCCAAAACCGAAAGGAAAAACAGCAAGCATAAACATCCTGTCAACAGGACATGCGCAGACTCTGTTGCTTACAAAGCCTGCTCCCTTTAAGGTGGAACGGAAATATCCTAACATCCTCCCCCTTTCCGTGTAACCTGTTGTACCTGTGGTTCACCCAATTGCAACTTTTGTACATAAACCTTAAGTTGTTCTCTGTTAACAACCTTAGACAACAGATCAGCAGGAATTTCATTTCCTGCCATGTAGGACACCCGAATCAGTCCTTTCTGAATACACTCTCTTGCACGATGTAGCTTAATCTGCAAGTACTTGGTTCTCTGCTTGCAACTCTCGGAGTTCAGCAAAGCCAAACACGATCTATTGTCTTGATACACTTGTATAGGACATTTCACAGACACCCTGATGTCCTTAAACAGTTGCATCAACCATTCACAATCCATGAGTGAAAATGACAGAGCATTGAGTTCTGCTTCACAGGAACTTAGGCTCACTGTTGTCTGCTTCTTGCACAACCAGTCAAACAGGCAGTGGTTGTACATGTAGCATACTCCAGAAGTGCTTGTACCATCCGTGGTGTCACTTCCAAAACTTGCATCTGCAAAGATTTCAAGACCTCCAGTCTTCTGACTGGTGAACCTCAGCCTGTAGTGCATAGTCTCTTTCAAATAGCGGGCTATGCGCTTCAGAGCTTTCCAATCCTGAACCGTAGGATTGTTGGCATGTCTGCTAAGCAGATTACAGCTTACAGCTATGTCAGGTCTTGAACATCTGGCAATGAAATTCAGCTTGCCTAGAATGCATCTGTACAGCGTTGTGTCAGAAAACGCTTCAGCAGTACTGTTTACCTGGTAACCTGTCACCATCGGTGTGTCTGCTGGGTTTGCATCAATCAAATTCAACCTGGTTAACACATCAGCAATTTTCTGTGTTTGGTGTACCAGAAAATTACCTGCTTGGTCCTTCTCCACCTGCAGAGAAAGATAGTTGGATACCTCACCAAGATCCTTCATGTCAAAGTGCTCCTTCAGCTGAGCTAGGGTGCTTTGGTAAAAAGCCTGATTCTTCCAAAACATCAGAAGATCATCAACAAAACATAAACAATACAGTTTGTTTTGCCCCTCCTCCTTGACAAACACACATGGATCAGCTTTGCCCTGGTGAAAACCTAGAGAAAGCAATGTCTCAGTGAGTTTTGTGTTCCAACACCTGGCACTCTGCTTAAGACCATATAAGGATTTCCGCAGTTTACAGACCATTCCCTTCTGTATTTCCATCCCATCAGGTGGAAGCATGAACAGCTGTTCATTCAAAATCCCATACAAAAAAGCTGTATTAATGTCGTGGTGGGAAACATGCAGTTTCTCCTCCGCAGCGATCTTGAGCATCAGCCGAATGCTCTCATATTTGACTGTGGGAGAGTAGGTCTCGTGGTAATCCTGTCCTGGTACCTGTGAAAAACCTCTGGCAACCAATCTGGCTTTGTGTCTGACTACCTTGCCATTCTGGTCTGTCTTGGCCTTGAAGACCCATTTGCTGCCAACCAGTCTCATTCCTGGGACTATCGGTACCAATTCCCAAGTTTGGTTCCTGTTCAAGGAATCAACTTCAGCCTTCATGGCATTAAGCCAAGGCTCAGCATCTTTAGAGGTTAACTCCTGAACCTCATTGAAGCTTGAAGGTTCCCATACCTTCTCTGAGCTACTAAGAACAGCAGTTGCTGTCTTAGCAAACTCATCAGCATACCTCTTTGGAGGTCTGCCCTTGGTCGCCCTTTCAGATCTGCGTACTAGACGCAAGTCTTCTGGACTCATCTCCTCTTTCTTAGGAGAAAAGTGACCAATGGTGAACAGTGGTTCTTCCAGTTCATTGTCAGACGCATCAGATGGTCTGATTGAGGCCTTTGCGCTCTGGTAGTCTGCTGTGTCATCACTTTCACTGACATCAGCAGTAGCGCCGCCCACTGAACTGGAATCCGAACTCTGATCATCATCATCATCATCATCCTCATCCTCATCCTCATCCTCATCCTCATCATCAGCAGCTTCCTCAGCTTTAGCTGCTTGCTTGACATCACCTTCATCCTCCTCTGGGTAACTCTGGAAAATTCCCACATTTTCCCCCCACTTAGGATTGTACTCAACACTCCTTGTGAACTTAATGGACTTAGAGTCAGTCATCCATACCCTGTATGCACCTTTTTCGTACCCCATGAACAAACCATGTGCCCCACGCTTCCCAAGCTTGTTGGTTTGTTGTGTGCGTACCCACATGTCCGAACCAAAAATTCTCATGTGTTTGGTGTTGGGTTTCTTGCCAAACATCTTCTCATAGGGGGTACAACCAATGGGTGATGACAATCTGCGATTATAACTGTAAACCAAATTCCCCAGAGCCTCCCCCCAAAACTTATCAGGGAGATTGGCATCATGCAACAAGGTTTTTATTCCTTGCAGCAATGTTTGATTTGCTCTCTCCGCAAGACCATTCATCCATGGCGATCTGGGCGTTGACATGTCATGCTGGATTCCCTTCTCAGTCAGGAAAGCTTCAAACTGCTGAGAAGTGAACTCCCCGCCCCCGATCAGTAAATAAAGAAGAAATGCGTTTACCGTGCACATTCTCCAACCAAGCACAGAATTCCTTAAACTTTGGAAACGCTTGCGATTTCTGTTCGAGCAAATACACATGAATGTACCTGGTAAAAGAATCAATCAGAATCATGAAGTACCTTGCTCCTCCTATAGAGGGCGCAAGTGGCCCAACCAGGTCCGCATGCACTAGCTGGTAGGGCTTGGAAGCCTGCCTGCTAGACTCCTTGCCTTTTGGAGCAACCTTCACCTTGTTCTCTGCACAAGATACACATTTCATGTGAAATTTACAGGGTTTGATGTTCAAACCTTCAACCACCTCTGGCATCTTGGCCAGTGCCTTCCAAGAGAGGTGACCAAACCGTCGATGTGCATCGTGAATGCAACCTGCATGAAGAACTTTGTTAGTTTGTGCAACACAACAAGAATCAGCATTATTCACAACAACAGTGTCATCATAAGTTATATGGAATAAACCATCCATAAACTTTGCATGCAAATAGTCCTCTTTGCCTTTACTGATGACACAGACGCTCCTCTTGAAGGAAATCTGAAAACCACGTCCAGTAAGCTGTGGGACGCTCAACAAGTTGCTCGCCGCTCCTGGAACATAAAGTACATTACTGATGGTAGTGTGCAGACTTGCAAGTTTCACAGTCCCTTCTCCTGCAATTTGCAACGTCCTTCCATCAGCCAGGTGGATCTCACTTTCCTGAGGCTTGAAGGAGATAAAGAGATGCCTGTCCTTGGAAACGTGGCGGGTGGCACCTGAATCCACAATAAACCTGCCTTTGGCTGTTGGAGCAGTCTTTACAGCAAGCAAACCCTTGTTTTGCACTGGTGTGGGCTTTTGCAGCTTGCCCCCCTGCTGCTCCTGGCCAGCAGACGTGCCTTTAGCCTTTGGTGAAGCTGTGCCAGCAAGCAAAACCTTGCTTTCCACTGGCGTGGGCTTTTGCAGCTTGCCCCCCTGCTTCTGGTCAGCAGACGTGCCTTCAGCCTTTGGTGAAGCAGTGCCAGCAAACATCGCTTTGTTTGGCGCGGGCTCTTCACCCTCCCTCTGCTCCTGGCCATCTGCAGGTGTCTGCCTGTGGCTCTGTTTACCTTTGCCTTTCCGGCCTCTGCAAAGGCGATGGCCTTGGTTCCCATGAGAAACAGAGCTCTCAGCTGCCGACTCCTTGGCTCCCCCTGGAGGCTGGAACGCTGCCTGGGATGACGTGACGGTCAGCTCCCCCTGCAGCTTGCAACCGGTGCCCTCAGCATCCCTGCACTCAATCGCATTCTGGGAAACAGCTAGGACCTCCGATGCAGTCAAACTCTGGGCTGGGATTATTGGCAAATAAGCTTTTTTCAAAGCAGACCACATTCCACGTGCAGTGGTGTTGCCAGCCAGCGTCTTAATTTCCTCAAGAGATACGGATAAGACTATTACGTCAATCGCTTTCGAATTCTGCGATTTCCATCTCTCTGTCAGAGGAACTGGGGGGGCTTCAGAAACGACATGCCACACCCCAAACTGACGCAGCAAACTCTCACACCATTTTGCCCAAGCTTCATAATTCTGCCCATCCAACTTTGGACACGGAGCAGTTTCTGAGGTCTGTAAGAGATCCATCTCAGCTTTTTACTTGAGCCGTGAGCCCTATGCCTTCAAAGACTCCTTATCTTGGCAGCCCATTAATCACGAACTCTTTGGCTCGGCTCCCAGGCCAATTAATCCTTGCGAGGTAAACAGAAAAGCCAAAAGCCTCCCTCATTTCTTTCGCTTTTCCCACCGTACCTCTTAAACGCAGTCTGTTGCAGCTTTACTCTCCTGTAGGTGCCGTGAATCTGGGCCCGAAACCTTGTTGTTGGGAAACTGCCAGGGAGATAACGTCCATCATGGCCCCCAAGCCGGAGTTCTGGACATCCATCGGCCTCCCGTAGTCACGCAGATCCAACAGTTAGGGGCACAAAGCCTTTGGAAATTCTTAGCCACATTCCTAGGCTGGTGTGCACCCTCTTTCAGCAGAAAGCACAGTCAGAAGCTTGCATCACAGAAGAGCATAATTTACAGACTTTATTTAGCGTTTAACAGAAACAAAAGAAAACACGTCCATTCTGTCAGCGTGTCTGAGCCGACTGCCAAAACCGAAAGGAAAAACAGCAAGCATAAACATCCTGTCAACAGGACATGCGCAGACTCTGTTGCTTACAAAGCCTGCTCCCTTTAAGGTGGAACGGAAATATCCTAACAGTATTGTCCCAGGGATACACCACTGTCTTTTGTCTGTGCCTTATTTGTTAAAAAAGGGGTTTAAGGTTTGTTTCGAAGATGATGTCTGCACAATCTCCAAAGGAGGGAGGATACTTGCCAAGGTTAAAAAGGGGCAGAATGATCTCTTCATTCTTAAAACGCCTCTGGAGGGTGAGGGGAAGGTTGAGAAAGCACAAGCCCTGTGTGCTACAGTTCCCGCTCATGTGTCATGTGCTCATGTTTGGCATGCTAGGACAGCTCATGGTTCTTTAGAAGAACTACAGACGCTGCCTGAGGTCGCCAAAGGCTGTCACATCATAGAATGTGGATGTGTGATAAAATGTGAAGCATGCAGACAGGCAAAGGTAAAAGGGTGCAGTTACCCAAAGGTGGAGAGGGTACACACCAAACTCTTTGAATTGGTTCACATAGATCTGTTGGGTCCCGTAAAGGAGCCAAGTCTGGGAGGGGCCAGGTTTCTGCTGACGATGCAGGATAGCTTTACACAGAATACCTGGACTCTTGGGCTCAAATCCAAGGAAGATGCAGCTCAGCTGATCAGAAGTTGGATTGAGGAGGTGGAACTAAGGTTCTCCACCAAAGTGCAAGCAGTCACAAGTGACAGAGGTGCTGAGTTTACAGGATTTGCTTTGCAGAAGTTCTTTCGCATGAAAGGGATACGTCACACAGTGACTTCACCCAATCAGAGGGGGGTGGCAGAGCTCCGATGTGAGGCTCTGGTCCAGGCTGCAAAGGTGTTGCTGGCAGATTCTGGGTTGCCACCAAAGTTTTGGCTGGAGGCAATCAGGTATGTGAGCTTCACCTGGAATCGTACCTACAATTCAATGATAGGTGACACACCCTTTGGTTTGTTGCATGGCAGGAAACCCCAGATTCATTTTCTGCGCAAGTTTGGTTCGGACGCATCTGTGCCAGTGCCTAAAGCTTTGCAAGGGCCAGATGGATCCAAGTTCCGGAAAATGATCTTCTGTGGGTATGAGCCAGCAGCGCGTGCATGGAGGTTTGCGTTCCCATCAGGTGATCAGAGTAAAATGCTGATCAGCAAACACGCTGAGTTCTACGAACAGGATGAAAGGTTAAAGACTCCTGTCAAGCGTGATGTTCTATCAGAATGTCTTTCTGATTCAGAGCAGGAAGGTTCTGAGGGGGAGGAAGGAGAGGCTGAGTCTGCTGATGACGATCAGGTCACTGACCAAGGTCTGGAGCAGGGTGGGGCATCTCCACAAGTTGTTAAAAGAGAGGCCAAGAGTGAGCCTAGTTCTCCAGTGAGTGTGATGGAGGGGATTCGAAAACGTGTTAAGTCAGAGGGGGAATCCCGTGATGCTGAGGACACATCTGCTGGTGATGGTGAGTCAGGGGAAGCATCTGAATTTCTGCCCAGGCGATCCAGTCGCACAACGAAGGGTGTTCCACCTGAAAGATATCAGGCCACAGGTGCGTGGGTAAGTTTCGCACAGTGTAAGTCTGATAGGTATGTGGATGTTCCACAGGTATTGTCAGAATGTGATGCAGAGGGGGTATGGGAGTCGGAACTTAAGAGGTTAAGTTGTTCCCATGATGCCTCAACATTCTGACGTCAGCTTTGGAAGCTGGGAGGAGTTTTCTGACTGTTCCTCTCGGTCTTTGAGAGAGAAAGACGCAGTTTGTCATGGCTGCGAGAAGTCCTGGAGTTTTCTGAGAAACGATGCAATAAAGAGCTGTAAATGGACAATCTGGTGCTCTGTGTATTTGTCGGAAGCTACGTGACAGTTTGCCGCTGTGTTTTACTCTGCTAGGCGTGACGGAACGAAGCAGATTGCGCCGCTGAGTGGGAAGCGTGCCGGACCGCTGTAAAGAGCTAATTGGACCGTAAATCAATTAGCAGGTCACACACTAATAAATCAACAGTTTCCTTCCACGAATTCCCTTTTTTTTAAAAAAAACATGTCCAATCAAAATGAAATGATATACAAGAGTTATATAAAGATATAAAAGATAAAAGATATAAAAAGATTCAAAAAATAGTTGCACAGCCTTTGGATTCCAAATCTCCCCCCCCCCTTCCCCGGTTTAGATTCCCTATGTCCATCAGTCTGTATGTTGTCAGCCTGGAGGTCTCAAATCCATGGCCAGATTTCTCCCCAGTTCCACCTTGCCGGTTTTCTTTTAATTTATTTATTTTAATAATGTTTAACTTCAAACGTCCAATCTAAAAAAGGCCTTTAATTTCCTTGGTCTTTACCGCTCCTCCCTTTTTTCTTTCCATGTCGTAATCAGTCCTTTGTTCTTTTTATTCCTCACTTTCTCAGGTTTCTTGTCCTGTTCAGCTGCGAAAACGTTCTAATTCGGAAATCTGGTATCTCCAGTGGCGTAGCGTGGGGGGTGCCAGGGGTGCCGACCGCACCGGGCGCAACATCTGGGGGGGCGCGAGTCCAGAGGGAAGGGACAAGTTCCTTCCTCCGTCGGGCTCCCTGCCGCCACCGCCAGCCTTGCGCCCTAGCACGCGCGCCCCCCGCCGTCGCTGTGGCTGCGCTCCGCTCACTGCTCGCAGGAGGAGCAGCCGCTGCAGCAGCGCCGACGCCGCCACCGACGCCTGGCCGGGCACGGGCAGCCTCTGCACCCTGCCGCCGCCGCCATCCCCTCGGCCCAGCCACAGGCGGCGGCTGCTTCTGCCTCCATCCTCCTCCGGGCAAGCAGCGTTGTTTGCGTGGCAGCGCCAGCGGCAACTCGCAGGTTAGGGGTTGGGGGGCGCAAATTACTTGCCTTGCCCCGGGTTAGGGGGCGCAAATTACTTGCGTTGCCCCGGGTGCTGACAACTCACGCTACGCCGCTGGGTATCTCTACAGAGGTTTGTTGTTCAGGAACAAAAACTTACGTCCAGTCCCTTCCTTTTTTTTTTAATTTAAATTCATCATTAATACACATATACAAGCATGCAAACATACATTTCTTACAATCCTTAAAAATGTTCAAACATACTTACACTCAATCCCACAAATAGTTCCTTTCCCCATCACCATCCACCAACCCTTCACCCCACCTTTGTGTTTGACTTCCAATCTACTCAATTACAATTTCTTTCCACTTCTATTACTTTCTTTCACACACCTTTACCCTAATTTCATACTTCTTTTTCTATTACACATTGTTTTCCATCTTATTTGATATATCAGTATTTGAAACGGAACTTGTTTATTCTAATAGGAGTTCTGATTTTTCGATATGATTTTGCAAGTATCTTTTAAACACCTTCCAGTCCCTATCTATCTTTTCTTTTGAAATCCTTCCAGTTTCTTCCTTTGTTTTGGATATATTGTAATACTCCAATAATTTGGCAAGCCACTCTGTTTTTGTCGGTATTATACCACTTTTCCAGTTTTTCGCAATCAATAGCCTTGCTGCTACTGTTGCGTATAAATATAAGGTCTTATCTTCTTCCCTTAGGCTTCCTGGTACAATTCCCAATAGAAAACCTTCTGGCGTTTTCCTAAATGAGTATCTAAACATTTTTTTCATTTCATTATATATTATTTCCCAAAATTGTTTGATGTTTAAACAATTCCACCATATATGTATCATGGTACCTTTTCCCGTGTTACATCGCCAGCAGATATCGCTACAGTTTTTATTCATTTTTGCTATTCTTTCAGGTGTTAAATACCATCTATGTTGCATTTTAAGGTAATTTTCTTTCAGTATATAACACATGGTGAATTTCATATCTTCTTTCCACAATTTTTCCCATTGTTCAAACATAATATTTTTCCCAATATCTTGCGCCCATTTAATCATTGATGCTTTAACCAATTCATCCTTTGTTTCCCACTCTAAAATCAGATTATACAATTTAGATATATTTTTTGATTTTTCTTGTATTAAATATTTATCAAATTTTGATATTTCTTTTTCAAATCCTAACTTTTTGTCTTTTGCTAATCTATACTTAATTTGAATATATTGGGACCAATCACTAATATGAGCTTTAATCTCTGTGTAGTCCTTTAATTCCAATTCTCCGTTTTCTTCCTTTAATACAGTTTTATAGGTAGCCCAATTTTCTTTCATATTTAATTTTTTCACTGCGACAATTTCTGCTGGCGATGCCCACCAGGGAGTTTTCGGTTCTAAGAGTCTCTTACATTTCTCCCATATTTTATATATAGATTTTCTGATTATATGCCCTAGGAAGCCTTTATGTACTCTCACTTTTTCATCTATTAAATAGGCATGCCATCCAAATCTCGTCTCTACTCCCTCTAAACCCAATACATCCGAGTCATCTAATTTGATCCATTCCTTTAGCCAGGTCAGACCCACCGCATCGTGATATAACTCCATATCTGGGAGACCAAATCCTCCTCTCTCCTTCTTATCTATCATTATTTTGTGTTTTATTCTTGGCTTTTTCCCTGACCATATGAATTTAGCCAAATCTCTTTTCCAGTTATTAAAACATTTATCTCCTCCTAGTATTGGGATACTTTGAAATAAAAACATCATCCTTGGTAATATGTTCATCTTTATTACCGATATTTTCCCTAGTAAGGAAAGATTTAATTTTCCCCATACTTGCAAGTCATTTTTTATTTCATTCCATGTTTTCCCATAGTTCTCATTACTTAAGTCTATAGTATTTGTTGTTAAATTTATTCCAAGATACCTTATTTTCTTTTTAATTTCCAATCCTGTAATTTCTTGTAATTTCACTTTATCCTTTTCTTCCATATTTTTCACTAGTATTTTGGTTTTCCCATAGTTTAATTTGAATCCTGCTAATCTGCCATATTCGTTTATGCATTCCAATATTCTAGGTGTACATTGTAGGGGATTTTCTGTTGTGATCATAACATCGTCTGCAAAGGCTCTTAACTTATATCTTTTTTCACCAACTGCTATTCCTCTTATTTGGTTGTCCTGCCTTATTTTCTTTAATAGAACCTCTAATACTATTATAAATAACATTGGGGATAGGGGGCATCCTTGTCTTGTACCTTTAAAGATGTTGATTTCTTCTCCAAACTCTCCATTAATAATAATTTTTGCTTTCTGTTGGTTATATATTGCATTTATACCTTTTTGGAATTTTTCACCTAGACACAATTCTTTTAATAGTTTTTTCATAAATTCCCATGAGATTTTGTCGAAAGCCTTCTCCGCATCGATTGAAATCAGGGCTGCTTGTTTGTCTCTTCTTACTTGTAGATATTCCATTATGTCTATTATATTTCTGATATTATCCTTTATTTGTCTACCTTCCACAAATCCAGCCTGATTTTTATGTACTATTTTTCCTATAATTTTTTTCAACCTATTAGCCAATAATCCTGCGTAAATTTTATAATCAGAATTTAACAATGAAATGGGTCTATAATTTGAGACCGATTCCAAATCTGTACCTTGTTTTGGCAGGAGCGTTATATACCCTTGAGTCCAAGAGTCTGGAATATTCCCCTTCTCTACTGCTTCCTCTATTACTTCTTTTAGTGGGTCAATTAATTCATTTAACATTTCTATGTAATATTCTGCTGGTATGCCATCTGGACCTGGGGATTTCCCTATTTTTAATTTTTGAATTGATTCCTTAATTTCTACGGTTGATATTGGTTCATTTAATAATTTATGGTCTTCTTCTGCTATCTCTATTAATTTATTTTTCTTTATATATTCCTCTATTTCTTCTATTGGCACTTCATCTTTTTGATATAATTTTTTGTAATATTTTTCAAATTCTTTTTTAATTTCTGTCATATCCCTTATTGTCCTCTCTTCTACTTTTATTTTATTTATTAATTTTTCATTTCTTTGTTTCTTTAGCTGCCAGGCAAGGATCTTGCCTGGCTTATTTGCCCATTCAAAATTTTTTATATTTCCAAAATTTGATTTCTTGTTCTACCTCCTGTTCTATAATTTTATTATATTCTACTCTCAGTAATTTAATTTCTTGATTTAATCTCTCTTTATTTTTGCTTGCATAGGCCAATTTTTCCTTCCTTTTAATTTCTTCTAAAAGCCCCCTTTTCTTTTTTTCTTTATTCTTATATGCTATTGAGTTTGGTTGTATGAAATATCCCCTAACAACCGCCTTCCCAGCATCCCACACTGTTTTAACATCTGTCCCTTTCCTCCAATTGTTTTCAAAATATTCCTTCATCAACTTCCTGGCTCCTTGTATTACTTTTTCGTTTTTTAATAAGAAAACATTCATTCTCCACATTTTTTCCCCTTTCTCCTCTTTTCCTTTAAGAGTTAATGATACTGGATTGTGATCTGTAAGTGTTTTTGGCAATATTTCGGCATTCTCTGCTTCAATTGTCATATCCTTAGTAATCCATATACTGTTGATTCGACTATACGAGTTTTTTGGTTCTGAGAAATATGTGAACTCCTTTTCAACAGGATGTTTATATCTCCATATATCCACTAAATCAAAAATCTTTACCATTTCCATAAAGCTTTTTGGCAGCTTCCCTTCATTCCCCCCCCCTAAAAGACCCACCATTACCCTCCCCACCGAAAGCAGCGACAAATGGCTGTATTTGCAAAAGACAAAATTCCTCGCTGGACTCAATAACAGAACTAGAATGACTAAATGCTGTTAACCAGCCACCAACTCAAAAACGGATTCTACGCTTACTGTCCTGGAATATTGCAGGGTGGGGAAACAAAGGCGGAGACCCAGACCTAATGAACTTCTTCAAAGATTTTGAATTAATACTTCTACAAGAAACATGGTCAACTAGAGATATTAAAATTAATGGATTCACCTCCTATACGAAACCCGCTTTGAAAACAAAGACGAAGGGCCGGCCGAAAGCAGGGTTCTGTTGTATGATCAAAGACAACTCAGGGTTTGAGATCAAGCAGCTAGAAAAATGCTTTCCACTTGCACAAGCTCTACTTTTAACACAAAAAGACGATACCTTGCTACTTGTAAACGTCTACATCCCCCCAACCAAAAACAACAGCAGCAGTGAAAATTGGTCACAGCTAACCTTCTATATAGAAAATTTGACCGATAAATACCCAAATGCTTCACTGATAATAGCAGGTGATTTTAATGCAAGAGTGGGAACCAACAATGAACAACTATGTAGCAAATTAAATTGGAATACTGATAATGATATCGCACATGCCCTGAAAATAGGACGTTTCTCCAGAGATAGGGTTGTAAACAACGAAGGCTTACGCCTACTCGAATTATGTAACAACTTTAATTTGCAGATTGTGAACGGCTCAACAGAAGGCGATAGAAGCGGGGAGTTTACATACTTCTCCCCCCGAGGATGCAGTGTCATTGACTATATTCTTGCCCCTTATAATATTATAAATTCGATCATGGACCTCAAAATTGGAATGCGTACTGAAAGCGACCATCAGCCACTATCGCTGTCTATAAACTTAAAGAACGAAACCAAAATAACTAAGTACAATATCATAGAACCTTCTCAATACAAACAAATGACTCAATTAAAATGGTCTCAGGAAATGAGTGCAGCAGTGGGGCAAAAACTCACAGCCAACCTGAGAAAACAAGTATTATCCAATTTAAAGACCACTAATCCCTGCAGTGATATTCTGAAAACTTATAATGAAATCTTCCAAATGTTTGTAGAGCTTAGTACTCCACTTAAAGGTTGGATACTTAAACATAGCGCTAGCCCCTGGTTTGACGATGAATGTTTCCAGCTAAAAAGAAAACTGCGTCAAACATTTAAAAATAATCGCATTAAACTAGAGCCCTCTTATCTCGATGAAAAAAGAAAATATCATTACATTCTGGCCGAAAAGAAACAGAAATATGCAACCCAAAAATGGCTACAACTATTTGACTCAATTCAGAGTAAAAACAACAAAGCGTTCTGGAACCTAGTGTACGGAGGACTGAAAGCCGAAAATCAACTAACCCAACCACCAATTGCAGAATCCAAATGGTCCCAATACTTTACATCTGTATTTAACAATCTACACAGTGAACTTAAAGGAAATGAGACCGCTATAAATAAAATCAATAAACTCCAGGAGTGGCCAAGGGTAGAAGAAGTGGAAATTAGAGAGATAGTTAAAAATTTCAAATCGGGGAAATCGCCTGGGCCAGACGGTCTACCAATAGAATTATTTAAGACCTATATAGATTGGTGGGCAGCACCCCTAGCTCAATTGTTTACTCTCATAGACAAAGATGGGATCATACCGGAGATATGGTTAAGATCAATAATTATCCCAATCTTTAAAAATGGCGACCCAAAAGAACCAAAGAATTACAGACCGATAAGCTTACTATCAGTGATAGGGAAAATCTACGCTAAGCACCTCCTATCCAAACTCCTTATATGGATGAAAAATTTAAATTTACCAGGGAAAGAACAAATAGGTTTCTCTAAAGGTTGCTCTACATTAGACCACTGCCTTATACTTATGCATTTGGTTGAAAAATATAGATCTCAAAGGCAATCTAAGATATATGCTGCTTTTGTAGATTTTCGTGGTGCATTCGACTCAATTGACCGCCCAAAGCTGTGGAGGAAACTCGCAGAACTAAAAATTGATCAGCGCTTATTGATTCTAATACAAAATCTATACTCTTCCAATGTCTGTCAAGTCAAACTTAACACCATAGGTCATCTTTCATCAGACATCCCAATCTCGAAAGGGGTAAAACAAGGATGTATTCTTGCCCCCTTTCTATTTAACTTATTCTTATCAGACTTGCCAGATCACCTTCAAAAAATAGAATCACATGCCCCTAAACTTAATCAGAAACCAGTTCCTCTCTTATTATACGCAGACGATGCAGTCCTACTATCATTAACGAGCTTGGGTCTGAAACGTCTTATATCTTCTCTGACCCTTTACTGCGAATGTAATAAACTCTCTATAAATTACGAGAAGACAAAAATTTTGGTCTTCTCAAATGGTTGGAAACTAGAGAAATGGAAAATAAGAGGGCAAGAAATCCAACAAGTAAAAATCTATAGGTATCTGGGAATCTTATTCCAGAGCAATCTAGGGTGGGCAAGTCATCGCACAAATGCCATAAAACAGGCAAAGTGCACCTCATCAGCAGTTGCCCGTTTTTATTATCAGAAAGGTAATCAATTTATTCCTGCGGCCAATCAGATTTTCCAAACAAAAGTGCAAGCCCAGATATTCTATGGAATCCCGCTATGGATTCAAGCATATAACAGTGATTTAAATAAGATTCACTCCAGCTTTCTGAGACGTATTCTTGGACTCCCAGCTGCGATCAAATATGAAACAATGTGTGCAGAAATAGGCATACACACAATGGAATACTGGGCCTGGTCCACCTCAATAAAGTACTGGTTACGCTGCCACTTTCGCTGCTCTCCATCAAGCCTGCTCGCTGATCTGCTCAAAGACTCCTATAAATCAAGATGGTATCAGTACCTCGAAAAAAAGATTGAATCTTTAGGCATCGAGCTGGAGTCCCTGTATAATTCTAATGAGCAATACATTTTCCATAATATCCTAGCTAGACTAAAGGATGTGGAGAGACAAAATATTATGGCAGCTGTAAACAAAACTTGCTCCCCCATATTCTATGATTTAAATATCTTAGATAGCAGAGTCAATTACGTCACTAAATTAATAATCCCAGCCCAACGTAGGGCTTTTATGCTGGCCCGGTTGAACGTCTTTCCCTCAGCATTTGTCTGGGGAAGATATCAAAACATCCCTAGAAACAAGAGATTCTGCAGATGCTCTATGAATGTCCCGGACACTGTAGAGCATATTCTCTTTCATTGCCCATTGTACAGTACGCTCCGTCAACGCGTGCTGTCCCCTCTTTTGGGTGGTCTGGAACCCCAGCAAGGTGAATGTGTGGGATTCTGCCTATCTGACGTTGACCAAAGGGTAACGGCGGGGGTAGCCGAGTTTTTGGCTGCAGTCCTCCAAGGAGCAGGTTAACAAGGAAAACCACTGATTTTATATGTATATATATATATATATATATGATTGTAACCAACTGCTGCCTTTTTATATATATTTCAAGGCTTTTACATGTTATTTTCTTTCTTACGGTTTTTATTTGCATAATGCCTAATAAAGGTTTGATTTCAACATTTTGACTATTATAATCCTCCCCTCTTTGTCTTCATATATCAATTCCGGTTCATATTTGCTTTTAACATACATTACAACCCCCCTCTTTTTTCTTACATCAGATGCGATGAATTCTTCCCCTAACTTTGGTTTTACCAATAGTCTTTTATGCTTAGTATTGATGTGGGTTTCTTGTAAGCAAGCAAGGTCCCACTTCTGCCTCTCTAAGATACGTTCTATTTTCTGCCTCTTCCTCCTATTATTTAGACCATTCACGTTCCATGATAACAATTTAAATTTCATTATTTATTAGTTAAAAAATTCTAAAGTTAATGGAAAGAGTTTACGTTATCTGCAGTGGTAAAGGAGAGGGGTTTTGTAATAGTTATTGGTCTGATTGCCAATATCAAACCACTGGCGTAGTTCTTTATCCTTCCACCCTTTGCTGAGCTTTTTCTTCTTCTTCCGCCTCATCCGATAGCTCTCCCTTTCTTCCTTCCTCATTTCTTACTTCACTTTTCCCACCTCCTAATTCTCCTCGATACTTCCTCCAAAACATATCTGCTTCCTCAAATGTCTCAAATCGTCTTCTTTTTCCTTTGAAGTTGAAGGAAATCCCCACTGGGTATTCCCATCTGAAAGATATTGCTTTGGCCTTTAATGCTTTTGTTAGAAATTGGAATTGCTGTCTCTTTTTTATCAGCCTAGGTGGGACTTCTCGTAAAATTATTATTTCCTTTCCATCTATGGTTAATTTGTTCTTACTCTTTAGTTGGAGGATCTTATCTCTCATCCAATTCGATGTGAATACAATGATGCAGTCTGCCGGCCATTTGTTCATTTTTGCTTTTCTTGAGTTCACTCTGAAGATTTTCTCTGTCTGTTCTATTATGTCTTTTTCCTGTAAATGTAGCCACTTTGCTAAAGTTTCAATCATCTTCTTCCAAATATCCTCCTTCTCCTCTTCTGGAACATTTCTGAATCTCAAAGTCTTCTCTTTAATCTGCATCTGTATCATTGCTAGCGCGTCCTTTCCTTTCTTCAATAGAAAATTCTATTGTCTCCTTTAATGTAAACACCTCTGTAGACAAAATACTATTTCAGTTTTGCAGCTTTCCCAGAAGATAACAAGTCCTGTACGAATCCAAGAGTATTTTTCCACTTACGACCGTTTTTGTAATGTCCCGAAACCCCTCTAGGGGAATTGTAATAACTTTGTATCCTCTAATCCAAAAGTCAAATTGTTGTTCCTTATTTTCCGACAGTTTATATCCATATTGTATCAAATTGTAACAAAATTAACCAGCAAAGTCCTCCTAACAAAGTCCTCTTTATATTCTCCAACTTTGACAGCTACTTTGACAGCTGTCAAAGTCTCCGTCTCTCTTCGCCAGGCTCTGCGAATCGCCCCGGTTCCCAGGGGGGGTTACATTTTCCTTCTCACCCTCCACTCTTCTCCTCCAGCACAGTTCTTGTAATTTCCCATCGTGGAATTAATGATTTTTGTCAAGAGTATGCTTCTCTTTCGACCTTGGTTACCCAGTCCTTGTTTTAGAATGTTTACAGTAGGGGGGGGGACTGACTTCCTTTTTAGATCACCCCCGCTCGTGCCGAATCCGAAAAAAAATTCTTTTTTTCTCCTTTTGAACCCGGTTTCCCAATTACTCACGGGTTGTTGTTAATAGTCCGAATTTCCAATGGAAGAAGTCAGCGCTCTCCGTCGAATGGCATGCGGCTTCGCTCGGCAGGGAAAGCAGAGGACTCAAAGCACCACGCCGCTCCCCGGCACCCGATCCGAAGCCTTTAAAAAGGCTCCTTCACGAGTCGGGAGGGCGCTAACGGTGCCAGCCGAGTCACCCATGTCCACGGGCTCCGTGCCCGTGGTTTTTAAGGGTCCCCGCGTCGCCGGCGCGGTAGGACCCAGCCCCTGCCGAGCAGACCCCCTCCGGAGCTCGGAGGGAGTCCGCCATGCGGCGATGGCGACAACCCGGAAGTCTATAGGTGTCATCATTTTTAACGCTCCAAAGGATGACGGTTTGACATTTCTGACACAGGTCACCTATGTTTTGGCTACCCCCTTGTCTCTCACACCTCTCCCCTCTGCATTGACCCTTTTCGCAGATGGAACAAGAAGTAGAGGGGGTAGTGACATGGGAGGAGGGAGGACAATGGAAATGTTTATTTACCCCCCCCCCACAGTCTTCTGCTCAGCAAGCTGAGCTAGCGGCTGTGATTCTTGCATTTCAATCCTTTCCTACTCAACCTTTCAATCTTATTGTGGATACTCAGTATGTATATCACCTTTTTGCTATTTTACCAATATCTTATATAACTCCTTCCTTGGATTCTGACTTGTTTTCCTTGTTTCTTGCCCTGCAGGCCTTACTTCAGCACAGAGAGTTCCCTTATTATGTTGCACATCTTCGCTCCCACACATCGCACCCATGGTATTTAGCAGAGGGCAATGCAAGAGCAGATGCGGCTTTGGGGGACATTTCTGCCTTTTCTCTCTTTTCTGATCCTATACTATGTCATAACACCTTTCACCTTCCTGCGAAAGCATTGGCAAAACAGTTTTCTATTCCCTTGGCCCAAGCAAGGGATATAGTTTCCCAATGTGCTTCTTGTTCTAAATCTCAGCTGGCCATTCATAGAATCATAGAATCATAGAGTTGGAAGAGACCACAAAGGCCATCGAGTCCAACCCCCTGCCAAGCAGGAAACACCATCAGAGCACTCCTGACATATGGTTGTCAAGCCTCTGCTTAAAGACCTCCAAAGAAGGAGACTCCACCACACTCCTTGGCAGCAAATTCCACTGTTGAACAGCTCTTACTGTCATTCCTTTTGATGCTGTCTGGGGGCTGCAGCAGGTTGCTCCGCCACTCACTGTGGGTGAGGACCAGGTCCAAGATAGATGATTCCCTTGTTGCTTCTTCCAACTTCTGGGAAATGAAATTGTCAGCTAGATAATGGAGGAATACAGTGGTGCCTCGCAATACGAAAATAATCCGTTCTGCGAGTCTCTTCGTCTAGCGGTTTTTTCGTCTTGCGAAGCAACCCTATTAGCGGCTTAGCGGATTAGCGCTATTAGCGGTTTAGCGGCTATTAAAGGCTTAGCG
Source organism: Podarcis bocagei (assembly GCF_964188305.1). NCBI lineage: Eukaryota > Metazoa > Chordata > Lepidosauria > Squamata > Lacertidae > Podarcis > Podarcis bocagei. Next base: position 81,584,449 of record NC_138131.1, read on the forward strand.
GCTTAGCGGCTAAAAGGCTATTAGCGGCTTAGCGGCTTAGAAAAAGGGGGGGAGTGAAAAAAATTGCAAGACTCGCAAGACGTTTTCGTCTTGCGAAGCAAGCCCATAGGGAAATTCGTCTTGCGAAGCGCATTGAAAAACGGAAAACCCTTTCGTCTAGCGGGTTTTTCGTCTTGCGAGGCATTCGTCTTGCGGGGCACCACTGTATGTTGGACCTTACATGAAACCCATCTGCAATCCATTTTCCCCAAGCTCACAAACTTCAAATGCAGAAAACAACACCTTAAACTTTTTCAGACCTGGAACCCATGCTTATTTCTTTATAAGAATATTTTTAAACTACCAACTCATTTTTAGAAATTGATGTCCAACCTGGTGGAATGCTCTGACACAAGAGACCAGGGCCCTGCGGGACTTGACATCTTTCCGCAGGGCCTGCAAGACAGAGTTGTTCCGCCAGGCCTTTAGTCAGGGCGCAGCCTGACAATTTTGTTTAATCGGTTGCCACCAATGTGATTTTAACTAATTTTTATAATGAAATTTTTTTAGAATGTGTCATTATTTGATTGTTTATTTGATTGTTGTTAGCCGCCCTGAGCCCGGCTCAGCTGGGGAGGGCGGGATATAAATAAAATTTATTATTATTATTATTATTATGTGGTATAGCTTCCATTCAAACATGAATTTGTGGACTCTCCTCTTAGCTGGTCCCAGGACAGTTGTTGTGAGCCACCTTCTGTCAGCTGTGGCCGCAGACCCACCCACTGAAGATCCAAGCTTTGGCCCAAGTCTTCTGGAAAGCCATTTCCGAGCTAGAGAGGAGAGGGGGTTGCGGGCTAACCCCTCCCACACACTCCACTCGCGGGGGCTGGCCTTCTGCCCCCACGAGAGCAGGGGAATCCCCGGGCGTGCCGGCAACCCTGCCCGCCAATCGGCGGGGCTGGGGGGGGCATGGCCTAGCCCATTTAAGGCCAGGCACGTCCGGGGACCGCCCTCTTTTGCCCCATTCAGCTGAAGGTATTGGCGGCGAGCTTTGCTCAAGTGGCGGTTAGGCATTGGCAGGGGTTATTGTTAGGCAAATGAATGGGGGGGGAAGGGAGCGCCATCACCTTCCCCCAATGAAAATGGGTAGTCCGGTAGAGGACTCCGGGGGGCATTGCCTTGTCCGAAACCTAGGGAGGTAAGGGCCTCCGGCACGGCCCCGAGCAGTGACACCCGTGGGAAAGCTGCAAAACTGAAATAGTATTTTGTCTACAGAGGTGTTTACATTAAAGGAGACAATAGAATTTTCTATTGAAGAAAGGAAGGGACGCGCTAGCAATGATACAGATGCAGATTAAAGAGAAGACTTTGAGATTCAGAAATGTTCCAGAAGAGGAGAAGGAGGATATTTGGAAGAAGATGATTGAAACTTTAGCAAAGTGGCTACATTTACAGGAAAAAGACATAATAGAACAGACAGAGAAAATCTTCAGAGTGAACTCAAGAAAAGCAAAAATGAACAAATGGCCGGCAGACTGCATCATTGTATTCACATCGAATTGGATGAGAGATAAGATCCTCCAACTAAAGAGTAAGAACAAATTAACCATAGATGGAAAGGAAATAATAATTTTACGAGAAGTCCCACCTAGGCTGATAAAAAAGAGACAGCAATTCCAATTTCTAACAAAAGCATTAAAGGCCAAAGCAATATCTTTCAGATGGGAATACCCAGTGGGGATTTCCTTCAACTTCAAAGGAAAAAGAAGACGATTTGAGACATTTGAGGAAGCAGATATGTTTTGGAGGAAGTATCGAGGAGAATTAGGAGGTGGGAAAAGTGAAGTAAGAAATGAGGAAGGAAGAAAGGGAGAGCTATCGGATGAGGCGGAAGAAGAAGAAAAAGCTCAGCAAAGGGTGGAAGGATAAAGAACTACGCCAGTGGTTTGATATTGGCAATCAGACCAATAACTATTACAAAACCCCTCTCCTTTACCACTGCAGATAACGTAAACTCTTTCCATTAACTTTAGAATTTTTTAACTAATAAATAATGAAATTTAAATTGTTATCATGGAACGTGAATGGTCTAAATAATAGGAGGAAGAGGCAGAAAATAGAACGTATCTTAGAGAGGCAGAAGTGGGACCTTGCTTGCTTACAAGAAACCCACATCAATACTAAGCATAAAAGACTATTGGTAAAACCAAAGTTAGGGGAAGAATTCATCGCATCTGATGTAAGAAAAAAGAGGGGGGTTGTAATGTATGTTAAAAGCAAATATGAACCGGAATTGATATATGAAGACAAAGAGGGGAGGATTATAATAGTCAAAATGTTGAAATCAAACCTTTATTAGGCATTATGCAAATAAAAACCGTAAGAAAGAAAATAACATGTAAAAGCCTTGAAATATATATAAAAAGGCAGCAGTTGGTTACAATCATATATATATATATATATATACATATAAAATCAGTGGTTTTCCTTGTTAACCTGCTCCTTGGAGGACTGCAGCCAAAAACTCGGCTACCCCCGCCGTTACCCTTTGGTCAACGTCAGATAGGCAGAATCCCACACATTCACCTTGCTGGGGTTCCAGACCACCCAAAAGAGGGGACAGCACGCGTTGACGGAGCGTACTGTACAATGGGCAATGAAAGAGAATATGCTCTACAGTGTCCGGGACATTCATAGAGCATCTGCAGAATCTCTTGTTTCTAGGGATGTTTTGATATCTTCCCCAGACAAATGCTGAGGGAAAGACGTTCAACCGGGCCAGCATAAAAGCCCTACGTTGGGCTGGGATTATTAATTTAGTGACGTAATTGACTCTGCTATCTAAGATATTTAAATCATAGAATATGGGGGAGCAAGTTTTGTTTACAGCTGCCATAATATTTTGTCTCTCCACATCCTTTAGTCTAGCTAGGATATTATGGAAAATGTATTGCTCATTAGAATTATACAGGGACTCCAGCTCGATGCCTAAAGATTCAATCTTTTTTTCGAGGTACTGATACCATCTTGATTTATAGGAGTCTTTGAGCAGATCAGCGAGCAGGCTTGATGGAGAGCAGCGAAAGTGGCAGCGTAACCAGTACTTTATTGAGGTGGACCAGGCCCAGTATTCCATTGTGTGTATGCCTATTTCTGCACACATTGTTTCATATTTGATCGCAGCTGGGAGTCCAAGAATACGTCTCAGAAAGCTGGAGTGAATCTTATTTAAATCACTGTTATATGCTTGAATCCATAGCGGGATTCCATAGAATATCTGGGCTTGCACTTTTGTTTGGAAAATCTGATTGGCCGCAGGAATAAATTGATTACCTTTCTGATAATAAAAACGGGCAACTGCTGATGAGGTGCACTTTGCCTGTTTTATGGCATTTGTGCGATGACTTGCCCACCCTAGATTGCTCTGGAATAAGATTCCCAGATACCTATAGATTTTTACTTGTTGGATTTCTTGCCCTCTTATTTTCCATTTCTCTAGTTTCCAACCATTTGAGAAGACCAAAATTTTTGTCTTCTCGTAATTTATAGAGAGTTTATTACATTCGCAGTAAAGGGTCAGAGAAGATATAAGACGTTTCAGACCCAAGCTCGTTAATGATAGTAGGACTGCATCGTCTGCGTATAATAAGAGAGGAACTGGTTTCTGATTAAGTTTAGGGGCATGTGATTCTATTTTTTGAAGGTGATCTGGCAAGTCTGATAAGAATAAGTTAAATAGAAAGGGGGCAAGAATACATCCTTGTTTTACCCCTTTCGAGATTGGGATGTCTGATGAAAGATGACCTATGGTGTTAAGTTTGACTTGACAGACATTGGAAGAGTATAGATTTTGTATTAGAATCAATAAGCGCTGATCAATTTTTAGTTCTGCGAGTTTCCTCCACAGCTTTGGGCGGTCAATTGAGTCGAATGCACCACGAAAATCTACAAAAGCAGCATATATCTTAGATTGCCTTTGAGATCTATATTTTTCAACCAAATGCATAAGTATAAGGCAGTGGTCTAATGTAGAGCAACCTTTAGAGAAACCTATTTGTTCTTTCCCTGGTAAATTTAAATTTTTCATCCATATAAGGAGTTTGGATAGGAGGTGCTTAGCGTAGATTTTCCCTATCACTGATAGTAAGCTTATCGGTCTGTAATTCTTTGGTTCTTTTGGGTCGCCATTTTTAAAGATTGGGATAATTATTGATCTTAACCATATCTCCGGTATGATCCCATCTTTGTCTATGAGAGTAAACAATTGAGCTAGGGGTGCTGCCCACCAATCTATATAGGTCTTAAATAATTCTATTGGTAGACCGTCTGGCCCAGGCGATTTCCCCGATTTGAAATTTTTAACTATCTCTCTAATTTCCACTTCTTCTACCCTTGGCCACTCCTGGAGTTTATTGATTTTATTTATAGCGGTCTCATTTCCTTTAAGTTCACTGTGTAGATTGTTAAATACAGATGTAAAGTATTGGGACCATTTGGATTCTGCAATTGGTGGTTGGGTTAGTTGATTTTCGGCTTTCAGTCCTCCGTACACTAGGTTCCAGAACGCTTTGTTGTTTTTACTCTGAATTGAGTCAAATAGTTGTAGCCATTTTTGGGTTGCATATTTCTGTTTCTTTTCGGCCAAAATGTAATGATATTTTCTTTTTTCATCGAGATAAGAGGGCTCTAGTTTAATGCGATTATTTTTAAATGTTTGACGCAGTTTTCTTTTTAGCTGGAAACATTCATCGTCAAACCAGGGGCTAGCGCTATGTTTAAGTATCCAACCTTTAAGTGGAGTACTAAGCTCTACAAACATTTGGAAGATTTCATTATAAGTTTTCAGAATATCACTGCAGGGATTAGTGGTCTTTAAATTGGATAATACTTGTTTTCTCAGGTTGGCTGTGAGTTTTTGCCCCACTGCTGCACTCATTTCCTGAGACCATTTTAATTGAGTCATTTGTTTGTATTGAGAAGGTTCTATGATATTGTACTTAGTTATTTTGGTTTTGTTCTTTAAGTTTATAGACAGCGATAGTGGCTGATGGTCGCTTTCAGTACGCGTTCCAATTTTGAGGTCCATGATCGAATTTATAATATTATAAGGGGCAAGAATATAGTCAATGACACTGCATCCTCGGGGGGAGAAGTATGTAAACTCCCCGCTTCTATCGCCTTCTGTTGAGCCGTTCACAATCTGCAAATTAAAGTTGTTACATAATTCGAGTAGGCGTAAGCCTTCGTTGTTTACAACCCTATCTCTGGAGAAACGTCCTATTTTCAGGGCATGTGCGATATCATTATCAGTATTCCAATTTAATTTGCTACATAGTTGTTCATTGTTGGTTCCCACTCTTGCATTAAAATCACCTGCTATTATCAGTGAAGCATTTGGGTATTTATCGGTCAAATTTTCTATATAGAAGGTTAGCTGTGACCAATTTTCACTGCTGCTGTTGTTTTTGGTTGGGGGGATGTAGACGTTTACAAGTAGCAAGGTATCGTCTTTTTGTGTTAAAAGTAGAGCTTGTGCAAGTGGAAAGCATTTTTCTAGCTGCTTGATCTCAAACCCTGAGTTGTCTTTGATCATACAACAGAACCCTGCTTTCGGCCGGCCCTTCGTCTTTGTTTTCAAAGCGGGTTTCGTATAGGAGGTGAATCCATTAATTTTAATATCTCTAGTTGACCATGTTTCTTGTAGAAGTATTAATTCAAAATCTTTGAAGAAGTTCATTAGGTCTGGGTCTCCGCCTTTGTTTCCCCACCCTGCAATATTCCAGGACAGTAAGCGTAGAATCCGTTTTTGAGTTGGTGGCTGGTTAACAGCATTTAGTCATTCTAGTTCTGTTATTGAGTCCAGCGAGGAATTTTGTCTTTTGCAAATACAGCCATTTGTCGCTGCTTTCGGTGGGGAGGGTAATGGTGGGTCTTTTAGGGGGGGGGGGAATGAAGGGAAGCTGCCAAAAAGCTTTATGGAAATGGTAAAGATTTTTGATTTAGTGGATATATGGAGATATAAACATCCTGTTGAAAAGGAGTTCACATATTTCTCAGAACCAAAAAACTCGTATAGTCGAATCGACAGTATATGGATTACTAAGGATATGACAATTGAAGCAGAGAATGCCGAAATATTGCCAAAAACACTTACAGATCACAATCCAGTATCATTAACTCTTAAAGGAAAAGAGGAGAAAGGGGAAAAAATGTGGAGAATGAATGTTTTCTTATTAAAAAACGAAAAAGTAATACAAGGAGCCAGGAAGTTGATGAAGGAATATTTTGAAAACAATTGGAGGAAAGGGACAGATGTTAAAACAGTGTGGGATGCTGGGAAGGCGGTTGTTAGGGGATATTTCATACAACCAAACTCAATAGCATATAAGAATAAAGAAAAAAAGAAAAGGGGGCTTTTAGAAGAAATTAAAAGGAAGGAAAAATTGGCCTATGCAAGCAAAAATAAAGAGAGATTAAATCAAGAAATTAAATTACTGAGAGTAGAATATAATAAAATTATAGAACAGGAGGTAGAACAAGAAATCAAATTTTGGAAATATAAAAAATTTTGAATGGGCAAATAAGCCAGGCAAGATCCTTGCCTGGCAGCTAAAGAAACAAAGAAATGAAAAATTAATAAATAAAATAAAAGTAGAAGAGAGGACAATAAGGGATATGACAGAAATTAAAAAAGAATTTGAAAAATATTACAAAAAATTATATCAAAAAGATGAAGTGCCAATAGAAGAAATAGAGGAATATATAAAGAAAAATAAATTAATAGAGATAGCAGAAGAAGACCATAAATTATTAAATGAACCAATATCAACCGTAGAAATTAAGGAATCAATTCAAAAATTAAAAATAGGGAAATCCCCAGGTCCAGATGGCATACCAGCAGAATATTACAAAGAAATGTTAAATGAATTAATTGACCCACTAAAAGAAGTAATAGAGGAAGCAGTAGAGAAGGGGAATATTCCAGACTCTTGGACTCAAGGGTATATAACGCTCCTGCCAAAACAAGGTACGGATTTGGAATCGGTCTCAAATTATAGACCCATTTCATTGTTAAATTCCGATTATAAAATTTACGCAGGATTATTGGCTAATAGGTTGAAAAAAATTATAGGAAAAATAGTACATAAAAATCAGGCTGGATTTGTGGAAGGTAGACAAATAAAGGATAATATCAGAAATATAATAGACATAATGGAATATCTACAAGTAAGAAGAGACAAACAAGCAGCCCTGATTTCAATCGATGCGGAGAAGGCTTTCGACAAAATCTCATGGGAATTTATGAAAAAACTATTAAAAGAATTGTGTCTAGGTGAAAAATTCCAAAAAGGTATAAATGCAATATATAACCAACAGAAAGCAAAAATTATTATTAATGGAGAGTTTGGAGAAGAAATCAACATCTTTAAAGGTACAAGACAAGGATGCCCCCTATCCCCAATGTTATTTATAATAGTATTAGAGGTTCTATTAAAGAAAATAAGGCAGGACAACCAAATAAGAGGAATAGCAGTTGGTGAAAAAAGATATAAGTTAAGAGCCTTTGCAGACGATGTTATGATCACAACAGAAAATCCCCTACAATGTACACCTAGAATATTGGAATGCATAAACGAATATGGCAGATTAGCAGGATTCAAATTAAACTATGGGAAAACCAAAATACTAGTGAAAAATATGGAAGAAAAGGATAAAGTGAAATTACAAGAAATTACAGGATTGGAAATTAAAAAGAAAATAAGGTATCTTGGAATAAATTTAACAACAAATACTATAGACTTAAGTAATGAGAACTATGGGAAAACATGGAATGAAATAAAAAATGACTTGCAAGTATGGGGAAAATTAAATCTTTCCTTACTAGGGAAAATGTCGGTAATAAAGATGAACATATTACCAAGGATGATGTTTTTATTTCAAAGTATCCCAATACTAGGAGGAGATAAATGTTTTAATAACTGGAAAAGAGATTTGGCTAAATTCATATGGTCAGGGAAAAAGCCAAGAATAAAACACAAAATAACGATAGATAAGAAGGAGAGAGGAGGATTTGGTCTCCCAGATATGGAGTTATATCACGATGCGGTGGGTCTGACCTGGCTAAAGGAATGGATCAAATTAGATGACTCGGATGTATTGGATTTAGAGGGAGTAGAGACGAGATTTGGATGGCATGCCTATTTAATAGATGAAAAAGTGAGAGTACATAAAGGCTTCCTAGGGCATATAATCAGAAAATCTATATATAAAAAATGGGAGAAATATAAGAGACTCTTAGAACCGAAAACTCCCTGGTGGGCATCGCCAGCAGAAATTGTCGCAGTGAAAAAATTAAATATGAAAGAAAATTGGGCTACCTATAAAACTGTATTAAAGGAAGAAAACGGAGAATTGGAATTAAAGGACTACACAGAGATTAAAGCTCATATTAGTGATTGGTTCCAATATATTCAAATTAAGTATAGATTAGCAAAAGACAAAAAGTTAGGATTTGAAAAAGAAATATCAAAATTCGATAAATATTTAATACAAGAAAAATCAAAAAATATATCTAAATTGTATAATCTGATTTTAGAGTGGGAAACAAAGGATGAATTGGTTAAAGCATCAATGATTAAATGGGCGCAAGATATTGGGAAAAATATTATGTTTGAACAATGGGAAAAATTGTGGAAAGAAGATATGAAATTCACCATGTGTTATATACTGAAAGAAAATTACCTTAAAATGCAACATAGATGGTATTTAACACCTGAAAGAATAGCAAAAATGAATAAAAACTGTAGCGATATCTGCTGGCGATGTAACACGGGAAAAGGTACCATGATACATATATGGTGGAATTGTTTAAACATCAAACAATTTTGGGAAATAATATATAATGAAATGAAAAAAATGTTTAGATACTCATTTAGGAAAACGCCAGAAGGTTTTCTATTGGGAATTGTACCAGGAAGCCTAAGGGAAGAAGATAAGACCTTATATTTATACGCAACAGTAGCAGCAAGGCTATTGATTGCGAAAAACTGGAAAAGTGGTATAATACCGACAAAAACAGAGTGGCTTGCCAAATTATTGGAGTATTACAATATATCCAAAACAATGGAAGAAATTTGAAGGATTTCAAAAGAAAAGATAGATAGGGACTGGAAGGTGTTTAAAAGATACTTGCAAAATCATATCGAAAAATCAGAACTCCTATTAGAATAAACAAGTTCCGTTTCAAATACTGATATATCAAATAAGATGGAAAACAATGTGTAATAGAAAAAGAAGTATGAAATTAGGGTAAAGGTGTGTGAAAGAAAGTAATAGAAGTGGAAAGAAATTGTAATTGAGTAGATTGGAAGTCAAACACAAAGGTGGGGTGAAGGGTTGGTGGATGGTGATGGGGAAAGGAACTATTTGTGGGATTGAGTGTAAGTATGTTTGAACATTTTTAAGGATTGTAAGAAATGTATGTTTGTATGCTTGTATATGTGTATTAATGATGAATTTAAATTAAAAAAAAAAGGAAGGGACTGGACGTAAGTTTTTGTTCCTGAACAACAAACCTCTGTAGAGATACCAGATTTCCGAATTAGAACGTTTTCGCAGCTGAACAGGACAAGAAACCTGAGAAAGTGAGGAATAAAAAGAACAAAGGACTGATTACGACATGGAAAGAAAAAAGGGAGGAGCGGTAAAGACCAAGGAAATTAAAGGCCTTTTTTAGATTGGACGTTTGAAGTTAAACATTATTAAAATAAATAAATTAAAAGAAAACCGGCAAGGTGGAACTGGGGAGAAATCTGGCCATGGATTTGAGACCTCCAGGCTGACAACATACAGACTGATGGACATAGGGAATCTAAACCGGGGAAGGGGGGGGGGGAGATTTGGAATCCAAAGGCTGTGCAACTATTTTTTGAATCTTTTTATATCTTTTATCTCTTTATATAACTCTTGTATATCATTTCATTTTGATTGGACATGTTTTTTTAAAAAAAAGGGAATTCGTGGAAGGAAACTGGGGTGGATCTGGGGGAAAAATCTTTTTTTTCTATTTTTGTAAATGATATGGGAGGGAGGTAAGATTGTGTAATTTAAATTGGATAGTGGGTTAAACAAATTAAGTTTTAAATGGGGAGTGAGAGATTGTAGAACTAAATTCATGAAAGGGGAATACAGCTGGGAGGGGGAAGGGGGAGTCCCAGAAAGTTGGTATTGAAAGTAAGGCTTTAAGTGTATTTTATCTTTGTATTTCTATATTTTTTGGAAACTTTAATAAATATGATTTTTTTTAAAAAATGATGACACCTATAAAATCAGCCAAGGCAATTTGCACGGCAGCATTTGTTATGAATAAATGCTGCTGTTCAGTCTGTGAGAAGGGCAGATATATTGATGCAACATCAGAACCGCTCAAAGCTATAGCACGTGAACGTCCTTTGATAACAATGTCTGATGTGGATTCAACAACGGAATAAATGTTTTTAGGTGGGGTGTGTGGTAAATGTAGCCATTCTATAATGCAGATTGTCTTCTTCTTTTCTGTCTGAGCATATAAATTCCTGTTGGCAACAATGGTGTAGCAAACACTGCCAGATGCAGCTTGTGTGCAGCACCTCTAGGTGGTGCATGCGGAAAGGTTTCAATGCTTCACCCACAAAATGTTGACAAAGTGTAGGGGAGTTCCGCATGCCTTGAGGCAGGACAACCCACTGATATCACTGGGTGGGCTGCGAATTGTTATATACTGGCAATGTAAAAGCAAACCGTTCCCTGTCTGCTGGAGCCAGTGGGATGAAGATGGTTCAATGTGGCCGAAAGTCAATTGTTCAGAATGACCGCTCCCCGCTTAAAACGGGGGGCGCCCTTTGCGTGGGCGCGTGCAGCCCCTAGACCTGGAGCGGCCCCAACAGCATAGGCTTGGCTTTGCCTTCCCTCAGGTGTGATACCTGGAGGTCTCCGCCTACCTCAGTCAGTTGTCCAATCCCACCTGGGGGAAGCGTTGCCAAGGAGACCAGGCCAGGTAGGGGAGGGATTACCTGCCCACACAATAGAGGGAGGATCTCACCTAGGAATCCTCACTTGGCTCCAGAGCTTCTCCCACCCTACCCACCCTCAGTTAATGTCTTATTTTGCAGGTTAACTTTTCTTCACAGGTTTTTGCAGGTTAACTTTTCTTCACAGGTATGCGGGCGCTGCTACGTTAAGGTCGCTGTTAAAGGGCCGGAAAGGAATTTCCCTGCATTGGCAGGTTTCGCCTTTCCCGTAGCAAAACGTCACAACTTTGGCGGTATCAGGCCTTGGGCGGAATCCTTTTGTCCATCTTCCTCTTGCGGCGGCGATACCAGGGTTCCCCGTTAAAGGGGTTTTCTGAAGGGAGGCTTTGGCCGTACACCGAAAGGTTGTCATTGCTCTCCCCTGCGGCGGCGGCGTTACGGGGGCGGCCATCTCTGCTTGAACATATGTTCTCCAGAGCTGGCCCATCCCCCACACACACACTGGATAACCCTGATGCTCCCTAGGTCCCCGGCTGGGGACCAGGGAGGGAGAACGCCCAATGCCTGAGCCAAGGTCTACCCACATTTGAAATTTAATAAAGTTGTGGCCAATTTAATCCCATAGCACGTTGTCTTGAGTCGTTATTCCACATGACGGGGGGACCGTGCAGGATCTGGGGACTCCGCCTGCCCACGCAAATAAGCTGTTCAGAAACAGCTGGTGCCGCTGCTGCTGATTTTTCTTTTGGTAGAGGCCACTGTTCTACCCCCACTGGGGTATCAGTGATCCTGGTTTGCCACACTGGAAACAAGTTGTATCGGTGGCTACAGGCTGGTTTTCATTTAGCGCTGCTGCCAGCAGATGAGCCTTGTGGGTGGCTGTACCAACAGACTGACAAATGCGAAGCATGGCTGCTGTGTCTGTGGCAGGATTGTGTATCATCGGTTGTAACGCAACCTTACAATCCTCATTGGCATTTTCAAAGGCCAATTGTTTGATAATTATTTGTTTGGCTTCAGGATTTTCAATTTGACGACTCACTGCTGTAAGCAGCCTGTCCATAAAGGAAGAATATGATTCTCTTGCCTCTTGCCTGATTGAACCCCACCTTGATTGAATACTGGTGGGTTCTGGGATTTTTCTCATTGCTTGTTTAGCAGCAAGAGCAGTGTCCCTCAATAAGATTTGCAGCAGTGTGGCTTGCACTGAAGCTTGAGTGAAAGGACCACGCCCCATCATGGCATCTATGACGTCTGCAAGGGTAATATTTGGATTATTTCCCCTGATTTGTTGAAACAAAGCTGGAGCATAAGCACGGCAGGCAGTTTCCCATTCGTGGGCAAACAAAACACCTGCTGATTGGGGTAACACTGTACGTGCCAAAAGCTTGATGTCATCTGGAACCAAAAGCTGGGCTAATGTGGCTTCCAAAAGAGCCTGTGTAAATGGGGCTTGAAGTCCATTTGTCCTTACTGACAATTGCAGCTCTTTCAAGATTTTAAAGTCAAAAGGTTGGTGTGTCACTGAAAGTAGCTGGAGTGAGTGCCAAGCCAGGAATCATGCTTCTTTTCAAACCATGTTCTGAAGTTTGTTTCATGATCAGAACAATCCTCTCAAGTGATTGTTTTCACCCTGCTTTAAAAGCAACACTTCAAAGAACGGCTCAAAAAAATAAATACACAAAAAAAAACCTTAGCAAAACAGGATTCCCAATGAAATGGTCTGCCTCACAGCCAGAGGCTCTACTCCAAGGAAGCACTGAGGAGGAGTGTGACAGTTTGGAGCTTTGCTGTGTGTTCTCTGATCTGGTGACACATGCTGTCTGTTGAAGTTGAATGGGGAGGGGCCCTTAGATGTCTGAAAGAGTTCTGGGACTTGCTGGTTAATGGGATTTTCTGCCGTCCTCAGCGGATGCTCAGCCCTTCTGTCTATTCCAGCTGTAGTGTTTCAGAAAGTTGCTTTGAGCCAAACACACTCCCCTTTGAAAGTTTCAAGATCTCAAGTCTCAAATGTTTGGTAGCCAAGAGCATGGCTTAATTAGAATTGGAAACACTATTGAAAAGGTTTACTTTTCAAATACATTTAAGTAGGAATTACTCAGCCTTGGAGAAGCCCCTTCCTTGGGTCTCTGTCACTCACCTGTCAGTCACTCATCCATTCTGAATGGGTAGAAAGAAGCACAGAGCTATGACATACAGAGAGGCGTCAGGCAACCTCACTGGAGGAGGACTGGTGATTCTGGCCATGTATCTGAGTCAGTAATCACAACGCAGAGAATTGCCAGAGTTAGAATTAATCATCCTAGCAGAGACTGCTTAGAAGTATGGAATTCAACAACAATCAATCATGCAGAGATGCAACGGAGAACATTTTCTGAAATTAGAAAAAACTGCCCAGTGCTGGGGAATGACCCCAGTCATGTCCAGTGTGGGAGAGACATGGCAGGATTAACCACCCTGTGCTCTTTCAGCAACTTTCTCTGTGGTCAAGAGCTGTAGGTGCTCATCAAATGGAAGCCCTACTTCCATCTACTGCTCTGAAGTAGGGTCATCTCTGCCTCCAGGTTTTCAACTTTTATGTACATCTTCTGAAAATGCACAAACCTTTTCTCTTGTATGAACGATGCCAGGTTTTAGCTCACTGGTTCCTTTATTTTATCCAGTTTTCTGTTTGGAATCTTAATGGCTCCCCCTTTGTATTTTTTTTAAAATAATTTTTATTAACTGGCTAATCACATCAAATTAAATCACATCATATAAATTCCAAATTACAAAGCCAAATTTTTAAATTTTGTTGGGGGAACCCATACTTCAAGATCCAAAGGGGGATTCAGATCATCTTCTTTACTGCGTTAATGTCCAAATCAGTCCCAATCAGTCCAAACAAAGTTCATAATTCTATCCAGTCTTATCTTGGTGTTTCCACATCATATCTTATTCATATAATTTCTCTTTTTCCTTTACGATCTCTTCTGTTGGTCTCCTTAAGCCGATAGCAAGTATAATAATCCTGTGTGGATTTCCCGTTCCTCCACTAAGTCCAGATGGTTTCCATATATCTCCTTAGTAGATAACCTCGTTCTTTCCATCGTAAATTTTGGCATTTGTCGCTCTTAAGTCCCACCGAGGAGTTGATCCACGATATGTAAACAACTCTATTTCTCTCTTTCTCCTCCCAGACCCAAGAGCTCCAACAATGCCTCCCAAAATGGCGACGGCATTTTTAACTGCGTCATTCCAGAACTCTTAGCTTTCCAGCTTCATCTTGAAACATTGCTTTGGATCGAAAGTTTATCTCCACACAGCCTTAAATCCACAGCTTAAGTCCTTAGTTTCTGACTCATTAGGGGAGGGGATTCTTGTTAAATCACATAAAAAAAGGAAGGCAGGTTTTCTCCCCCCTCCCCCATTTGTCATACCATATCTTGACGTATCTTCTCATATTTTATTCTTGTCTTGTTATCAGAGATCTCTTCTGTCAGCAGTCTTTACTCCCCTTTTTCCTTGAAGCATGTGCAATTAATCTTGTCCAAATTGTTTCTTTTAAAGATCATTTGCAACTAGCGGCGCGAATCAGGAACGGCGTCCAGGAGAGCCGGAAATCCCACAGGAGGGCTTTGTGCCTAGTGCCCCCACCCCCATAAATTCGGGGGTGGTATAGGGCACAGCAGGCAAGGGCCGTCCCCCCCACAATCCTGGGGGGGTTAGGGAGGCTAATTACCCCCATCATAGCCTCCAAATTACCTCTTGTGGGTCGGAGAGATGTTATTGTCAGCCATCTTCCGATGCGCCACCTAGTGGCCCCCAATGGCTCCCCCTTTGTAAAAGCCTTTCCTCAGGAAAGTGGATAAGGCAAAAGAGGAGACCCATATATTGTAGGTGCCTTGGAGGGGTCATGTTTGCCTCCACACAACCATGTGCAGAAGAGTCATGGTTGCTCCTGACAGGGGCAGCCTTTGACACCACCACCACTTCCCCAGGAGAACACAAAGCTAGCGTATTTAGTAATGAGAATATTTTGTCTCCCCAAATACCGGTAGTCTTGCCACTTGTAATGTTTTTATTGGGAGGAGGAATAAGGAATTGCACCTCCTCCCAATTGCTTAGCCCAGCCATACTGAATTCTGTCTGTTGATCACACTCAAACACAACAAGGGACTAGGGATGGAGGAGAAATGTGATTCAATTTGCATTTAAAGGCAAACCTACTTAATTTGCACTTCCCAAAACAAAATGAGTACTGAAGTGCAGCCATTGTTTGAAATCCACACTTGCTGAATTTTGCAAGGTTGTCCTCCAGTCAAGCCATGTGTCCAGAAATGCATGTATTAGGGAAATAACATACAGAAATGTATTACATTAATTTAAATTGTTTTACAAAAATACATTAGGCAAGTTATACATACAAACTATGTGCATGTTATGAGAAATTTGCACTAAAAATGCTGGTGATTTTTTCTTTTAATTGCAAACTGATGTGGGAATGTGGCAAAATATTTTTAAGGTGACATGGAAATGAGGAGAGCTAAACTTAAGACATGGGTATAGCCAAGGAGGGGCAGATCCAAAAATATTATTGAAAAGCATTGAAAGTACTCAATTATCTGAGGTTCTGCTCCCCCTCAGCAGAAGCCTGGCCCCCACAATGTCTTATTTATGGTGTATTTTTGCCTGTGACTTAAGAAACTGAAACTGAAAGATTCTACCGTCCTTACAAGGGAAGTAACCTAGGCACTATCTCTCATTCAGTTCTGTAGCTTGGGGGTTCCTTCTACTGGACCCTTCGCCAACCTGGGGCTGGAAGCTGCAGGAGGGGAGGAGAGGGCTCTTGAGCTGGGGTCCTGCTCATGGGTTTCCCTTTGGGGCATTCACTGTGGGAGCAGGATCCTGAATTAGATGGGTCATTGGCCTGACCCAGCAGGTTTTTCTTAGTTTCCTATGTTCACATGCTGGTTTAAGAATAATCAATGTAGGTGATGTATTTTGGAGAGGTTCTGGCCCTATCGGGTTCTTTATAAGGGTGCTTTGTATGCTGCCATTCTTTCTGAAGGCACCTTGGTATCTCTGGTCCCAGCCCATGCCCTCATGCCATAGACCTGGCTGTTCCTTTCTCTCCTT
Organism: Podarcis bocagei; assembly: GCF_964188305.1. Taxonomy (NCBI): domain Eukaryota; kingdom Metazoa; phylum Chordata; class Lepidosauria; order Squamata; family Lacertidae; genus Podarcis; species Podarcis bocagei. The sequence goes on from NC_138131.1 coordinate 81,600,558, forward strand.
GCAGGCTGAAGAGAAGCAGAAGGCCTCAGCTGCATTTGCTCAGCTCCACACTGCCATGGAGATCCTGGGAATTGTGGTGGAGGAGCAGAAGGCCATCTGGCGAGTTTTGGCCGCCATCTGCCACCTGGGTGCTGCAGGGGCTTGCAAAGGTAAGACTAACGGCTGGCAAAGGTGGCATTTTGGGCTGGGTGGTTCTACAAGGAGACTGCTGTGCTGGATCCATCTGCTGCAGCCTGAGAAAGGAGATGATGGAGATGTCCCTGCTTTGCAGGCTGCATGGTGCAGCATTTCAGAAAATCAAGCCATCTGCTTGGGCTCATTTGTCTGAATTCCCTGCCCCCTTTTAGCCTATCCTTCTAGGAGCATTACAGAAAGTCAATGGATCTCAGTTCAGCCTCTCTGCTTGAGAGGCTGCTGTTTTCATATAATGCTGGTCTTGCACAAGGCCTGCTCTTGGAGATCCCTGGAGTGGGAGGAGAGCCAGAGAAAGTGCAAGACCCTCCAATATGTGTTCTGTCTGAGCCAGCAAGCAGAGTGTGCCACCCACTGCAGAGTTGGCAAAATGTTAAGCCACTTGCTATCTTACATAGAACCATAGAATTGTAGAGGGCTGCCTCATGGAAACAAGCCTGTTTTTTGCTGCTCCAGAGAGTGGTACCCAAACCAACAGATTCAAATAACAAAAGAGGAGATTCTGATTAAACTGGGAAGAACGTTCTGAAGATAAGAGCCATTTAACGGTGGAACAGACTCCTTGGAGGCTTTTAAGCAGAGGTTGGATGGCCATCTGGCATGGATACTTCAGTTGAGATTCCTGCATTGCAGGGGGTTGGACTAGATGACCCTTGGGGAGGCCCTTCCAACTTTACAATGCTATGATTTCCTCAACACCCCTCAGCCTCCCAGGCTGCTCACACGTCCTGATCTGAATATGCCTCCTAGTAGGAGTTGCCTTATTGTGGCGTTCCCTGGGCTTTGAAGAGTGGTTGCCTAGGAAAGCTGCAGAATGCAAATCCCTGGGGTGATAATTTTAGAATGAGAGAAGGGACTCTCACAGCCACCCCTTGGCTCCCTTAAAATTAAAATGTGGGCTAAATGTTCAGCACAACAGTAGTCCAAGAGGATAGCAAAATCATACAAGGATCATGAAAGTGTATTATCAGAGATGGCTACAAGCAATGCTTCTGTTCCAGAGTCATAGAATCATAGAATCATAGAATCATAGAGTTGTTATAGACCACAAGGGCCATCGAGTCCAACCCCCTGCCAAGCAGGAAACACCATCAGAGCACTCCTGACATATGGTTGTCAAGCCTCTGCTTAAAGACCTCCAAAGTAGGAGACTCCACCACACTCCCTGGCAGCAAATTCCACTGTCAAACAGCTCTTACTGTCAGGAAGTTCTTCCTAATGTTTAGGTGGAATCTTCTTTCTTGTAGTTTGGATCCATTGCTCCGTGTCCGCTTCTCTGGAGCAGCAGAAAACAACCTTTCTCCCTCCTCTATGTGACATCCTTTTATATATTTGAACATGGCTATCATATCACCCCTTCACCTCCTCTTCTCCAGGCTAAACATGCCCAGCTCCCTTAACCGTTCCTCATAAGGCATCGTTTCCAGGCCTTTGACCATTTTGGTTGCCCTCCTCTGGACACGTTCCAGTTTGTCAGTGTCCTTCTTGAACTGACATGTGCTGCCTATGCACTGGTGGAGGAAGAGGGGACGGGCGGAGCGCACCACCCCCGGCAGAGCAATCCCAGTGGGGTTCCATCGTGGTTGCCCCCCGCCCACACTGGGCGCCCCACCCCCACAGGCGGCATACCGCGCCCCCAGGACGCGTGCCAGCCCTGCCCCCGCCTGCTCTCTGCCCTCAGTGCCGGAGCATGAAGCTCTGCCACTGTGCCTATGCACTTGTTTATCCATCTGGCTCCATTTTGAATTTGCACCCTCAGCCTTCATTACCATTTTATTATGGTAATGAACAGAGTTGAGTCTGATACTGCTGGCTCCTCTATCAGCTCCTACCTATCAGTCTCCCAGGTGCCATCAACACTGCCTGGCTTTGCAACTGTATTTTATTTTCTTCTGATTATGATTTGGTGTTGCTGTGTCTGAATTATAGCAAGAAGAATCTTCATCTCTGTAGCATGTCACAGCACCATTAATCAACTATAATTAATTTAAAATTTGGAAAGTTCACTGCTTAGGATGATGTCCTTCACCTGCCAAATGCTTAATACCAGAGTTTCCTGTAGATAGTATGAAATATCCAGGAATTTTAGTGAGGCTCTGGGTTCAGTTCTGGAATCAAGCCTTTGATACCCTGTCTAAGGCAACATCCCTCCCTTTTGACAGCAGTGGCTTGTTGATTTCTAAACAGAGGATCACTTCATTGCCCTGTAATGCTTCATTCCAGATTTTTGAAGATTACTTGGGAATTGCAAAGAGTGTGATTGCATCCCCATGTTCCTGCTTTTTTATTGCTGCAATTGTCACATGATAGTTTGGTGATTATGGGTGACACACTGCATGGAGATTTCCCTTGCATTTTGAATAGTTGGAGCTTGGTTTCCAATAGTAAAATTACCACTAAAGTTCATGGGTTATTACTAAGGTGGTGGTTGCTACTGCGGCTTCTGCTTCTTCTCCAGCTCATTGCACACAGCTCTTTACAACAAAAGTCTTATCAGTGGCAACCTGCCCATTCTGTCCATGGCCAATGCTTAGGCCACATTCAAGTCATACCTTTAAAGCACTATGATACCTCTTTAAACAGTCATGTTTTCCCCAAAGGATTATGGGAGCTGTAGTCTGTTAAGGGTGCTGAGCATTGTTAGGAGCCCCCTATACCCCTCCCAGAACTACAGTTCTCAGAGTTTCCTGGGAAGAGGGATTGATTGTATAGCTACTCTGGGAACTGTAGCTCTGGGAGGGTAGGGGAGGAAGTTTCAGACATACGTAGGTGAGTTCATCTCTGTTATAATCTTTTCCAGCAAGGTCACATCAGGAAAAGTTTGGTTCTCACGAAAGTCGCTTGACTAGGCCAGATACTTCCTAGTTTATATCTTCACCATATTGCGGGCAACGGAAGGGTGTTGTCTCTGCAAACTAATGAAGTTCTGTGAGGGGGCTACGAATCTCCTGACAGCTCTCAGCATCCTCAACAAACTACAGCTCCCAGGAAGCCATGACTGTCTGGAGTGGTGTCATAGTGCTTTATAAGTGTATGCCATGGGCACAGGAGCTGAGTAGACCTTTGCTCCCCAAAAGATTCCTTGTGATTGTGCCTTCTGGCAGCCAAGCAAGTACCTGTGTTGCAGCTCTGAGCTTCCCATCAGGGTCCACTGCCATCTCCTGAGGTCCGGAGAGGGAGCATCAGGGATCAAAAGAGGGCTCAGAATGTGGTCAGGGTGGTTTTCGGTGGTGGTAAGAACAGCCAAGGCAGTTCAGGTTGCCTTGTGGGGCTTCTGAAGGTTCTTCCAGGTCCTCATTTGTTCTCTGTGGGGTTTCTTGCCTCTTTCATATAGGAGGTCTCCATGAGATCTGGGCTAGGCAGAATCTTGGCCTGTTTGGAAGAACTGAATACCAGGCTGCTTCAAGACCAGCTATTTAGTGAGGCACATCCTGCTTCATTCAATCACTTTACAGGGCATCCACATGTCTGCACAAAATCTGACATTTTTCAGGGGTTTGGGAGTGGAAAAATAAATAGCTCTCCTTTCAGCAGCTCACCCTTTGCTCCAAAAATCGATTCTGTTGCCAAAGGGAATCAAAGGACTCACAGATTTAAAAATGGATCAAAGTAAAATAGAAGTGGACTAAGAGAGAAAAAGATGAATTAGTTCCTATAACTCCAGTCCTCTGCTCTTCCTGCATTCAGTGGTATTCTTGTCAGGGACTTTTTTTATTAATGTATTTGTTTGTTTGTTTGGGTTTTTTTTGTTTATTAAACTTCTATCCCAAAGTTGCCCAAGGCAGCAAACGTGATAAAATGATAAAAACCTCTTAAAAACATACCATTCCAGTAGAGATGCAGACTGGGAAATATTTAATCTTAAAAGGCTTGTTGGAAGAGGAAGGTCTTCAACTGGTACCAAAAAGAGGTGGCACCTCTCCAGTCATAGAATCACAAAATTGTAGAGTCGTCTAGTCCAAGCTCCTGCTAAATGTAATATTCAAGGGAAGGGCATTCCAAAGGCCAGGTGCCACAAAACTAAAGGTGCGACTCCTGTATTTTGCAGAACACACCTCTTAATAAGAGGGTATCTGCAGGAGGCCTTTTCCTGCAGAGCACAGTGATTGACAGTTGGGGGGGGGGTCTAAAACCCTAGGTGCCTAGGGTCAAAACGATCCCTTTGAGTAGTTGTCGAAGCCAGCCTTCGACAATCTTTGGGGTTGGCTAATTTGAGTAGCCAACCCCAAAGATCAAAGTCTGACAGTCCTTCATGTTGAATGTGAACAGCTGGCTTCGCAGATGGTGTAAACAGGAACGGTTTGGATTCTTAGATCACGGACTGCAGTTTCTTGAAGATGGACTTCTGGCAAGCGATGGGCTGCACCTCACAACGGTTGGGAGAAATGTTTTTGCCAAAAATCTCAGAAACCTCATCAGGAGGGCTTTAAACTGACTAATGTGGGGGAGGGAGACAGTGCTCCTGAAGGCAGGAGCCTATCAATTGATGAAGATGATCATCCAAATGTCATAGACCAAATGGAGCAAACAGCACGCGGACCTAGTGGTGGGAGGAAAAAATCCTTAAATAAGAGACACGGGGGAATGATTAATGGACTTCAATGTCTGTACACTAATGCGCAAAGCATGGGAAATAAACAAGATGAGCTTGAGCTCTTGGTACAGCAAACTAAATATGACATAATAGGCATTACTGAAACCTGGTGGGATAAGTCCCACGATTGGAATGTAATAATGGGGGGATACAATCTATTTCAGAGAAACAGACCAGACAAGAAAGGAGGAGGAGTGGCGTTATATGTCAGGGATGTGTATACCTGTGAAGAGATCCAAGATTTAGAACCTCAATGCCAAAGTGAGAGCATTTGGGTCAAAATTAAGGGAGAGAAGAATAACAGGGACCTCATTGTGGGAGTTTACTATAGATCCCCAAGCCAAACTGAGGACATAGATGATGCCTTCCTGGAACAGATGGCCAAGCATGCAAAAGGAAGGGAGATAGTAGTAATGGGGGACTTCAATTACCCGGATATTTGTGGGATGTCAAACTCAGCCAAGAGCATAAGGTCAAACAGATTCCTCACTGGCCTTGCAGACAACTTCATTGTCCAGAAAGTGGGAGAAGCAACAAGAGGAACAGCCATTTTAGATCTGGTCCTAACCAATGTTGATGATCTGGTTAGTGGGGTAGAAGTGGAAGGATCATTAGGCGCGAGTGATCATGCTCTTCTGAAGTTTACTATACAGCGGAAAGGAGCAGCCAAGCATACTAGGACTCAATTTCTTGACTTTAAGAAAGCCGACTTCATAAAACTTAGGGAAGTGCTGGGTGAGATCCCATGGACAGTAATACTAAAAGGAAAGGGAGTTCATGATGGCTGGGAGTTTGTTAAGAGGGAGATACTAAAAGCACAACGTCAGTCAATACCAATGAGACGGAAACATGGAAGGTGCCTAAAGAAGCCAGGGTGGCTATCTAAAGAACTTTTAACTGAGTTAAGATTAAAAAAGGATGTGTACAAAAAATGGAAAAGGGGGGAAACCACCAAAGAGGAATTCAAACAAATAGCCAGCACGTGTAGACACAAAGTCAGAAAAGCTAAAGCACAGAATGAACTCAGGCTTGCTAGAGAGGTTAAAAGCAACAAAAAAGGCTTTTATGGGTATGTTTGTAGCAAAAGGAAGAACAAAGAAACAGTGGGGTCACTCAGAGGAGAAGATGGTGAAATGCAAACAGGGGACACAGAAAGGGCTGAACTCCTCAATGCCTTCTTTGCCTCAGTCTTCTCCGATAAAGAAAACAATGCCCAACCTGAAGAATTTGAAGCAAATGATTCAGCAAAGGAAACACAGCCCAGAATAACTAAGGAGATAATACAAGAATACTTGGCTAGTTTAGATGTATTCAAGTCTCCAGGGCCAGATGAACTGCATCCAAGAGTATTAAAAGAACTGGCAGATGTGATCTCAGAACCACTGGCAGTCATCTTTGAGAATTCCTGGAGAACAGGCGAAGTCCCGGCAGACTGGAGGAGGGCAAATGTTGTCCCTATTTTCAAAAAGGGGAAAAGAGAGGACCCAAATAATTACCGCCCAGTCAGTCTGACATCAATACCAGGGAAGATTCTGGAGCAGATCATTAAGCAAACAGTCTGTGCGCACCTAGAAAGGAATGCTGTGATCACCAATAGTCAGCATGGATTTCTGAAAAACAAGTCATGTCAGACTAACCTGATCTCATTTTTTGACAGAATTACAAGCCTGGTAGATGAAGGGAACGCAGTGGATGTAGCCTACCTTGATTTCAGCAAGGCATTTGACAAGGTGCCCCATGATATTCTTGTAAAGAAACTGGTAAAATGCGGTGTGGACTATGCTACCACTCAGTGGATTTGTAACTGGCTGACTGACCGAACCCAAAGAGTGCTCATCAATGGTTCCTCTTCATCCTGGAGAAGAGTGACTAGTGGGGTGCCACAGGGTTCTGTCTTGGGCCCGGTCTTATTCAACATCTTTATTAATGACTTGGATGATGGACTCAAGGGCATCCTGATCAAATTTGCGGATGACACCAAACTGGGAGGGGTGGCTAACACCCCAGAGGACAGGATCACACTTCAAAACGACCTTGACAGATTAGAGAACTGGGCCAAAACAAACAAGATGAATTTTAACAGGGAGAAATGTAAAGTATTGCACTTGGGCAAAAAAAAATGAGAGGCACAAATACAAGATGGGGGACACCTGGCTTGAGAGCAGTACATGTGAAAAGGATCTAGGAGTCTTGGTTGACCACAAACTTGACATGAGCCAACAGTGTGACGCGGCAGCTAAAAAAGCCAATGCAATTCTGGGCTGCATCAATAGGAGTATAGCATCTAGATCAAGGGAAGTAATAATGCCACTGTATTCTGCTCTGGTCAGACCTCACCTGGAGTACTGTGTCCAGTTCTGGGCACCATAATTCAAGAAGGACACTGACAAACTGGAACGTGTCCAGAGGAGGGCAACCAAAATGGTCAAAGGCCTGGAAACGATGCCTTATGAGGAACGGTTAAGGGAGCTGGGCATGTTTAGCCTGGAGAAGAGGAGGTTAAGGGGTGATATGATAGCCATGTTCAAATATATAAAAGGATGTCACATAGAGGAGGGAGAAAGGTTGTTTTCTGCTGCTCCAGAGAAGCGGACACGGAGCAATGGATCCAAACTACAAGAAAGAAGATTCCACTTAAACATTAGGAAGAACTTCCTGACAGTAAGAGCTTTTTGACAGTGGAATTTGCTGCCAAGGAGTGTGGTGGAGTCTCCTACTTTGGAGGTCTTTAAGCAGAGGCTTGACAACCATATGTCAGGAGTGCTCTGATGGTGTTTCCTGCTTGGCAGGGGGTTGGACTCGATGGCCCTTGTGGTCTCTTCCAACTCTATGATTCTATGATTCTATGATTCTATGATTCTATGATTCTAATGTCAATGAGCCTCCCTGCCAATTCGTGTATGTTATTTAAGTGTCCGGTGATGTTCAAGGATTGGTCAGTCACATATGTGCAACATTCGGCGCCTATCAAAGCACAGGTCCCCCCTTGACTTGACAAAAAAAAGTCTGTAGCAATCCTCGTTTGTAACCTACCTCAGAGAAGTCAGATACCAAAGAGTCTGTTATCTGAGTGGCTTCTTGCATGAACTTCAGGAGGATGTCGGTGAGTCTGAGAATGTTGACGTGGTTAGATCCAGCTCCGTAAGCAGGGAACAGTGCCCGACTCACAGTCTCTCCATTGACAGCGATGTCAGAGAGATCTGACAGGTCCTTTTGTTCCCTTTTATTCCCCTGTCTCCCGGGTGGTAGATGCGGGGTGACCCTAATCCCAGGGACAATGTATCCGACAAAGCAGGACCCAGACATGTGTGGGCTTATCCAGGTGTATGCCCGGTGTCTGCACACCCAGAACAAGCCACTGAGGAACGATTCCATTCTGCCAGATGCAAAGGTCTGCAATAGCATAAGGTCTGAGTGTTGTGGCTTCCAAGTGGGTGGGTGGCCGATTGCGTTGGCCCAGGCGAGGGTGAGGTTTGGAAAGGTCTGGGAACGCGTCGGGTTGGTGACAGTCACTTGTCCTGTGGCTAGAATCTTAAATAATAATAATAATAATAATAATAATAATAATAATAATAATAATAATAATAATAATAATAATAATAATAATAATTTATTATTTATACCCCGCCCATCTGGCTGAGTTTCCCCAGCCACTCTGGGCGGCTCACAATCAGTGTTAAAAACAGTACAGCGTTACATATTAAAAACTTCCCTGAACAAGGCTGCCTTAAGATGTCTTCTGAATCTCAGGTAATTATTTATCTCTTTGACATCTGATGGGAGGGTGTTCCACAGGGCGGGCGCCACTGCCGAGAAGGCCCTCTGTCTGGTTCCCTGTAGCCTCACTTCTCGCAATGAGGGAACCGCCAGAAGACCCTCGGCGCTGGATCTCAGTGTCTTGAGGTTGACATTGCAGGTGCTAGTTCCGATAGAGGTCCCTTCTCCGGTGAAGCGGCGACAGAGGGGTCCCTTGGTGGGACCTGTGAGGTACAGATATTTGTGGGTAAGGAGGCAACATCTCTTTTTTTTATAACATTTTTATTGGTTTTTCACAGTTTTTATAAACACAAACAATACACACTACAAACAAACAAGTACACAAACAAACATGCATAATTTCATATCCCTTTTTCTTAAACCTTACTTCGCCGACTTCCTCATACCTCCCCTTTCTGCATCCCAATTCCCAAACTTATTTCAGCAAATCCTAACTTTTAGTTTTGTCAAATTTTTCCCTTATTCTTTTCTTTTACTTAATCTTTTACAGCTGTAATCGCCTTTTTTTCTAGAACCTCGACATTTTAGCATTCATTAATTTTATAATATTTCTTAAGATAAATTTTAAATTTCTTCCAATCTTCATCCGCCGTCTCTTTCCCCTGATCACGGATTCTGCCGGTCATTTCAGCCAGTCCCATATAGTCTATCACCTTCATCTGCCATTCTTCCAGAGTGGGTAGATCTTGAGTCTTCCAATGCTTTGCGATGAGTAGTACTCTTGCTGCTGTGGTCGCATACATAAAGAAAGTTCTGTCTTTCTTTGGCACCAATTGGCCGACAATGCCCAAGAGAAAGGCCTCTGGTTTCTTAGGGAAAGTACATTTAAGTACCTTTTTCAATTGATTATATATCATTTCCCAGAAAGCCTTAATCTTCGGGCACATCCACCAAAGGTGATAAAAAGTACCTTCAGTTTCTTTACATTTCCAACACTTATTATCAGGCAAATGGTAGATTTTTGCTAGCTTGACTGGGGTCATGTACCACCTATAGATCATTTTCATAATATTTTCCTTTAAGGCATTACATGCCGTAAATTTCAAACCGGTGGTCCACAACTGTTCCCAGTCAGCAAACATGATGTTATGACCAATGTCCTGTGCCCACTTAATCATAGCTGATTTAACTGTTTCATCTTGTGTATTCCATTTCAGCAACAAGTTATACATTCTTGACAAATTCTTAGCATTGGGTTCTAGCAATTCTGTTTCTAATTTTGATTTCTCCACCTGGAAGCCAATTTTCCTGTCCTGTTTATACACTTCCATTATTTGGTAATAATGGAGCCAATCTCGTACTTTGGTCTTCAATTTCTCATGGCTCTGAAGTTTCAGTTTGTCACCCTGTTGTTCCAAAATTTCCCAATATTTTGGCCATTTAGCCTCCATCTTGAGTTTTTTCACAGCTTTAGCCTCCATTGGCGACAGCCATCTTGGAGTTTTATTTTCCAACAAATCTTTATATCTAGTCCAGACATTATATAATGCTTTCCTATAAGGAGGCAACATCTCCGGAACGGTATTGTTCCAGTGTTATGGCTACTGGAACTAGTGGAAGACTTTGCTGGAGGTGGCTGGGTGCGTGGGCACAGATCCAACAGTTGAAGTAGGGACTTTCTTTAGCCACCTGGCTAAGAAGTTTGATGTAAGAGTTCTGCTCCCAGGACAAAAGGAGATCTTCTCCCGGGAAGGAGAGGTCTGTGCCAAGCTGCCGGGGCGTGATGCCAACTGGGTATAGTGGGTCAGTGGTATTCAGGAGCCGCCTGTCCTTAGCAATCCCGCCACATCTCAAAGGACCGGCGTTGTCCCACACAGGGGTGTGGGAGGGGTGTATAGGATGGTGCCAACCCTCCAGGTACTCTGCCCCTCTCCAGTCATGAGTGAGTCCAAGGCTCCATAGGCAACAGAATTGCCTTAGGCGGAGTCCTTGCAGTTAGGGTTTTCATGGCTCAGGGGTCATAAAAAGGCATTGGAAACCAAAGATCAAATTTTCGGAAGGGTGGTGTGAGTCTGTGTACACGTGTGTAGCCCCTCCGGCTTCGATTTCGGTCCAGTTCAGATTTCTAGAGATCTCTCCCTGGCCATAAAGTAGGTAAGTCCCATTGTTGCATCTCAGGCAGTAATAATAATAATAATAATAATAATAATAATAATAATAATAATAATAATAATAATATTTTTTATTTATACCCCACCCTCCCCAGCCAAGGCCAGGCTCAGGGCGGCTTACAAGCAATAATAAAAACAAGTTGAATTATTACAACTTAAAAACAAAATTAAAAATACAACAATAAAATATTGAAACATTAAAATATTAAAATGTAGTCTCCTCGCAGGAGGAGAAGGAAAAGAAAAAAGAAAGAGAGGGAGGGAATCAAATTGGCTCCAAGCCAATGGCCAGGTGGAACAACTCTGTCTTACAGGCCCTGCGGAAAGAAATCAGATCCTGCAGGGCCCTGGTCTCATGAGGCAGAGCGTTCCACCAGCCAGAGTTGAAAAGGCCCTGGCACTGGTTGAAGCCAATCTAACTTCCTTAGGGCCCAGGACCACTAGAGTGTTACTATTTATGGACCGTGGGGCATACCGGGAGAGGCGGTCCCATAGGTACGAGGGTCCTAGGCCGTGAAGGGCTTTAAAGGTCAAAAGCAGCACCTTAAATCTGACCCTGTATTCCACCGGGAGCCAGTGCAGCTTGAAAAGCACTGGGTGAATATATGTCCCCATGGTACATATCAGTACCAATACTGATGGTTGAGAGTGAGGACGGCTGACCCTATACGTTGGAGATTTTGGTCTCGTATAAAGAGTTCCCAGTACTGGTTATTGGTAAGTCTGGGTACTAATGAATGGTGCAACAGAGTCAGTGACACAGAGAGACAGAAGTCCAAGTCCCCCATTCAGTCAGGGTTGGATTTCCCCCCAGATTCGATACTGTGAAAGTCCAAGAAATGGTAGTTTGTTTGTAATCCAGTGCAGTGGCTCGACGCGAAAGCGGAGATCCTGGTCAGGGAGGAGAGGATAAAAAGGGTGGGCAATATTCCATGTTCAGCAGCGGGGTGGTAAACAGGATGAACGGAGGGCTGGGTTGGCGCTCGGAAAAGAGGAGTTGGGCTATGAAGTGGTGAGCTGTCAGTGGAGCTGTCGGTTGAGCTGTCAAACGGAGCGCTGAAGGAAAGCGACGAAGCAATGAGCTGTCAGTGGAGCTGTCAGTTGAGCTGTCAAACATGTTTGAGGTGTAGTTTGATGGCGGTTGTGTCCAGGACAACTTCGGAGGTCCAGATGGGCTCAGAGGTGGTATCTGGTCCAGTCTGTTGGGCCCAATCCTGACTCTGATCTGGTCCGGTCTGTTGGGCCCGATCCTGACCCCGATCTGGTCCGGTCTGTTGGGCCTCGTCCTCGTTGATGTAGGAGGTTGCGGCAGGAGGCGGGGCATCAAAGGTGTAGTCCTCTCCCTGGCTCTCCTGCGCCTCCTGGGGCAGTGGTGCTGCCTTGCACCTAGTGTGATGTAGTTCGGCGTTCTTTTCTCCCACCTTCACAGCAGTAGGCGAGGTTAGAAGTACTTGCTACGGGCCCTCCCAGGCAGGTTGAAGGGGCAGCTTCTGGTACACTTTAACCAGGATCCAGTCCCCCAGGTGGAAGGAGTGTGCTGGGACGTTGATTGGTAGATTCTGTCCCTCTATGGCAGCATACTTGTGGAGATGTTGTAGCTGTTTTTGGAGCTGAATGACATAATTAGTAAGTTCTGCTTCCCCCACCTCAAGTTCCAAGAGGGGAAATAAAGTGTTATAAACAGAGGGAGGGGGTCTCCCAAACAGAAGTTCAAAGGGGGACAGTTTTAACGGTCCAGTGGGGGCACTCCGAATATTATGGAGAACTAGTGGGAGTGCATTTACCCATTTTAGTCCGGTGGTACTACAAAGTTTCCCTAGCTGTACCTTTACCTCTTGATTCATGCTCTCTACTTGTCCTGATGAGGCTGGGTGGTAGGGTGTATGGAATTCCCACTTTATTCGAAGAGCTTGGGCCTCCTGTTGGACTGCCTCTGCAGTCACTGTCCAGTCGACGGGGTACTCCATACCGGGGAATGATATCTTGTAAAAGGGCCCTGGCGAGTACTGAAGCGGTTGCCTTCTTGCAAGGGAATTCCTCCACACAGGAGGAGAATTTGTCCACTATGATTAGGGCATGTTTGAACCCCTGACACTGGGGTAAGTCGATGAAATCCAGCTGTAAACTCTCATGTTATGCAATTCTTTGAGGCTGCTGTGGCTGCAGCCGCTATCCCTGGAGCATACCAGCACCTTTGGACATGGTCTATTAGTCTTCCCTTTCCCCAATGTGTCTGTTGGTGGAGGACCCTCACAAATTTTGGAGTCCAGGCTTTTGGCATGGCGGTTCTGCCGTCTGGGAGGAGCCAGACGCCACCCGTTTTGTTGGCGCCCATGGATTCCCACATTGTTTTTTCCTCTTCAGTGGCCGATTGGTACATTTGTTTGAAGTCAATGTTGGCAGGGAGTTGTATACCTTGGAACTCAGTCTCGTCCTCTGGGGGATGTAGTGAGGCCATTTGGGCTGCCCTGTCGGCTTGCCTGTTACCTTTGGAGACTGAGTCCCTCCCCTTTGTATGTGCTTTGCAATGGACGATGGCTATTGCTTTGGGCATGTGGATGGCTGTTAGTAACCTTTCCACTAGGGCGTCGTGGGAGAGCTGAGAACCAGCTGCGGTCAGGAAGCCTCTTTGGAGCCATATCTGGCCAGTTGTGTGTACTAGTCCGAAGCAATATTTGCTGTCAGTGTTGTCCTTCTTCCTTCGCTAATCTCACAAGCCCTTATGAGGGCAATTAACTCTGCCGCCTGGGCACTATATTGAGGGTTTATAGGGTTGGCTTCTAAGACTTTGAAGTCAGAGACTACGGCATATCCAGTCTTCCTTTCCCCGTTTATGACTTTGGAACTGCCGTCTGTGTAGAGTATTAGATCAGGGTTTTCTAGAGGGAGGTGGTCTAAATCTTCTCGGGGTTTCTCAGCTTGTTGGACTATCTTTGTACAATCATGGTGCAGGGTGCCATCATCTGGGAGGGTGTAGGAGTGCAAATATCCAGAGATGTAGTGATCAGGTGGGATTGCTATGAGGAATTATAACAGATATAGGGTAAGCCATCTGTGTCAGCAATGAAAGCATTGCGTTGACTGGGTTTATGTTGGATTCTTAAGCCTTATCAGAGGGAAAACTGGCCACTCTCCAGGCACTCGGCTTAAGATCCTTGTTGACCTCCCCGTCTGCGTCTCCCGGCAGGATACAGGCTAGGTCACTATCGGCGATCCCACTCAGCGTGAGAGGGACACACCACTCCTCCCTCCTCCCTGCCTCCCTCAGGGAGGGGGAAAGAGACAGACAGAATTCTATTTACATCGCTTTATTTCTGTCTTTGCAGCAGTACAGAGAAACGCGTCTGCACTCATCAGACTCCAACAGTAGAGAGAAAAAACTCCACCCCTGTACTTCCAGTACAGGTCAGATGACACTCTGAGCTAACATCCGGTGCTCAGAACAGTGAATAGACTGCCCCTTCGTTCCCATGGTACAGTCCCAAACATCAACATCCTGTTTTGCTTTGCAGCCACCTGCAGCTCGCTCTCACATTGCTGCTTTTTTCCTGACATATCATATTTTGATATGATTCTTGATCAATCTACACCCCTGCATCCCTGTTCCATTCCTCTCTTCCTCACATGTCACGTACACAGCAGTTGCTTCACCAGGCAGGCATCATGGGCCATAAAGATAGTGGGCAAGTTTCTTTGAAGCAGTTTCTTATATATTAATCTTAGGATGTTAATCTTAGGGCCAGGAAACAGATCTCACATGAAGGTGATAATGATCCGCTGTCCTCCTGGTCATCCTTCTTATCATATGTACTGATTGTTTATTACCTCCGGGGTTGCCATATGCTCTTTGTAGTTCTGTTCTTTGTTTACCCCAGAAATATTTGTGCTTAATTAGTTTTAGTAGTTTAACTTGTCCCCACGTGGGTTTGTGGAAATGCTCAGAAGAAATCTGATTGGTTCTTACGAACACTCTGTAAAAAGTTCTTTTGTGAATAAAACGGCCTGGGCCAGGGGCTGCACATGGACAGGCACAGAGAGAGAGAGAGACGATTTATATGCACCCTTCCCAGAGTCTTGCTGGTTCAAGCCTCTGTGTGTATTCTTATTAATCAGAGTTCAATCCTTCCTTTACTTTGCGAACGCAACAGGAGGGGTAGTAGGGTTGCTGGGTTTAGGGAGTTGACCCGTTTAATAGTGACATTGTATGGAGTTAACAGGAGGGCTTCATAACGGTTTAGACGTGGGTTTGAGAAGTGGTGGCAGCCCCTTAGAGCTAGAAGGGTTGAGACTGCGTGGGGAACATGTATTGTGATCTTATGTCCCAACACTGTCTCTTGAGCCTTTTGAAGGAGGAGTGCAGTGGCAGCAATGGCTCTCAAGCAACTCACTGCTCCCTTTGCAGTATTGAGTTATAGACTGTAATATGCCACTGGCCTTTCTTGATCTCGGAAGGGCTGGGTAAGAACTCCTGAGGCTACCCCCATTTGTTCATGAATGAATAGGTTGAAAGGGATGCGATAGTCCAGGAGGCCCAAGGCGGGGGCAGATCGTAATTCCCTCTTAAGGCTTTCAAAGGTGTTATAGGCTTCCTCTCCCCAAACCAGTTCATCAGGATGATCTTGGCGGGTCATAGTGGACTGGGGTTTAGTTATTTCGCTGTAGCCGGCAATCCAAGCTTGGCAGAAGCCTGCCATACCAAGGAAGCCTGGCAATTGTCTCTTTGTTTTGGGGAGGGGGATTTTGGTGACTGCCTCTATTCTGTCAGTTGCTAGGCTTTGGGTGCCTATCCCCAGGATATGTCCGAGGTATTTTACTTCCTGCTTGCAGTATTGCAGCTTCTTAGGGGACACCTTGTGTCCTTTATATGCTAGCTCGAGAAAGAGGTGTTTTGTGTCTAATTTACACGCCTCCTCGCTGGTAGAACATATTAAAATGTTGTCTACATAGAGCAGATAGGTAGACCAGACAGATGTACATCCTGTAAATCCTGGTGTAATATTGCAGAAAATATAGCAGGTGATTCCGCATAACCCTGGGGTAGCCTGGTCCAGGTTAGTTAACTAGGTCCCCAGGTGAAGGCGAAGAGGAATTGACTCTCAGGGGCTAGAGGGAGACTGAAGAATGCAGAGCATAGATCTGCAGCGCTGTACCATGTAGTTCCTGCCAGGAAGGGAATTTAGAAGGGAATTTGGGTTGCCCACCACTGTCTCAGGTCCTGAACAAATTGTTCATTCACCCACAAATAGCAAAGCGAAGTGTAATAAGGCTAAACAAAGCAAAACAGGTTGTTTTGGGTTCCATCTACATAGAAAGAAGAATCCTCTGTGGGCCTGAGGTGTTTGAGATGGCCTGAGCATTGCTTGCACCTGAAGCAGCTTGCACCTGAAGCAGTCCAGGCAGCTCCGTGGGACACGATTCAAGAGAAGCTCCGCAACCACTACGCGCCAAAGCCATCCAAGATTGCTGCCCGCCATGCGTTTTACCACCGGTAAAGACTCCTGAGAGGCAACGCGATCCCTTACAGGTGGGAGTTTCCCCAAGGCCTATCCTTTAACTATAAAGGAAAGAAAGTTAAAATTAAAACAATAGAAGACAACAAGAAGTTCCTGCACGACTACGGAGAGGACTTGCAGAAGGGAGCAGCAATTCCTTGGCCACCGTCACAGCCTGGTATAGTACCAACTCCCACACCCCCGGGTTCGGACGAAAAGAAGGACACCCCATAAAGAGAAACAACAGATTGATTCAGGATGTCTCTGCAGCTGTATAGTTGGAATATTCATGGAGCAAATTCCCCGGAAAAAAGAAGAAGGATCTTTCATATCTTGAAAAAAGAACACTTGGATATTATTTGTCTGCAGGAAACACATGTGACTAGACTCCACAGGAAAGTGTTAATCAACAAAAGACTAGGCCAAGAATTTATTTCATCAGATAGAGTTAAAAAGAGAGGCGTGGTGATCTATGCTAAGGAGAACTTGTCACCGAAATTTTTGTTTAAAGATGAACAAGGAAGAATTTTGGCAATTGAGATACAAACTCAAGGAGAAAAAGTTTTGATATTAGGAATTTATGCACCAAATGAGGGGAAATCGGAATTTTACAAGAAGCTACATGAGACATTGCTGGACTATCTGGATTATTCCAACATCATTATGATGGGAGATATGAACGGGGTGGTTTCTACCTATATGGATAAGTCACAAAACCAAAACTTAACCAAGGAAGGCAGACTACCAAAAACTTTTTTTGAACTAACCGACAATATGGATTTGATTGATATCTGGAGGACAAGAAACCCCTTAGGTAAAGAAGGAACCTTCTTTTCTGAGGCCCACCTGTCATGGACAAGAATCGACCAAATTTGGACAACTAGAGGGCTGGCTCCTAAGACTAGAAGAGTGGAAATCAGAAAGAACCGGAAATAGATCAATTTTTGAGGATAAATGGACTACCTAAAATAAGTCAAGATAAAAGATCAATTCTTAACAGCAAGATAACTCAACAGGAAATTGAAGGTGCCATCCAGAACATGCAGCTGGGCAAATCTCCAGGCCCGGATGGACTTACCTCCAAATATTATAAGACTCTGAAGGACTTCTTGATACAACCGTTGTTGGAGGTTTGTAACCAGATCATGGAGGGGAGAAAGGCACCGGAAACGTGGAAAGAAGCATTCATCACATTGATTCCCAAGTCAGAAAGGGAAAAGACTCAGCTTAAGAATTACCGTCCCATCTCACTCCTGAATGTGGATTACAAAATATTTGCAGACATTTTAGCAAATAGACTTAAAAATGTACTAAATGAAGTAATTCACAAGGACCAAGCAGGCTTTCTCCCTGGCAGACATATGTCTGACAACACCAGGAACATTATTGATATACTGGAGTTGTTGCGAATTAGAAACACAAGGGCTGCTTTAATCTTTATTGATGCGGAGAAAGCATTTGACAATATTTCTTGGATGTTTATGAAGAAAAACTTGGAAGGGATGGGAGTGGGACGGGGGTTTGAAAATGGACTAGAAGCAATCTACTCAGAACAAAAAGCTAAATTGATAGTGAACAATGTGGTATCGGAGGAACTTCAAATTGAAAAAGGGACACGACAGGGGTGCCCTTTATCCCCTCTCTTATTTATTTCTGTTCTGGAGGTATTGCTGAATATGATCAGAGAGGACCAGTTGGTGCAGGGTATAGTGGTCGGAGCGAAACAATACAAATTGAAAGCTTTTGCAGATGACCTAGTTATTACAGTACAGGAGCCAGAATCTAGCACAAAAAGAGTTCTTGAACTTATTTTGGAGTTTGGTCGGGTGGCGGGATTCAAGCTAAACAAACAAAAAACTAAGGTTTTGGCCAAAAATTTGACGCCTACAGAGATAGAGGGGTACCAGAAAGAGACAGAGTTAAGTGTGGTTAAAAAAGTGAAATACCTGGGGGTATCTTTGTCCACCAAAAATTTAAACCTATTTAAAGATAATTATGAAAAATGTTGGTCGGAGATTAAAAAAGACTTGGATATTTGGTCAAGATTGAAACTTACCTTGTCAGGCCGAATCGCAGCTATAAAGATGTGTGTTCTGCCAAAAATGTTATTTTTATTTCAAACCCTCCAGGTCGTGGACAGAATGGAATGTTTCGGAAAATGGCAGAAGGATATATCTAAGTTTGTCTGGCAGGGCAAAAAGCCCCGAATTAAATTTAAAATACTAACTGACTCAAAAGAAAGAGGGGGGTTTGCCCTGCCGGATCTAAGGTTGTACTATGAGGCTGCAGCCTTCTGCTGGTTGAAGGATTGGTTTTTGTTGGAAAACACCGATGTCCTAGATCTGGAAGGGTTTGACAATGTTTATGGTTGGCATGCATACTTGTGGTATGACAAGGCGAAGGTTCATAAATTGTTTAAAAACCATATTGTCAGAAAATCAATTTTTGCCGTCTGGATGAAGTACAAGGACTTATTAGAAAGCAAGACCCCGAGGTGGTTATCACCAGTGGAAGCCAAGATCTCTAAAAAGAGGCCCAATATGGAGGCCTACTGGCCAAAATATTGGGAACTGATTGAAAGAGTTGGAGATAATTGGAAGCTCCAAAGCCAGGACAAACTAAAAAATAAGGTGCGAGATTGGTTACACTATGCTCAAATTCAAGAGGTATTTAAAATGGATAAAAAAGTGGGTTTCCAGTTGGAGAAATCGAAACTGGAGACGGAGTTACTAGAACTAAAGACTAAGGTACTTTCGAGGATGTATGACTTGCTGCTTAAATGGAACACACAGGATGAGACAGTTAAATCTGCTATGATAAAATGGGCACAGGATGTAGGACACAACATTATGTCTGAGGACTGGGAAAGGTTATGGAACACCGGTATGAAATTCACGGCATGTAGTGCCTTGAAAGAGAACATTATGAAAATGGTATACCGGTGGTACATGACCCCAGTCAAGTTGGCTAAAATATATCATCTTTCTGATAATAAGTGTTGGAAATGTAAGGAGGCAGAAGGGACATTCTTTCACCTCTGGTGGACCTGCCCGAAAGTAAAGGCCTTTTGGGAAATGATACATAATGAGCTGAAAAAGGTATTTAGATATACCTTTTCTAAGAAACCAGAGGCTTTTCTTCTGGGCATGGTGGACCGGAAGGTGCCAAAGAAGGATAGAACCTTGTTTATGTATGCAACCACAGCAGCTAGGATTCTTATCGCAAAGTTCTGGAAGACACCAGATTTACCCACACTGGAGGACTGGCAGACGCAGCTGATGGACTACATGGAGTTGGCAGAAATGACTGGCAGAATTCGAGATCTGAGCGAGGAAACAATGGAGGAGGACTGGAAAAAATTTAAGGACTATTTGCAAAAATATTATAAGTTGTTTGAATGTTAAGATTGTGCACGATTAAGAAACGTTATGCTTCTGCAATTTATTTAAGTAAACGATAAAGTAAGTATTGATGGGGAAAAAAAATGAGACAAATTAGAAACAAAATATTATGTTTATTAAGAGTGTTAAAACTAAATTACAAATTTTCAAAATTGGTAACATAATAAATTTAAAGGTATAATAAGATGGGAAACAAGATAACAAATTGCTGAACTGGCTAGAACAATGAATGCAATGCCGAGAGGATGTGAGGAGGTCCAAAAGCGAATTGTTGAAGGACGTTATGAAAGTTTCTTAATTTTTTCTTCTTTTTCTCTACTTTTCTCTATATATAAAAAATGTTTCTTGCATGTTGCTATGTAAACAAATCTGTTAACCTATGGAAAGAAACGCAATAAAAATTTCTTATAAAAAAAAAAAAAGAAGAGTGGAAATCTGCCCAAAGACTTGCTCCGACCATAACGCTTTGAAAATGGAATTGAGACTTACTCCAGCCGGTTCCTTCAGATGGAAAATGAATGACAACCTACTAAGAGATCAAGAGATTGTAAAGAAGGCCCAAAAAACTTTAAAGGACTATTTTGAAATCAATTTGAACACCTCGGTGGAAAAGAGAACAATCGGGGACGCAAGTAAAGCTGTAATGAGAGGGTTTCTGATACAACAGAATACGATCAAGAAAAAACTCTGGAATGGAAAAAAGGATAAGATATTAGAGAAGATAAGAGACGGAGAGAAAAAATTGAGATTAAAACCAAAATCAAAAGAGATTCTAAGAGAAATTAAATTCCACCACCACCAGAAATTGACAAATCAAGAAGTGGAATGGAAAATTAAACAAATGAAACAAAGATCTTTTGAATCGGCAAATAAATGTGGGAAACTGCTAGCATGGCAGTTGAAAAAGAGACAAAAATTGAACTATGTTACCAATCTAGAGGGGGGACGCGGGTGGCGCTGTGGGCTAAAGCCTCAGCGCCTAGGGCTTGCCGATCGAAAGGTCGGCGGTTCGAATCCCCGCGGCGGGGTGCGCTCCCGCTGCTCGGTCCCAGCGCCTGCCAACCTAGCAGTTCGAAAGCACCCCCGGGTGCAAGTAGATAAATAGGTACCGCTTACCAGCGGGAAGGTAAACGGCGTTCCGTGTGCTGCGCTGGCTCGCCAGATGCAGCTTTGTCACGCTGGCCACGTGACCCGGAAGTGTCTCCGGACAGCGCTGGCCCCCGGCCAATAGATGTGAGATGGGCGCACAAACCCCAGAGTCTGTCAAGACTGGCCCGTTCGGGCAGGGGTACCTTTACCTTTACCTTTACCAATCTAGAGGTTGAAGGGAAAAACATTCAGAAACCAGATGAAATTAGAAAGTGTTTCCAGAAATATTTTAAAAAACTGTACACGCAAGGACCCGAGGAAGTGTTTGAGATGGATCAATTTTTAAAAGCAAATGGCCTACCAAAACTATCTCAGGAGAAGAGATCAATCTTGAACTATAGAATAACACAACAGGAAATTGAGGATGCCATTCAAAATATGCAGCTGGGCAAATCTCCAGGCCCAGATGGACTTACCTCCAAGTATTATAAGATATTAAAAAATTATTTGACACAACCACTAATGGAGGTTTGTAATCAGATCATGGAGGGAGGGAGGGCACCGGAAACGTGGAAAGAAGCTTTCATTACATTGATACCTAAAGTGGAAACTGAAAAGAATCAGCTTAAGAACTACCGTCCCATCTCACTCCTAAATGTGGATTACAAAATATTTGCAGACATTTTGGCGAGTAGATTTAAAAAGGTATTAAATGAAGTAATTCACAAGGACCAGGCAGGCTTTCTCCCAGGCAGACATTTGTTTGACAACACTAGGAATATTATTGACATTTTGGAACTTTTACAAACTAACATCAACACTAAAGCAGTGTTAATTTTTATTGATGCGGAGAAGGCCTTTGACAACATTTCCTGGAAGTTTATGAAGAAAAACTTGGAAGGGATGGGAGTGGGACGGGGGTTTGAAAATGGTTTAGAAGCAATTTATTCAGAACAAAAAGCTAAGTTAATAGTGAACAATGTGGTGACAGAAGAGTTCCAAATTGAAAAAGGAACACGGCAGGGGTGCCCTCTCTCCCCCCTATTATTTATTTCAGTCCTGGAGGTGCTCTTGAATATGATTAGGGAGGACCGGCTGGTACAAGGAGTACGGGTCGGAGCGAAACAATATAAACTGAAAGCTTTTGCAGATGATTTGGTTTTAACATTACAGGAGCCAGAATCTAGTACAAAAAGAGTTTTAGAACTGATTCAGGAGTTTGGTCGGGTGGCGGGATTTAAGTTGAATAAACAAAAAACCAAAGTTTTGGGAAAAAACTTGACATCTTCAGAAACAGATGGGTTTCAGAGGGAAACAGAGTTAAATGTGGTTAAAAAAGTGAAATACCTGGGGGTTAACTTGACTTCCAAAAATTTGAATTTATTTAAAGATAACTATGAAAAATGTTGGTCAGAAGTTAAAAAAGACCTAGAAACTTGGTCAAGACTGAAACTTTCCTTGTTGGGCCGAATCGCAGCTATAAAGATGAACGTATTGCCAAAGATGTTGTTTTTGTTTCAAACCCTACAGATCTTGGACAGAGTGGAATGTTTTGGAAAGTGGCAGAAGGATATCTCAAAGTTTGTTTGGCAGGGCAAAAAGCCCCGAATAAAATTTAAAATACTAACTGATGCAAAAGAAAGAGGGGGGTTTGCCCTGCCAGACTTAAGGTTATATTATGAAGCTGCAGCCTTCTGCTGGATGAAAGATTGGTTGCTTTTAGAGAACACTGATGTCCTAGATCTGGAAGGTTTTAATAACTCGTTAGGATGGCATGCGTATTTGTGGTATGACAAGGTAAAAACCCATAAAATGTTCAAAAACCATATTGTCAGAAAAGCAATATTTATGGTCTGGACAAAATATAAAGACTTACTAGAAAGTAAGACCCCGAGGTGGCTATCACCAGTGGAGGCTAAGGCCCGAAAAAAACCCAATATGGAGGCCGGTTGGCTGAAATATTGGGAAATAGTAGAAAAAATTGGAGATAATTGGAGGTTGCAGAGCTATGAAAAACTAAAGAATAAGGTGCAAGATTGGTTCCATTATGCTCAAATTCAAGAGGTTTTTAAGTTGGATAAAAAAATAGGATTCCAGGTGGAAAAATCGAAACTAGAGACAGAACTGTTAGAACCAAGGACCAAGGTATTATCGAGAATGTATAACTTGCTGCTTAAATGGAACACTCAGGATGAGACAGTTAAATCAGCCATGATAAAATGGGCTCAAGACATTGGGTACAACATTATGTTTGAAGACTGGGAAAGGTTATGGACCACCGGTATGAAGTTTACGGCATGTAATGCCTTGAAAGAAAACATTATGAAAATGATATACAGGTGGTACATGACCCCAGTCAAGCTTGCTAAGATATACCATTTGTCTGATAATAAATGCTGGAAATGCAAGGAGGCTGAAGGGACATTTTTTCACCTTTGGTGGACTTGTCCAAAAGTGAAGGCCTTCTGGGAAATGATCTACAATGAGTTAAAAAAGGTGTTTAAGTACACCTTTCCTAAGAAACCAGAGGCCTTCCTCCTGGGCATTGTCGGCCAAAAGGTGTTAAAGAAGGATAGAACGTTTTTTATGTATGCAACCACAGCAGCAAGAATTCTTATCGCCAAATATTGGAAGACTCAAGATTTGCCCACACTGGAAGAGTGGCAAACGCAATTGATGGACTATATGGAGCTGGCTGAGATGACTGCCAGGATCCGAGATTTGGGAGAAGAAGCAATGGAGGAGGATTGGCAAAAATTTAAGGACTATCTGCAAAAACTTTATAAGTTATATGAATTATAAGATTTCGCATGATTTTGAAAGGCTAGCTCCAGCAACGAGATTGGACGGTTTATGAAACTAAATTATATTAATGAAAGGACTAATGTTTAAAATAACATTTGTTTTTAGAGTAAATTGATAATAAGGAATTTAAACACAAAAAGCAACTATCTGAAAGTACAAAAGGAACGCATGAAACAAGGTTATAATTTGCTGATATTTTTATTGTTAAGAATGCATGGTGAGGGAGATGTGGGGAAGTCCGGTAGAAGATTGAAAAAAGTTCTGAAATGACGATTTTTTCTTTTTTCTTTTCTCTTTGTTCTTGTTTCTTTGTATAGCTGACTGTGTCTTTATCTGGAAAAAATTGCAATAAAAAATATTATATAAAAAAATATAATAATTTACACGCCTCCTCGCTGGTAGAACATATTAAAATGTTGTCTACATAGAGCAGATAGGTAGACCAGACAGATGTACATCCTGTAAATCCTGGTGTAATATTGCAGAAAATATAGCGGGTGATTCCGCATAACCCTGGGGTAGTCTGGTCCAGGTTAGTTAACTAGGTCCCCAGGTGAAGGCGAAGAGGAATTGACTCTCAGGGGCTAGAGGGAGACTGAAGAATGCAGAGCATAGATCTGCAGCGCTGTACCATGTAGTTCCTGCCAGGAAGGGAATTTAGAAGGGAATTTGGGTTGCCCACCACTGTCTCAGGTCCTGAACAAATTGTTCATTCACCCACAAATAGCAAAGCGAAGTGTAATAAGGCTAAACAAAGCAAAACAGGTTGTTTTGGGTTCCATCTACATAGAAAGAAGAATCCTCTGTGGGCCTGAGGTGTTTGAGATGGCCTGAGCATTGCTTGCACCTGAAGCAGCTTGCACCTGAAGCAGTCCAGGCAGCTCCGTGGGACACGATTCAAGAGAAGCTCCGCAACCACTACGCGCCAAAGCCATCCAAGATTGCTGCCCGCCATGCGTTTTACCACCGGAACCAGGCAGCGGGGGAGTCAATCAACAACTACACCACCACCCTGCGACAGGCTGCAATGCACTGCAAGTTCTGAGACTTAGACGATGCCCTGATGGATCGATTCGCCTGCGGGGTCTGGGACATCTGTCTGCAACGGTGTCTCCTCGCCAAACCAGACCTCACGCTGCAGAAAGCCATTGAGGAGGCCGTGGCCTCGGAAGCTGCTGATCCTCAAGCCAGCAGCCCACGTCTTGCTAGGAAGCCAGTTCCAGTGCATCATGAAGAGGCCAGCAGTGATGAGGCATCCTCCAGTGAAGACGATGACGTGCACCAGATAAAGCGGGAGCGCAGGAAGTTCCAACAGAAGTCCAAAGGTCAATCGGAATATGCCGGCTGCAGAGGCAACCATTCCCGTGCCAAGTGTCGATTCAGAGATGCCATCTGTCGGAAGTGTTCCAGAAGGGGCCACATTGCTAAGGTCTGCCGATTGGCTCCGTCCGGCACCCCCCCTTCACTGCCTCACAAGTCCAAGTCTTCACTCCAGTCCGCCAAGGAAAGCTGTTTCGCTCTCACCAACTGCCACTGCCCGTCTGGAACCACTATTGGCCAAACCGACTCGCCTACGCGACGCAAGCTAAACGTCACGGTGCTCATTGAAGGAGCTCCATGTGACATGGAGATTGACACTGGGTCTGCCCTGTCCAGATGTTAGGATATTTCCGTTCCACCTTAAAGGGAGCAGGCTTTGGGGAGTCACAGAGTCTGCGCATGTCCTGATCACAGGATGTTTTTGTTCTAATATTCCTTTCGTTTTTGTCAGTCGGCCAGATATGCTGACACAGAACGGTTACGTTTTCTTTTGTTCTGTTAAACGCTAATAAAGTCTGTAAATTATGCTCTTCTGTGATGCAAGCTTTTGACTGTGCTTTCTGCTGAAAGAGGGTGCACCAGCCTAGGAATGCAGCCTGGCTAGGAATTTCTAAGGCTTCGTGTCCCTAACTGTTGGATCTGCGTGACTACGGGAGGCCGATGGATGTCCAGAACTCCGGCTTGGGGGCTCAGATGGACGTTATCTCCCTGGCAGTTTCCCAACAACAAGGTTATGGGCCCAGATTCACGGCACCTACAGGAGAGTAAAGCTGCAACAGACTGCGTTTGAGAGGTATGAAGGGGGGAAAAGCGAAAGGGACGGACGCTTTTCTGTTTTACCTCGCAAGGAGTCTTTCATCTCCGGCAGATTAATTGGCCTGGGAGCCGAGCCAGAAAGGCTTCATGATAAATGAGCTGCCAAGATAACGAGTCTTTGAAGGCATAGGGCTCACGGCTCAAGTAAAAAGCTGAAATGGAGTTTTCCCAAGCTGATGGGGATACTCAGTGTCCTAAGTTACATGGGCAGAATTATGAAACTTGGGCAAAATGGTGTGAATCTTTGCTGCGTCAGTTTGGGGTGTGGCATGTTGTTTCTGAAGCCCCCCCAGTTCCTCTGACAGAGAGATGGAAATCGCAGAATTCGAAAGCGATTGACGTAATTGTCCTATCCGTATCTCTTGAGGAAATTAAGACGCTGGCTGGCAACACCACTGCACGTGGAATGTGGTCTGATTTGTTGAAAGCTCACAAGCCAATAATCCCAGCCCAGAGTTTGACTGCATCGGAGGTCCTAGCTGTTTCCCAGAATGCGATTGAGTCCAGGGATGCTGAGGGCACCGGTTGCAAGCTGCAGGGGGAGCTGACCGTCACGTCATCCCAGGCAGCATTCCAGCCTCCAGGGGGAGCCAAGGAGTCGGCAGCTGAGAGCTCTGGTTCTCGTGAGAACCAAGGCCATCGCCTTTGCAGACGCCGGAAAGGCAAAGGTAAACAGAGCCACAGGCAGACACCTGCAGATGGCCAGGAGCAGAGGGAGGGTGAAGAGCCCGCGTCAGAGAAAAACAAAGCATTGCTTGCTGGCACAGCTTCACCAAAGGCTAAAGGCACGTCTGGTGGCCAGGAGCAGCAGGGGGGCAAGCTGCAAAAGCCCACACCAGTGCAAAACAAGGGTTTGCTTGCTGTAAAGACTGCTCCAACAGCCAAAGGCAGCTTTGTTGTGGATTCAGGCTGTACGCGCCACATTTCGAAGGATCGGCATCTCTTTATCTCCTTCAAGCCTCAGGAAGGTGAGATCCACCTGGCTGATGGAAGGACGTTGCAAATTGCAGGAGAAGGGACTGTGAAACTTGCAAGTTTGCACACAACCATCAGCGGTGTACTGTATGTTCCAGGAGCTGCAAGCAACTTGTTGAGTGTCCCACAGCTTACTGGGCGTGGTTTTCAGATTTCCTTCAAGAGGAGCGTCTGTGTCATCAGTAAAGGCAAAGAGGACTATTTGCATGCAAAGTTTATGGATGGATTGTTCCATATAACTTATGATGACACTGCTGTTGTATCAAATGCTGATTCTTGTTGTGTTGCACAAACTAACAAAGTTCTTCATGCAGGTTGCATTCATGATGCACATCGAAGGTTTTGTCACCTCTCTTGGAAGGCACTGGCCAAGATGCCAGAGGTGGTTGAAGGTTTGAACATCAAACCCTGTAAATTTCACATGAAATGTGTATCTTGTGCAGAGAACAAGGTGAAGGTTGCTCCAAAAGGCAAGGAGTCTAGCAGGCAGGCTTCCAAACCCTACCAGCTAGTGCATGCGGACCTGGTTGGTCCACTTGCGCCCTCTATAGGAGGAGCAAGGTACTTCATGATTCTAATTGATTCCTTTTCCAGGTACATTCATGTGTATTTGCTCGAACAGAAATCACAAGCGTTTCCGAAGTTTAAGGAATTCTGTGCTTGGTTGGAAAATGTGCACGGTAAACGTATTTCTTGCTTGTTTACTGATCGGGGCGGGGAGTTTACTTCTCAGCAGTTTGAAGCTTTCCTGACTGAGAAGGGAATCCAGCATGACATGTCAACGCCCAGATCGCCATGGATGAATGGTCTTGCGGAGAGAGCAAATCAAACATTGCTGCAAGGAATAAAAACCTTGTTGCATGATGCCAATCTCCCTGATAAGTTTTGGGGGGAAGCTTTGGGGAATTTGGTTTACAGTTATAATCGCAGATTGTCATCACCCATTGGTTGTACCCCCTATGAGAAGATGTTTGGCAAGAAACCCAACACCAAACACATGAGAATTTTTGGTTCGGACATGTGGGTACGCACACAACAAACCAACAAGCTTGGGAAGCGTGGGGCACATGGTTTGTTCATGGGGTACGAAAAAGGTGCATACAGGGTATGGATGACTGACTCTAAGTCCATTAAGTTCACAAGGAGTGTTGAGTACAATCCTAAGTGGGGGGGAAATGTGGGAATTTTCCAGAGTTACCCAGAGGAGGATGAAGGTGATGTCAAGCAAGCAGCTAAAGATGAGAAAGCTGCTGCTGATGAGGATGAGGATGAGGATGATGATGATGATGATGATGATGATGATGATGATGATGATCAGAGTTCGGATTCCAGTTCAGTGGGCGGCGCTGCTGCTGCTGCTGCTGCTGGTGTCAGTGACAGTGATGACACAGCAGACTACCAGAGTGCAAAGGCCTCAGTCAGACCATCTGATGCGTCTGACAATGAACTGGAAGAACCACTGTTCACCATTGGTCACTTTTCTCCTAAGAAAGAGGAGATGAGTCCAGAAGACTTGCGTCTAGTACGTAGGTCTGAAAGGGCGACCAAGGGCAGACCTCCAAAGAGGTATGCTGATGAGTTTGCTAAGACAGCAACTGCTGTTCTTAGTAGCTCAGAGAAGGTATGGGAACCTTCAAGCTTCAAAGAGGTTCAGGAGTTAACCTCTAAAGATGCTGAGCCTTGGCTTAATGCCATGAAGGCTGAAGTTGATTCCTTGAACAGGAACCAAACTTGGGAACTGGTACCGGTAGTCCCAGGAATGAGACTAGTTGGCAGCAAATGGGTCTTCAAGGCCAAGACAGACCAGAATGGCAAGGTAGTCAGACACAAAGCCAGATTGGTTGCCAGAGGTTTTTCACAGGTACCAGGACAGGATTACCACGAGACCTACTCTCCCACAGTCAAATATGAGAGCATTCGGCTGATGCTCAAGGTCGCTGCGGAGGAGAAACTGCATGTTTCCCACCACGACATTAATACAGCTTTTTTGTACGGGATTTTGAATGAACAGCTGTACATGCTTCCACCTGATGGGATGCAGATACAGAAGGGAATGGTCTGTAAACTGCGGAAATCCTTATATGGTCTTAAGCAGAGTGCCAGGTGTTGGAACACAAAACTCACTGAGACATTGCTTTCTCTAGGTTTTCACCAGGGCAAAGCTGATCCATGTGTGTTTGTCAAAGAGGAGGGGCAAAACAAACTGTATTGTTTATGTTTTGTTGATGATCTTCTGATGTTTTGGAAGAATCAGGCTTTTTATCAAAGCACCCTAGCTCAGCTGAAGGAGCACTTTGACACGAAGGATCTTGGTGAGGTATCCAACTATCTTTCTCTGCAGGTGGAGAAGGACCAAGCAGGTAATTTTCTGGTACACCAAACACAGAAAATTGCTGATGTGTTAACCAGGTTGAATTTGGTTGATGCAAACCCAGCAGACACACCGATGGTGACAGGTTACCAGGTAGACAGTACTGCTGAAGCGTTTTCTGACACAACGCTGTACAGATGCATTCTAGGCAAGCTGAATTTCATTGCCAGATGTTCAAGACCTGACATAGCTGTAAGCTGTAATCTGCTTAGCAGACATGCCAACAATCCTACAGTTCAGGATTGGAAAGCTCTGAAGCGCATAGCCCGCTATTTGAAAGGGACTATGCACTACAGGCTGAGGTTCACCAGTCAGAAGACTGGAGGTCTTGAAATCTTTGCTGATGCAAGTTTTGGAAGTGACACCACGGATGGTACAAGCACTTCTGGAGTATGCTACATGTACAACCACTGCCTGTTTGACTGGTTGTGCAAGAAGCAGACAACAGTGAGCCTAAGTTCCTGTGAAGCAGAACTCAATGCTCTGTCATTTTCACTCATGGATTGTGAATGGTTGATGCAACTGTTTAAGGACATCAGGGTGTCTGTGAAATGTCCTATACAAGTGTATCAAGACAATAGATCGTGTTTGGCTTTGCTGAACTCCGAGAGTTGCAAGCAGAGAACCAAGTACTTGCAGATTAAGCTACATCGTGCAAGAGAGTGTATTCAGAAAGGACTGATTCAGGTGTCCTACATGGCAGGAAATGAGATTCCTGCTGATCTGTTGTCTAAGGTTGTTAAGAAAGAACAACTTAAGGTTTATGTACAAAGGTTGCAATTGGGTGAACCACAGGTACAACAGGTTACACGGAAAGGGGGAGGATGTTAGGATATTTCCGTTCCACCTTAAAGGGAGCAGGCTTTGGGGAGTCACAGAGTCTGCGCATGTCCTGATCACAGGATGTTTTTGTTCTAATATTCCTTTCGTTTTTGTCAGTCGGCCAGATATGCTGACACAGAACGGTTACGTTTTCTTTTGTTCTGTTAAACGCTAATAAAGTCTGTAAATTATGCTCTTCTGTGATGCAAGCTTTTGACTGTGCTTTCTGCTGAAAGAGGGTGCACCAGCCTAGGAATGCAGCCTGGCTAGGAATTTCTAAGGCTTCGTGTCCCTAACTGTTGGATCTGCGTGACTACGGGAGGCCGATGGATGTCCAGAACTCCGGCTTGGGGGCTCAGATGGACGTTATCTCCCTGGCAGTTTCCCAACACCATCGTGTCTTGGAGCACCATCAAAAGACTGGTACCCAGAGTGTCTAAAAGGCAACTCGACTCTCACCGTGTACACCTGAGAGACTACCAGGGAAACAACATTCCCGTGGTAGGCGTTGGCCAGTTCCAGATCACCTTCAAGGATTTTTCAGGCCTGCTCTGACTGGTGGTGGTCGAAGGTCAGCGGCCAAGCCTCTTAGGGCTAGACTGGTTTGATGGAAGTCACCAGCATCAACTGCATCTCTAACGCAGAGACTGAGGATCTGGTCAAAGACTTTGCTGAGGTTTTTGACGGCACTTGGGGCAATATACAGGTACGCCCATCTCCTTTAGCCTTGATCCACAAGTCGCCCCCATCAAGCTAAAGCCACGCCGGGTTCCCTTTGCTCTCAAGGCTAAGGTGGATGAACAATTGGACAAGCTGATCGCCCAAGGAGTTTTGGAGCCAGTTGACCACGCCAAGTGGGAAACCCCCATCATCACGCCTGTCAAGCCGGATGGGTTGGTGAGAATCTGCGCCGACTACAAGTGCACAATCAACAAGGCACTTCAGCAGCACGCTTACCCGGTTCCTATTGTTCAACACCTGCTGCGTTCCTTGGATGAGGGTAAGGTCTTTGCTAAGCTGAACCTTGCCCAAGCCCATCAACAACTGCCCGTCGATGATGCCACCGCTGAAGCCCCGACAATCGTCACCCACCGAGGGGCATTCTGTTGCCGCCGTTTGTAGTTTGGAGTAAATGTGGCTCCTGGGATCTTCCAAAGCCTTATGGAGCGTCTCCTGCAAGGGCTTCCGGGCATGGTACCATATTTTGATGATGTCTTGGTGTCCGCAGACTCACACCAGCAGCTGTTCGAGCGCCTCCACACCGTACTGACCAGGTTCCAGGAGGCCGCGCTCAAGGTAAAGAGGGAGAAGTGCCAGATCGCCGTTCGCAGGGCAGCAGTTGAAGAAAGAGCAAAAAGGGTTTTCTTGTGTGTGTGTGTTTCTTTGTGGCTGATTAGCTGTTCTCCCTGTGCAAAGGTCAGAGGGGGCAGGGTTTCTGTTGAGGCAGGTGATTAGCTGTGGGAAGAGCTTATCAGAGCTTGCAGGGCAGCAGCGCGCGCAGTTTGATCCATCGTGTAGATTTAGGGGAGCTAGTCTCAAACGTTCGTTGGGGGAGACCTAGGGTTTTTTTATGGGAGGAGTTATTTGTCCTGTCTTCACGCTTTTTATGATGGAGGACCGCTGTAGCCACCCCCAATGACACATTCTCAAGATGGAGGGGGAGGGAACAGCTGCAGTCGCCTGCGGTTCCTGCGCAATGTTTGCCATCTTGCCAAAGGTTCAGGCAGCTTTACCTGTAGCAATTGCATGTTGATTGCCCTCTTAAAAGACAAAGTCCAGCAACTGGAAGAACGTGTAGCTACGCTCCAAAGAATTAGAGAGCTGGAGCTCTTCTTGGAAGCAACAGAGCACACCGTCTCCACCAAGGAGGAGACAGGGGACTCCCCTGAGAAGGAGGCTAGTTCACCAACACAGGAGCCAGATATATGGAGAAACATGACTCAAAGAAGTAGGAGGCCCAGGGTTCGCTCTGATTGTTTAGAAATACACAATCGCTTTGAGGTCCTCTCCCCTAGCATGGAAGACGAAGAGCAGACTCCATTTGAGGATCTCTCCCTCATTACAGTCGATCAGGTATATGAAGACGAGCAGCAAAGTCAGTCCTCAGGGAATGTGCAGGCGACCTTGGAACGGACAGCTCACGGAAGAACCCCGACCAAACCTAAGAGGAGGCGTGTAGTGGTGATAGGGGATTCCCTACTGAGGGGAACAGAAGCAGTGATCTGTGGGCCTGACAAGATGTCTCGGGAAGTGTGCTGACTCCCCGGGGCTAAGATCCAAGATGTAACTGAACGACTGCAAGGAATCATAAAACCCACTGACAAATACCCCTTCCTCTTGGTTCATGTGGGAACCAATGACACTGCAAGCAATAGCCTCCAGAAGATCAAAAGAGACTACGAGGCCCTCGGCAGGAAATTGAAGCAACTAAATGCACAAATTGTCATCTCATCTGTCCTCCCAGTTGAACGACGTGGCCCAGGGAGAGAGGGAAAAATAGTGGAAGTGAACAGCTGGCTTCGCAAATGGTGTAAACAGGAACGGTTTGGATTCTTAGATCACGGACTGCAGTTTCTTGAAGATGGACTTCTGGCAAGTGATGGGCTGCACCTCACAACGGTTGGGAGAAATGTTTTTGCCAAAAAGCTCAGAAACCTCATCAGGAGGGCTTTAAACTGACTAATGTGGGGGAGGGAGACAGTGCTCCTGAAGGTAGGAGTCTATCAATTGATGAAGATGATCATCCAAATGTCATAGACCAAATGGAGCAAACAGCACGCAGACCTAGTGGTGGGAGGAAAAAATCCTTAAATAAGAGACACGGGGGAATGATTAATGGACTTCAATGTCTGTACACTAATGCGCAAAGCATGGGAAATAAACAAGATGAGCTTGAGCTCTTGGTACAGCAAACTAAATATGACATAATAGGCATCACTGAAACCTGGTGGGATAAGTCCCACGATTGGAATGTAATAATGGGGGGATACAATCTATTTCAGAGAAACAGACCAGACAAGAAAGGAGGAGGAGTGGCGTTATATGTCAGGGATGTGTATACCTGTGAAGAGATCCAAGATTTAGAAGCTCAAAGCCAAAGTGAGAGCATTTGGGTCAAAATTAAGGAAGAGAAGAATAACAGGGACCTCATTGTGGGAGTTTACTATAAATCCCCAAGCCAAACGGAGGACATAGATGATGCCTTCCTGGAACAGATGGCCAAGCATGCAAAAGGAAGGGAGATAGTAGTAATGGGGGACTTCAATTACCCACATATTTGTTGGATGTCAAACTCAGCCAAGAGCATACGGTCAAACAGATTCCTCACTGGCCTTTTTGGGGCCTTTGCTTCCATCGGTGACAACCACCTTGGGGTTTTATTTTCAAGTAAATCTTTATATCTTATCCAGACATTAAACAATGCTCTTCTGACAATATGATTTTTAAATGCTTTATGTGCTTTAACCTTGTCATACCACAAGTATGCATGCCACCCAAAAACGTTATTAAAACCTTCTAAATCCAAAATGTCTGTGTTCTCAAGAAGCAGCCATTCTTTCAGCCAGCAAAATGCCGCTGATTCATAGTAGAGTTTAAAGTCTGGCAGGGCAAATCCACCTCTATCCTTTGCATCAGTTAATATTTTAAATTTTATTCTGGGCTTCTTGCCCTGCCAGACAAATCTAGAAATGTCTCTCTGCCACTTCTTGAAACAGTCCATTTTGTCCAAAATTTGCAATGATTGAAACAAAAATAACATTCTTGGCAATACATTCATCTTTATAACAGCAATTCGACCTAACAAGGAAAGCTTCAAGTTTGACCAAATTTCTAAATCTTTTTTAACTTCCGTCCAGCATTTTTCATAGTTATCTTTAAACAAATTTCCATTTTTAGCTGTCATATTAATCCCCAAGTATTTCACTTTCTTAACCACAGTCAAACCTGTTTCATTCTGGAACTTCTCTCTTTCCAATGATGTTAAGTTTTTCTCCAAAACCTTAGTTTTTAATTTGTTCAATTTAAATCCTGCCACCTGACCAAACTCTTGAATTAATTCTAATACTCTTTTGGTACTAGACTCTGGCTCCTGTAACGTCAAAACTAGGTTACCTGCAAATGCTCTCAATTTATATTGTTTAGCTCCGACCTGTATACCTTTAACCTGCCGGTCTCTTCTGATCATATTGAGCAGAACCTCCAGGACCGATATAAAAAGCAATGGGGAAATTGGGCACCCCTGTCGTGTTCCTTTTTCTATCTTAAATTGTTCCGTAACCACATTATTTACAATTAATTTAGCCTTTTGTTCAGAATATATTGCACCTATACCATTTTCAAAACCTTGGCCTACCCCCATACCCTGCAAGTTCTTTTTCATAAAACTCCAAGATATATTATCAAAGGCTTTCTCTGCATCCACGAATATCAAAACTGCTTTAGTGTTTATATTCACTTCTAACTTTTCCAAAATGTCAATTACGTTCCTCAGATTATCAGATAAATGTCTTCCCG